>NC_059333.1:129087500-129687500 GCF_018350155.1 Leopardus geoffroyi
CAACAGACTGTGGGTCTTACAGTACCCTGTAACACCCCAATAATTGAACCTACTAATCTTTGTACAGTAACCAATCCTCTCTTTATTGAAGAGTCATCAGCAAAGATTATAACCTAAGACTATGAGGCAGAAACTTTGCCTACATTTGGAATCCTGTAGACCTCCTTCATCATTGCCCTGATATTTTTATTGCAGTCACAACCTTCTATCGATTGACCCACTGCTTAGCTCTCCGACCATCCACACCCAGTCACTAGAAGTGACTTGCCAATTTACACATACTTTAACTTTCCCCACCCCCATGGTAGGTTAAATATTAGGGACGCACCACTTTAATGGATCTCAATAAGAACTTGACATGACAGAAGCTCAGTTGCTCACTCAAACAAGCGATTCACAACTAGAATGATTGGATCAAGGCTATTCATGACAAATACAAGTCAAAACAAACCAAAAGAGTAAAGAAATAAAAACAAACTTTAAAGACTCTCTTGCAGAGTATTTTGCAAAGTAGATAAAGAAACTATAATCAAACTTAGAGTAAGTAGAAAAAGAAAAGAAGAAAGACAAAGAAAAAAGAAGAGGACATTAATCATAATGACAAGGAGTTCCAGGAGAAAAGGTTAGAGGAGAAAGAGGGATAGTAGTACCTTACAACATACAGAACTAGCCTTGTCTTCTGGCTGCTTCCAAAACTATCAGTGATAAAAAAAAATTACAGAAATGATGTCACACAACTAATATAAAAATTGTGACTGTTTCCTGGAGCGACTAAAGCTGGGGTGAACTAATGTGAAAAGTTAATAGCAGTCTCAAGTGGGGGTGGGAGGTACAGAGGTGGGAAGAAATACTCAGGAGGGGAGATTTTAAGTTCTGTTCATTCCTCTCTCCCATATTTCCCAGGGAAGGTGACTGGTAGCCTCTGCCACTGGAGGAAAGAAGTCAGTGGCAATAGCTTGGCTGCTCAGGAATCGCAGAATAATATTGGAGCCATGCTGACTTGAGATTCTGATAAAAACACATGCAGGCTGATCAGATGCCCAGGCATTTACTCTTCCATCCTAGTCTCCTCAAAACCCTCATGGATTGACAGATGAGCATTTCAATGACAGTGGGATGATCTCCTTGTGAATGGTGGCTGACCATTCTAAAGATCTTGTCTTCTTTCAGTGCTGTTTTTTTTTTTTTTTTTTTCAAAGAATTTAAGAGGAATCTCTGACTAGGGAAAGTTCTCTGTGACACGATGGCAAGAGGGATGTTGAGTAGCAATTCTGGAGTCCCTGAAGTTCTCCATCCTAGGGCTCAACTCCACTCTTTCCTTCATATTCACTGGAGGGACAAAAGCAGACCTCTACCATATCCCTACCCATTATCGGACTGGGCAGCTGATAACCACAAGGGAAACAGAAGCTCACAAGCCACAATCAATGGAGACCCAAGGAGTAAAACCATTATACAAGATTATACAACAAACCAAACACAATGTAGGTCTAGGACAGATCAACGGTATAAGATTGTATAATAAATATAACAAATATATTCAAAGATATAAGAGAAAATATTGGTAAAATTAAGAAGGAACAAGAAGCAATAAAAGAAGACAAACCTGTGCCTCTTCTGATAGAAGGACAAGAAATTCATTCAGGACAACAAGAGGAACTAGGCACAGAGTTTTAAAAATATACTTGAAGATACTGGAGAGAGAGCAAAGTAGTAAAGAAGTGGCAGGCCTAGGGGCGCCTGGGTGGCTTAGTTGGTTAAGCATCCGACTTCAGCTCAGGTCATGATCTCACAGCTCGTGGGTTCAAGCCCCACGTAGGGCTTTGTGCTGACAGCTCAGCGCCTGGAGCCTGCTTGGGATTCTGTCTATCCCTCTCTCTCAGCCCCTACCCCGCTCATGCTCTGTCTCTCTGTCTCTCCATCTCTCTCTCTCTCTCTCAAAAATAAATAAACTTAAAACACTGAAAAAAAAGTGGCAGGCCTAGATCTTGGAGAAAATGAGAATCCAGAAAAGTGTGCTCAACATTTGAACTACTTCTGCCCCAGAAACATTTACTGACTCTGGACAAGTCAGCAGTGTTGGTAATAACCAAACACTGGAAACAACCAAAATGTCCCTCTACAACTGATGGATAAATGAACTGATAAAATCACACAATGCAATACTACACAGCAGGGAAATTAATCAACTGTAACTACATGCAACACCATGGGTGAATCTCAAAAACTCAGTGTTTAATGAAAGAAGCTAGATGTAAAAGAGTACACATTGTTTTATTTGACTTATATGAAGTTCAAATATGGGCACAACCGATCCATGCTGACATATCTGAATAGTTATTTGCTTTGTGGGAGCAGCACAATGACTGAAAGGGTGATGGAGACTTCCAGGATATTGGTAATATATACGTCGGAAGGTGGAGCACACACACTTTTCACTATTCCTCTTGCTAAATATAAGTGAATACTCTAGATGTTATGTAGAAAACAAAGCTAAGAAAACTGAAAGGTGGAGAGAAGAAAACCTGTTTTGGGCCTTGGGACACAAGGAATGACATGGTGATGAATTCCCTATGTTTTCTTTTTACCTCATATATCCTAGACTTGGAGCAGAAGAAGCTGGTGACTCAAAACACCACTGAGGGGTGCTTGGGTGGCTCAGTTGGTTAAGTGCACAACTCTTGATTTTGGCGCAAATCATGAGATCAAGCCCAGTATCAGGCTCTGCACTCAGCGTGGAGCCTGCTTGGGATTCTCTCTCTTCCTCTCTCTCTGCCCTTCCCCTCTGTGCTCTCTCTCTCTCTCTTTCTCTCTCCTTCCCTCCCTCCCTCTCCCTCTCCCTGTCCCTCTCCCTCTCTCTCTCAAATAGTAAATAAACTTAAAAAAAAAAAAAAACACATCGCCTAGTACAGACAAAAATAAAGCCCCAACGAAAGCCTGCTCTCTCTAACCAATGGACCAAGAAAAGGAGAGCCTAGCAAGAAAGAAAACATTAGTCAATAACTGCTCTACTCTAGTCAAATACCACAGAAAAAAACTGAGATCTCCTCCAATACCTACCTATCCCGGCAAATGTCCAAGCTGTGAGTATGGACTTCCACCACCACCAAGCAATATCAGAGCTGCAATGGTGCGTCAAGGAAGGCCAAGATGGGAGACAATGCCTTTCATCCCCACCAGGCAGGACTGAGGGCTTCAACCTGTGCTATCAATGGAGACCATGTGGGAAGTCTGGACATTCACCCTTCCCCTACAGTAACAGGGCCCAACCTTTGGCAAAGGTGCAAAAGTAATTGAATAGAGAAAATATAGCCTTTCCCAAAAACTAGTACTGAAGAAACTGGACATCCACAGCACAAAACAAAACAAAACCCTCCAACACACCTCATACAAATGTAATTCAAACTGGATCATAGACTTAAATGTAAAACATAAACCTATTTTTAAACTTTTAGAAAAAACATACGAAACAACCTCCGGGACTTAGGATCAAATGAAGCATTCTTGGACATGACACCAAAAGCACCAAAAGAAAAAAATCAGTAAGTGGGCTTCATCAAAAGTAAAAACTTTTACTCTACAAAAAAACGAAAAAAAAAACAAACAAAAACAACCAACCAACCAACCAACAAACAAAAACCCTGTTAAGAGGTTGAAAAGACATGCTGCAAAGTGAGAGAAAATATTTGCAAACCACATATCTGACAAAGGAATAGTATTTAAATATATAGAGAACTCTCAGAACTCAACATAAAAACTCCCCACAAACAATCCAATTAAAAAATGGCCAAAAAACATGAGCAGATATTTTACCACAGAGAATATATAGATGGCAAATAAGCTTTGTTCAGCATTGTTAGTGGTTAGGGAAATGCATATTAAAACCACAATGACATATCACTTCATACCTCTCAGAATGGCTTAAAAAACCAATGAAAAGTGATGAAAACAAAGGCTGGTAAGGATATGGATAGACTGAATCCCTAACACATTGCTAGTAGAAATGTAAAGTGGTAAAGTGGTACAGCCACTCTGGAAAATAGTTTGGCATTTGATTTAAAAAAAAAAAAACAACAAACAACTAAATGCAACATGCAACTATCATATGACTTAGCAAATGCACTCCTGGGCATTTATCCCAGAGAAATAAAAAACTTACAGTCACACAAAAACCTGTATATGATTGTTCACAGCAGCTCTATTGGTAGTGGCCAAAATATGGAAATAACCCAGAAGCCCTTCAATAGGTAAGTGCTTAAACAAACTGGAGTAATCCAGGGGCACCTTGGTGGCTCGGTTGGACATCCAACTCTTTTCTTTTAATGTTTATTTATTTATTTTGAGCAAGAGAGAGTGAGAGAGATTGTCCATGCATGTGAGCAGGGGAGGGGGGAGGGGCAGAGAGAGACAGAGAGACAAAATCCCAAACAGGCTCCACACTGTCAGCATAGACACTGACTCGGAGCTCAGCACCATGAACCAGGAGATCATAATCTGAACTGAAATCAAGAGTTGGACACTTAATTGACTGAATCACCCAGGTGCCCCATGACTGACTCTTGATTTCGGCCCCAGTCATGCTTCTGGGGTCATGGGACCGAGCCTCGTGTCCAGCTCCATGCTGAGCATGGAATCTGCCTGAGATTCTCTCTCCCTCTCCCTCTGCCCCTTTCCCTGGCTCATGCTCTCTATCTCTCTCCCTAAAAATAAAAAGTAAATAAAAAAATAAAAAACAAAAATCAAAAAACAAAAACAGCTGGGGTAATCCATACCATGGATTCAGCCAAGCAGTAAAAAGGGAGCCAATAACTGATACACACAAACTGGAAGAATCACCACAGAATTATACTGAGTGAAAACCAACTCCCAAAAGGTTACATACTGTATAATTCCACTTATATAACATTCTTAAAATGACAAAATTATTGAAAAGAAGAACAGTTGGTTGGTTGCCAAAAGTTAGGAAGGGGTTAGGCCAGGAAGAGAATATAATGACAACATGAGGGACCCTTCTGACAATGGAAATTTTCTTTTTTTTTTTTTAATTTACTTATTTAAATTCAAGTTAGTTAACACAGTGTAATATTATTTTCAGGAGTGGAACCCAGTGATTCATCACTTCCATATAACACTCAGTGCTCATCCCAACAAGTATCCTCCTTAAGGAGGGCATTAATGCCCATCACCCATTTAGCCCATCCCCCCACCCACCTCCCCTCTAGCAACACTCAGTTTGTGCTCTATATTTAGGAGTCTCTTATGGTTTGTCTCCCTCTCTGTTTTTATCTTATTTTTCCTTCCCTTAACCCATGTTCATCTGTTCTGTTTCTTAAATTCCACATGAGTGAAATCATATGATATTTGTCTTTCTCTGACTGACATTTCACTTAGCATATTACATCCTAGTTCCATCCACATTGTTGCAAATGATAAGATTACATTTTTTGATCACATATATATATATGTACACACATATATACATATACATATATACATATATGTGTGTACATATATATGTGTGTATATATATACACATATATATAACTATATATATACATATATATGTGTATATATATATATATATATATATATATATATATACACACCATCTTCTTTATCCATTCATCAGTCAATGGACATTGGGCTCTTTCTGTAATTGGCTATTGTTGATAGCACTGCTATAAACATTAGGGTGCATGTGCCCCTTTGAATCAGCATTTTCGTATAAATGCCTTTGGATAAATACCTAGTAAAACAATTGCTGGGTCATAGGGTAGTCCTATTTTTAATTTCTTGAGGAAGCTCCATACTGTTTTCCAGAATAGCTGAACAACTTTGCATTCCCACCAACAGTGCAAAAGTGTTCCCTTTTCTCTGCATCCTCCCAATACCTGTTGTTTCCTGAGTTGTTAATTTTAGCCATTCTGACAGGTGTGAAGTGGTATCTCATTGTGGTTTTGATTTGTATTTCTCTGATGATGACTGATATTGAGCCTCTTTTCATGTGTTTGTTAGCCATCTGGATGTCTTCTTTGGAAAAGTGTCTATTCATGTCTTCTGCCCATTTCTTCACTGGATTATTTGTTTTTTGGGTGCTGATTTTGATAAGTTCTTTATACATTTTGGATACTAACCCTTTATCCAGTATGTCATTTGTAAATATCTGCTCCCATTCAGTTGCTTTTTAGTTTTGTTTATTGTTTTCTTTGCTGTGCAGAAGATTTTCATCTTGATGAGGTCCCAATAGCTATTTTTTTTTTTTTAAATATCCTTTCCTTCCAGAGACGTGTCAGTAAGAAGTTGCTGTGGCCAAGGTCAAAGAGGTTAGTGTCTTGTTTTCTCCTCTAGGATTTTGATGGTTTCCCATCTAATATTTAAGTCTTTCATCCATTTTGAATCTATTTTTGTGTATGGTATAAGAAAGTAGTCCAATTTCATTCTTCTGCATGTTGCTGTCCAGTTTTCCCAGCAACATTTGCTGAAGAGACTGTTTTTTCCATTGGATACTCTTTCCTGTTTTGTTGAAGATTAGTTGACCATACGTTTGTGGGTCCATATCAGGGTTATCTATTCTGTTACATTGATCTGAGTGTTCATTTTTGTCCCGTTGCCATACTGTCTTGATGATTACAACTTTGTAATACAGCTTAAAGTCTGGAATTGTGATGCCTCCAGCTTTGGTTTTCTTTTTCAACATTAGTTTGGCTATTCAGGGCCTTTTCTGGTTCCATACAAATTTTAGAATTGTTAGTTCTAGCTATGTGAAGAATGCTGGTGTAATTTTGATAGGGATTACATTGAATGTGTAGATTGCTTTGGGTAGCATAGACGTTTTGACAATATTTGTTCTTCCAATCCATGGAATATTTTTCCATTTCTTTGTGTCTTCGTCAATTTCCTTCATAAGTGTTCTATAGTTTTCATTGTACACCTCTTTTACCTCTTTGATTAGGCTGATTCCTAGGTATCTTATGGTTTTTGGTGCAATTGTCAATGGGGTGGATTCCTCGATTACTCTTTCTGCTGCTTTGTTATTGGTATGTAGAAATGCAACTGATTTCTGTACATTGATTTTATATCCTGCAATTTTGCCAAATTCACATATCAGTTCTAGCAGTTTTGGTTGAGTCTTTCGAGTTTTCCACATAGAGTATCATGTCATCTGCAAATAGTGAAAGTTATTTCTTCTCTGCCAGTTAGGATGTCGTTTATTTCTTTTTGTTGTCTGATTGCTGAGACTAGGACTTCCAGTACTATGTTGAATAACAGTGGTGAGAGTGGACATGCCTGTTGTGTTCCTGACCTTATGGGGAAAGCTCTGTTTTTCCCCATTGAGCATGATATTAGCTGTGGGCCTTTTGTATATGGCTTTTATGATGTTGAGGTGTGTTCCTTCTATCCCTATTTTCTTGAGGGTTTTCATCAAGAAAAGATGCTATATTTTGTCAAGTGCTTTTTTTTGCATCTGTTGACAGGATCATATGGTTTTTATCCTTTCTTTTATTACTGTCATGTTTCACATTGATTGATTTGTGAATCTTGAACCAGTCCTGTAGCCCAGGAATAAATCCCACTTGATCATGGTGAATAATTCTTTTAATGTTCTACGGAATTCAATTTTCTAGTATCTTGTTGAGAGTTTTGCATCTATATTCATCAGATTAGTAATCTCCTTTCAGTGGTGTAATTCTCCTTTTTAGTGGTGTCTTTGTCTGGTTTTGGAATCAAGTTAATGATGGTTTCATAGAGTGAGTTTGGGAACTTTCCTTCCATTTCTATTTTTCTGGAACAGTTTGAGAAAAGGTATTAACTCTTCTTTAAATGTCTGGTAGAATCCCCCTGGGAAGCCATCTGGCCCAGGACTCTTGTTTGTTGGGAAATTTTTGATAACTAATCAATTTCTTTGCTGGTTATGCGTCTGTTCAGATTTTCTCCCTCTTCCTGTTTCAGTTTTGGTAGTGAGTGAGTTTCTATGAATTTTTCCATTTCTTCAAGATTTCCCAGTTTATTGGGATATAGTTTTTCATAGTATTCTCTTATAGTTTGTATTTCTGTGGTGTTGATTGTGATCTCTCCTGTTTCATTTGTGATTTTATCTATTTGGGTCCTCTCTCTTTTCTTTTGATAACTCTGCCTAGGAGTTTATCAATTTTGTTTATTCTTTCAGAGAACTAGCATTTAGTTTCGTTTATCTGTTCTACTGTTTTTTTGTTTCTATACTATTTATTTCTGCTCTAATCTTTATTATTTCCCTTCTTCTGCTGGCTTTAGGCTTTACTTGATGCTCTTTTTCTAGCTCCTTTAGGTAGAAGGTTAAGTTGTGTATTGGGGACCTTTTTTTACTTCCTGAGATAGGCCTCAATTATAATGTACTTTCCTCTTAGGACTGCCTTTGCTGTATCCCAAAGGGTTTGGACTGACATGCTTTCATTTTCATTTGCTTCAATGTACTTTTTTTTCTTTAATATCCTGGTTAACCCATTCATTCTTTAGTAGGATGTTCTTTAACATCCATGTGTTTGAGGGATTTCCAAATTTTTTCTTGTGGTTGATTTCAAGTTTTATAGCATTGTGGTCTGAAAATATGCATGGTATGATGTCAATCTTTTTCTACCCATTGAGGGCTGATTTGTGACCCAGTTTGTTATCTATTCTGGAGAATGTTCCATGTGCACTCAAGAAAGTTGTGTATTCTGCTACTTTAGAATGAAATGTTGTGAACATATCTGTTAAGTCCATCTGGTCCAAGGTGTCATTCAAAGCCATTGTTTCCTTGTTGCTTTTCTGCTTCAGTGATCTGTTCATTGTTGTAAGTTGGGTATTAATGTCCTCGACATGTTGGTATTATTATCAATGAGTTTCTTTATGTTTGTTACTAATTAATTTATATATTTGGGTGTTTCAGGTTGGGGGCATAAATATTTACAATTGTTAGATCTTTTTTTTTTTTTCTAAACATTTATAAATTTTTGAGAGTGAGAGAGATAGAGCATGAGCAGGGGAGGGGCAGAGAGAGAGGGAGACACAGAATCGGAAGCAGGCTCCAGGCTCTGAGCTGTCTGCACAGAGCCTGACATGGGGCTTGAACTCACGGAGTGAGAGATCGTGACCTGAGCCGAAGTTGGATGCTCAACCGACTGAGCCACCCAGGCTCCCCAATTGTTAGATCTTCTTGATGGATAGACCCCTTAATTATTATATAATGTCCTTCTTCATCTCTTATTACAGTCTTTGTTTTAAAATCTAGTTTATCTGATGTAAGTATGGCTACCCTAGCTTTCTTTTCATGTCCATGAGCATGATAGATGGTTCTCCATCCCCTCACTTTCAATCTGCAGGTGGCTTTAGGTCTAAAATGAGTCTCTTGTAGGCAGCATGTTGATAGATCTTGGTTTTTTATATGTTCTGATACCTTATGTCTTTTGATTGGAGTATTTAATCCATTTACATTGAGAGTGATTATTAAAAGATATGAATTTAGTGCCATTGTGTTACCTGTAGATTTGGTGTTTCTGGTGATGTTCTCTGATCCTTTGTAATCATTGTTGCTTTGGTTGTCTTCCCTGCCCCCCCCAACCCCCTCCACTCAGAGAATCCCCACTAAACTTTCTTGCAGTGCTGGTTTAGTGGTCACAAACTCCTTTAGTTTCTGTTTGTCTGGGAAACTCTTTATCTCTTCTTTTATTCTGTATGAACAGCCTTGTTGCATAAAGAATTCTTGGCTGCATATTTTTCCCATTCAGCACATTGAATATTTCTTGCCACTCCTTTCTGGCCTTCCAAATTTCAGTGGACAGATCTGCTAATCTTATGTGTCTCCCCTTGTAGGTTAAGGACATTTTGTCCCCTGCTGCTTTCAAAATTCTCTCTTTATCTTTGTATTTTGCAAGTTTCACTATGATATGTCATGGTGTTAACCTGTTTTTGTTGATGTTGAGGGGAGTTCTTTGTGTCTCTTGGACTTGAATGCCTATTTCCACCCACAGATTTGGGAAGTTCTCAGCTATAATTTGTTCAAATAAACCTTCTTCCCCTTTTTCCCACTCTCCTTCTTCTGGAACTCCTATGATACAGATTTGTTTCATTTCATAGAATCACTAAGTTCTCTAGGTTTCCCCTCATGATGTAATAATTTTTTCTCACTCTTTGTTCAGCTTCATGATTTTCTATAATTTTATCTTCTATATCACCTATTCTCTCCTCTGCTTCTTCAATCCTCGTTGTCACTGTATTGCATCTCAGTTATAACGTTTTTAAATTCAGCCTGACTAGTTTTCAGGTCCTTGATCTCTACAGCAAAGGTTTCTCTGGTGTCTTCTATGCTTTTTTCAAGCCAAGCTAGTAGTCTTATGACTGTTCTAAATTCTTGTTCAGATATATTGCTTATATCTGTATTGAGCAAGTCCCTAGCTGTGATATCTTCTTGACCTTTCTTTTGGGGAGAACTCCTCTGCCTTGTCATTTTGGCTAAGTTTCTGTCTTCTGCGCATTTTAAAAGTTTGTTAGGCTTTCTGTACCTGAGAGGACTGCTATATTAAAAAAGGGTCCTATACACTGTCCAGGGGCTGGCACTTCAGGAAGTGTTTCTAGTGCATGTTGTGTGCAGTCTGCTGTTGCATCTTGGCTGCTCTTTCCCACTGGTCAGTCCTCTGCAGAGCTCCTCCTTGCTTGCAGTGGGGAGTGTTTGAATCTTTAACTAGGTGTGCTTTGATTTATTTGTTGAAGTAAGCCTGCCACACTGTCTCCCTCCAAATGTGGAGATCTTTCTGCCACCTGTGGTTGGTTTCCTGGGTGTTCAAAGTGATCTGACCTCAATACAGCTGTTTTTGAGAAACAAGGAAAACCCAGGGTCCCCCTACTTCTCCATCTTAACTCCTTCCCAGTGATGGAAATGTTCTATACCATGACTGTTTGAGTGACAACACCCTAGCTGTGGCATTTTACTACAGCTTTGCAAGATGTTACTTTTGAAGGAATCTGGTTAAAATGATACACAGAATCTGTCTTATTTCTTACAATTATTTGTGTATCTACAATGATTTCAAAATAAAAAGTTTAATTTAAAAAAGTATATATCACAGCAAAGGGCTGAGAATATCAAGACTTTCTTGAAGAAAATAAAAAAAACATAGGTGAAGATGTAGAAATACGTGACCTGAGGACTATCTTTGGAAAACAGTTTGGCTTAAAATCAAAGACATATTTCTTTTTTTTTTAATGCTTATTTATTTATTTTGAGAGAGGGAGAGAGAGAAAGAGAGCATGAGCAAGGGAGGGACAGAGACAGAGACAGAGAGAGACAGAGACAGAGACAGAGAAAATCCTGACATGAGACTTAATCTCACAAATTGTGAGATCATGACTTGAGCCAAAATCAAGAGTCAGATGCTTAACTGACTGAGCCACCCAGGCACCCTACATATTTGATTCTATACCTCAATTCATCTACTTAATATCTTGGAAAAACGTCTCCCAGGTGCATTAGGAAGCACATAAGGAACATTCATAGCAGCATTTGTAGTAGCAGAAAGAAACCTCTGTGTGTTTCCCAATGTTAATTTCCTTGTTTTACTAATGTATAATAGCGATGTGAGATGTTATCATTGTGAATTAAATGTATGATGGTGATGTAAGATGTTACCACTGTGAATCTAAAATTATTTTAAATTAAAAAAAACCGTTCTATCTGGACAGTGGAACACTAAACAGCAATGAAAACAGAAGAACCACGGCTATATGCAGCAACAGCTATATCTTAGGAACATAATGTTAAGAAAAATGCAAGTCATGGGGAGACAATACAGTTTGATACCTTATATAAAGTTCAAAGGATGCAAACAAAAGTATTGTTGAAGGACATATCCAAATGTGATAAAACCCAAAGAAAAACCAGAGTTTTTTCTGCTTTGAGGAGGGAGGAAGGGAAAAGGGCACAGGGGAGGGAAACAACCAGAGATCTCAAAAGTACTGTAACTTTGAGGGCTTGGAGGTGCCAAGACAGGCCTGTGTTCCATCCATCCTCCCCTACTGCCTACCACCTTGTGTGCAGAGGACCAGGTGATCAGAGAAGGTATACGAGTTGCCCAGGCTCACCTAAAAGATGGTACACTTCCTGTCACATCTCAACTGCTTTGTCTTGCCACTGACAATGTCCCCAGTAAAGGCTGAGAGGGTGCAGGAAGACAGCACCAGGTGGCAACTTGACTATGATTCCTCTGGAACCTTGGTGGAGGGACCACTCAGAGGTAGGAAGGGCTGCGGCATGGGAGCGTCTTCCAGAGCCTCCTTCAGCCCCATGCTGGATGCAGTCTCCTGAGAGAATGAGAACCCCAGAGCGGAAGTACAGTGGGAGTTTGGAGGGTCCCCCTGAGCCTGATGCCGGGCACAGTGGAGTAGATATCCCAGAGTGCTGGCCTGCAATCCCTGAGGCTCCAAACCAAAGGTGACTGAGAAATAGAACAGCTGTTCTGATTTGCGTTCTAGACATTAGCTCAAACGTTCTACAACTATTTAGTAGGCTCTCAGCTAGATCCTTGAGATCCTATAGTGGAGCTTCAACACCTGCTTTCATGGAACTCACTTTCTAGTTTTTAAACAAGCAATGAGAGAGGGGCTTTAGGTCAACAAACCAGGGAGACACCCCAGTCAAGCCCTGTAAGTCAGAAAGTGGGTAGCAAACGTTCCTTGGTAATACCTGGGGATTAAGATTGTTTCTCATTCTTTCTTTCTCTCTGCACGCGCGCGCGCACACACACACACACACACACACACACACACACACACACAGCCTGTTCCCAAATTAATGTTCTTTGAACCGCTGTAAGGAAGGAGGTGGTAGGAGAGTAGTAGGCAGCTTTGTGAAACCTGCATTAACCAGAATGCCTTACCATATGGCTGTCCTGAGAATGCTTCTAACACTTGGGATCCCTTGTTCTCACCCACTCACAACCTGTCCTTTGTGCCTCAGTGGGCCAGTGACATACAGGGGGTAATGGAAGGCCACCCTCCCGGCCTCTGGGAGCGCAATGTCCAGATACAACTAACTGCCAGGGCAAGCAGTAGTCTTGTCAGCCTGGTGGCCCCCAGGGTCAAGAACTCCAGAGCACTGTCTGGAGTTGGCCACACTGATATTCCGGACGTCATTGCTCCTTCTCACCCAGGGGACAACAGACTTAGGGTAAAATTCTCTGTAGGAGAGGTTGGCTTCAGAAAGGCACACCTTGGACTGGTCCTCTTCTCTTGCTGGCCAGGTCTGAGGTGACACCTATGACCCCACAGAGGCACCCAGAGGAGGGATCTGGACCTAGAGAGGGGAGGGCAGGCTAGAGGCCCCACGGGGTGACAGTCGAGCCAGTCTACCCGCACATGGTCCACCACACAACCTGGCTCTCCCCCAACCTCCTTTCCTTTCTGTCTTCTCATAAGGCCGTGCATCTGCGGCGTCGCGGGAGGTGGAAGAAGGGACTGGCATCTAGGTTTTAAAAGACCAGAAACAAACGTCCCCTGACAATTTCTCAGTTTCTCCTGTCATTTTTCTGGATTCAAAGGAGGGGCAGAGTTAAGAGTGGGGAAGACAGACGTAGTGGGGCAACGAGAGACGGCCCGATCCGGGGGTCCCCCGGAGGCCGGGCCAGGCGGTTCTCTCCCGCCGAGTGTGGGCTCGCGGTGGGCGGGCGGACGCCCCCAGCCCCGCAGCGCAGCGGGCCCCGCATGACATCAGAGGCTGGGGAGCGCGCAGAGCGCAGGCGCCGACTGAGGAGGGAGACGGGAGGGGGCCGCGGCGCGCGGCTCGAGAGAGCGCTCCTCCGCCCCGCGCGCCGTCCCTGCGCCCCGCTCCGCCCGCGCCTCTCTGTCCGCGCCGCGCCTCGGGCGTCCAGAGCGCGCCCCTCGCACCGCAGCGAACGCCGCCCGCAGCAGCCCAGCCCCAGCCTCCTCCTCCTCCTCCGCCGCCGCCGCCGCCGCCGCCGCCGCCGCCGGACACGCAGCCGCAGGCCGGGGCCGGCACGCAGCTGGGGAGTCAGGGACGCGCGCAGCCAGCCCTTCCCCCTCCGGCTCCCGCACCGCCGGCCGCCTCCCCTCGCCCTCCTCCTCCCTCCCTGCTCCTTCGCTTCTCCTCCTCCTCCTGCACGGCCCGGCTGCCAGCACCATGTCCGCAGGGGGAGATTTTGGGAACCCACTGAGAAAATTCAAGTTGGTGTTCCTGGGGGAGCAAAGCGGTAAGTACCCCGCTTATTCTCTTGGCTTGGCGCCGCGCCGAGGCGACCCCTGCCGCCAAATCATCCGCCCCGTTAGGGCCCCGGCGCCGGCTCGGAAAGGCCCCTCCAAGCCCGGGCGGAGGGGAGGGATGGGGATGTGGGGGTCGAAGCTGGCTCGGGCGGGGCCAGGCAGGGGAGGGGCCCGGGGTAGGGATGGAGGGGGCGCTGGGCCCCAGGTGGGAGTGAGGGTGGGAGGTGGGGTGCGGGGCGAGAGCTGCGGGGCCGGTGCGGCGCGGCGGGGGGCCGGAGGGCGGCGGCTCGCTCGGCGGCGCCGGCCGGGGCGTGAAAGCGCCGGGCTCGCGGGCTCGCTCGCACTGCGGCACCGGCTGCGGGCGACCGCGCAGGTGGAGGGGTGCCCGCGGGGGCCGGGAGAGGATTGGCGCCCCTCTTCGGAGAACGAGGCGGGGCCGGCTTCTGGTCGGAGGGCTTCCTGCGGACCCTGCCGGACCCATGTTTAATGACGGGCACGTCCGGGCCCTGGAGCCGAGGGCCGCGGGGGAAGGCCAACACCTGTCTCCTGTGGAAAGAGCGGGCGCAGGCTGTAGGGGAACCGGGCGCCTACCTCCCCTGGCCTGCGTCCGACTGGGCACGGAAGGTTCTAGACGCTGCCCTGTGCCAGCGTGCGTTAGTGTCTCTCGGGCTCAGGGTCTGGGCGAGGACAGCTAGGGTTCCCTGGTGCGAGGCCGATTTGGGGGATGGTACAGGGCGCCGCGCACCAAGAGGCGGCGAAGCCTGGCGCTGGGCAGAGAAAGGACCAGGCGACACGCCCTGCCTGGCTTCCCAGCACCCCTCCTGAGAGCGTTGTCGGCGGAGGAGGCTTCCCACCCCCACCTCCCAGCTCACCGCCAGTCTTGGGGGAGGGGAGGTCACCGTGGCAGCCGGCCAGGGGCGGGGGGGGGGGGGGCGGGTTGGGGGAAGGAGACAAACGGCTTCCCTGCCGCCCAGCAGCCTCCCCAGGGAGAGCATCTCTGAAACCCGGGTTGCCCCAGGGTGGGACGACCAGAGTGAAGAGTGTGGACCCCTCTGACACCTGTAGGAAGGAGTGGTTCTCAGTGCACCTCTCCAGAGGCCTCTCCCCTGGGGCTGCAGAGGCGCAGGCTGGGCCTTGCCCAGCTCACCTCAGGAAGAACGTGGTTGCTGGGGACAGCACCCCCAGCTCTTGTTTTGCAGACCAGTCCAGTTCACCTGGTTTGGTGCCTGTCTGTACAAGGAGCTGAGACACAGGCAACCTTAGGAGGACCTTGTGGGCTCAGGAAACAGTGCTACTGTGGTGTGTGTACATGTGGGTTGTGAAGGTCGCATGGCAGTCTCCTGTGTTGCTGCTCATTACCTGAGATGGATGGTTGAGAGAAGGACGTCAAACATGGTCAGACCCTAACACGGGGGTGCATCCTGGGGCCAAGCAGGGCATTTCAGAACAAGATCAACTGAGCCAGCCAGTCCTGTGCCCTGGACGCTGAGTTTCTGATTTTAATAGAGTCCAGTTTCAGAGCTCACTTTTCCCATGCTTGCAGGGATTTCAGGGGTCTTCACATCCCAGTGCTTATCTTACCCAGCCCGGAGCCCTGGGAGAGAACTCTGAAGGGATCAGGCATCCTGGGAGTTGAATTCCTACGTGGTTTGCCTTGAGCAGAGTTTGAGGCCTCTCTGAGCCTCAGTTTCTGCCTCTGTGAAATGGTTGCTTGAGGGCACTTCTCTTCCTCCTCCGTGTTTCCCCTGTGCCTCTCAAAGGGCCTGGACCCTGGTAGGTTCTCAAGAAACATTTGTTTATCCCAAGTCTGAACTTGCTTCAGTAAAGGACCAGGGCTTTGATGAGACTGTCTCTTGTGAGTTTGAGTGAAAACTCTGGACTCACTCAGAATCTCTTATGGGTTGAGGTCCCTGAGGAGCCTTGCAAACCCTCTTTGTTCCTAAATCACAGAAATGAGAGTTTAGGGCCTTAGAGATAGAGCCCCCACCTTGCATGTGTAGATTAGAACTCTGAGCCCAGGGGTGGGGAGGGCTTGGAGAGAGAGAGAGCCCCCATCGGTGTGTTGCTAGCACTTCTGGGGCTAGAAACCACATCTTCTGTTCCCAATCATTAATGTTGGGAATCAAGATGACCTTGAATTGGGGAAACACAGAATTGGGGAGCCTTCCAGAGTTGAGGTGAGGATTGCCATTCTCTGACCAGACTTGTGGCTGGGTTAGGTGACCTGGGAGGAATGCTGGGCTATTTGGTTGGGGGCAGGGTTTGTGGGCCCTGGGAACACAGTCATTAGAGACAAAAGACTGCCATCAGTGAGTTTGGCTATTGGCTACTCTGGTTCCTTCTGGCTGGGATCCCTAGGGCCCTGAGAAGCCCTGAGTATATCATTAGTGGGTTGTGTACCTTGTATTCTGCATGGCTTTTGGGACCCCCCAAGTTAGGTGGGGATCATATGCATCCCTGAGCCTGATGGGATGGGGGGGGGGGATTGCCTTCATAGCCGTTGCTTCTGTCTTGCCTGCACAGTTTTGTGTGTGTTGATCCTTTGTGCCACTGCAGTCTCTGCAGTGCAAGGAGCCCCTAAGGTCTGGCCCTCCTGCCACCCTGGCTCTCCCTCTCATGTGACCTCGGAGGGCCCTCACCTTCTATACCTGGGACACTTGGGCCAGCTGAGCTTGACAGAGCCTTCTAGAGGAGCATGCATGGGTCTTCCTATATGAGCTGACTCCCTTGGATAGAGGCCAGGGGAAAGGGCTGGAGGGATGTGGCCTTCCCTTGTTTCCTGTGCCTGCTATAGTGGTGGCATCTCCCTAGACCAGTAGATGAGGACAGCTAGATTCCAAAAAGGAGTACCCAACCCGGAGCCCAGTGATGAGAAGAACACCCTGAAATAGATAATCCCAAGAGGGTATCAAGCCTTCAAAAATACCAGGACCTGGTTTGAGTGGGAAGACCTTAAGGAACCACTCTAGAGAGAACACCTCAGCCCAGGAGAGAGCCCACTTCCTGGCAGCAGAATGACGCTGTCCCCTGGACCATGGGCTACAGGCTTGCTGTCTGTGTCAATCTGGCAGGGCGTGGGGTTGTGGAAAGGGTGCTGTGGATCTAGAATGAGTAGATTCTTTGCAGTAGGAAGGCTGTGCAATGCTGCTGGTGTTCAGATGGCTCTCTCTGGGCCTTTTGGCCATGGCCTTGTGCTGATGGCAGTGGCAGGGGATGGTGTGGAGGGCGAGGCACACTAATCTCAACTGCGACTCTTGGTGACATCCAGAGAAGAGAGGCATGAGCAGGTGTCTTAGGAAAGAGAGGGGGCCTGGGGGACACATGCCTTCCTCCTAAGTTCAGATGGCATTCTGGGGGGTTTAGGCTTCCTTCAGTGCATCTGGGTGTGTGGTGGGGACTAGGGATGTGGGATATGCCTGTTGGGTGTTCTAGCCTCTTCTGATCTTCCTTCCCTTTGACTCCTCCTGCCAAAGCAGGAAGATTGAGGGACACCACAAGTTGGGTCTGTGTTCCCAGGCTGAGGCCAGCAGGACAGCTTCTCTCTCTGACCTGCCTTCTCCTTGTCCTTTCCCTGGCAGTTGTGCTCTGGAGGTGCCATCACAGTGAGCATGATGGGAATGGCATTCTCAGAGTATACAACACAGTGACTGTGCACACAGCTTTGGCCATTTAGTCATTTGTTCACTCATCCCTCTCCCCACCCCCACCCATCACTCTCTCCTTTCCTCCTTCCATCACCCATTTATTTATTTAGTCAGGCCTTTGAGTGTATCCCTGCCTCCCGGAACTTATGGTCCACTGGGGACTTCAGACATTTGTGGATATAATTACAGTAAAGGTCTGTGCAAGCGAAGACAAGAGAACAGCTGCTATGGAAGCACACAGCACGGCGTCCCACCCACCTTTGTCGGCAGGTGTCAGAGATGGCTTCTAAGGCTTCAGAGGAGGAGATGCTTCTATAGGCAACTGGCTGATGCTCCTTTGGTGGGCTGAGTACAGGGAGTAGGTCTTGCGAGGGGTCCACCCTCTCCAGGGAGCTTTGTCTGTTCTCCCTGCTGTGGAGAAGAAGTGTGTGGGGGTGGGGAGCAAGAGGATGAGGGTGTCTGGCTTGCCAGTGCTGAGGAGGGGCTGTTCCCGACTGTCATCCCATTCCTCTGGGTTAAGGAGTCCTCAGTACCCCTCCACTGCCTGGAGGGCTCCCCCTGCCCCTCCCAAGGCCTGGCTCAGCCTGACCCCTGCCCTCCCACCACACACCCCCCATAACCACATAGGGCGCCCTTTGTTGGCCTGGGGATTGTATCTGAAGCCCATCCCGATGTCTCCTTCCCAACACCTCCCAGATCCCCTCCCTCTGCTGTGCCCAGCCCACCTGGGCACTCACCATGGAGTAGCTTTGGTTTCTTTCTGAGCATTTTTAAAAAACTATCACATGTTGCCCCATGACCTGTCTGTTGTCTCAGTTATTCTGGATTTTTAAATGTTTATTAGCTTTTTAAGAAACAAAACCCCTAACTGAATTTTAAGCCCCTCAAACATGAATTTAAGCACCTGAGAGGACTAGATCTTAGTTCCTTTCCCCTTCTCCCCATCTGCAGGAGACTTTTGCTCATTAAATATCTGGATTTAAAAATGATGAGATTATCCTCACTGTTTGATATTTACTGATGGTCCATCAGGAGATTAAAAGTGAGGGGAGTCAACGCAGTTTGAAGCAGGATTCTTCATCCTGACACCTGCTGCTTTCTCAAGCTAGGAGATTTTTACCAGAAACACTTCAAAATCTTTCACATTGGGTTGAAGCCTTTAGCCTTGGTTGTGCCCAACCCATAGTACATCTCACAGAAGGTGAAATTCTCAAGGGACTCTCATCCCCACCACCTTCTCTAAAGAAATATGAGAAAGCAGTAAGGCCACCAGAGGTGGGAAGGAAGGGATATGCCCAAATGGGATGTTGCCAGAGCTTACTGCGAGATTGGGCATAAATCCAGTTGCTCTGTTCCTCAGTTTCTGGGTCTTGTTTTTGCTCCTCCCACTTTTTTCCTTCCTTTCCTCAGTGTCTGGAATGATAGCGGGGTACCTTGGATGTGGGCCCAGAATGTTGGCTTTATTTGTTTAAAGAGGTGTGCATGAGATGAGAAAATCAGATGAGACGCCATGATGAGAATTAACCTGTACTTGGTAGAAGACAAACGTGGCACCCTCCATGCTAAGGGTCAGAGACAAGAGAACTAACCAGAAGAGAGAAATGAGACTGTTAGATTATGTTCTGGCTATGCAGATGTAATAGTACCGTTTTTTTTGTGATCCCATTATCATTTGCAGCCCCCAAATTATAATGAATCCCACTAAAATACAACAAAATAATCTTATTGTCCGTTTTTACTTATAACATCCATAAACTCAGCCAATGAATATTTAACTTGGTAGGTGTTACCTTGACCTTGCAAACTCCTTGGGGGCAAATCTGAGGGTGGTACCATCTGTGTCCCATCCAGGCTGTGAAGTCTTTCTGTCCTTTACACTCTGTGTCTTCCGCTGTTGCTGAATGAATGAACCATTGAATGTGCAGTGCTGCCTGATCTTAATGTAATGACTTAAAGAAATTATTGGGCAGAACCATTGATCAAGGTGAGAAAAGATTAGGGTAAAAAGCAAAATCCATAGACATCAGAGGTGAACTGCTAGAAAAACTGTGCTGGGCATTTTCTCAACTGTCCACTATCATCCTTTTCCATTTCTCAGCACAGAGAAGAGAAGATGGGGGAGGTTTCCAGGGAGAAGTATCAGATTCACGTTGAGATGGGCAGCTTTGTTAGAGCCAAAAAGACAGGCCCCAGGAAATGGGGCCCCAGGCAAGGCCTGAGGGCACTGAGGCATAGGCCAGTCTCTGCTGCTTGGGACTCAGAAGGAGAGGAGAAAGATTCATAACACCTATAAACTCCTAGGGGTTCTTTATTGTATCTTAGGGCTTGAAATTTCCAGCTTTCCTTTTTATTTTCATAACTTTTGTCCTAAACTAAGTGGGATCTTGTTTTAAAAGTAAACGTTCACTGCTATGAGTACTTTGTCATTTTGGTGAAGTGATTTATTTTTAGTAGAAAAACAGATTTATTCTGGTCTCTTGGTAACAAGACCAGTGGGAGCCCAGGTGACTCAATCACGTGTCCTGGGCCAGGCACCACCTGTTCCCAGGTGGAGGCCTACCCAAGGGACAGGGCAGGGTCCAGGAAAAAAACAGATGATATCCTGCTCCTGAGGGCAGAAAAAAGCCTTAAAAGCAAAGGTTACTTCCAGGAAATGCATTAGAACACTGGCCACCTGATGCCCCATAGTTGCTGTGGGTAGTGGGCCAGGGAAGAAGGAAGACTTCAGTTGTGTGCGTTCTGTGATAGAAATCACAGCTTTCTTCCAAGAGCTGGATGGACAGTTTGGGAAAGGGCATGATGCCTTAGTGGGATTTCCCCCAGAGAAAGGGACTTCCAGCATTAGGTTAACCAGCTCACCCAGCTTCCCCTGTGGCTGGAGATGGGGTATGAGGGCAGGTCACAGAGGCTGGCCATGAGCTGGGGCTTTATTCTGAGGGAAGTGGGGAGCTGGTGGAGGATCCTCAGCTGGGGAATGGCTCAGTCACATCTACACCTAGGAAGGATTCTTTATTCTAAGGGTTTGGAGAGGATGATGGGAAATGGAGCTAACCTTCCCGGGTTTCCGTGTTCTTCCTCCAGTTAACCTCAGATGGCATTTAAGAATACACTCTATGCCCTAGGCTCCACACGGGGCACTTTTCTTTCCGGCATCCTGTGATAGATGTGAAATTCTCCCTGTTTTGCATGTCAGGAGACAGGGGTTCAGGGAGAGCAGGTCATGGCCACAGACTTACTGCTAGTGTGAACCCAGTCCTTGAACCTGTAGTCCATGAACCCAGGTCACTATGAGAAGCACATGGTGATCTGTTAGACCTCATGCCTCAAAGGCAGGTTCAGGCCCTGTTGTGGGGAAAAGAGGACAGAACACTGAGGCCTTATAGACAAGAGGTCTGCCATAAATGTCTCCTTGGGAATCATGTGCCAAGCTCTTTGCTGAGGAATGGATCACAACATGGGGGTGGGTGGGAGGAGGTCTTTGATTCCCTTAGGCTGGTGAGAGGGCACTGGGGCCCTGAACAGATAGGAGGGCAGGGGGATAGCTCTAAGAAGCAAGCAGTCTCTCCAATCTGATTGAGCTGGATTGCATATCAGACACTGCATTCTTACATAGAATGAACTGCTTATTTGGGGTGGTTTGAAGGGAGTTGGTTGGAGAGGATGTGGGGCAGTTAAAGCCTTCCCAAGTCAGTCCTGCACACCATGGACAAGATGTCATCTGGGTTCTAGCTGAGAACTAAATCCTAGGAAGGGAAGAACCAAACTAAGTGGCTGGTTCCCACCTGCTGTGGGGTAACCCTTCTCCTGGCCTCATCCTCCCTTCAGGCCTGGAGATATCAGGGCCCGGAGATCCTGATTCTGTTTGGGGTCAACCACCAGCAGCCTCTGTGGTTGGATAAGCCCACGGTGTTCTCTGGCTTTCTCAATGTATCCTCGGAAGCTGCTGGATGGATGACCACTCAGGCTGATGGAGCTCTAACTCTGGTCCTGTAATTCACAGCTAGCTCAGGGTATGATGTCAAGCCAGTAACACTCTCAGCCTGGAGATTGCACTGCTGGCTAGAGAGGTCAGAGGAACTGCAGAGATGAAGGCATGTAATCAGGGCCTCTGCTAATTATATCCCCCCAAACTCCCCTGGACAGCCCCAGTGCAGAGTCCTCTCCAGTCTGCTACCTCTTTTTCTGGGAGGCATTCTTGGCCCTCTTCCCTGGTGCGCCCCCAGGGCGCTGTGGCTCCTCTCTTCTGACGGTGTGTTTGACTCAGGTTGCCAGGCAATCGGGATGGGGCTATCCTGCCCTCCCTGCTGGCGGGCAGTTATTCCATACCGAGGACCTTTGGTGAGGACAGCAGAACAGGTGACAGCTCCCAGGTACCCCTACTCCAGGATACTTCTTTCTGCAGCCAGGTGGGTGTGTGGTAAGCAGAGAGGGCTGGGAAAGGACTGGCACCAACAGGGGTGTGCAGTCACCCCACCAGACCAGCCCCAGCTCCTGCTCCAGCACCATCACTTACTGGTGCTCCTAAGCCCTGCACTTCTGCCCCAGCCCCACTTCTCACTCTCTGGGTGGTGCTGGGATATAACAGGACCACCCTGTGCTCATTTTTCTCATCAGACAGCAGGGCAATCCTTACCTTGTTGAGGTTGCATGAAGATCTAAGACATCAGTACATGGCGCACGGTGAATGCTCAAGTGATAGGTAATTTTGTTAATGAAACAGTGACAGCAATCTCCCCCTTTTATAGATGAATGAGAGAGAAGTAGGGTGGAGGTTTTGAGAATCACCCATTGGTCCTCTTGTGTAGTGAGCTGCATAGCCTACATCCTTGTGATCTGATGAGTGGAGCTGTGTACCCGTTTTATAAACAAAGAAAGTGCGTCTCGAAGAAGGAAAGGCTTTAGCACAGATTGCAGGACCCAGAACGGTTACTGCTAACTGGAAGGAGCTCCCAGGCCTCTGACTCCCTGGTTGGCATTTTTCCACTGCCCGTCCCAGCAGAATTGGGACAGATTCACCTAGCCTTGCTCTGCTGGGCCCCCACAGCTGCTCCCAGGAAGAGCACCTCATCTTCACGGCTCTGCAACTTCCCCAAGGACAAGGAGTGCAGCCTGGGTAGACCACAGGGGCTGAGGCTTTGCCATGTTGTGATTAGAACAGTGCTTGGTGAGGTAGGCAGGTGATAAATCTCAGCCAGTGTTAATGTGACTATTAAAGCACACAAGCAAGGCTGTGGGTGTGGTCTGCTGGGGGAGTCAGGGAAGGCTTCCCAGAGGAGGTTTTGCATAGTGAGAGGGAATTCATAGGCACACAAGGGAGGCATCTTGAGCGGAGGGCCCAACTATGCCAAGGTTGGGGGCTGGGAGGGGCTTGGAGCTTCTGGGGGAATTGGGTGTAGTTCAAGGTGACTGGACTCTGGCGTAGGTGTGGGAGGTGAGGTCGTGAGCATAGTTAGAAAAAATCACTGAACCTGGAGAAGTGGGCAGGTTCAGGCCTCAGAGAATCTTGCTTCTACACACAGGGTCTATGTCTTCCCTGCAGGCAGTGGGGACCCCCGGGTGGTTTTGACCAAGGAGGGACATGCTCATGGATTAGAAGACAAAGATGAATATGGCCTGATTGGAGGCAAGAGATGCAGGCAGCCTGAGCCAGGCCATGCAGGGAACAGTCAGAGAATGGAACACAGAGGAGGGTTTGTGAGCCTGAGCTTCCAGCTCTGAGATTTAGACCTCTGGGTACATAGATTTTATTGGTTCTTTCTCTATGTGGTGAAAACTTTGGGGCAATGAAGGGCTGTAGGGGAGGGGCTCCTGTCCTTCTCTACAAGGCCACACTGTACTCAGATGTACCCAAACTGGCCTCCTTGAACTCCTCTGTCCTTCCTGCCTCCACAATGCCCTGGGTCCCCTGACTGCTTCTGTCCGCCAAAGGGTTGCTCCAGGGCTGCTGGCTGCCCTTCCAGACTCTTCTCCTCTGCCACCTGCTCAGGTTGGTTATTAGATAACTGTACCCCTAGCCTCCTGGTCTTTGGGTATGTGAACTTGCCTGCCTCTCTGGTCATTGGGTGCGTGAGCTCCCCTGGTCCTTTGTGCGGCCTCTTATCACTCCTTCCCTTTCTGGGTTCCTTTTCCAAGAGATGCTTGACCCACTGTCTTTGCTTTCTCCCATGGATTCCCTTGCTCTTCTCTGATGAATTCTAGCTCCCCAATAAGCTTAGGGGCCTGTGAAAACTTGAGGGAGGGCAGCATTATATAAGGGAGAGCCCCTCTCCCTGACTTGGAGACAGAAACCCAACCTCAAGTGGCTGCACAAAAAGTGAATGGCAAGAGCCAGGGAGCGAGAGTAGAGGCAGGGGACTGCCATCCTGAACCCAGCCCTAGACCAGAGAGGGCATCCTGTTCAGGTTAGTTGATGCAGTCCCCCGCCCGTGGGTCAGCTCATGGTCTGTTCTCAAGGACTGAAACCTCACCCTGCAAAGCCCTGGTGACCCCTGCTCCCTGTCCCTCCTGTCTTCTGCTCAGGCAGTGCCCATGCATGTTAGTAAGCACCCAGCTGGGTATTCCTTTGTCAGTGTGGCTAGTGAGTGAAGAATATCCTAATTGTCAGTAATCAAGCACATTTTAGTCACTGCCCATGGCCCCTCTGAGCAGTGCCAGATTAATCGTCTGAGGTCACAGTGGGTAAGGAGACCCGTCCCCTTGCTTGGTGCTCAGCAGAGGTGTCACCTTGCCTGGAGTTGCTGGCCTGGAGAAAAATAGACCCCGAAGCTGGCCACAAGCAGCTCAATGCAGCTTTGACCATTTGAACCCCTTCTGGTTCCTCCATTGCCCCTACCCCTGGGGCAGAGGCAGGACCAAGAGACCCATCCCTGGTTCAGGACTGAAGAGCTGTGATGGTGGCCTCCACACGAGAGACAGGTCCCACTGAGGATTGTGTGCTACTTCGGAGACGTGGAGAAAACGTTCTGTTCTGACCCTGTTGATGAGCAGGGAGTAAACACTGTGCAGAAGAGATTAAGTGAAGCATTTAGAACAAGTGTTTCTTGTTTCCCCATCCAGTGAAGGGAGAGGGCTAGGAGGACAGAACGGGGAAGGGAGAGCCATGGAAGCGCTGAGATGGGGAAGGGACGTGCTCTCACCAGACACAGATGGACCTAGGTGTGCCAGTCACAGGGCTTGTGGGCCAGCACTGGTGCCTTGGGAAAACCAGGGTGGTTTGCAGCTCTGGGCAGCAGTGCCGTGCATCCCAGGTTCTGTCCAAATAGAATGAAGGGCTGGAGGTTCCCGTGGAGGCACTGGTGTGTGCTGGGTACAGGAGTGAGGGGACCCATTCTGTGTTCGGGTCGAGGACAAGGTGAGGAACCAGGGCTGTGGCTGCTGCTGTGAGGAGGGTTGAGGACCGCCAGCCAGGTAGAGCTGGAGTGGAGAGAAAGGCTCTTACCTTGTCCTGGGGAATGAGAGAGGACGTTCAGCAGCACCAGTGCTCCAGTGCTGGGCTTCAAGGAGCAGACGCAGTTTTTCCCCTCCCTCCCAGAGTCAGGTTGGCTCTGCCCCACTGGGACCCTGCAGTTCCCAGCTCGGGCGGCTGTGAGTAGGGTCAAGTCTTGGGACCAGGAGATCTTTGTTTAGTTCTGCTCTTCTCTGAGTAGAGAGCACCTCTGAGAAGGTTTCTTTTTAGGGAGAAAAAAGGCTCCTCCCAAATTAGTCAATTTTTATGATTGAATACCTGTAGCACCAGGACCCAGCAGTTCTCTGATTCCAGTTAAGTCTCCCCTCCCCTCCCCCACATCCAGCCAAAGCACTGCGGCTGCTGCCCAGATCGGAAGATAATACAGTCCTGAAAAAGTGCCCAGCTAACCTCCCACCTTGGTTCTCTCGCATTTACGTCAGAAGAGGGCAGAGCCCAGCTCTCTCCTGCCTCCATCATGCAGCAGAAGGGCCACTCAACCAGTGTTCTGGTCTGGAGAGCTCGTCCATCCACCTCAGCTTGGGGAGGGCTGGATGTGATGTGCAAGAACTGTGCAGAGCAGTGTGCAAATGCACGATGTAGTCGACACAACAGGGGCCCGGCTTTGCCCCCATCCCCCCCAGCCTCTGTCCCAGGCCATCTTTTAGCTTCTGCCTTGAGGCAGAGAGACCCATGAGATTCTGCTGCAGGCGACCAAGCCACCTCACCACTATAGGGGAGGAAGCAGAGACTGAGTGAAGAGTAGAGGTGGTGTCTCTTAGGAACGTGTAAATGTGAGTGCGGCAGATGCGACCTCAGGTGATGCAGAATGAGTCATGCCCTTGCATAGCACTCCCCTTGAATGCACATGGAAACTGAGGCTTGCCTCTGGCCAGTATGGTATGGCAGAGGTGATGGGTGTCCCTCCCATGGTTATTTCTGCAGAAGACCCCTCTTGCTGGCCTTGAAGACATGAGCCGCCATGTGTGAGAAGCCCTGTGAGGGGTCATGTGGCAGAGAACTATGGGTGGCCTCTAGGAAATAAGAGTGGCCTCTGGCTGGCAGCCCCACCAAATTGGAACAAGCCACAAGGAACTGAATTCTGTCAACAATCACAGGAGCTTGGAAGAGGATGCCAAGCCCCAGAAGGAAGTGTAGCCTTGCTGATACCATGATTACAACCTTGTGAGTCCCTGAGCAGAGGACCCAGCTAAACCATGCCCAGACTCCTGCCCACAGAAACTGTGAGATAATCAGCGTGTGTTACTTTAAGCCGCTAAGGTTGTGGTGTTTATTACACAATAACCAATAACTAATACAGATGGGGTGAAGATTTTCCAGGGAAGAGACACCTTAGCGATGCCTTTGTTTTGCAGACAAGGAGTTAGAGCATCTAGGAAGGGGCCAGGACCTGCCCCAGGTTAAGCAGCTGGCTGAGGCCACCCAAAGCAGATGAGAGGGAGGCCCCTGGGAGTGGGGTCC
Source organism: Leopardus geoffroyi (assembly GCF_018350155.1). Classification (NCBI taxonomy): domain Eukaryota; kingdom Metazoa; phylum Chordata; class Mammalia; order Carnivora; family Felidae; genus Leopardus; species Leopardus geoffroyi. The sequence goes on from NC_059333.1 coordinate 129,114,297, forward strand.
TGTTTCCTGCTCTGCTCTTGCTCTTTCTTCAAGTGGCCTTGAACAAGCCCTCTTGCTCCCTGGGCCCCCAGTTTTCCTGTCACATGCTGCATCATGTCACATGTCAGGACTGGATCAGACTTTTATCTAGCTGCTTTTTTGCCATGACTTGGTATTTTGCGGCCACTCAGATCTGTATTCCTTCTAGAACCCAGGCTTTTGTGCCTTAGTGCAGTTTACTCTGTGCTGCTCCTTGGCACTTCCTGTGTTGCGTGTTTCTACTGGGACTTTAGGAGGCTGGATCTCCTTGTCCTGAGCACACTTTGGAAAGCCTTATGGGCTCAGAGAAACCTCTGAAGTGGAGATCTGACTGTGAACCAGGAGAGATCCTGTCTGACCATGACCCTCGTGCTCTATGATTCTGGGCAGGTAGCCCCCTTCTCTGACCTCACATCTCCTCAGCTCAGTGAGGGACTTGAGCAAGATTAAATCTAGAATCCTTGATGACTCATGCCACTTCTGGTGCAGCTTTTGAGAGGGCTTCTTAGGGAACCAGAGCTTGTGGGATGGGGACTGGGTGAGCCTGGCTACCATCTCCTTGTCCTGGTCCCCAGGCGTCCAAGTCCAGAGGGCAGACCTCAGTATTGACTCAGGTCCCGCTGTTCCCTCCCTCCAGCCTGGTCCTCTGGCCACCCCAGTGCCTGGCCAGCAGTTGTCCCTGATTCACAAGGGCTGGAGACACAGTGCACCTCTACCTGCTGGGTGGTCCTGTGCCCACTCCCAGGCCTAGGGTCCTGGAGATCTAGAAGCCTTCTCTACCTCCATAACAATGATCCCCATCTCTCAACTTCACCAGGAAGGCCATCCCCGCTCCCCAAGTGAATTGTGAGCAGGTGACCTTGAGTCACCTCCTGAGAGTAGGAGGAGGCTTCTTTCTTTTGACATAAGGGGGAGTCTGCATGTCCAGTCTTCCGCCTACAGCTGGCTCTAGAGGTGCAGGGGCTGGGATTGTGCCTGGTTGCCCCCTTGTCAAAGCAACAAGGCGAGCAGCAGTGGGCAGGCTATGTGAGAGTATACACAGGAGAGAAGAAGCCATGGCCAATGGGAGTGCCAAGAACAGTTCCCTCTGCTCATGGAGACCTCAGAGACCACACCTGTGGATGTCCAGCCCAGGGGCTTCTCAAGGGGGCTGGAGATCCAGGAAGGTTCCCTGCCTACATTAGCCTGCACTCTGAACTGCCACCTTCCATCTGCCTAAACAAGGTTGCTCTCTTGGCCAGACCGTAGCAGTGCCGTCACGGATGGGTGCTGGGGGTCCATTGTCACAGGACCACTCTCATTAGTCCTCAGCTGACAACCTGTGAAACACACGCCATGCCTCTCAGCACTGCCTGCCCGTTCTCACTACCCCACCCTTCTCTCCCTGTTAGTGAGGCTTTTACCATCAACAACACCAGCAATATGCTTCAGGAAGAAAGGATAAACATGAGCATGTATACTACTTTGCCAAACTCCATGCTGTGGATGGGCCAAGAGTTCCTATCAGTTAAATAAACTACCAAATTGCATTAACACCAGCCTTGTCAAAAAATCAGCTGCTGGTGGGAATTTAGCATGTGCTCTCTCCTTCTCTCAAACAAACATACATATCCTCACTATGAATTCATTTTTCATAGCACCTCTGCTGCTGCTCGGGCATGTGGACATGACTGGCCTGTGTAGGGTCTTAATGGAGTTAGGCTGAGTTTCAGGCTGTTCTGCCTACCCCACCCTGGCTCTCCAGGGAAGCCATGCCAGAGGGTAACTGTGTGTGCTGTGTGGGGGCTGTAGCTGGCACTCAAAGCTAGCAGGTACTGGTGCTGCCGTTGGGACCTGGAGGGGAGACCCTGCACCTTTTTGAAGCTGATAGGAGTGTTTGAGATGCATCAGTGAGGCAGAGAAGGTCCTGACAGCAGGTGCACTAGTTGTGGTCGGGACCAGCTCTGCAGTCCACACAAGCTGTATGGTCAGGTCTCAGGTGGTTGTCAAGAGGTCCTGCAGATGCTGTCTTGACAAGGTTCTTAGTTTCACAGCTAAGTCACCAGAAGGATTGGAGAGTTCCCACACACACTGCAGGATTGACCATGCTGGATTGACCATGGCACCTGCTGGATGGACCATGTGTGTGTGTGTCTCTGTGTATGTATTTGCATGCATCTCGGTGCATGTGCACATGTCGTGGTTACACATGGGCTCTGCCCACTGAGCTGATCTGTCCAGGATTGCTCAGCCTCCTGGCCCATGGTTAGAAGGGTTCACAGCAGCTTCCCAGCTAGGTTGTGGTTCTGTAGAAGACTAAGTTGATGCCAAATACACTTACATTCTGGTTTCTTAGGAAAGCATCATGTGGACCAGACTGTTTAATAAATCAGAACAAGCCATTTGCTGAATGTGCCAGGAATCTGAGAGTCATGGATGTGTGTGTGTATGTGCATAATTTTTTAAAAAATCACTATATTTTTTTCTTTAACTTTTTATTTTGACATAATTTTAGGCCTTTAGGAAAGTTGCAAGAATAGTACAAAGTCTTCCCATGTGTGTCTTTTACCCAGAATGTTAACTTTTTACTGCTCTCGTAGAATTCATAATATGAGAGACGAGGGTAGGCATTTCTGCCCACATTATACATATGAGGAAGCTAAGCCTCAGAGAGGATAGTAACTAACCCAAGCAAATAAGCGACAGAGCCAGGATTAAAATCCAGATCTCTCAGATTTTTAAGTGCATGTATGCATGAGTGTGCAGGTGTCCTCCTCTGCCCAAAGAACTTTCTTCCTTGTGTTGTGGGTCTGCTAGCAGTGAATTGTTTTGGCATTTGATTCCTTTTTTCACCTTCATTTTTATTTTTATTTATTTATTTTTAAATATTTCTAAATGTTTGTTTTGAGAGAGGGAGAGAGAGAGAGCACATGTACATAAGCGGGAGAGGGGCAGAGAGAGAGGGAGACAAAGAATCCCAAGCAGATTCCAAGCTGTCAGTGCAGAGCCCAGTGAGGCGCTCAATCTCATCAACTGTGAGATCATGAACTAAACTGAAATCAAGAGTCGGACACTTAACTGACTGAACCACCCAGGCATCCCTCACCTTTTTAAAAAGACTTTTGCTAGGTATAGAATTCTGTGTTGACAACATTTTTCTTTTAGTACTTCAAAAATGTCACTTCATTTTCTTACAGTTTGCATGTTTCTGACAAGGTAACAAAAATTCTTTTCTTCCATGTTTTGTTAGGTCTGTGATCCAACCTGTTGTTATTTTTATTTACAAAGCCAATGATCTTTTAAAGATGTTTTTCAGAGATGATATTTTGAAGCCCCAACATGGGGCTTGAACATACAACCCAAAAATCAAGAATTGCATGCTCTACCAACTAGCCAGCCAGGCACCCCAAACATTTTTAAATAATATGAAAGAAATATTACATATTTCACCGTTATTAATCATTTGTTGTGTTCATCATTCCTTTGTGTAGATCCACATTTCCATCTGGTGTCATTTCACTTTTTCCTGAGGACTTCCTTTAACATTTCTCATTGTGAGAATCTGTTGGTGATGAAATCTGTCAGTGTTTGAATGTTTGAAAAAGTCTTTATTTCATCTTTGTTTTTGACAATACATATCTGAAAGTTATTAACCTCGAGTTTTAGGTTAATAGTACTTTATGGATTTTGCTCCATTGTCTTCCTGCTTGCATTGTTTCTGAGGAGAAATTGCTGTCTTTTTATCTTTGTTTCTATGTACATAATGTGTCTTTTTTCCCTGGATGCTTTTGTGATTCTCTATCACTGATTCTGTGCAAATGGGTTATGATGTGCCTTGGTTTCTTTTATGTTTCCTTTGCCTGGGATTCATTGAACTTTTTGGATCTGTGTGTTTAAAGTTTTATTCAAGTTTCAAATATTTTTAGTGATTATTTCTTCAAATATTTTTCCCTGTCACCACTCCCATGCAACCAGTCCTTTGAGGACTTTAATTACATATATGTTAGTCCACTTGACATCATTCCACAGCTCACTGGGCTTCCAATCATTTATTTCTATTCTCTTTTTTTCTCTTTGTTTCATTTTAAATATCACTGTGTCTTTAAATTCATTGATCTTTTCTTCTGCAGTTAATCTGGGATTAATCTCTTGTTAATCCCATCCAGTGTATCCAGAAGTTTGATTTATGTCTTTTTAAATGTCTTCCACATCTCTGTTTAACTTTTTGAACATATGAAATGGAGTTATAAAAATTCTTTAATGTCTTTGCTGATTTGTCAAACTGTGTCAGTTTGGGGCTGATTTTCATTGTTTTTTTCCTCCTCATTAAGGATCTATTTTATTGGTTCTTTGCATGTCTAGTTATTTTTTATTGGGTGGTAGACATTTTGAATTTTGCCATGTTGTGTGTTGGATAGTTTTCGTATTCCTTTAAGTATTCTTAAGATTTGTTAGCTGGGACTGAAGTGGTGCTTAGTCTGGTGCTAATTACCACCCACTATGGAGGTGTTCTTTGCATGCCTGGTAATTTTTTTCTTGAATGCTAGATATTGTGAGTTTTGCATGGTATGTATTGGATAGTTTTTGTGTTCCTATAAATATCCTTAAGATTTGTTAACTGGGATTGGAGTGGCGCTCACTAGAGTGGGGCTAATTATTGCCCACTACTGAAGCACAGCCCAGTGTCCCACAAATGATGAGGCTTTCTACTCTGACTGGTAGGAACAGGCACTATCCCCAGGTCTGTGTGGGTGCCAAACAGTTTCCTTTAATCCATATGGGTGGCTCTTTCCCTAGTCTTGGTAGTTTCCTTACACACATTTGCTGATGCATCATCAGCTGAATACTGAGAATGTTCTGGAGTTCCCTCTCTCTCTCCCTCTCTCCCTCTCTCTCAGTGTGTGTGTGTGTGTGTGTGTGTGTGTGTGTGTGTGTGTATCTCCCTCCTCTCCAGCACTGTGTCCTGTGAACTCTAGCTGCATTGTTTTCTCTGGACTCTAAGCCCTGTCTCCTCAACTCAGGGAGTCCACCTGGCTCCACCCTCCATGTGCTATGGCCCAGAATATCCTCAGAGCAACAATTTGAGTTGTGGGGTTCACATACTTTGTTTTGTGTCTCTTAGGGTTTACTGTCCTTTATTGCTTACTATACAGTGTCTTGAAAATCATTGTTTCATATATTTTGTATGCATTTTAGTTGTTTCAAGTGAGAGTATAAATCTGGTCCCTGTTATTCCATCTTGGTCATAAGCTTAAGTCCTGGACCTTGGTTTTTCATTTAATCATTTATTTGTAGGAAACACTGGTCTGGGCCCATGACTATGAACGGTGACTTGGGTAGGGGGTGTTATTGGGGCTGGTTAGCATCTTTGATTTTCATCAGTGATGGTCAGCCAGTTGATTATATAAGTATGTAAATTTCTGCCTCATGATTTCTGCCCTCCAGACTCTTTTCAAGAACTTTATGCTGCCCAGCTCTTATAAAAAGCTCAGTATTGGGGTGCCTGGGTGGCTCAGTCGGTTAAGCATCAGATTCTTGATTTTGGCTCAGGTCATGATCTCACAGTTCATGGAATTGAGCCTCACATTGGTCTCTGCCAATGTGGAGCAGCGTGGAGCCTGCTTGAGATTCTCTCTCTCTGCCCCTCCCTCTCTTGTGTACATGCTTTCTCTCTAAATCAATGAACATTTTTTATTCTTAAAAAAGCTCAGTATTAGCAACTAGTTTGTTTTTTCTCGTGAGTGCTGTGAATCTTACAGTTGGTCATGATTTTGGTTTTGGTTTTGGGTGTTTTTTGTTTTTTGGTTTGTTTTTTTTGTTGTTGTTTTTTTGTTTGCTTGCTAGTTTTTGCTTTGACTGCCAGGGAGCTCAGATAATTTCTTAGTCTCACTTCCTGGCTGTGGTAAGATATCATAAGATGTATTTCTGTAAACAAATTCTTTACTCCAGCCTTCTCTTTTTAGCTTGCTTATTTTTTGCCTTATATCTCTCTCAGAATTCTTAGTTAGAAACAAGAGACATCTGCTCTCACTATCCAGCTGATTTCAGCAAAGCCAACAGTAAATGTATTAGAGCAATGATTGGGAAGTTCAGAATCTCTGGGAGGGTCAGAGAGCTAGGCCCAGAGCACCAGCCTGAGTCACACCAGGACTGGTCCAGGGGGAAACACGGTTCCTGTGCTGGATACGGGCAAGAGCTCTTGCTCAAACCCACATCAGGGCTACCTCTGTATGCAGACCCAGAGGGGGTCTCAGCTCCCCCTAGATTCATGTTGGTCATTTTTGGTGGAGTCTCATGTTAGGGTCCAATGGGAGAGCCTAGGGCATATGTCTATAACATGGCTGCAAGAGAGGCTCCTATACTGGGGGGGGGGATGGCTTTGGACCTTCTCAAACATAGGAGGGGTATTCAAAAAGATTGGGAGGCTATTCAGTATTGCTATTGATACATAGCTATGATATCCTAATATTATTTTAAACAGTTATATTTTCAAAAGTAACCAGTAATCCTTCAGGAGGAAAAAAGGTGGGGGTGGTTAACCCCAGCTGTCATAAATGCAGGCACTCCTTGTATGTAACCAGTCATGTGCCAGACAGCACAGCCTCTCCCTCCATGCCAGCACACCCTCACTGGCTCCAGGGCCCCTTGCCCCTCCTTACAGAGTAGACAGCCGGAGCACAGCCCCATTTTGGGCTCTCAGGGGCTCCAGGCCACTTGGGGGTGGTTGTGGGGATGGGATGAAATGTTTGAAGGTTGGCAAAGCCCAAGGGCCAGAGGGACTCTGGCCAAGCAGGAAAGGAGCCCGTGTTAGTGCTTTCATCCAGCTGTATTTCAGGCTTGGTAAGCATTTGTCACCAGCTCCAAAGTAGAAGCAGGCCTTCAAAACCATCTAGCCCGACCTCATTGGAATAGTGACCTCTTAGTCTACTGAGTGGCAGAGCTGAGATGTATGTTGGTAGGGGAGGGAGGCAGTGGATGACACCCTGTGGCCCCTGACTCAGAGTAGACTTCCCTAAGATCACTGGGTTTGCACAGAGGGGATAGGGATGGGTGGAGGACAGTGGGGAAAGTGAGAGGGTCAGGAACAGGTCAGGTTCCCAACTGGAGCATGAGGAAGGGCTTCAGCCAGACCAGCCCCTAGCACTGTCCTGCCGACCCCTCCTCCCAATTCCTCCTCCCTCCTCTGTCTGTCTTCCCTGGGTCCCTCAGTGAGGCCCAGGTGGCTGAGCATCCTTTGTCAGAGGGAATTAACACACTTAATTAAAGTGTCCAATGAAGAGCTTTGCATATTTCTTAATTACTGTCTGAGTCTTTGGGGGGACGGTTTGAAATGGGATTTTTCACATTTCCTCATTTAGCCTACAGTGAGCCAGCTGGCCCCTCAGGGCTCCAGTAGGAGCTGGCAAAGCCCTGGTCTGGAGCTGCCTTTGTGAACACAGGGTGCAGGATCGGGTGTGGAGTGGGAAGCCTGGTCCCCAGCCCTCCAGGCTTGTCAACCTTGCAGGAAGGATAGACCAGGCTTTTCTGTTTTGTAAAAATAGCACAGAAGGAAACAAGGATCAGACAGATGTAACTGGTGTCTCACCAGTTCCTCTCATCACCATAGGGCCCAGGAGCTGTGCATCTCATGGTCAGGACAAAATGGGGGACCTTATGGGCAGGGGGATTCAAGGGAATAGTGGAGTCCTCTCCCCAGGCCCCTGCAGAGCAGGGACAGTGGCCCAGATGGCCTTGCCTCCTTCCTAGCTGCAGGGCAAGGACTGCGCCCTTTAGCAGTCAGGCCCTTCCCAGCATTCATACAGCTTTCCCCACTTGTGTTCTGGAAACTCAGCTGACAGAATATCTGAGTCAGCTGGGCCCACCCTAGGAACAGGTTATTATTGGCCTCAGCCTTGGGGATGCAGATTTACCTTTTCAGTCCCGAGGACCACTTCTGACAGACAGCTGCAGACAGTCTCTGACCTGGGCCCGGCAGTGAGCCAAGGATGCAGAAGCCCTTTCCCTGGCGTGGGGACTGCTGTCCTAAAAACACAGGTATCAAAGAGATGGGTCTGCCAGGGTGGCCTAGAAATGGCAGGGGCTTCTTCCAGGTCTTTCCTGCCTCCCACTCTGGGCCTAGCTCTGTGAACCCAGGGAAGATCAGGCAGAACCCCACTGTCTGTCCAGCAGTGTCCTGTAGCTTGTGTGGGCAGTAAATGTGAATGGTGACCTAGAAAAGATTATGGGCCAAGGTTCTGGCTTAATTCGCGAGAAGGCTACCGTGGGGGTGGTTCATGCTCTTCCAGGTCTTTCCAGACCTTCCAAATTCTCCAGCTAATTTCTTTTCCTCTGCCTCATGTTCTGCCCCATTTCTGGCCCTCACGGAATCTCTCCACCACACCCACATCTACCATGGACATGACAGGGAGGAGAGGGGTCCTTCATGGAGGAAGACAGTGTTAGACCAAGAGTCTGGGGGCTTATGGCCCACTCAACTATCATTCAGCCTGGGCACAAGCCAAACCCAGGAGTTCTCATAGGCACTGACCCCAGAGCCCTGGGAGACTTTGGCTTAATGTGGCAGCTCTATGCTCACGTCTCTAGCTCCATCCAGTCCCTCCCCTGGGGACTCTGTTGCCCCTGATGCCTCGTCCCCATCAATCAAGACCCAGCCCAAATGGCCACCTCCTTTAGGAGACCACTGCAGTTCTCCAGCAGAGTGGCCTTGCCTTTTCCTCGGCTCTCAGTAGCCCCTCCCAGGTTACTTCGTACTTTAGGTATTTGCACCTGAATGGCTCCACCACTGGAGCAAAGCTGCTGGGAAAAGCAGGGGTTCATCTGTTTTCTCGCTGTGAATTCTGTGCCCAGCACGGGCCTGGCATAGAGTAAGCCCCCAGTGGGTGTTTGTTGACTGCATAGAGAGGCCTCTGCAGCTATCTAGAAGCCACCCAAATGTACAAAAAGCTATTTACTTGGATCGGCCACTGAGATGGGGACTGCAGCCCATGGGAGGCTGGCTGGTGGAGTGAGGTCCAGGTGGGTGCTAGTAGCTAATTTTGAAGGGCCAGCATCCAGTCTACACTGCACTGGTGGAATTTCCAGGGTGTATGGGACTGAGCTCATTTAGATAGGCTTGCAAAACTCCTGGGCCAGCAATCACACTCAGGTAAGAAAATCACTGTTTAATGATCATGGCAATAATGAAAAATAAGCTTAGATAATCATGGGATTGAAAAATTAGTATTAGTTCTTTTTTAATGGTTTCCTTTCTGAATTTAGAGCTGATATCTGTGCTTTGGCCTGACAGTTTTAAAGACCGCTTTTATGGATGACCTGAATCCAGGTGATTTTACTTACTTGGTGTTTGCTCCTCATCCAGTTTGCTTAGGGTTAAGGAATGGCTCCATCATCTGCTGGTCACAAAGCCAGGTGACAGGGAGGTATCCGGGGCTCTCCTCTGCATCTGACCAGTCACTAGGTCCCGCCACCCCCAGCTCTGTTTCTCTCCAGTGTCACTGCCTCTGTTTTAACTGAGATCTGCTGTCTGTCACTGGACTGCTGCCCCCGGTCTGGCCCCTGTGAGCCGTTCTGCCCAAAGCAGCATACGTTTTCTTCCTAAAGCACAGATCTCTTGCCTTCAAAGAGGTGGGTAGCCTGCCAAGGTGGCCTACTGCTGTATAACAAACCACCCCAAGACTTAGTGGCATATGAAATGTGAATGTTTGCTTTGCTCAGGAAACTATGGTTTGGGCAGATCCTGGCAGGGAAACTGTGTTTCTGTTTCACTGGGCATCAGTGGTTGGCTCCAAGGGTGAGGGCTGGAGTCATTGGAAGGCTCACTCACCCACAGGTCTGCTGCTGTCAGGTGGGTGTCTCTGTGGTCCTCCCTCATGTGGGCTGCCTTGGGTTTCCACACAGCATGGTGGCTGGTCCGAAGAGACAGCTTTCAGAGTGTGAGGGAGGGGAAGCGCTCCAGACAGAAGCTGTGCCACCTTTCCTAACCTAGCCTTGAGAGTCACAGGGACATTTCTGCCATAGTCACAGGCTCACCCGGCTTCACCCCTACACAGAGCATCGATGGTACATGGTAAAAAGAGCATGTGGGATGGGGAATATGTGGTGGGCCATCATGGAAGTTAGGAAGTGCCACACTTGTTCCCCCACCTGTCTACTTAAGACCCTTAAGGAATGGCCACCACCCTTGGGAGAGAATCCATGCTCCTTGGTGTGTTCCCTGCTCTTCTGGCCTTGCCTGTCTCTGCCTTCCCTTCGCTCCCTCCCTCTGTAGCTGGCCCCAGAGATGGATTTTGGTTTAAATCAACCCACTGGCCACATGGAACTTCCTTGAACAGGCAGTGGGTTCTTGAACTTCCTTGAACACTTACCCCTCTCCTCACACACTATTTGGGCTCCATTTTCTCTGTGACAAAGCTCAGATGTAGAGGCTCTGAATGTATCTACCCCATGGCTCCTGGACACACCTCCACTCCCCCTGGTAACCTGGCTTATTGCCTCCAGCCCCTTGTCATGAGCTTTCTGTCTCTGCCTCTGTGCCTTTGTTCACACTGTTCCCTCCACCTGGAACACCCACTCTCTCTCACCCTCACCCTTCCACAGCTGAGTGAATGCCCTGCCTCCTCCTTGTGGTCTCCCCGACTGCCCAGCCACCTGGGCCCCTCCCTGCCTTTTGTGATGTCCTGCAGTGTCTTATGTACAGTGTTGCACATGAGACATGACTGTGGTGTCAGATCTGGGTCTGTATGCCAGCTCTAGTGCTTGCCAGCTCTATGACCTTGGTGACAATAGCTCACTCGTTGGATTGGAATGAGGATAAAATGAGCGAACCCAGGTTAAGCACCCATTTCTTGTCTGGCACTAAGTAGAAGCCCAGTCATAGGGTTTCCTTCTTTCTAAAGCCTCTGGCAAATGCTCAGTAATGAATTTCCTCACCCTCATTTTGTTGAAAGATTGAAAATGCATCTCCCTGCTTAATAACATGGGACTAAACTACCAGAAGATGTTGCTGAGCCCTGAGCAGAGAGAAGAGCTCAGTAACAATACACCTGCTTATTTAATAGAATCCTGCCAGTGGAGCTGAATCTTTGTCCTCAGAAAAAGCTCTGCTGCTGCAGTGGTGTCCAAGAGCTGCAGTCAGAAGGCATATGGGGCAGTGTGACCTTGAGAACAGAGCTGCGAGGCAAGGGCAGTTCCCAGAGGCCGCAGGGGCCAGTGGAGAGCAGGAGCTGGTCGGATGCACAATGCTGCTGCCCCTCTCAGGCCGCCCCGGCTTTGGCCCAGTGGTAGTGCCCTGTCAGGTGATGGCTGCAGCTGTCTTGCCATCCTTTATGGGGAGACTGAGAGAACAGGATGGCCAAGGAGGTGGGTGGTGCAAGCTGTCCATTTTCAGGTTCCCATACCTTCCACCCAGGGCAGTTGTGGAGGATCTGAGCCATGTTATCCTGGCACCCGTGGACAGAGTATGGGTGGTCTTGGGGAAGCTCTGAGGCAGGGAAGGGTGGGGGAGCTTCTGCTCTGAGAAATGAGAAGGCAGACCTAGAGGAATAGTAAGAAATTATTCCCCTTTGCGGCAAATCAGTAATGAACCCCTCATTCAGTCCAGGCCTCATTTGGGGTTCTGGGCCTAGGTGTTCATGCCTGCTCACCCTCACATTCTGATCCCCTCCTTGTCCCCCTTACTTCCCAGTTTCTGACCTTCCAGATTGGGTCAAACATGGCCTCAGTGCAGAAAAGCCCACCCCCCCCCCCCCGCCCCACTCTGTCTGGTCCCAAGGAAAAGGGCTTGGTGGGGCCATTTCCAGAGTTCCATGACATCCATAGTGGTGGCAGCAATGACCTGGCAAAATCCTGAGACCCATTGTGACCCCAAGATGCTGAGGAGGGTCAGGGATAGGAGCTCATTCCCTGGTCAGACTACCTCAGCCTGGTCCCACTCGGTCTGACCCTGACAGCAAATGGCTGTCAATTCATTTCCCCTTGTATAAAATGAGGATGATGTGAGCACCTGTTTCAGAGTTGAGGCCCTCCCCCCCCAAAACCGTGTTAAGGGCTTCGTGCAGGGTTGCTGCAAGCACAGAACTCCTGAACACTTGAGGTAGGTAGGGGTCTGGTCTCTCTTGTTCACTCACTGTTATCAGATAAATCTGCACCTGGCACAGCTCCTGGCATGTGCCTGGAACACACTCGGTAGATACAGGAGGTATGTGCTATCATGGTTGTTGTGGGAACACTCAGAAAGACCGGCAGGACCCCACACCTAAACGTTCCTCCTGCACAGCCCCAATAAACAATTTGTTGTCTTGGGGCTTTCCTCCACCTGGAAGTCACCCTGCGAGCCGGTTCTAATCCACTGCCAATGGCTATTGTCTGGGGATGGGGTGGCTTGGCATTCGAAGCCCTTGCAGGGATTTCTAAGTTCTCAGCCCCTCCGAGGACCTCCTGCGGCACTAGTTACTTTTTGCCATTCCACAGCCTCTTCCCTGTGTGCTCAGCCGCCCCGGGGAAACACCCCTTGCAGGAAGAGAACTGTATCTTCCTGCCTTCTCTCCACCCTGCTCTCTGATGCTCGCCCCTCCCCTCCCCCCCAGGTGTGAGATGGGATGTGTCACTACCTAGGGAAGTCACTAGCGAGTGAGCCCCGGATCCCCGTCTTCCAGAGGAGGCAGTAACTTTCCACCATCTCTTGGAAAAGGAGGATGCTGTGTTGTCTTCGTTCTCTTTGATTTCATCTGCCTCTTGCTGGCTCAGGGTTTCACTCTGTGGTCCCCTTAGTATTTTGCAGCCAGGGCTTTCCATGGGGGAAGCCTCCACTTCTCGCCTACATGTGAAAGTTAAGGGGAGATTTAATGCAATTGGAAAGCACTTAACAGATTAATACCTAACAGTTGTCAAGTAAGATTAGAAGATATTGTGGGTGTGTTACTGCTCACCCCAGAGAGGTTCAGAATAGATATGTGGCTATTCTGATGCCAGCTCATACAGGACCTGGCACTACCAGGCAGAGCTGGCATCAGACCCCTGGTTTAAGGGCATGCCCCCAATAAGACTGCCCCACACTTGAGATGCCACCACGAGTGGACTCCCCCAGGACACCACACTTCTGATCAACAGGCTGCAAATTCGAGGGGCCCTCATGACCCTCCTCAGGTTCCATAATTTACCACAACAACTCACAGAACTCAGGAGTGTGTTCTACTTATAATTATAATTCTATTACAAAGGATCCAAATCAGAAATGGCCAAATGAAGAGACACGATGGGCAAGGTCAATCCAGTAGCCGTGGTAGTATTTTTTTAATCAGATATTCTGGAAATCGTCTCAATATCTCAGTTGCCTGCTGTCTGCTTCTACTTTTAAGCATTTCCTGTATGCCTGGATGGCACTTTTATTTAATTCTTACCACTGCCCTTTGAAGTCTTTGAGGTTATTATACCCATTTTAAAATACAGAACTGAGGTCCAGAGGAATGGTGACCACCTCAAAATGACAGGGCCAAACAGCAGCCCAGCTAGGATTGGAATTCAGCTAATCAGTTCTGAGTCAAAGATGGGGCCATCCCAGTTTGCCCCAAACAGTGTGTCAGATGTCCTTCCTGGCTAGAAGATGGTGGCCTTTCCCTTACAAATGTTGGCTGTTTGGAAGGTGGTTGCTCGTCTCTTCTGTGGTGTATGACTAAGGCTTCAAAACCAGAGAAGGACCCTTCTCAGAGGAGCCAAGTAGGGCTGCCTTGCTCCATCTGGGCAGTGACCAGCCACCCCAGCAGGCCCAGCCTTGTGGACATCCCATCCAAGAGTCAGGGAGAGGCAGGAGGGAGAACCTTCAGGTGCTGGCTCTTTTGCTTTCCCTATCAAGGTTGCCTGTGTCTAGCAGTCCAGAGCAGGAGGGCCTCTGAGCCAAGCTCAGCTGGGCCGGTCCCCCTCGGAGATTTCCAGGCCCGTGGCAGAGATTTGGTGGGACAGTGTAGACAAGCACTCCATGCTGGGCCTGACCCAACAGTTGTTCCTTCGTCACCCTTCCTCCCCTCCCAGATAATTAGAAATGCTGCCTGCGATAGGCATTTCTGCCACTGCCAGGCCCCAGGGGACCTGCACAGGGTTAGGTCAGAAGCCAAACCCCACACAGTTTGGGAAATTAGCATTTGTGGAATTCCCAAGAGATGGCCTGGGTTCTCTCAGCCATACTGGTAGGTGGCTCTTGTTTGGGGTTTACTGCCCCTTAGAGGGCATTTGCAAATATGGAAGGCGGTCCCGTCAGCATTTACCTGGTAAGATCCAATGATGCTAAACATTCTGTGAGGAGATAGACTGTCAGGCACACCCTACAAAAAAATAGTCCTGCCCTTGAGAGACACTGGGGGATAGCCCATTTACTTCCCCTGCACCCTGGTTCCTTGGAAAGCCACCTCCTTACTAGTCCCAGGCTGAGTGAATAGGGAAAAAAGAGTATGCCTCCCTCCCAGCCTGTGGCCAATGGCAAGGCAGTATTTCCAGGTGACCATGGGCCCATGCAAGAGGAGCATCTTCTCTTATGCACATACTTGCTCTGATTCTTCTATATGCTTCTTGCCTCACTTGCGCTCTTGGGGGTCAGGGAAGACCTGGATGCGGGTGGTGAGAATTCTCCAGACTGGGGAGGCCTCTTGCTTGGTGCTGGCAAGTATTCCCCCATAACCTACCCAGTGTAGACTTGGCCACCTCACCTTAGGGTCCATCTCCGAGGGTCTGGCTCCTGCTTCTGTTTCTGAATTTCATCCTTCCTCTAGGCTTTTTTGTTTCCTTATTTGTTTTTTTCACATGATATGTGTTTGGAGGATTCTAGTTTGCATGCCACAGCTGAACCCCTTTCTTCTTGTTGTTTTGCAGTCGGGAAGACGTCTCTGATCACACGGTTCATGTACGACAGCTTCGACAACACGTACCAGGTGAGGTCCTGGGTTCCCCTGCCTCCCCCACCATGTCCGCAGCCATGACAGCAACCTAGAGACTATGCTGGCCTCTCTCCAGGGCTTGCTAATGTTGGCCAAGAGCAGCATGGTCCTGGGTCCCCTGGGCATCCGTCTTGCCTTGGAGGAGCTTCCTACTTATGCACAAGCCCCAGCCCAGTAAAGACCCTGAGCCCTTCTGAAAATCCAAACCTTGGTAAAGGAAACATTTTCTAAAAACAGAGAGGACACATTTCAGTCTCTGTTCTCTTGCTCCCGGTGGGCAGGTCTAAACCATTATAGTGTGTGGTTACTTGGAGGGTCATCATGTAGAGGAGGATGGGTAGACAAGATGTAAAATGAGGGAGATGAAACTGAAAGCAGTAGGATAACTTGTTTCTCGAGCATGGTTATGTTTGCTGGACGCTTATGCACATGCACGTACACACACATGGTTGCTGAGGCAATTCCTTCTTGGAGAGGCTGGTGTGATGGGCTTGTACTGCTGTATGAGGACAAGAGACAGACAGAGTGATCTCTTGGCTCCTGTCTCTAGAGGGTGGGCTGAAGTCAACTGGTGGCCTAGAGATGGCCACAGGTGGCCCAAAGACTGAGCTCCTGGGGGGTAAGTAACATTTCATTGTCCTGGCATTACTGGTGAGTCAGGAGGTTTGTGCAAATGAAATGAATTTCCCTTGCAACTGTAGCTTTTTACAAAAGGCACCAACTTCAATCATTTCAAATATTTTTTAAGGAAAAAAAAAAGATACTTTCTTCCTTGACAAAGAGACAAATATTCTTCTAAACCAGTGGGTTCTGTAAGATACTAGTTCCAAGAGATTATTAGCTGGTGTTACTTGAGAAGAAAAGGTAGGGAGGGAAGGTCAGTGCTTGTACAAAGTTAAGGAGCACTGGTAAACAGAATTCAGTCAACTTTTCTACTGCAGGGCTTCTCAGGGCTTTTACTACATCAGTGTATGGTTTTGATTTGCTAACAGGAATATAGTGTACAGGATCTTCCGCACGTATTTGATCACAGAATCCTTTTGTTCCTGAGTCCTCAGAGGACAAGCACTTATAGAACAAACTAGGGAGTGCTATGCTAAGAGGCCCCCTTCCCTGGATTTACAGAGGATGCAGAGTATAGCTAACTGTGGATTACAGTTTCGTGTCTGCTCTGTAGTCTGTCTTCCTCTCTCAGGACCAATCGTCGTCTTTGCTGCAAATACAGCCCCTCTCTCTGCCTCCTCTAATTCCCTGTCTTTTTCTCTCATGTGTGTGAAGTACCAGATAACCAGTGGCCTTGGGAAGAGCTGATTGAAGGGTGAAAAGATGAGGCCCTGGGAGAGGGGCCCTGAGTACTCTGCACAACCCTGGGCACAGGCTATGGAATATCTTGGCCACACTTTGTCTTCGCTGTGTGCTTTCCAGGCCAGGGCTTTGTACTACTGCAGGCTTGCCAGAGACCTCCTCCCCATAAGGGAGTTCTACCACATTAGTCTTTGTTTGAGATTACAGTTCTAACAGACTTCAGTTCTGAAGTCTGACTTGGTATTCGTGTGTGTGTGTGTGTGTGTGTGTGTGTGTGATATGAATAATCTCACAGATACTATTTTGATTGATTTTTGAAAAATACTGAGTTATTTATAATGCCTCTTATTGGTGTCCCATTGAAAACAAGGGGACTTTGGGCTGGCTACTGTTCTTGGCAGTAGGTGGCAGCAGATACGGCCCCAGGGCCTGTGCAGTGAAGAGTGATTCTCATGGGCATGGATCATAGTCTCCTGTCCTTTGAGTTTCTTGGAATCTCCTCCTTCGTCTCCAGGGTCCTCTTGTATTGCTTATTGCTAGGCTGCATCCTGTGGTCCAGCAGGCCTCTCTGCTAGCTGCTCCCCACCTAGGCGACAGTCATGCCTCCACACTTGGGCTCATGGTGTCACCTCTGCTGGAATGACCTTCCCTCTCCTCTTCTCTGCTATGAAAAATTCTTCTGACTCATTGAGACTCAGAACACATGTTTGCCCTGCAGGTGGGGCCTTCCCTGTGTTCTGTACCACGGCCCCCTCCACCCTAGCACGTTGTCCTCAGGACTCCTTTAGCTCACCGCCTATGTGCTCTGGCTCCTTGGACAGGCTCTGAGTCTGAGGAGCCAGGATCCCTCAGATCCGCCGCTGCATTTGTAGGCCCGCACAAGGCCTGGCCATAGCTGGTGTCAAGTACCTACTGGTACCAAATTGGCTTGGAAAGGGCTTGGTTTTCGGACCCCATCGGGCCAAGAGGCCACAGAGGCCAGATGTCTTGGTGAGCAGGGGAGAAAGCCCAAAGGGAAGCAAGACCTTCTTGATGGTGAGCTTTTTTGACTTTGTTATTGCAGGAGATAGAATGTCTTTCCCAGTGCTCTTTAAAATGGTAATTAGGCTGGGAGGCCAGGGATCCAATTCTGTGCATACACAGGCCATTTTAATGAACTCTCTGGAGAAAGAGAGGGGGAAATGGTACTGTTTATTTTGTTTTTCTTAACATGGTGGCAGAGACATTTGGGAAGTAGACAAGATCCTCAAGGGCTCTGGGGAATGTTGGTTGTCCCTGACCACTCCCTGCCAACCCCCCCAAACATCCTCTCCATCCGCCCCTACCATTAGCTGAGACACTCAGTTCCCAGGACAGAATCGTTCCTCCCTCCCATCCTTTTGCCTGCCTCTGGCTCTGTGTCTCATCCCTTCCCTTCCCCCATTCACTCATTCTGACAACAGATGTTTGTCAAGTACCTCATCTGTGTTGGAGGGACAATAGGAGAAAACAGTCTGGCTGCAGAATCTGGCCCTGCCCTCAGCTGGGGCATGGAGGGCAGAGGGGGTTCAATCTCATCCTGGGTGGCAGTGAGCCCTCCCTTGGTCTGGGGCTGAACAAGCCTGAGGCCCTGAGGGGCTGGCGTGAGGTCCCTTGAGGACCCTGATGGGCCCCCTGTCTTGGCCGTACATTAGCATCACCTACTGGGGAGATGGCCTGGAGTTTCACAAGCTGGCTCAGGCAGTAGCATTCTTTTAAATCTCTGAGGTGATTGAGATGAACGTCTAGCTGAGGCCGGAGCCAGTGGCCCATCCCTAGATCTCCCACCACAGCACAAGTTAGGAGACCGCTGACCTACTGGGCTGCTCCCGGGAGAGGACCCCGACCTGCTAGAGCTTACTCAGCTGCTTCGGGAGTGGAGGGCCATTTCTGAAATATTGGGCAGTTTGCCTGTCCTGGGTCACTCCCGGGATCCCATGGAGCCCCTGGGGGAAGGAACAGAACAGCTGTGTCCACTGTGCCAGCACAGGCCAAGGGGTTGCCCCGAGGAACCCTTACCCCCTCAGTGACCAGACCAGACGGCACTGTCATTCCTGGCCACTCTGCCCTGAGGCTTTCATCTCCCTTCGGGGCTCTGAATTCATTTCCTGGGGCTGCCATAGCAAATTATCACAAACGAGCAGTTTTAAACAACAGAATTTATTCTCTCACAATTCTGAAGGCCAGAAGTCTAGGATCCAGATGTGGCAGAGCCATGCTCCCTCTAAGGGCTCTGGGAGAAAATCCTTCCTTACATCCCCTGGCTCCTGGTGGTGGCAGGGCTCCTCGCCCCTTCACCTCCTCACCCTGGGGCTGCACCTCCTCATCCTCTCACCTCCTCACCGTGGGCTGCATAGCCCCAGTCTCTGCCTTCACCTTCATGTGGCCTTCTCCTCTTGGGGTCTCTGTGTGTCCTCTCCTCTTCTTGTAGGGACCCCAGTCATTAGACTTAGGGACCTACCCTAAATGCAGGATGAGTTTTCATCTTGCAAAGACCCTATTTCCAAATAAGGTCACATTCTGAAGTTCCAAGTGGATATGAATTTGGTCGGGGGCGGGGGCATTCTTCAACCCACTACGGCACCTCCCACTCTGATCCCACTGGGGACCAGTCCTTCTGGCCTTGGGCCTCAGAACCATCAGACGAGGTAGTGATCAGTGGGCACCAAAGGCTTCCTGGAGGAGAGGGCGGGAGGATTTAACTGTAGCTGCACTGGAGGGAGGGATGGTGACACAGAGGAAGGATGACGTCTGTGGAAGTCCAGAGTGTAACGTCCAGCACTGCATGTGTGTGGTGGGGGGGGGGGGGGGGTCTGCTTGTTGCAGTGGAGGGTAAGCGTGGGGCCTTTGGATGGATTATTGGCAGGCTGCATTTTGATGTTCATGGGTCTTTCCGCTTTTGCCTTCCTGGGTACTCTGCTCCTTCCTTCATTATATATATGTATGTATGTGTGTATGTATGTAATGTATATATATATGAAATTATATTTTGCAAGTGTTGTACATAATCCAGACTAGATTCATTATTATATATTTATTATTATTATGTTCGTTTTTCTCTTGATTTTAAAAGACATTAAAATTTAAAAGTTAGAAAATATTTTCATGGCCCCCTGAAAGTACCACAGGCTCCAGGCTCTGAGCCTGCCATACCTTGTGGATAAGTGGGCCCAGAGGGTTGGCACTGGAAGGCCCTGGATGCTCAGAGGGGCTTGGTCTCGTGGGGCAGGAAACACAGGGCTGTTGAGGGTTCCTTCTGTGGGTACTGATGGGATCAAAGACATCCGTTTGTAGGAGACACAGGTGGAGCACTGCGTTGGGGCAGGGGTGACGGCTGTAGGCGGGGCGCACACAGACCTGGATGCAGCTGTGTGTGGAAGGGCAGGGCAGGGGAGGGAGGAGTGTCACTGAGCATTTATGCAGGGCTGTGTGGGAGGTGAGTGAAGGGCCTGGGCCTAGGACAGAGACACCATAGGGCAGTGGAAAGGATGAGTGAACAGAGTGGATCTGTGGGGTACAGAGGAGGGAGAGGCCTGAGTGGGCCCTGGGTTTCTGTCCAGACACCCTGGAAGACTATCAGTGTCATCAACACACACACACAAAATGAAGAGTCAAGTGGGAAGTAATGATGGAACAGCCAAGTGAAGGTGTTTGGAACTGTTACATGGGGTAGACCCTCGACTGGTTGCACAAAATCTGGATTTCTGAAGCTCTAAGAACTAATGAGTCTTCTGGGTTGGAGTGTGGGAAGGAGGTGGAGGACCAGAAGGAGGGGCTCTTTTCCATAGAATCTAAGATGCCACATGTCTCTGTGTGGCAGCCGGGGGAGACAGGGATAGGCTCTTCTGCCCCTGGTAGAGGGGGTCAGAGTGAGGTCACACACCAAGGAGAAGGATTCAGCATGTTCCGTTCTATCTCAGCTCTCTTTCTCTTTCAAAATGATGCTACATGCAGAGGAGGCCTGGGTTCAAATCCCAGGCCTGTCACTTAGATTACAGACCCTGGACCAGCATCCCAGTTGCATTTTCTTTTAACCTGGAAATTATTTGGGTAGGACTTAACCCCTGTATCACCTAGACCAGTTGCCTCAAATTTTAGCAGTAAGAATGAGGTTAATTTGTATTTAGACCATAGCTCACCTCGGTCTTAAAGTCTAGATGATGGAAAATCATTGGCCAAAAATACTGTTGACATAGATGTGCATTAGGATATACTATAGAGAGAAGCAGAACAGGATAAAACCTGGAAGACAACAACCTGCCACTAGCTCGGTTGATAGTGACGGGATGGAGCTAACAAGAGTGTGCTACCAAAGCGTCCGGCTGGAAACTGTGGGCCTCCCAACCACCCCTGCGTTTGCACCTGGGCAGTGCTAGCCAGCTCCGCCAGATGACTCTGTGCTTCTAGCAGAAGACTGAACTTTAGTCCTCATGTAACTCTAGCAACACGATGATTTTATTACATTAATAGAGTGGAGTTCAATCTTTGCAGACATCAAGCTCTGTGGCCAACCTGTGAGGTGACGGTCTTCCGTAGTAAAATCCCCCTGAATGCCAGGTAGCTTGGCAAGACGCCCCTGCCCTCAGAGACCCACTGGGGCACCAGCATTCATCCAGGTGCTTCCTCTGGAAATCACCTGGTTCTGGACTGAGGGCAGACTTGCCCTTGTGCTAACATCTTTTCATTCCCTCCCTCCTCTCCTCTGCCCTGTTCTCCCTCTCCTTTGTGAAGCATGTACGAATTAGCAGTGTGGTCACCTTCTGGTACAGAAGGCTGACAAGTGGTGGCTTCAGAAGAAGGGTTGAGGTTTTCCAGGTGCAAGCAGTCACGGTGGGACTTCAGGTGGCACAGCTGCACAGTGATGCTGTCAGCTCCCGGGCTCTTGCTCTCGCTCTGTTCCTCCTTCTGGTGTGTGGGTTCTTATCTGCAGGCAGGCTGGCTGTTGCTGCTCCAGACATCACTTCTGCATTCAAGGCAGAAAAAGAAAGCAAGAGCTTCCCTAGAATCCCCTCCCCTCCCCTCCAGCAGACTGTGGCTAGAATTGGGTCACCCGATGATCACCCTTAGCCTCTGGAGAGGCTGGGAAAGCAGAATTTCACTTTTACGGTTTTCAGGCAAACAAGGGAGTAAGAGGTGGTCAGTGGGTAGTGGGTGAGTCCATCAGCAGCATCTGCTATGTTTCATAAGTTTAAAGGGACTCATGATGTGGTTCTCTGTCCCCAGATGTCCGTAGTCTGTCCTGTTCACTTTGTAGGATTCCCCTCAATGGCTCTTAGACACCCTCAAAAGTCCACCACTTGGGGCATCTTCCACCCTGTTAAGAAGAGGCCTTTCGTACTTGGATCCTTTCAAGGCCTTCAGAAAGCCTCCCAGGGAGCATCAGGCCACATGTCTATGGGCCTCTGCA
Organism: Leopardus geoffroyi; assembly: GCF_018350155.1. Taxonomy (NCBI): domain Eukaryota; kingdom Metazoa; phylum Chordata; class Mammalia; order Carnivora; family Felidae; genus Leopardus; species Leopardus geoffroyi. The sequence continues at coordinate 129,135,948 of NC_059333.1, forward strand.
TGGCTTTTGAAGGGATTGACTGATTTTGATGAAATTTAACCCCTTATTTAAAGTTGCAAGGTACATACTGTTTGCTTGATGTTCCAGACCACAGGAGATAAAAAAGCAATGGATAGATATTTAAACTGGGTGGTGGCAAGCCCAAGCCACTCTCCACTGGGAGGGAAGTGGCCACCAGGACTGTGTAGACTTTGAGGCTGAAGTACTAAAAGCACCTAGGTACCTGCACTGTGGCCTCCCGAGTCAGCATCCCCTCCCCCAGAGCTCATTGCCAAGCTGCTGGCAGGGACAGACCCTGCCCAGCATGTTTTCCAGAGGCTACCGCCTCCTTCCCCCACAGCACCCACTTGCCAGCCTGAATCCTTAAGTTTTGCCAACCTCATTTGCATGCTAATTTGCATGAGTCTACCCTCTACTCTCATCTGATGGTTGGTGCAGAGCACCACAAACAGCAGCTTCATTGTCAAGGGCTTGTCATGCCCAGCTGCTTTCTGCCACTTATGGATGCTTCCCCAGCCATGGCCGAGGCCTGGCCAAGGCTAGTAAAAGGCACACATACACTCCTTTTCGTGATTTCTCTTCCCGAGAAGAGTCTTGAGTCAATTTATGCAAATCACCATGCAAATTTCCACTGCAGACTTTATTACTGTGTCTTGTCAGAATGTGGATGGATGCAAAATTATATTTCATAATAAATGCACATAGCAAAAAAAATTTCAACAAGTGCCTCAGGAAACATCTTCTTTGGGGATCCAATGGGCCAATGGCTCTTTTGTGCAGAGGGAGGCGTGTAATGTACTGTCAGTCTGTGCTTTGTGTCTGAGCCCCTGTTGACACCGTGTAATACCACCTTCCGAAGAAGATGAATGTGGATGTGGCTGGGAAGTCTGTGTTTGTTAAGATTCCTCAGAGTTTGCATAAAATGAAATGCCTGCCATTTTTCATAAGCAGTGCTGTTTGTAAGCACATTATTAAAGGAATAAATAGCAGAGTGTAGAGTGCAGCCTGGCCTCCTGGGAGGGGCATCAGGCAGTACAGGAGGCTTGTGCAGCACAACTTAGGAGCAGTGGGGGTATCATGGGGATCATGGACTGGCCAGAGGGCCCCCAAAGTCAAGTCTGCTGCTCATGTGTCTTGATATCCTCTTTACATTCCTATGATGTAGTTACAGGCAAGAATAAATTTACTTGTAAAAGGAAATGAAGTACAGAGAATGAGTACTTTGACTCAGACTTCATGACAAGCTAGAAGAGGGATGTGGTCTCCTTTAGAACCCAGTTAACCTTTCCTGAAGCCCTGGGAACACTAGTTTATTAATAAGGGATGTTAACAGGGATTATAAACACAAAGTTTCCTAGAGCAAGGAAGCTTGGGAACATTGGGTTCCATGAAATTATTCATGTTTCTTTAGTGCAGGACTTCTCAGAGCCTTTACTGTGCCAGTATGTTTTCTGGCTCTCCACTAGGAGCTAGAACATGCAGCCTTTCTCAGAAACACTTGATTACAGTTTACCTTTATCCTGTAGATTGCTTCATGGGGATGTATTTCACATAACCAGTCTGAGAAACATGTTGGACGGTCTTCTATGGGGTGGGTTTCTACAGTTTCTCTTGAAAATCCCCCAGTCAGTTGGTCAGTCCTTATTTTTGTTTATACAGGGTACCTTCATGTGGTTTAACTCCCGTGATCTGCAGTCTTTGAAGGAAGCTATGATTATCCCCATTTTAGAGAGAAGAAGCTCCCTATCCATTGTTCTTTGGAACCCATCAGAGTACTCAGACCTTGCCAAAGCACTGGCAGAGGTCACTGAAAACAACACATGACCATCCAGGTCCATTTGGTGATGGTAGGGCACTCTGCTAGTGGCATGCCAAATCTTCTGGGACTGACCATGGTCAGCATCGGGAGACATTGAAGGAAGCCTACGTTTGCTGGAAGAAACCTGCCCTTCCCTCCTGGTCACCTCAGCCTCTTAGCCTTCTGGCATGACCAGAGCTATGTGCATATCACAGATCTGGGCTTTATCTCCCTACCCCGCACTCACCCACACAAGCATAGTACACCCACTCCTACCCACATACACGTACTTATACGTGCAAATGAATACGTAGCTGCATCACGTGTATATGTCTTCACTTGTCCATGGGTCCACCCCACACAGTCATACACATGTTCCCATCAACACACACACACACACACACACACACACACACACACACACACACCTCTTTGTGACACGTGCTGGCCTTCAAGAGGGAGAGTGGGTTGTGGCAGGTACCAGGGAGTCCCTGAGGTTTCTGGGGCCTTTTGTGGGAGGGGGTGTCCTGCCTGGGTGGCTAGTTGTTCTTTTTGCTTGGTGTCCCCATATTATCCTGTCAGATAATTTCTGTTGATGTGTTTTCAGATTTGCTGTTTCATCTTTTGTTAAGCCCGTCAGTGATTTAAAAATTTCCGTTCTAAGTTTGGTTCTTCTTTCTGGTTTCTCTTTCTCTGCTGAGATTTTTTAAATCTGTGCCTTCATTATGAGCATATTTTTCTTTATATATTTGAGCATTATTCTATATCATATCATATCATATCATATCATATCATATCACATATTATGTTAAACTGCTTGCTACTTTCAGTGTCTGGGTCACCTCAAGGTTGGTCTCCCTTTCTTTTTTTCTTGAGTATGGCTTTTACTTCATATGCTGAGTGATTTAAGGTTTATCCCACACATTGTGATTAAGACTGTGAATTGTCTTTGTCCCTTTGGAAGAGTATTGGTTGGATCCAGATTCTCTGTTCTGTTCCCTGTGGTCGGCAGCAAATTAAAGTTCTTTTCAGGTTTGTTGGTTTGGTTTGCTTTGGTTTTCAGTTTTAGGTAGACTGCTTGGCAGAAATCTGCCCTTCCCTCCTGGTCACCTGCTTGGGTCGGTCAGAGATTTGGGAAGCTTTTATTTGTAGAATTTGGGGTGCCCTTCCTGTAGCTATCTCACGTTTAGGATTTTTCACACTTTCTGGCTATTGTGGTAGCTTTGGGATCTGACTTATTTCTCAGACAGGAAGACTGTGGGTTTCTTGCCAAATTTTAGCCACCCTGATCTCCAGCCAGGGCTGCCCTCAGTCATAAAAACGGGAACCTCACTCAGGGCTGTTCCATTTTTTAAAAGTTGACATCCCTCCAGTTTCTGCCTGCTTTTGGTCACTTTCCAGTGCTTTCAGATAGTTGTTTTATTTTGTTAAGAGTTCATAATAGTAATCTGCAAGAGGTTGGTCTGATAGGGACTCTGCTGTTAAGGAAATCCGAACTGGGGCACCTGGGTGACTCAGTCAGTTGAGCATCCAACAGTTTATTTCAGCTCAGGTCATGATTCCAGGGTCATGGGATCGAGCCCCGTGTGGAGCTCTGTGCTGAGTGTGGAACCTGCTTAAGATTCTCTCTCTCTCTTCCTCTGTCCCTTTCCCACACAAGCATTCTCCCTCTTTCTCTCTCTAAAATAAAAAAAATTAAAAAAAAGGAAATCCAAACTCTCCCATTCCCTCCATCTGGGCTTTTTTCCTCACACTTCCCATCCTCCACTACACCCCCATTTCCACCTGCTGGGAAGTTAGTATTCACTGGAGGGCTTGCAAGAAATCAATTAGAAACAGGGTTCCCCTCCTCTTAGAGTCCTTCTCACTATTCTTGTCTTTTCCATCCATCAAAAACCATACTTCTGTATGATAATCTTAGCTCCTCTACAAGGTTGGAAGTTCAGGGCTGAATCTGAAACTCTGACTAGGCATTAACCATGTGGAAGAGCATTCCAGGGGAGGGACCAGCTCCTCATGGGCAGGGACAAGGGCTTGTTCTGCTCAGTGACTAACACGTAGTAGGCATTTGAGGATGTGGAAGCGAATGAGTATTAATTACTTACGGCATTTTCCAGAAAGGGACTGCCCAGGGAAGACCATATCTAACTTCTCCTTGCAGATCTGGCCTGAGAGAGACGGGCTCCAGCTGGCAGTGCTGTGGGGCCAACTGCTTGTGCCTCATGTCTGGGAAAATAGATGATGCCAAGGAGCTAGAAATTTCCTGGTAACCAAGGCCCAGCCAAAGCCATCTGAAAAGTTCTTGTTTTTGCTCCATCCTTAGAGAGCTGACTTTTGTTGTCCTTGTTAAAATGCAAATGAAGTTCCTCTTAAGTGGGCTCTGCTGAGCTATTATGGCTAATGACCGTAAGAGTCTGACAATAGGAAGCCAGACAGGATCTGACCCCCACGCAAACCCAATGACAGCTTCAGGGCACAGTGACAGCTTGAGAAATGAAGGGATTTCAGGAAGCAGAGGGAGCACAGCTGAGTAGTCCAAGTAGAGGCTTTGTAGTAAGGGAGACTTGGGTTCGAATCCCGCTTCTGCCACACAGGTCACGTGTGTGGCCTTGGTTTCCGAGTGACCCTTAGTTTTCTCATGAATAGCACCTTCTGTATACATGGGCATCTCCCTCTGTCTGTCACCCCAGGTAGGGAATCTGCCTCTCCTTCTGGATGCCATAGCCTCCTCAGACTGATTACAGCACAAGCTCAGAGTCTAGGAGGTTGTTTGCAAACTTCACTGCACAAATGAGTTATCTGTAGGCTTGTCTGGAATTCTGATTCCCTGAGCGACACCCCAGAGATGGTGATTCTGTGTGTCTGAGTGGGGGCTCAGGAATCTGCATGTTTAACAAGCTCCTGATGTGGCTGTAAAGCAAGTCGTCCGTGCACTGCATGTTGAAAAATCACTGAATCACTGGCCAGTTGGAGAGACTGACGGGTATGAGATCTTTCCAGTTCCATACAGAAACTGTTAAATGAGGGGCCCTTGAGGCCAACCTGAGGGCTCAGAAGATGACTTGCAGAACATGACTTGCAGGGGAGCTGAATCTGAATAGGTTTGAACCACATGGAAGAGCATTTCAAAGGAAGGAACAACATTAGATAAGGCACAGATACACAGAGTGACTTTGTGTGTGTGGTGTCTTGACCAGAGGATTACTACTAAAGGATTAAGTAAAAGCTGGACATAAGGGAAATGAGACCAGAGAAAGTGAGGGGCAGGCCCTGAACAGTTTGTAAGCCAAGCTGAAGTGATTGGACTATCTCCTAGGGACAGTGGGGGAGTGAAGTGGTCAGATTTATGTTTTAGAAAGAGCCTAGTGCTGGATGAAAGACTAGTTATAAGGGGAGAGCCTGAAAGGCAGAGAGATGAGTCAGGAAACGGTTGAGGTTATTCAGATAAAAGAAGTTGGAGGTCTGTACTGGGGCAGTGCTGGTGGGGGTGGTAAGAATGGAGAGGCTAAATGCTCAGGGGAAAAGTCATCAGCTTCAGGATTCTTCTGATGTGAGGGAGTGGACGAGATAGCAGGTGAAGAGCAGGGAATCGGGAGGGCTTCCAGAGGCTTCGGCACTGGAGTGGTGGAGTTGCCATTCGTGGAGGGAGGAAAATAGAAGCTGGTTTGGAGGGATATGATGGGCTCCGTGTGGGACACACTGTGTCTAGTGAGATGTCTAGTAAACAGTAAACGTAAACAGTAAACTGGATACCTGAATCTGGGGCTCAGGACAAAAGTAAGGCCTGGGATGTACATTGGAAAGCTGTCGGCACATCCTATTTGAAGCTGTGAGAATAACGAGATGCCCTGACACAAGCAGGGAACACCAGAATTTTAGGAACAGGGAAAGGAAGAAGTTCCTGCAAGAGTTCAGTAAGGAACAGCAGTTAGAGAGGCAGGGAAGCCAGAAACAAGTCGTGTCATGAAAAGCAAAGGAAGGGGCGCCTGGGTGGCGCAGTCGGTTAAGCGTCCGACTTCAGCCAGGTCACGATCTCGCGGTCTGTGAGTCCGAGCACCGCGTCGGGCTCTGGGCTGATGGCTCAGAGTCTGGAGCCTGTTTCCGATTCTGTGCTTCCCTCTCTCTCTGACCCTCCCCCGTTCATGCTCTGTCTCTCTCTGTCCCGAAAATAAATAAACGTTGAAAAAAAAAAAAAAAAAAAAGAATCTGATTTTAAATGACTGCCAAGGATTCTAATCACATGGATGTACCACACTGTACTTAATCAGTGCCCTGGACATTCAGGCTGTGTCTGAGTCTTCATTATTGTTAACTACATAGCAGTGACATCTCCATTTCACATGGACAACTTCTTAGCTCCTATCATAGATGCTATCATAGCTCCTATCGTAGATGCAGGTGAGCTCAGAGAGGTTGGATGGCCTGCCCAAGGCCACACAGCAAGTGAGTGATGGGTCCCGGCCATCTGGCCACAAGGCTGACTGCACCCTGCCCAACCGCCTCTCCCCAATGCCAGGAAAGAGAGGGCATAGGTGTGGCATAGGTGTACTGGGGACGGTTGGCTCCTAATGTGTTGGTTTAGGTAGAAAAGAGTCAGCGTGGTTTCCCCTGGACATGCTGTTCGGAGTGGTTTGTGATGCCCCTGAGGAAAGCCAGCTGACCACACAGCAGCAAGTCGCCCTGCGCCCATTCCACTCCTGCCTGCTGGGGGCAGTGATGAACCCAAGCCTGGGTGCCTGAGTTCCAGGAGCCTCGAGGGGAGGCTGTGAGAGTGGGAGGCAGGTGAGGCCAAGCGGGCTTTGGCAAGGAGACCACTCAGCTCTTGCTCCTCGAGGCCCCCACCCAAGGAGGGCAGGAGATATGCCTGCCAGTGGCCTTGATCCTGGGGAAGCCTCCTCACCTGGCTCTGTCATCCCCTGCACAAACAGTTTTGTCACTTCCTGAAGACCCGTCCTCATTCTTACTTGGCACCAACCCGCTTCCTCTGAGAGGGACCACTGGGCTCACTGTCGAGTGCGGGGGTGGGGGCAGAGACAGCAGAGCAGGACCCGCCTTAGGCTTGGCATGGGTATCCCCTCTTTTGCTGGCTGTCACCGCCTGGATCACTGGGCTTTTGCCCTTACCTGACACCTTTGAATTTTAACCTTTCTTTGCTTTTCTCTAACAGGCAACCATTGGGATTGACTTCTTGTCAAAAACTATGTACTTGGAGGATCGTACGGTGAGTGCCAGACTTTAGAACTAGAAGGCTAGGGCGGGCCTGCCTCGAAGCCCGTCACCGGGCACCACTGAGAGAGCCCACGCCTGCCCCAGAGTTGGCAGTGCCGGTGTCACAGAACCAGGGCCTCCCCCAACCCCCACCCCACCATGAAGACGGCACTGAACCCCTTGTCCATGGTCCCACCCCTTGTGACAGGTGCGGCTGCAGCTCTGGGACACGGCCGGCCAGGAGAGGTTCCGCAGCCTGATCCCTAGCTACATCCGAGACTCCACGGTGGCCGTGGTGGTGTATGACATCACAAGTGAGTGTGGGTCCTGGGGGCAGAGGGAGGGTGGCTCACAGGGGCTCCAGGGCCTGTGTGTGTGTGTGTGTGTGTGTGTGTGTGTGCACTTGCACATGAGCACACATGCATGTGTATGCCCACGTGTGTGCTTGTCTGCTGACTGCAAGAAGACAGGTCCTTAGTGGTGGGGTGAGTTGCCTTCCAACACCAGCATGTGTCCACCTCCGCCGACTCTCCTGTGTACAGGACTGAGCTGGCCCTGCTCAGAGCAGGGGCCTCTATGTAGAACTGAGCAGAGATGCTCAGGAGGCTGGCCTACTCCCACCTGCTCTCCTTGGCCCTGACGGCCAGAAAGACCCTTGTGGAGCGACTTCTGTGTGTGTGTGTGTGTGTGTGTGTGTGTGTGTGTGTGTGAGAGAGAGAGAGAGAGACACAGGATGGGAGCAGACACTGGTCTTTGGGCCAGTCTGACCTGGCAGCCATGGTTTTGTCAGCTGGCATCCCAGCTCCTCACTGGGTCTGCTGGAAGGAGAGGCCAAGTGGGTCTGGGAGAGCACTTCTCACACAGCGCAACTCTCGTAGCCAGAACAGCTGTTCTTGAGAGCAACTGCACAGCCCCAAGGGAGGCCCATCCCGGGGGGCCCAGGGCAGGTGCAGAGCTGCAGCTTCCCCAGGCGGGTGCAGCAGAACACACCCGGTGAGCCCTTGTGCTGTGGTCGCGCTGGTGGCGGGAGGGCACCCTGGGCACCAGCCACAGCACTGAGATCACGTGGGGAAACGTGTGCGTCCCACTGCTTCGAGTCGAGTCTGCGGTCCCTGGCTCCACCTGGCCCCTCTTTCCACCCCTCCCTGACTGCAGGCTCCCCACCTACCCTGAATACGGGTGAGAGATGGGGCCTTCAGCCTGGGTTTGTGCAGCCTGATGGGAGCAGGGGAGAGAGCAGGCTGCGGGAAACCGAGGCTTCCCGAGATAGGCTGCCTCCCCTCAGCCCCTCAGATGTGTGCGCCGCTGAGGGGTGGACATCACCCTGCAACTACTCCCCACGTCTTCTGACTGAAGAAAGGGCTGCCCTGAAGCGCACTTATCTCTCATTGCTCTTGTCTCTCCTGGGGCCGCCTTCCCTCTCCTGCTCACAGATCCTGAGGGTTCTCTTTGGAAATCTGGCCTTTCCCGAGCCAACCTGAGCTCCCCTCAGTGGGAGGCCACTCGGTAGGGCCTTCCTCCCCAGGGGCTCCTATGGTCCCCCTGCCAACACACATGTTTCCAAACTCAGCCAAGTCCAGTGTACCCATTTCTCATGCTCTTCTCTGAGCCCCCAAAATCAGGTCTGATTCTCAGGTGGGCCCCTAAAACCACTAGTCCGTGTAGCACATTATGACAGTGACCTTCCAACAGGGTGTCTTCCAGGGAGTGGGTCAGCCACATGAGGGTCTCTGCAGGGCCCAGAGGCAGCAACTCCACAGATGCATGGGTCCCCAGCCTGGAAGGCCCAGACCCAGTGGTCTGGGTATGAGGATGCACAGTCCCCCTCCTTCCTGCTGCCCCTTCCCACCTTCCCCCTCACCCCGCTCGGGCTGGCTCTCACTCTGTTGTGTCCCCACTCCGCCTCCAGATCTCAACTCCTTCCAGCAGACCTCGAAGTGGATTGACGACGTCAGGACAGAGAGGGGCAGCGATGTCATCATCATGCTGGTGGGCAACAAGACGGACCTGGCAGACAAGAGGTAGGTGTGAGGGTGCAAGGTGCAGAGTGCTGGCGGGCCCGGCCCACCCTCCACTGCTCCGCAGCTCCTCCTGGACAAGGAGTTCCGGGATTGCGTGAGTGGCGAGTTTGTGCTTCTGATCTGTCCCCATGCACCTGGGGCGCCGGAGGCTCCAAGAGCACCTGGTAGACCCTTGCCCCACAGTGTCTCGGCTCTGAAGCCCCACCTTCCACTGCCAGTAGAGACACTGCTCTGAGGGACGTCTGCACGGAGTGGTCTGGGGCCTGGCCGTGGCCACAACACAGCTGCAGACAGCAGTCCCTCAGGCCTCCGCGGGCTTCTGCTTGTGCTTTGTCTCTGCCCATGAGATGCCTGCGCTGGTGTGAGGGTTCTGGTCCCCAGGTGTGAACATGGCAGAATTTCCTGTCTGTTGCTGGGTCTGGTTGGGTGGGACACTTCCTCCAAACAGGCTGCTCCGTGGCCGCCTCCAGTGCACAGACAGGGCTGACTTAGGTGCCACCTATGTGCATTCGTCCACTTATCTCATGGGACCTGACTCAGTCAGATAAAGCAACGGGTCCTGGACTATGAGCTTTGTGAAGTGTGCTCTGACCATCTACAGAATTATCTGACTCAGAGCCCGCGTTATTGGGGTCCTGTCCTTGACGTAAGGGGAATGAGGTTCAAAGCACAGGTCTGTTGTTAAGTAAGCCCTAAGTATGAGGTTGAGGCAGTCACTTCTAACCTCACTGTTCTCCTGTGGAAGGGGGACTGATGACACCACCCCAGAGGCGATATGTGGCTCAAAGTGCTTTCTAGATGCGGCTGCACGGGATGGTGGACCCTTGGGGGGCGGGCAGGTATGGGAAGGCCCGCTGCCCGCTGCAGGGCCTGCTGCTGAGAGGGAAGGCACTGTGGAAGGAGAAGGGGAGAGCTGGTGTCCGGCCGTGCCCTGTGCCCTTCGTGCTGGACGGGGGCCCTGGATCGGAGCCCTGTCCCCAGGGCTGACTAGTGGGCCAGGCCCTCCTCATCTCAGGCTGCTCCCTCTGCCTCTACCGGGGGCTCATTTGCCCCCCTCCCCTCACTCGCAGGCAGATAACCATCGAGGAGGGGGAGCAGCGCGCCAAAGAACTGAGCGTCATGTTCATCGAGACCAGCGCCAAGACTGGCTACAATGTGAAGCAGGTAGGACGCGCCTGGCGCTGAGTCCAGCCAGCCGGGCCACAGGGCCACATCACTCGTGGGCCTGAGGGGCTGGTGACCAGGCTGGGGCAGGCAGCCTGGGCACTCTAAACCCCACCTAATGGGAAACAAGCTGACAACCTTCAGAGCTGGGAAGGCACACGAGAGGGAAAGAGTGCTCGCTCCCAGGGGTGGGGGGGTGTCTGCAGTACGTCATCATTAGCCACTATTCAGGCAGCCAGTTGCATGGCCTCTGTAACATGTTGTGTGTCCAGCCACCAACTTCCAGGTGAGAGGAGCAGCATTTCCCTGGCATCTTACCTCATTTGGGAAAGGGGTACAGGAAATTCAGTTCAACCAGTATTTTGGGGTTCATGGCCCTCGTGCTCGGCAAGTGCTCGGGGCTGTGCAGGGCCGGGTGGGCTTGGAGAAAGGAGTCCGCCCATGGTGCGGTTGGAGCTTGCAGGGGGCGAGGCCTGGGAAATTGAGCCCATCAGAGAAGCCACAGTGGGGGGTTACTCACCTCGCAGCAGGGGGCTCCCTCGGTTCCCAGACCCCCAAGGAGTCCACCGGTGGGAATCAGCAGGTCAGCGGACTTGGGTGGGAAAAAGCTACCCCTCCGTCTTCACTGACCTCTGACTGCTCTTCAGCCCTTCCTTCAGCAATGAATGCAGGCAACAGGACTCCGTGATGGGGGCAGTGCCTGTGACTTCATCACAGTAGACATCCCAGCCCTGTTCTTGTCACCTTGCGGTGTGACGGGTCCCTCGGCCTTTCCCCACATTGCCACTGCAGTTCAAGGGATTACTACGGGACCTGCTGCCAGCTCTTGCTGTTTAACATGCTCGTGGGGAAGCAGATTCGCTGCTGTGTAACAAACTTGTGTTTAGAGATTTTATAAGTGTATTTCAGTTCATTTTTAAACTCCTGTAGAACTGATGTCACACACTTACAAGGAGCCCATAGGCTTCAGCAGACTGCCAGAGGGGTCTTTGGTTCAGGAAAGGTTAGGAGCCCCTGCCTTCAAGGAAGAGAGGGCTTGAAGAGGTGAGGAAGGAGAGTGTTGCAGACAAGGGTAACCCGTGAGCGCGGGTGCAACAGGAGGGGTGCTGTGGCATAGGGAGTGGGCTCAGTGAAGAGCATGGCTCCACAAGGGTGTCACTTCCACCCTGCCTCCCCCACCCCCACCCCAGCAGTGCCTGGGAGCGCTACATCAGGCTGTCCATGCAGCAGCTGGTCTGGATGCGGTGACGGTTCACCCGACATGGATGGTGCCCGGAGTGCCCTCGTCATGGCTCTGTTCACGCCCATGCCTTTCCCAGCACTGCTGTGGCATCTCCTGGAGCAGGGGCTGCCTGTCCCTGGAGCATGTAGGAGGCACTGAGCTGCTGCTGTGTGTGGCCCTGATGGGAAGTCATGGGCGGCGGGGAAACCACAGGCAGCAGTCCATAAGGAGGGTAGCTTCTGCCCCAGGGGTCAGGCGCAGGGAGATGCTGATGCCTCTGTTATCTTACCATGCTCTGGAACCCAGATGATGGTCCAAGCAGGAGTTAAATGTGGTCTGTCTAAACCCCATGTGGTTCAGGAGTCTTCATGCAGTGCAGACTCCTGGACTCTAAGCCTGATTATTTCTGCTCTCAGAGACCCCACACGGCACCCCAGGAGGTTCCTTCTAGCTGCCAGTTTGGCTGGTGGCAGAAGCTGTGACCATTTTGACAGGCAGAGCAGGGCTGCCTGGGGAAGGCCATGAGGGAAAGCTCCAGAGGAACAACCGGGCCCTTAGCACCCTCGCTCACTTCTTCCTGCCCTATTTAGGGCCTCCTCTGCAGCCTGCCCAGAGGGTCCCATACGCCACCAGGCCCACCAGTGACTTCCCCACTCGGGTCCTCACCACTGTTGGCCCTGCCACCAACCTGGGTGCTCTCATAGAGCTGGGCTCTAGGGTGAGACCATGAACAAGACCTACCTTATCTCACTTGAGTCTCCGGAGTCGGTGTATGTGGTGGAGGAGAAGGGGGTGTTCAGAATCTTCCAGTGCCTTAAACTTCCGCTTTGTGCTTGTCATCTCCTAGGTTCCATGCCTGCCGCACCTGACATCCCCACGCACCCATCCCCATGTGCACACATGCATGCACACGGGCGTACACACCACACACACACAATTCTCCCTGTGCACTTACGCAGACTTACACAGAAGCCCCACATGTGCACACGCCCTACAGACATTCCCTCACACACACAAATTCACAGATACCGCACATCCACATACTCCACACATATGCCTCCACATACAGCACACACATCACACTAACCCACACCCAAACCCACAATGTCACGGTCTCACTCCTGTGTGCTCTTCTCTCAGAATTCTCTTTCCGATGTGACTGTGCGGCCCTGGCTCCCGGTACCCTTCTGCCTCGATGCCTGTGGACTCCTAGAACCCCCTGAGGAGAGGGTTATTTGTCTTGAGGGCAGGTTAAAAGTTGGTGCCCCACATGGCCAGTGGGACAGGAGCCCACCGAAGGGCCTAGATTATTTTCTGCACTGGGGTAGATCCCTCACAGTCACCATGACTGATACACAGCTCCTGGTGACCCATGGCCACTCTGCCTGGGTGACAGACCTGCCAGGGCCCAGACCTGTGACAGGTGCTATGGGCAAGGGAGAGAGGTTAGGTGCAGCCCCTGCCCTCCAGGGGACAATTAGCAGGACAGACAGGAAAGCAAGGCCCGGGGTCAGGACAAGAAGAGGCAAGAGGGTAGAGACGTAGCTGTGGGGACAGGAGGGATGGGTTTCATCCTGCATCTCCCCCTCTCTCCAGCTCTTCCGACGTGTGGCATCAGCTCTGCCTGGAATGGAGAATGTCCAGGAGAAAAGCAAAGAAGGGAGTATCCTTTTCCTTTGATAAGTGGTAAGTGAGTGAAAGATGCTGGAGAAGCCATTTATCCATTGATGTATTCACTTAGTATTTTAGAGCGGTGGGCGAGCCTCGCCTCGTCTCCAGCCCATCCTTCTCTGCTGGTGAGTATGATGTGGGGCCTCCTCTGTGCCAGGACAGGGCTGAACTCCAAGGGCTTGAACACCTCATCCAGCTCTAACAGGCTAAGCTTCTACTTGTAAAGCAGTGGGGGATTGGGTAACACAGGGATGTGAGTGACAGTGTAGGGCGGGGAGTGAAAAATAGTAACTCTGCCCATGTTTACAGTGAGCATCACCTTGTATTTCATGGATACAAGTAGAGTGTCTGCTGCGCAGGAAGGCCGTGTACATTCAGAACATGGTTCAACCTGCTCTACCTGACACACTTCCTACCACGTCCTGCCTGCTTCCTCGGCTCAGCCCTGCACAGCCCCATAGTGTCCACTGCTCTGTGGGACAAGGTCCGCGTGCCGCTTGCACGGTCTACCCCAAACCTCAGGTGACACTCAGAAGCTGAAATTGAGATGCAGAGAGGTAGTCTTGATTCTTCCCAGTGGGAAGGCAGTTATTTATACATACTCTGCCATGTTACAAAAAAAAAAGTGTTCACGCATGTATATACACAAGATAAACAAGATAAAAACGTATTTGCGTACACACACATAAGAAAACTGAGGTGTAGGAAAAATCAGAGATAAATGAATACTCAAAATATATGCCATGGCCAAAAAGTGGCAAGGAGAGAAAATGTGACCTTTAGAAGAAGCATGGCTCTTTATAGTACTTAAAGCCAAAAGAGTCCCTCCCCTAGTCCTTAAGCAGGTGCCACAGAAACATCCCGGGACGCCTGCAGCAGGCCTCAAAGCGCTGCCCGGGAAGAGGCCTTCTGTGCGGTGATCAGGCCAGTGTGGGAGGAGTGGCAGCCTGGCTGTGCATCTTGAACCCATTCCTCTGGTGGTTCTGATCAGTGCTCCTCCAGCCCACAGCCCCCGGGCACCCGTGGGAAGGGCTGGAGAGGGGGCTGTGCCGAGGCCCTGCCCGGGGGAAGTGGCTTCCCTCGGCAGCATCCTCAGAGTCTAAGTGACAGGCTCTGACTAGAGCCTGAGGGGTCAGTGTTGCTGCGAGGGACTAGAGCAAGGCACACTTAGCCCTGTGCTAAGAGATGGAATCCATGCCTGGCCAGCAGGCTGTCCACCTCCAGTGCACATCTATAGGGTGGGATCGATAGGTAAACAAGGCTGAGGCACTGGTCACCAGGAAGGCTTCTGAGAAAGGGCCTCTCTTGCTTGTGTGTACAGTCATCCCACAGCCCAAATGAGCTTTGCTTCAGGTGGGTAGGGGTGAGGAGTTGTATGAAGAAGAGGGGTGGGAACTGGTGATCCTGCATCCTTCCTCCCCAGGCCAAGCACAGAGCCAAGTCCCTAGGTGTTTGTGGAAAGACAGAGGATCTGCGTGGGGCATCTGAGGGATGCACAGGGACATGAGCCAGGGTGGTAGTTTCTCTGTGAGTCATCTTCCTTAGCGCAGCTCCCTGCAGTGATCGACATCAAGCTGGACAAACCCCAGGAACCCCCAGCCAGTGAGGGCGGCTGCTCCTGCTAATGCAGCCTGACCTGCCAGCTTCCTTTGACACTACTCGCTTGTTGTGTTGCTTCCTATTGGTTAGCTTCCTAAGGGGGGTGGGAAATGAGCTTATCAAGATGGGAGGATTTTTCTTTTCTCTCTGTCTCTAGGAGTAGGGTGGGGTGGGGAGGGAGGCTGGGCATCAGGGATCACGTCACTCTTAACAGCTGTTACTTAAACAACTATTTTTTGGTTTGGTTGTAATATATTGTACTTTATTAAGATTGCCAAAAACTGTTAAAATTTAAAAAAAATTTAAAATCATGTGTATACAACTTTTTGCCAGATAAAAATGTAGTCATTTTTATTTAAAAGATGTGCTTTTTGTTTTTGTATATTTGTAAACTTACAGAGAACCTTTTCCACACACCTCCTCCTTCCTGTCCTCTTTGAACCGTTAATCACCTCTGCCCTCCTCCCATCCCAGCCCAATAAATTCCAACAATTAACTGGGCAACTTAATTAGGCTCCAATCCCAGACCCTACCAAACAGGCCCTACCTGGTTAAATCAAACACTGAACACAACAGCCTCTGAAGTGGCAACTTTTAACTCTGTCCTTCTTCTGTGGCCAGAGTGGGACATTAGCCATGGCCCCGAGGTGAAATTAAGGCCCTGTGGACAGCAGGTCTCACTGGAATTACTCCTGCCTCTCCCCTCCCCTCTCTGAAAAGCCCTGAAGGGGGTGGAAGGCACTTGCCACAGGCAACCTGTGTTCTCTGTGGTCCACTCAGTTATTGGCAGATCAAGAGGTCATCGGAAGGAAGGATGAGGTGCTGTCGGCAACCGTGGGCTTGTGTCCATGTGTGGTTTATAGCCTTGGGGCACCGTGTGTGGTTCTGAAATGTTCTAACCAACCTTCCCATCATTCAGCCCACAAGTGTGGGTTGAATCTAAGGGAAAGGCGAAGAGAAACTCAGTGTGTGCCACCCTGAAGCCTTCCTCTTTGGACGTCTGGGAAGCTAGAGCCTGTATCACACGGTATTTGTCTGTGATTGGGGAAGGGAGGGTGGACTGCGGTACCGCCACCTTGAAGATGCATGTGCAGATCCTCGGTTGCTGATACTATCGAGTGCCGTTCTGGAAAAACTGACCTGATACATTTCTGCCTCACTGGCATAATGCAGGTGTAATCTTTGTGCACTTACCTTTGTGGCTATTGTAGCAGCACTTTGGTTGCCTGAGGGTACTGCTGAGGCGGGGTCTCTAGAAGGCTGCCCAGAGCGCCGTCCTTGCCATTTTGACTCTTTTCTGAGAAGGGCTTAATCCTGAGAACCTGTAAAATCTCTGAAGAGAATTCTAAGTAATGTAACCCCATTTGGCCAGCATTCCAAATAGACCCACACTTACTGAACCTGCACCTGCACGGAGCCAGGCAGTAGGCAGAAACTCTGTCCCCACTTGGTAAACCCTACCCTTGAGGCTGGCATTGACTCTGCCTCCACTGCTGTGCGCATGTCCTAGGTGAGCTAAAGGACCATCTGGAAGCGGTAGGAGGTGCACCTCCACAAAGGAGAACTCTAAAGTTGTTGCATTAGAACTTCTCAGAAACTAATCCAAACTGGCAGCCGAATTAAGTGGAGTAGAGCCTGGCAGGACTCACTGATATTTGTCTCTTGGGCCTGCCACACACTTTCAGTTTAAGGAGACTGTATGTCAGAACTGATCTTTAGAGAGGAATTGATCTTCAGGTGAAGAAAAGAGGAAGCAGGATTCACATTGAGCTCTTCCAGTAGGCAAAGACCGATGTATGAACGTAATTCCGATGTCATGTGTTTAGTTTTTATATGTGTGTACATAATTATATATAGAGATAGACTTGTGTATACACCTTCCACACATTCTCACAGAGATACATGTGCTCAATGTATATTCTTGTTTTTCCTGCTCTCAAGTTGGAACTTGCATTGTGATAACAGTTTTGGAAATTCAGAAGTACTGCAACGTGTTGAAATAAGAAATACTTAATATTGTCAAAAAACTTGTGATTGTCTTGCCATCAATAAACTAATGCGTAGATGTGTTAAACTACAGGCAAAAACAGCCATGGGAATATGTGCACCGTATCTCTCTATACTTATATGCACAGGTGTGCACGCCCATGTGGGCCAGTACCCCCCCACCGTGGCACACCCCCAAGTGGTGCTTGTTGGAACAACAGAGTGCTTACTTACCTCGTGAGAATTTCCAGGAGTCCACATTACAGCACCTGGCCTGGTTGGCAGTGAGGGCCATTGTTTGTGGCCTCTGGGACAGCCCCATTTGCTGGGATCTGCATTGGGTCCCAGTGAATGAATGTATGGTGGATTATAATTTTCTTGGTACTAAAGAGTAGCTTTTCTTAAATATTACTGTAAAAACAGAGTAGAAACTCAGTTACCTTCTCAAGTGCACACACAGTTTAAGGCACCACGAACATTTTTTCTTTCCATCACAGCCTAGGAGCAGTAAGAGATGCAGTAGATGTCATTTGGCTTGATGTGGCCTCAATGAGCCGTGCCTTCCTCACACATACACAGGGTCCTCTCTCGAGTCCAGGCTCTCCCTAGCCCTGCGGCTTCTGAGGCAGGGGCAGTTGTCTCCTCTTGTCCTCCCATCTTAGTGGTGCCATGCCATCCCATGACGCTCCCTCCCTCAGGCCTGGTTTCCACACCTCACTCTCTGGTCTCTTGGGGCAGCCAGATCTCTCACACAGACGTGGGTTGGTTCCTTGGCTCTCGTTTTGAGCAGGTGCCATCACCGTTCTCTTGCCTGTAGATGGTATCTTGACTTGGAGTTAAGGTTCAATCATCAAATGGCCAGATTCCCTTGAAGAAGAGGTGATGAAATTGCCTCTGCATCCCTAGTGAGTGTTACATCCTAAATCCAGATGGGCCAGCATGAGGCAAAGCCGTCGTTCAGTCCTTCTCCCTGAGGACTAGCCCTCACCTGGGAGACAGCCAGGGTCATTGTGTTCAGGCCCCCTTTTTTTCTTTTAATTTGGGGGTCTCAAAGAAAAGCTGGCAGTAAAGCTCCTATTCCACAGACATCTGAAAAGAGCATGAGATGCAGGAAGCAGAGAGCAGATTTATAAATGTAGACACATGCCAGAATGGAGGTGTGACATCAGCAGCTTGAGTGTGTAGTCCAAGGTTAGCAAGCTGGGTGATTGTGAGCAAGTCTCTTTGGGTCAAGAGGCCTCTCTGCCATCACTGTCCCCACTCTCTTCCCGTAGGCACCCTCAAACATCCTGAAACACTCCTGGGTCTGAGGAGCAGTGGCCAGATCAGTTCAAGTGTCTCAGGCAACAGAAACCAGGATTCAAATGTCAGCAGCTAAGTGTACAGACATATCTTGAGTGCAACAGCTCTGTCCTCCTGATGGCAAGGCGGTGCTGGGTGTCCCTGCCCTCGAGTACCAGGTGTGACAGAATGGCACCGCTGGCTTCGGTGTCCTGCAGGTAGAGCAGCCTCATTCCTTCACACGGCAGAAGGCAGGTGAGGATGTCAGGAAGTGAGAACAGGTAGCCAAGGACAGTCTGCTCTGAGCCACGTGAGGGGCGACCTAACAGAAGTATGTCTTTGTGCAGCGACCAAGCAGGGCCGTGTGCTCTCTAGTCTCCAGACTACCTCTCCCCAGGCATGGGAGGCGTCGCCACCCAGCAACAGCAGCACGAGGCAGCGGTCTCACAGGCACCCTTCCTGCCTCACAGGCAGGGAGACAGAGGCCAGAGGGCGACTTGCTCGTGATCACCCAGCAAGTCAGAAGCAGTCAGGGCCAAGGTGTCTCCATTCTTCATCGCCAACTTGTGTGTACAAACGTGTGCACTTGCACGGGAAGGGCTGCTGTGCATGGGGGCTCCTCAGACCAGCTCTTCTCCGGTTAGCGTGTAAGGTTCTGTCCAGCGTATCCGAGCAAGCTGGGAAAGAATGCACATACATTTCACGCTCCCCCATTGCCAACAAGGCCCGGTCTTCAAGTACGTTCTGATCGTCATGGGCGCCTGCAGACCAGGGCACCCTTTGAATTTTTGTTTGAGATGAACTATTTAGGTGTTCCAAAACATTGGGCTCTCATGTGTAAACTCTGCTCCAGAGCCCTACGTGGCTGACGCTCCCCGCAGGGCATGGTTTCTCCTCACAGTGGGGTTTGGGAGCTTCCTTCCAGTGGGAAGGCTCCATACACGGAAGGCTAGCCAGCATCGCATGGTGTGTCGACTTGTCCCCTCACTTTCCCTCCCCCATCTCCTTAAAAGTGGTTGGCCACGAGGAGCACAGAGGGTGGCGTTTCCATCTTTTACTGGCTCAGCAGGCGTAAGTGGCCACATTGACTTTACATAAAACTGTGTAAAATGTGGAAGATTCAGCATGTTGATCAAACAATAAACTGTCCTGATTCTCAACACAAAACCTCCTGTCTGATGTTTCTAAGTGGTGTAGTCATATATGGGGTGTGGGGTGCAAAAACAGATTTCTTCAAGTGCCTGCTCCACAAAGACCCTCTTCTCCTCTCTGGGCGCTGGGCCCACCACCCAAAGCCCACTGCTTCTTCCTCCTCTTGACCTGGGTCCTCCACATACTTGGAAGGGGGAAAAGCAAGGCACACTGATGAGGTTAAAGCCACACTCATTTCCATGATCTCCACTCTCCCTAAAGACTGATGGAAGGGAAAGCCCCAGGCAGCACTGAGACGCAGGGGTGTGTCACCCCTGGTCTCCACTTACCATGGCTGGGGGTTTGAAGGGTGGGTACAGGGACTGAATCTCTCTTCCTTCTGATCATTTCCAGAAAGCCATTTAAAGAATTTAAGGTGGGGCGCCTGGGTGGCTCAGTTGGTTGAGCGGCTGACTTCGGCCCAGGACATGATCTCATGGTCTGTGAGTTGGAGCCCTGCTTTCGGCTCTGTGCTGACACCTCGGAGCCTGGAGCCTGCTTCGGATTCTGTGTCTCCCTCTCTATCTGCTCCTCCCCTGCTCATGCTCTGTCTCTCTCTCAAAAATAAACATTAAAAAATTAAAAAAAAAAAAAAAAAAGAATTTAAGGTGAACCATAATCATTCTTGAGGTGACACCAAGCAGCCACAAACAACCTCCCACTCCTCCTGCACTAAGTAGAGAATATCCTTGAGAGGCCCCTTCAGGGCTCAGTCATCTCCAGACTAAAAGATGCCTTGAAGGCCAGGACAGTTGTGGGACCAATCCAAAGAGGACACAAAGGCCAAGATCAGGCATAGAACTGCCCCAGTCCAAGAATGTTGGGATTCCTAGAGTACCAGGTCTCATTCTTGTTCGAGTTCTATTTCACTACATATCTCTTCCCTTCAAAAGTTCTAAAGTTTCTGGAATATCCTCTAATCTGCCACCTCAAGGAAGGTACCTCTAAATTAGGAGGGACAGGAAATAGATGTCTCTGCCCACTAAGCCGAACTTTCCTGGCTGCCAGATATAAAATGTGAGGTAGAGGAGGTACAGGGGATGTCAAGGGGCAGAGGCCTGACGACAGCCAAAGTGCACACACCAGATGAAAGCCAGAGTCCAGCTGTTCTAAGACCAGAAGCCATTTCCCAGGATTATAGTGCTCAGGGTGACAGGACTTGAGACAGCAAGGGGAAGGAATAATCTCCCTGAGGAGGACACAGCATTTACCCGCACGGCCGTCCGGCACCCCTTCCCTTGCCAGGTGAAGAGAGCACAGCTGGGGCTCCCCAGACACCAATGGGAAGATTACAGAGCGCTGGTGAACGACCTGTCTAAAGTGCCCCACATGGCACTGAGGGATGCTGCTCAAGGTGGCCTTCCTTATCACTGTAGCTGTATTGGTGTCCAGTGAGCAAGAGTGGAGAAAGGAGCTTTGGTAATCCTTTGCTAATCTCAAATGAAAAACTACCAAAGTAAGTATACTGATACACACAAATATACCAAAAATACCACAAACAAAAAAAAGTATTTCAGTTCAAACATAATCTTAATCAACAGAACGTCAGCACCTCGCACATTAACAGGACCACAGGGGGACATTGGGATCCCAGGAGGTGCCGAGACAGAGACCGTGGGAAAAGAGAAGTGGCAAACCCAGGCACTCCCCGCTAACAACAGCTGTTGTTGGCTAGGACCCCAGCAAACTGGCAGGTGCCTGGCAGTGGAGGGGCCCCTTGGAAAAGGGCTTGAAAAAAGAGCTGGGATCAAGAACAGGATGGCCAACCCCCAGAGCCCCCAGTCTGTAGTGTGCCCCATACCTTGTGGAAGACTGCATGCCAGAAGCAATGGCGGGCCCAGGGCATATTCATCGCAGCCACCCCCCTACAATGGCATCTCCCGCGGCCTGCACCTCTCCCTCATCAAGGAACAGGATCATTCATATCAGGTGGCAGCCAGCCTGGGGGCAGGTCTCAGCGCCCATACACACCCAGTGGCTCAGACACTGCTATGTTCCCAAGAAGGAGCTCTTTCAAGCCATGACTGTCTCATCTGTGACATACAGTTGTGCCTTGTCTGCCAGCCCCCGTGACTGACATCTCTTTCCACTCTGGCCACACTTGCCTCCCACCTCATGAAGAAATGGCTGCAGGGCCACAAGAGGATACCAACAGAGGAGAGAACACATGTGACCTATCAAAACTCCTACCCAGCACCCGAAGGAAGTCCCCTCGTGATCTCATCCTGGCCCAAAATGCACAAGAGTGGAATGACTGTAGCGCAGGAGTAGGAAGCAGGATGAGTGCTTACTTCATCCTGTTAGAAGAAGTGAACAGGGCTCATGGCCCAAAGGACTTAAAAACAAAACCTACTGAAGGTGCATGTGATACTCCAGGGCAGAGGACTTCTGAGGGTGTTCCTAGGAGCCCACGTACCTGGTAAAGCATATACTAAGTGCGCGGATTCCTGACACCACACCAGATCTGCCGCTGAATTGCAAGTTTAGGACCAGGATCCTCAGAAGGGCTAACAAGCAGCACGGATAGTTCAGATGCACACCAGCATCTGAGAATCAGTGTTTGAGGTACGACATTACTTCTTCGGAAGATCATCTTTCAGCCTTGAAGACAACTCAACCTTGCTCCCCTTGTCACTTTTTTGGTATGTTGCCTCCTCCAATAAAGTATAACAATTTATTAGCCAGAAAAAAACAAAAAAGCAAAACTGAGAGATTACATGCCTCTTAACAGAAGCATCAGGCCATTGATTTTTATTCGCACAAGCACCTGTGATTATGTGAACATGTCACATTTATCACAACCCTTTTTGATTTCTGCTTCGTTACTCTTACCTATTTCCTTAAATCACTGCTAGCTAATAGGGACAAAAACCAAGAATCCAAAGGACAGAAAGAACACTAGCAGCACTGAGGCTTTAGGATAATAACTCTACCAGGGTCAAGGTCCAAGGTCTTCCCCGTGTCAGCCTGCACTTATTCCATATACGAGCAGCGAGGTGTAGGAAACAGGGTTGAGGGCAGAGGGGAGCTGTAGTCTCACGCGGAGCTAGAATCACTCAAAGGAAGACGTGACGGCAGCCAGAGGCTTGGGCTGTAGCACATGCGGGGACCTCCCGCACTCAGATGTTATTGGCTCCGTGTTTATACAGACTCCCCCTGACCCCTCAGAGCCAGGGTGGGTGCCCGTGCTGCGTGCTTTCCGAGCACCCACACCCCCATCATGCTCTGACCACACTCTTCTGGGATTACCTTCTCACTTAGCCACAGCCACCCTGATCTCATCTGAAGCTTTGGCCGAGCTTGTCCCTGAGTGTGTGAAGTAGGGACAGCTGTTTGTTCCTGTGTACGCTGCAATCTGCAGGCCCTGGAGATGTGGAACCAGGCCTGCACCCTTCCTAACACATGCTCCCATTTGTACTCACCATACCGTTCCATTTCATTGCTTTGAGCCAGACAGGTTGTTTTATTTGCCAAGAAACGCATTAATAATTTATAAAAGCCATTTAAAAAGCCAACATTCAAGAAGACAACAAAGAGCATCACTTTGAAGAGGCTGACTTTTCTTTTTTAAAGTGTATATTCACTGCTGGTTAAAACTATGGAGAACTTTTATCATTCCTATGTGTTCCACTGCATTCTAGCTAGGAGTACAAAACAGGGGCCAAACAGCACAGGAACACATCCAGGAGCCCTCGGCCATCCAGAAAACCACAACAGTTTCTAAATCTCCACAGACTCCTCAATTAAGGGAAACCACCAGAACACACGAGGCCCTTGGCATTGGGGATTTAGCATTTACAGTTCTGTCATCTGGGAATGACTCCAAGGGTTCAGGGCATGTTTTTGAAACCTAAGTGTTATGAGGCTGGAGTGTGGACAAGTCACCAAGCTGATGAAAAACAGACCCGCTGTCAACACAGCCTTGCTGTTTTCTACCTGTCTTCACACGTCAGGAGACCACCTTGTAACTACACCCACACATCTGAGAATTCACAAAGGACCAGATGATGTATTGACCGTGAACCAGCCAAGGACAAATGGCAATCAACTAGTTCCATACACAGACAGGGTTTGTTTTCAGCAAAAGGGACTAAAGCACAGAGGCAGAGGATAAGAAATTTTCAGATGATAATCATATTCTCATAATACCCTCCTAACCTTACGTCAAGCTTATGTTAAAGGGACAACACCTTAACAAAGGGAAGTACACAAATAAAAGAAAGCAACGAGGGAGAACTAAACTTAAAAATTCCAAGTTACTTTCGACAGTAATTTGTTTCCAGAACAAGAAAATGTTTCTTATTACATTCTGTACCCCTTCTTTATCAACTCAAGGCTACCACACCCTTTTCCACACACATACAAGTTCAACTGTCCTGCACTTTAGCTCTGCCCCTCAGGCGATTTTAGCCAGCCATTTCTCCAGGTCCTGGATGTCAGCAGAGCCAGCGTCCCCTCTTCCGCCCTTGGCACTGCACTCCAGGAACTCCACTTTGAGGGGCAACTGTGAGAACTCAAATTCTTTGCCTTTCTTTCCCAGCTGAACAGGGGCAGTGCTGGAACTGTCCAGTGTGCTGGGGGCAGCAGAACGGGTGACTCGTAAAGTGTTGCTGTGACACAAAAGAAAAATGAGTCAGGAAGGAGAGAGTAACTTTTATATAGTGATTAAAGGCCTTTAGAAAACCACATTCATTCCTAAATATTTCAGCATTCATTTAAATACTTAATCATAAACCTGTCAATTACACTATTAAGACTGTTGAATAACCCTTTGCATTCATATACCGTTCTCAGCTAGGAGAGATGTGGGTCCGGCCTGACTTCGCTTGATAAAGAGTAGGTCAGTAACATCCCCAGGTCATACCAGTGCCCCCTTTATATATCTGCAGAAAATCAAGAGTCGGACACTCAAATGACTGTGCCACCCAGGTGCCCTGAACACATTTTTTAAATACACGTTGTAAATGTTATAATAACTTAAGTCTCTGGAAGTTAAATGCGGGTAATTTACATTTATCACAAGTCTATGTGGATACAGAGCTTAGAAATCCACAAACTCCAAATTCTCATATCCAGTTTGGGCCCAATCACTATTCTCCAACCTCTTTACCAACTAAAACCTTCCCAATTTAAGTTGTCTACTGCCACCTGCTGGCCCCCAAAAAGAGTGCATAGCAATGCTCATTTGTCTACTTCTCCCACACTTTCTGCTATCCAGAAGCAGAGGAATACATGCTCCCCAAAGTGCTTTCTTAACAAAATAAAAAGCATTTCTTGAAGCTGTAAGGCTGCATGAAAATTAGTGAAGAATCTCCAAGAAAAACTAAACAATACCTTGCTTAGAAAAAGACACACATGAAAAAAATATTTTTAAGAAACAATTAATACAAAATTCAAGATATTACTTACCTCTTGATGGAACGGAAGAAAAACTTTTGGGGAGAAACCCCTAGGACCTTCTAAGCAAGGTGGTGGGTCCATGGGTATTCATTTTAATATTCTTTAAAGTCAATATATGTGTCATATCTATCCCTTTATATGTAAGATATTTTACAGTAAAAAAAAAAAAAAAACCTTAGGGGAGGCTGGGTGGCTCAGTCAGTTAAGCATCCAACACTTAATTTTGGCTCAGGTCACAATCTCATGGTTTTGTGGGTTTGAGCCCCACACTGGGCTCTGTGCTGAAAGCATGGAGCCTGCTTGGGATTTTCTCTCCCTCTCTCTCTCTGCCCCTTCCCTGTCTCTATCTCTCAAGTACATAAATAAATAAATTAAAAAAAAAAAAAAAAAGACTTAAAAAGGAAAAAAGGCCAAACATTAAATATGTACTCAGCTCTTGCCATAAAGCCACATGAACATAGTTAACCTTGTTATTCAGGAGACTATGAAATGCTTCAAAGCTGATAGGGCCTAATTCTCACAAACACAGGATTAATCTAAAGTTAGACTCCTGGGATGCCCCGCTGGCTCAGTTGGAAGAGCATATGACTCTTGATCTTGGGGTCATGAGGTCAAGCCTCACATTAGGAGTAGAGATTACTAACAGAAATAAATAAACTTTAAAAGTAAAAATCAGGCTCCTAATTTAACTGATATTAACCTTCCTAACTTTTAACATTTTGCTAAGTTACCTTGTAATGCATTTTCTTCTGTATTGCTTTTATATGGCTCTTTAGAATGAAAAGCAAATGGACTAAGGAAAATATGTACTTTGAACACAGGAAGACTTGGGACTATACTGCTAAATAGAAAAAAAAAAAAATGGGATACACAAATATGATCACTTCTTCCCCCAATTCCCAACAATTGCAACAGAGTTTCTAGAAAAAATAAACTAACTGTTCCAATTTCCTTAGTCTAACAATAAACAATTTACAGTCTCAAGAGAGAGCTTCAAGAGTAAGGGAAGAGATGAAAAATGTGCAATTTCAGAAGGGACAGAAACCACTAACAGTGACGTCAGCAAGAGGGCAGAATAGCAATTTCCAGCACAAGTCTTGTCACAGAACCATCAATCTGAATAACCACCTATGCATGAGAGATAAGGGATCCAGGTCAAAGATCACAGGACCTGGGTATTATACAGAAATAAAAAAAGATGCACTGAAGAGAATAGGAAGGAGAGCTTCACATTACCCACATTACTTCTCCTGCAAGCATGGAGAGATATGCTTCACTTGGGGGAAGGACAGTGAAGTGAGCACTCACTATCCCAGAAAACCCAGCACCAGGCTGACCCTCATGGCCCCAGCCCACTCATATGGACCCAAGCTCCAGGACCACCCCAATGGACCCCAGCACAAGGCCTGCCCCAGCAGACCCAGGCACCTGGCAAGACAGGAGAGATTCAGGTTCCAGCCTGCCTGAGTGGACCCTGGTGCCAGGCCCGCTTCCGTGGACCCAGGCAGTAGGCCCACCTACCCATGGATCTAGGAGCCAGGCCAACCTGCCCAAGGGCTCCAGCAGCAAGCCCACCAAAGGAACAAAATAAAGTACCAATAACTAACCTTAAAGAAATGGAGATCTACTAACTGACAAAGAATTCAAAATAATCCTTTGAAAGTTCATTGAGCTATAAAAGAAAAAGACAACTCAATAAAATGAGAAAAACAATATATGAATAAAAATGAGAAGTTCAGGGCATGTGGCTGGCTCAGTCAGTAAAGCATGTGACTCTTGATCTCAGGGTGGGGTGTTCAAGCCCCACATTAAGCATGAAGCCTACTTAAAAAAATAAAGTTCAACAAAAAGAAACCATGAAACTTTTTTATGATATTCTGGAGCTAAATAACACAATGACTAAGGTGAAAAATTCAGAGATCTTTAACAGCAGACTTGCCAAAGCAGAAGAAAGAATCAGAGGAGCTTAAAATCAGGAATTTGAAGTTACCTAGTGAGAAGAACAAAAAGAAAAAAAAAGAGTAAAGAGAGCCTATATAGGGGCACCTGGGTGGCTTAGTCAGTTAAGCATAGACTTCAGCTCAGGTCATGATCTCACATTTGGTGAGTTCGAGTCCCACCTTGGGCTCTGTGCTGACAGCTCAGAGCCTGGAGCCTGCTTCGGATTCTACGTCTCCCTCACTCTCTTGCCCCTCTCCCACTCACACTCTGTGTCTCTTGCAAAAAGAAGCAAACATTAAAAAAAAAAAAAAAAGCCTATATAACTTATAAGACATCATTAAATAAACGAAGTACATGCATTATGGTAGTCCCAAAAGGAGCAGAGAAAGACAAAGAAACAGAAATCTTATTCAAAGAAATAAAACAACAACAACAACAAAACCCAAATCTAGAAAGGGAAATGAACATCCAGATCCATTAAGCCCAAAGAACCCCAAACAAATTAAACATGAAGAGAAATTTTTTCTCTCTCCTTCATGTCTGATGGACAGCTTTGCTGGGTATAATATTCTTGGTGGCATTTTTCTTCTTTCAGCACTCTGAATATATGATTTTACTCTACTGGCACATGAAGTATATGCTAAGACTAAGAAATCTAGTCTTACGGGGTTTCCCTTGTTTGTGACAACTGGCTTCTCTTGCAGCTTTCAAAATTCTCTTTGTCTCCGACTTTTGTCAATCTGATTATAGTAGATGCAAAAAATAAAGCACCACAAACAGCACCACAAACAAATAAATTATAAAGAGAAGAAAGGGACAAAGGAATTATAAAACAAAACAAAACAGAGTAAATCCTTACCTATCAGTAATTACTTTAAATGTAAATGGCTTAAATTCTTAAAACAGAGTGGATGAATGGATTAAAAAACAAGATTGAACTATGTTCTATCTCCACGAGAGACACACCAGATTTAAGGTTCTACATGAAGGGATAGAGATAGATATTCCACGCAAATGGTAACCAAAACAGAGCAGGGCTGGCTTGACTTATTTCAACAAAACAAACTTTTAAGTCAAAAATTGTCACAAGAGACAAAGAAGGTCATTATATAAAGGCATAAGTTCATCAATAATTGTAACCATATATGCACCTAACATCAGAGAATCTAAATACATAAAGCAGATTAACAGAAATAAAGGGAGAAATAGATATCAACACAATGATAGCAGGGGACTTTAATCCCACATTTCCAACAATGAACAGATAATCCAGACAGAATCAGTAAGAAAACAAAGTATGTGAACAAGACTAAACACAAATATAACTAACAAATATAGAACATTCCATCCAACAACTACAAGAACGCATTCTTTTTTTTTTTTTTTAATGTTTATTTACTTTTGAGAGAGAGAGAGAGAGAGAGAGAGACAGAAAACAAGCAGGAGAGTCAGAGAGAGAGGGAGACACAGAATCTGGAGCAGGTTCCAGGCTCTGAGCTGTCAGCACAGAGCCCAACATGGGGCCCGAACTCACTTCGAGATCATGACCTGAGCCGAAGTCAGATGCTTAATTGAATGAGCCACTCTGGTGCCCCAAGAATGCATTCTTTTTAAGTTTACACAGAACAGTCTCCAGGATAGATAACGTGTTAGGCCATAAAACAAGTCAACAAATTTAAGACTGAAATCACATCAAGTATCTTTCTGACCACAATGGTATGAACCTAGAAATCAGTAATAGAAGGGAAATTTTAAAATTCACCAGTTTGTGGGGAGTAAATAACATGTTTCTGAAGAAATAAGAAGTCAAGGCAAATAAAACAATATTTACACAAATAAAAATGGAAGCCGAACACACCAAAACTTACAGGATGCAGCAAAGGCAGTTCTAAGAGGGAAATTTGTAGCAATAAACATCTACTCTAAGAAAAAAGAAAGATCTCAGAAAAACAACCTAACTTGACACCTCCAGGAACTAGAAAAAAGAACAAACTATCACAAACTTAGCAGAAGGAAAGAAAAAATAGACATCAGAGCATAAAGAAATGAAATATAGACTAGAGAACAACAGAAAATATCAATGAAACTATGAGCTGGTTTTTTGAAAAATAAAACTGACAATCACTTAGCGAGGAGGAAAAGAAAGAAGACTAAAATTAATAAAATCAGAAATGAAAGGGCTTACACCACAGAAATACAAAGGATAAGACACTATCAACAAATTAGACACCTAGAAAAAATGGATAAATTCCTAGAAACACACAACACACCAAAGCCTAATCATGAAAAAACAGAAAATTGGAACAGACGGATAATGAGTAAGGAGACTGAATCAGTAATTAAAAGCCACCAATAAAGAAAAGCACAGGACAAGATGGTTTCACTAGTGAATTCTACCAAACTTTTTTTTTTAATTAAATTTTTTTTTTTTTTTTTTTTTTTTTTTTTTGAGAGATAGAATGCAAGTGAGCAAGGGACAGAAAGAGAGAGGGAAAGAGAGTGCAGAGCCCTGGAGCAGGGCTCAAGCTCACCTGATGCAGGTCTTAAACTCACAAACTGTGAGATTATGACCTGGGCCAAAATAGGATGCTTAAAACATTGAGCCACCCAGGCACCCCTCTACCAAACATTTATCTATTTATTTATTATTTTTTTTTTTTTAATTTTTTTTTATAACGTTTATTTATTTTTGAGACAGAGAGAGACAGAGCACGAATGGGGGAGGGGCAGAGGGAGAGGGAGACACAGAATTGGAAGCAGGCTCCAGGCTCTGAGCCATCAGCCCAGAGCCCGACGCGGGGCTCAAACTCATGGACCGCGAGATCGTGACCTGAGCTGAAGTCGGACGCTCAACCGACTGAGCCACCCAGGTGCCCCCCCTCTACCAAACATTTAAAGAAGAATCAATACTAATTCTTCTCAAATCTCCTAATTAAAGAGGAAGTAACACTTCCAAACTCATTTTATAAGGCCAGCATTACCCTGATATCAAAGCAAGAGAAGGACACTACAAGAGTATAGGCCAACATCCCTAATGAACACAGATGCAACATTCCTCAGCAAAATACTGGAAAACCAAATTCAACAGTACATACGTTAAATGGATTGTACACTATGATCAAATGGGATTTACTCAAGATGAAAAGTTCAACATATCAATAAAGGTGATACACCACTGTAAAAGGATGAAGGATAAGAATCATATAATCATCTCAATAGATACAGAAAAATCATTCGACAAAAATCAACATCCTTTCATGATCAAAACTCAACAATAGGCACAGAAGGAATGTAGTTCAAAATAATAAGGGTCATATATGACAAGCCCGCAGAAAATACTCAACGGTGAAAAGCTAAAAGCTTTTCCTCTAAGATCAGGAAAAGGCAAGGATGCTCACTCTCACCACTTCTATTCAGCATAGCACTGGAAGTCCTAGACAGAGTAATTAGGCAAAGAAAGAAATAAAAAGCATGCAAATCAGAAAAGAAGAAGTAAAATTATCACTGTTCACAGATGACTTAATCTTATATACATAAATCCCTAAAGACCACTAAAAATCAGAACTACTAAACAAATTCAATAAAGTTACAGGATAACAAAATTGATACACAACAATCAGTTATGTTTCTATGTATTACTAACAAACTATGAGAGAAATTAAGAATTAACAATCCTATTTACAATAGCATCAAAAATAAAATACTTAGGCACAAATGTAATGAAGTAGGTGAAAGATCTATACACTGAAAATTGTAAGACATTCATGAAAGAAAGTGAAGACATGAGTAAAGGAAAAGATGTCCCTTGTTTCTGGATTGGAATAATACTGTTAAAATGGTTATACTATGCAAAGCCGTCTACAGATTCAATGCAATCCCTATTGACACTCCAATGGAATTTTTCACAGAAATAGAAGAAACAAAGGATGAAGGGACAAATAAAATGTGGAACATACATAGTGTGGAATATTATCCAGCCCTGAAAAAGAAGGAAATCCTACTACTTACAACAACATGGATGAACCTAGAGGACATTATGCTAAGTGAAATAGCAGACACAGGCACAGGAAGACAAATACTGTATGATCACATTTATATGTGGAATCTAAATTAAACACAAAGAAGCAGAGTAGAATGGCAGTTACCAGGGGTGGGGGAGGGAGAAATGGGGAGCCTTTGACCATTAGGTCAAAGGTTATAAAGTTACAGTTATGCAAACAAGCATATGCTAGAGATCTATACAGAATAGTATCTATGGCTAACAATACTACCTTGTACACTTAAAATCTGCTAATAGGGTATCTTAAGTATTCTCATGAATCTCTCCTCTCACACACACACACTTAAGGGAGCAGGAGGAAACTTTGGGATATTTTGGTGGCCTCAATGGTGGTGATGGTATCAAAGGTGGATATTTATCCCCAAATGCACTGAGTTGTATATATTAAATATGCACAGCTTTCTAAATATCATTTACACCTTCATTAAGGGGTTTAAAAAAATCTCTTGATATTCAACTTGAATATCTTTGATAAATGATATCTTTGATAAATCTGATTGAAGAGCTAACTTTACTCTTTATATTTTAAGAAGTTTAAAGCATATGGAATTAAATATATCATTCTCAACTAAAAGAAAAAAAAAAAGAAAGAAAGAAACCACAGAAAATGGCAGACTAGGCCTGGTAAAATTTTTCTGTCAAGAGCCATAAATTAAATGTTTTGGGCTTGTAGGTGACATTTAGTCTCTGTCACATATTTTTCTACTTTTCTTATTATTTTTTTTACCTGTCCTTTAAAAATATAAAACTAAAAACAAAAACAAAACAAACAAAAAAACCCATACATACATACACACATACATAAATACATAAATAAATGTAAAACTATTCCTTGTTTGCACATCCTGAGCAGGAATTTGTCAACCCTAAGCTCCTGAGTACAGGAACCACATTTTATTTCCCCCTGTAGCTACATTCTAAATGCAGGGCTTACCATATACTAGATGAATTATAGGTGCCTGTTAAATGAATAAAGGAGTAATAAGTAAATCCTAGTGGGAAAAAATGTGCTCAAAGTTGAATTTATGCAATTTTTCCTCATCAGGTTCTTTTCTTTAATAAAAGAAAATCCTGGGGCGCCTGGGTGGCTCAGTTGGTTGGGTGTCCAACTCTTTTTGTTTTTAATTTTTTTTTAATGTTTATTTATTTTTGAGAGAGACAGACAGAGTGTGAGGGGGGAGGGGCAGAGAGAGAGATTGAGAGAGAGAGAGAGAGAGAGAGTGAGAGTGAGAGAGACAGAATCTGAAGAGGCTCCAGGCTCCGAGCTGTCAGCACAGAGCCCTACGCGGGGCTCGAACTCACGGACCGTGAGATCATGACCTGAGCTGAAGTTGGATGTCCAACCGACTGAGCCACCCAGGCGTCCGGGTGTCCAACTCTTAATCTCAGCTCAGGTCATGTCCTCACAAACCATGGGAATCAAGCCCTGCGCTGGGCCCTGCACTGATAGTGTGAAGCCTGCTTGGGATTCTATCTCTGCCCCTCCACAGCTCTCTCTCAAAATAAAAAAAATAAACATTTGAAAAAAAAGTCCTTATACACAGCAATAAGAAAACAAACCTGCTTCATTATAAGGTTGATGTTATCTCCTAGGTAAGCTAGCTCTTACAAAGTGGCAGAGTACAGGGGCGCCTGGGTGGCGCAGTCGGTTAAGCGTCCGACTTCAGCCAGGTCATGATCTCGCGGTCCGTGAGTTCGAGCCCCGCGTCGGGCTCCGGGCTGATGGCTCAGAGCCTGGAGCCTGTTTCCGATTCTGTGTCTCCCTCTCTCTCTGCCCCTTCCCCGTTCATGCTCTGTCTCTCTCTGTCCCAAAAAATAAATAAACGTTGAAAAAAAAAAAATTTTTAAAAAAAAACAGAGTGGCAGAGTACAGATATGTTAGATTCCTTAAAATTCAAAAGGTTACAGCTCAATTTACAAATGTTTAAACATTAAAATCAAGCTAAATAATGTCATGTTGCTTGAAAACAATAAAATAAGCTATAAAATATAGTATCATAGATGTTTAAATTCTTCCAAAGTGCTCCTTTCTTACTCCAACAACAAAAATTTCCATGGCTTTCAAAGTCTGTAGTTTCTAAAACCTTTCATAACTACTATAAATGAACTAGAAACAGTGGGAAAATACACTGAATTTATAGCCTCAAAAAAGCTGAGATCTTCTATCCATGAATTTTTTTTAATTTTTTTTTTTTTTAACGTTTATTTATTTTTGAGACAGAGAGAGACAGAGCATGAACAGGGGAGGGTCAGAGAGAGGGAGACACAGAATCTGAAAAAGGCTCCAGGCTCTGAGCTGTCAGCACAGAGCCCAACGCGGGGCTTGAACTCACGGACCGAGAGATCATGACCTGAGCCGAAGTCGGCCGATTAACTGACTGAGCCACCCAGGTGCCCCTATCCATGAATTTTTAAAGTATCCATGAACATCCCATTGATGCTTTTTAAAATTCCGTTAATTTTGTCATTTAACAAATATATTTCACACTATTTATCAGACTATGATAATCGTATACAACCAGACTTTAAGCAATATATCTGTATTTCCTAAGAGTTAAGATCTACGTTAACCAATATGACTTATTCATACTTACAGTTCTTTCTCAAGCTGCTGCTGAATTAATTTTGCAGATTTTGCCATTGTAATGTCTGTACAGAAATAAAGACACTGTTATAGTTTAAACCAGAAAGGGTCTCTTCCCAAAACTTCTTGCACATATGGAAAATTCCTATTTAAACCAGTAAGTTTCTTTTCCCTTTAGTTTTTTAAAAGAGCTTTTTACCATTAGTAGCTCCACTATCAAAGTAATAAGCTTTATATTTGCATGCATGGGTTTTCCTACAAAAATGCTTACAAATGTATTAAGCTTGTGACCCTAAAATTGACTAGTTCTTTCCTGAAAGTTTTCTACATCTTACAGACCTTTTAAATTAACATGTACAGAAGTCCAGCCAGTGTAACAGAAAGAACACCTACCAGTTTTTTTATTGTAACAAGAGCCTTCACTCTAACAGAAAAACCCTGTCATATAAAAGTAAACTAAGCATATTTCCAGCTGATACTAAGATGGTATGTTACTCAAGTGCACCTTGGTAAGAGATAAACACTGGTTTGGCACATAGCAGAACCCAAATAAATATTACTTTCTCTCTTTATACTGAAGAGAAAAAACAGAGAGATCAGGTAATGATTCTAAGACCGATTCCTGATTAGACATCATTAAGGTTATTACTACCTGATCACTTCTGAGAAATGCAATGGGCTCTTCATAGAATCAGAATTTTAATCTGAAAGAGGACCATAAAATCAACTAGTTTATCTTATTTTAGAGGTAATGAAACTGAAGCCTAGTTTTACTTGGTATGATGAAAAGTTTTTAATGGCTATGAGGTTAAAGAAAAACAACTTCTGCCAACTCCCCTTGATGAAATGTGCTGGAAGGTAAACTTGTTTGAAAGGAGAGACTCCCCCTCTGGCCCTCCACAACTGTGTGTGAGATGACATATTGTCAATATGACAAAACAGCTTGGTAAATAAAGTAAAATGATTTATAATTAAAAAAAAATGCAAAACACTGTATCAAAGAAAAACTGATCATAGTCACTCCTTTGTATGGTAAAACTAATGAAAATGCAGATGTATAAACAATTTTAAGATTTAAAATTCTTCGTAGTCCATTAACAATTAGCTCTCTTTCTCAATAATAACACTCATAGATAAATGTATTAACTGTTAGTAGCAATCCCACAAAAATCTCAATTATGATTGCTGGAAAACATGATGGCACCTTGCTTATTGCAGGCGATTAAGAATGACGGTGTGTTCTTCAAACTCATACTGTCAATGAGAACTTGATAGAGAAACTCTGCCACATCTTTCACCTCTCGTTGGAAGGCTGCACTATCCACAACAAACACAACAGCCCTGGAGGGGGAGAAAGAAAAAGCAGCATGTGAGCATGCAACAGTGCAGCAGTGTGTTGAAAAATCATATCCTTAACCTCAGCCAGTTCAATGCTAATGAATAACACACAACAGACTCACATGCAGATATGCACACATGTAATCACACCACACAAATACTTAACAAAGGACTGCTGAGGAGACGCCAAGTGAAGTGTGTGCTTTTTTGATAACTGTGTACTTCTGGCGACTATACAGCTTGAAATACTATTTTTTATCAAGTTGTATAAAAATGCAAAAAAAAACCCCAAAAACAAAACAAAGGACTACCAAGTGTTACTATGTATCAATGACTGATCTAAAAAGATCAGTGCCTGGGTGGCCCAGTCAGTTAAGCATCAGACTCAGTCTTGGCTCAGGTCATTATCTCACAATTTGTGAGACTGAGCCCAATGTTGGTTAACACACTGACAGTGTGGAGCCTGCTTAGGATTCCTACCCCCCCACACCGATCTCCCCTGTGCGTGTGCGTGCTCTAATATACGTACGTTAATATGATACATATGTATACGTACATATATACACATATACACACTTATGTATACACACGTATGTGCATATATATATACACACATATATACCTATACATACATATACATATATATATGAAGACATTAACAGCAGAGCTGAATTTTAGCCAGACACAAAACTGGGACACAGATAGTCTGCAAAGTAGTGCGTGCAGAGCACAAAGGAGTGGAACAGCATGGCCTGGAGAACTGAAGGTAGGAAAGGGGAGGGAGGAAACCAGGTAGCAAAGGGGAAAGACACACTGAGCTACAAAATTTATGCTCTTCCATTACAAAGAATATTGGTGCTTAATGGAAGACAGATACATGTACAAGGGTAATCAAACTAGAAGCAAAGTGACCAAGTAGGGCCCAACCTAAGGCAGCAACAGTGAGAATTCTCATGTGCTAGAAATAAAGAGGTATCAAAGCTTAAGCAAAGCAGTTCAGGAAAAATAACAGATAATAGACTGTAGGGACCAGGGTTTGAATACTCAGGTGTAGCTGGAAAAGAGCAATGGCCAGAATGCAGTTGGGGAGCTGGAAGTGAACACCTAGCACAAAGCCTAGAACTTAAAAGCAGTCTAGTGGAGTCTGATGTGGGAAAATAATCCAGGAGGAATTGAAGTATCAGGTATCTTGAGCCTCACACAGCAGGGGTATGAATTTACATTCTGTCATGGTGTAAGATTCTCAAGCAGAAAGAGGGAGGCCCCCAGAAGGTGGGGCCAAGATGGCAGAACAACATGAAAGTTTTTTGTGTGTGTCTTGTCCCTGAAATGCAGCCAGATCAACACTAAACCATCTTGCACACCTAGAAAACTGATTTGAGGATTAACACAACAATCTGCACAACCTGAACCACAGAACTCAGCAGGTACACGGCAGAGAGGTGAACTGGAGGAGAGAGAAGCCACAGAAGGCAGGGAGCTGTTTTTGCTTGTGGAGAGAGGACAGGGACAGGGGGAGACTATGGGAAAGCACCCCCCCCCCCCCACAAAAGCAGTTGGGGAGAAAAGGAAGAGTCTGCGAGGGACTGAACAAAGAAGGGAGAAAGGAGAAAAGAGGGGGGTTAAATTCCATTAAGACAGGGAGAGCACAGAGTCTGAAACTCCGCAGCTCAATACCTGGCAGTGCTCCGGTGGGAAGAGTGAATCCCCAGGAGCAGAGAGTGAGGTCCAAGGGATCCTCGGGCCACATGTGGAGAGGCAGTTCCCCTCCTGGGAGGACATTTAGTAGAGGCTGTGCGGCCTCCCCACAGGCAAAGGTCCCAGCAGACCCCAGAGAATAACCACATTCATTGGTGTTGGGACAAGGGCATAAAGGGGAAAATCTGGTGCCAAATGTGTGTTGTGATTTACCATAATCCCTGAAACTCTGCTGCTAGATGATCACACGAACTTCTTCTGGGGCGGGATGGCACCCAGCCACAGTCTCTGGGCATCCGGCAGCAGCACGGTCTCCCGAAAGTTCCTGGGGGTGGGCAGGCACCCGGCCATTGCTCAATGAGACCCTCCCCAGACAGAACGGGTCAAAGCTGCAGTCCCTCAAAAGTGAGGGATAGGGAAACACAGCCCACCTTAGATAAAGCTCAGGAGGAAGGTGCCGCCTAGAAGCCTGACAGCTTGGTCACGGACAGTGTAAACACGGGAAGTGCACAGGAGCCAGAGACAAAGGAGGGAGGCTTAACTGATGGTCGGGGAGAGAACAGAGTTCTGATACTACAGACTGAGTAGCTGGATGATGCCATTTTCACTACTCCCACGCATGCACATACATGCCTACATGCACCACAACAATCTACCCCAGTAAGCTAAGCAGCACCACCTAGTGGAGAATGGAGTTGTTACACTAGGCCCCATCCAACTGGGCCAACTGCCCTCAGGAGGACCACCACAAGTCTCTGCATGCTTAGTTTACAGACTATAAAGTGCTTCCTAGTTTGACTTCTAGGGGAAACCAATGTAATTTAATTGTATTTTCTTCACTGATCCATCTATTCAATTTTTTTTCTTTTTTTGTTTTCTTATTCTTAAATACAGAAAGAGAAAATATTTATTTTTATTTTATGTTTTTATTGAAAAGATTTTTTCTTTCGTTTACTATAGTTTTGACTTTTTGGTAAATTTTTAAAATTCTATTTTCCTTCCATCATTTTATTGTATTCTATTTTATTGTGTTCATTTTTTCAAATGTTTTCTTTTTAATCTTTGTCTTTTTTCTCTAATATACCAAGCTCCTTTCAACAACCAGACCAAAACAGATATAGCATCTAGTATCCTTTGATATTTTTGTGTTGTTTTTAATTTTTATATTTTTAAATTTTAATTAATTCCTTTTCTTCCTTCAAAATGACAAAATGAAGGAATTCACCCCAAAAGAAAGAACAGTAAGAAATGACAGCCAGGGACTTAATCAACACAGATACAAGCAAGATGTCTGAACCAGAATGCAGAATCATGATCGTAAGAATACTGGCTGGGGTCGAAAATAGATCAGAATCCCTTTCTGTGGAGATAAAAGAAGCAAAACCAGTCAGGATGAAATAAAAAATGCTATCACTGAGCTGCTATCTCGAATGGTTGCCATGGTGGCAAGGATGGATGAACCAGAGCAGTGAATCAACGACACAGAGGACAAACCTATGGAGAACAGTGAAGCAGAAAAAAAGAGGGAGACTAAGTCAAAAGAGCATGATTGAAGAATTACAGAAATCAGTGACTCATTTAAAAGGAAAACATCAGAATCATATGAGTCCCAGAAGATGAAGTGAGAGAAAAAGGGGTAGAAGGGTTATGTGAGCAAATCATAGTAGAAAACTTTCCTAACCTGGGGAAAGACACAGACATCAAAATCCAGGAAGCACAGAGGACTCCCATTAGATTCAACAAAAACAGACCATCAACAAGGCATATCATAGTCAAATTCACAAAATACTCAGGCAAGGAGAGAATCATGAAAGCAGCAAGGGAAAAAAAGTCCTTAACCTACAAGGGAAGACAGATCAGGTTTGCAGCAGACCTATCCACAGAAACTTGGCAGACTACAAGTAGTGGCGGGATATATTCAATGTACTGAACTGGAAAAATAGGCAGGCAAGAATTCTTTATCCAGCAAAGCTGTCAATCAAAATAGAAGGAGAGATAAAAAGTTTCCCAAACAAAAATTAAAGAAAGGAGTTCATGAGCACTAAACCAGCCCTGCAAGAAATTTTAAGGGGGACTTTCTTTTTTCTTTTTTTTTTCAACGTTTATTTATTTTTGGGACAGAGAGAGACAGAGCATGAACAGGGGAGAGGCAGAGAGAGAGGGAGACACAGAATCGGAAACAGGCTCCAGGCTCTGAGCCATCAGCCCAGAGCCTGACGCGGGGCTCGAACTCACGGACCGCGAGATCGTGACCTGGCTGAAGTCGGACGCTTAACCGACTGCGCCACCCAGGCGCCCCTAGGGGGACTTTCTGAAGGGAGAAAAGAGGAAAAAAAAAATAGACCCAAAGCAACAAAGACTAGAAAGGGCCAGAAAACACACCAGAAACTCCAACTCTACAGGCAACATAATGGCAATAAATTCACACCTTTCAGTACTCACTCTAAATGTCAATTGTCTAAATGCTCCAATCAAAAGACAGAGTAGATAAGAAAACGAGATCCATCTATATGCTGTTTATAAGAGACCCACTTTAGACCTAAAGACACCTTCAGATTGAAAGTAAGGGGATGAAGAACCATCTATCATGCTAATGGTCGCCAAAAGAAAGCTGGACTAGCAATACTTACATCAAGCAATCTAGACTTTAAAATAAAGACTGTAACAAGAGATGAAGAAGGTCTTTATATCATAATTAAGGGGTCTATTCACCAAGAAGATGTAACAATTGTAAACGTTTATGTTCCAAACATGGAACACCTAAATATATAAATCAACTAATCACAAACATAAAGAAACTCTTTGATAATAATACCATAATAGTAGGGGACTTCAACACCCCATTTACAACAATGGTCAGATCAACTAAACAGAAAATCAACAAGGAAACAATGGACACATTGGACCAGATGGACTTAACAGATATATTCAGAACATTTCATCCTAAAGCAGCGGAATACACATTCTTCTCCAAAGCACATGGAACATTCTCCAGAATAGACCACATACGGGGTCACAAATCAGCCCTCAACAAGTACAAAAAGATTGAGATCATACTATGCATATTTCAGACCACAACGCTGTGAAACTCAAAATCAACCACAAGAAAAAATGTGGA
The DNA here is from genome assembly GCF_018350155.1 of Leopardus geoffroyi. NCBI lineage: Eukaryota > Metazoa > Chordata > Mammalia > Carnivora > Felidae > Leopardus > Leopardus geoffroyi. Next base: position 129,175,228 of record NC_059333.1, read on the forward strand.
AAGATAACAAAACTTGGAGACTAAAGACTATCTTACTAAAGAATGAATGGGCTAACCAAGAAGTTAAAGAGGAAATTAAAAAGTACATGGAAGCCAATGAAAATGATAACACCACAGCCCAAAACCTCTGGGATGCAGCAAAGGCAGTCACAAGAGGGGAGTATATAGCAATCCAGGCCTTCCTAAAGAAGGAAGAAAGGTCTCAGATACACAACCTAACCTTACACCTTGAAGAGCTGGAAAAAGCACAGCAAATAAAACCCAAAACCAGCAGATGACGGGAAATAATAAAGATTAGAGCAGAAATCAATGCCATGGAAACCAAAAAAAAAAAAAAAAAAAAAAAACAGATCAAGGAAACCAGAAGCTGGTTCTTTGAAAGAATTAACAATATTGATAAACCCTAGCCAGTTTTATCAAAAAGAAAAAGGAAAGGACCCAAATAAATAAAAGCAAGAGTGAAAGAGGAGAGATCACAACCAACACAGCAGAAATACAAACAATAAGAGAATATTACAAGCAATTATACACCAATAAAATGGGCAATCTGGAAGAAATGGACAAATTCCTAGAAATATATAAACTACCAAAACTGAAACAGTCAGAAATAGAAAATTTAAATGGACCCATAACCAGTAAAGAAATAGAATTAGTAATAAAAAATCTCCCAAAAAACAAGAGTCCAGGGCCAGATGGCTTTCCAGAGGAATTCTACCAAACATTTTTTTTTTTAATGTTTATTTATTTCTGAGACAGAGAGAGACAGAGCATGAGTGGGGAAGGGGCAGAGAGAGAGAGAGGAGACACAGAATCAGAAGCAGGCTCTGAGCTGTCAGCACAGAGCCCGATGTGGGGCTCGAACTCACAAACTGTGAGATCATGACCTGAGCCACAGTTGGTTGCTCAACCAACTGAGCCACCCAGGCACCCCTCTGCCAAACATTTAAAGAAGAGTTAACACCTATTCTCTTGAAGCTGTTCCAAAAAATAGAAATGGAAAGAAAACTTCCAAACTCTTTCTATGAAGCCAGCATTACTTTGATTCCAAAACCAAAGACCCCACTAAAAAGGAGAGCGACAGACCAATTTCCCTAATGAACATGGATGCAAAAATCCTCAACAAGATACTAGCGAACTGGATCCAACAATACATGAAAAGAATTATTCACCACGACCCCAAGTGGAATTTACACCTGGGCGTCAGGGCTGGTTCAATATCTGCAAATCAATGTGATACATCACATCAATAAAAGAAATGAGAAGCATATGATCCTCTCAATAGACACAGAGAAAGCATTTGACAGAATACAGCATCCTTTCTTGATAAAAACCCTCAAGAAAGTAGGGATAGAAGGATCATACCTCAAGATCATAAAAGCCATATATGAACAACCCAACACTAATATCATCCTCAACGGGGGGAAAAACTGAGAGCTTTCCCCCTAAGGTCAGGAACATAACAGGGATGTCCATTCTCACCACTGTTATTCAACACAGTATTGGAAGTCTTAGCCTCAGCAATCAGACAACACAAAGAAATAAAAGACATCAAAATTGGTCAGGAGGAGGTTAAACTTTCACTCTTCGCAGATGACATGATATTCTTGTGGAAAACCCAAAGATTCCACCAAAAAACTGCTAGAACTGACCCATGAATTGAGCAAAGTTGCAGGATATAAAATCAATGCAGAGAAATTGGTTGCATTCCTATACACCAATAATGAAACAACAGAAAGAGAAATCAAGGAATCGATCCCATTTACAAATGCACCAAAAACCATAAAATACCTCAGGATAAATTTAACCAAAGAGGTGAAAAATCTATACACTGAAAACTATAGAAGGCTTGTGAAAGAAATTGAAGAAGACACACACAAAAAAGGAAAAATATTCCATGCTCCCACATAGGAAGAATTATCGTTAAAATGTCAACACTACCCAAAGCAATCTACAATGCAATTCAATGCAATCCCTATCAAAATAACACCAGCATTCTTCAGAGCTACAACAAAGAATCCTAAAATCGGTACAGAACCAGAAAAGACCCTGAATAGCCAAAGCAATCTTGAAAAAGAAAACCGAAGCTTGGGGCGCCTGGGTGGCTCAGTCGGTTGAGCGTCCGACTTCGGCTCAGGTCATGATCTCGCAACTCGTGAGTTCGAGCCCCGCATCGGGCTCTGTGCTGGCAGCTCAGAGCCTGGAGCCTGTTTCAGGTTCTGTATCTCCCTCTCTCTCTGCCCCTCCCCTGCTCATGCTCTGTCTCTCTCTGTCTCAAAAATAAATAAACGTTAAAATAAAAACAAAAAACAAAACAAAACAAAACAAAACCCAAAGCTGGAGGCATCACAATCCCGGACATCAAGCTGTATTACAAAGCTGTAATCATCAAGACAGTACACTACTGGCACAATAAGAGACACTCAGATCAACGGAACAGGACAACCCAGAAATGGACCCACAAGTGTATGGCCAACTCATCTTTGACAAAGCAAGAAAGAATATCCAATGGAATAAAGACAGTCTCTTCAGCAAATGGTGCTGGGAAAACTGGACAGAGACATGCAGAAAAATGAACCTGGACCACTTTCTTACACCAGACACAAAAATAAACTCAAAATGGATGAAAGACCTAAACGTAAGATAGGAAGCCATCAAAATCCTAGAGGAGAAAGCAGGCAAAAACCTCTCTGACCTCAGCTGCAGCAACTTCCTACTCAACACCTCCCAGAGGCTAGGGAATCAAAAGCAAAAATGAACTATTGGGACCTCATCAAAATAAAAAACTTCTGCACAGCGAAGGAAATAATCAGCAAAACTAAAAGGCAACCGACAGAATGGGAGAGGATATTTGCAAACAATGTATCAGATAAAGGGTTAGTATCCAAAATCTATGAAGAACTTATCAAACTCAACACCCAAAAAAACAAATAATCCAGTGAAGAAATGGGCAGAAGACATGAATAGACACTTCTCCAAAGAAGATATCCAGATGGCCAACTGACACATGAAAAAAGCCTCAACATCACTCATCATCAGGGAAATACAAATCCAAACCACAGTGAGATACCACCTCACACCTGTCAGAATGGCTAACATTAACAACCCACAATGACAGATGTTGGCAAGAATGTGGAGAAAGAGGATCTCTTTTGCACTGCTGGTGGGAATGCAAACTGGTGCAGCCACTCTAGAAAACAGTATGGAGGTTCCTTAAAAAAATTAAAAATAGAACTACTCTACGACCCAGCAATTGCACTACTAGGTATTTATCCAAAGGATACAGGTGTGCTGTTTCGAAGGGGCACATGTACCCCAATGTTTACAGCAGCAATATCAACAATAGCCAAAGTATGGAAAAAGCCCAAATGTCCATTGAGGAATGGATAAAGAAGATGCAGTGTGTGTGTGTGTATATGTATGTATGTATGTATGTATGTATATATATATATATATATATATATATATATATATATATATATATGATGGAATATTACTCAGCAATCAAAAAGAATGAAATCTTGCCACTTGCAACAAAGTGGTTGGAACTAGAGAGTATTATGCTAAGTGAAATTAGTCAGAGAAAGACAAATATATGACTTCACTCATGAGGAATTTAAGATACAAAAGAGATGAATGTAAGGGAAGGGAAGCACAAATAACATAAAAACAGGGAGGGGGACAAAACATAAGAGACTCTTAAATATAGAGAACAAACGAAGGGTTGCTGGAGGGGTTGTGGAAAGGGGATGGGCTAAATGGGTAAGGGGCATTAAGGAAGCTACTCCTGAAATCATTGTTGTACTATATGCTAACTAATATGGATATAAATTTAAAAATAACTATAAAAAATTATCTTCTAGAAAGTTAATACTTATCAAATATTAGCTTCTTTCATATCAGTAACAGTATATGAGAAGCAAAATGTCAACAAACAAATGGGGCAAGAACCATACAATGGAGGCAGAAATGCACCCCCACAGCCTTTCTTTAAAATAAAGAGGCTAATTGAGAAGAAAAAAAAAAAAAATGGGCCAGACTCCATGAACCCCTAGGGCTCCCAACAGGAGGAAATATGAATCCTTTCTAGAGAGAGGCTTTCATATCCTAAAGCAGTAAAAAAAAAACAACAATCATAACAACAACAAAATATTAAAAACACAATACCATCATCATCCCCCCCCCCCCCCCCGCAAATGAACCTTTGGTATAAGACTAATAAAATCTAATAAAATATGTCAAGATCTGTATCAGGAAAACTACAAAACTGATCAACAGAATCAAAGTGTAACTAGATAAACAGAGACATTCCACAATCACGGATACGAAGACTAAACAGTTTCAAAATGTCTCTTCTTCCCAACTCAATCTATAGATACAATTAAATCCAATCAAAACCTCAGCAACTTATTCCATGGATACTGACACATTCTACAGTTTATATGGAGAGGCAGAAGACCCAGAATAGCGAACATAATAATGAAGAACAAAGCTGGAGGACTGACTCTGCCCAACTTACTATAAAGCTTTAGTTAACCAAGACAGCAGGTCCTGATGAAAACAGAGATCAAAAGAACGAAGTCCATTAATATAGTCAAGGGCAATACAGATGGTCCCTGACTTACAATGGTTCAACTTACAACATTTTTTTTTACTTTACAAAGGTGTGAAAACAATACACATTCAGTAAAAACCAGACTCCAAATTTTGAATTTTAATCTTTTCCTGGGCTGGCAATATGCAGAACAATCTCTTGTGATACCGGGCAGCAGCAACGAGCCACAGCTCCCAGTCAGGCACTCGACTGCAAAGGTAAATAATCAATACACAGAACCAGTCTGTTTTTTCACTTTTACTACAGATTTCAACAAGTTACATTAAGATTTTCAACACTTTTATTATAGACTTTGTGTTAGATGATTTTGATGAACTGTAGGCTAATCTAGGTGTTCTGAACACATTTAAGGCAAGCTAGGCTAAGCTATGACATTCGGTAGGTGTATTAGATGCATTTTCAATTTACTATGGGTTTATCAGAATATAATCCTATTATAAGTCAAGTAAGATCTGTAAAACAAAACAAAGATAATCTTTTCAACAAATGATGCTGGAACAGCTAAACACCCACATGCAAAAATATGAATACATACAATGAATAAATATAGGCTGTATACTTTTCAGAAAAATTAGCTCAAAATGGATCACATACCTAAGTGTAAACCACAAAAGCACAAAACTCCTCAGAGAGAACACGGGAGAAAATCAAGATATCTTGGGTCTGGCAATGATTTTCTAGATACAACCCTAAAGGCACAATCCATAAAAAAAGATCAATAAACTGATCTTTTATTGAAAGATACAAATTTCTGCTCTACAAACGTCAGCATAAGAAGAATGAGCCACAGACTGGTAGGAAGTATTTGCAAAAGATAGATCTGATAAAGGACTGTTATCCAAAATATATAAAAAAAACTCATATAACTCCATTTAAAAATAGGTCAAGGAACTTTTATAGACACATCCCCAAACAAGATTTATAGAGAGCAAATAAGTACATGAAAAGATGTTCCACATCATATCAACGTCTTCATGGAAATGCAACTTAAAGCAATTAGGTATTACTACCTATGTATTAGAACAGCTAAAATCTATAACACTGACAACACTAAAGGCTGGTCAGGATGAAGAGCAACAGGAACTCTCGTTTATCGCTGGTGAGAATGCAAAATGGTGCAGCCACTTTGGAAGACAGTTTGGAAGACAATTTCTCGCAAAGCTAAACATACTCTTATTCAATTGCACTCCTTGATATTCACCCAAAAACTAATGTCCACACAAAAACCTACACGCGATTTTTATACCAGCCAAGAAGTCGTTAGGCAGGTGAAAGGATAAATAAACTGTTTACATCCAGACAATGACATACTATTCAGCATTAATAAGAAATGAACTATCACACAATGAAAAAATATGGAAGCAACGTGAATATATACTAGTAAGTAAAAGAAGCCACCCTGAAAGTCTACATACTGTATGATTCCAATTATATGACACTCTAGAAAAGGCAAAGCTATGGGAACTATAAAAAAGATGAGTAGTTTTCAGGGATTAGTGGACAGAGAGGGATGAATTAGCATAACACGGAGGATTTTTAGGATGGTGAAAATACCCTGTGTGATACTGTCAATGGTGAATACACGTCATTATACATTTGTTCAAATCTGTAGAATGTACACCAAGAGTGAATCCTAATGCAAAACACAGACTCAGGGGCACCTGGGTGGCTCAGTTGGTTAAATGTCTGACTTTAGCTCAGGTCATGATCTCACAGTCCGTAGGTTCGAGTCCAGAATCAGGCTCTGTGCTGACAGCTCAGAGCCTGGAGCCTGCTTCAGATTCTGTGTCTCCTTCTCTCCCTGCCCCTCTCTCGCTCGCTCGTTCGCTCACTCACTCTCTCCCTGTCTCTCACAAAAATAAACATTAAAAAAAAAACACACACTCAGAATGATTACGATGTGTCAGTGTAGCTTCATCAATTGTAACAAATGAACATTCTGGTGGAGGGTGCTTATAACAGGGAAGGCTGTGCATATGCTGGCTCAGGGGCAGGGGGATGTAATACGAGAAATCTCTACATCTGTTGCTCAATTTTGCTCTGAACCAAAAACTGCTCTAAAAAAGTTTATTTTTTAAAAAATTCACACAACAGTCTCATCCATGATCGACTGCTCATCATCACCATCTTGTGGGCAAGGAAGAAACAACAAAATAAAAGTCAAGACATCTTCATAAATAATGAAAGAAATAACTACCACATTCCATCAAACCTAAGATTCCTCAATTAAAAGACACATTCTTATTTCAGGTACAACTAAGAAAGAGAAAAATACTGCCAATTAAACTATGACACAAACAACCATAAAAAGCATTCATTCTAATTTCATAGATAATAAAATGTCTTAAAATCAATGAAATGTGGTATATTATTTCCCTTGTAAGTTTTCACCAGTGTGAGAGACAAAACAAGAATAAAGCATCTTCAACGACAGCACAAGAATTTCAGGAAATAAGAGTAACACTAGGACAATACTAAAAGAAATAAGAAAATATTGTTCTGTACTTTTGAGACATTAAATTTGGGTAATTTAAGAACAGAAATATATAATGTCGGATTTAAATAACTTCTAGGATTTCACCTAGCTTTAAAATTCCTTTTTCAGATTTTAATAGCTCTACATGTAATTACAATTTGTCCTCAAAGGAAATGAAAATTTTATTAACATGGTAAGTGTTAACACTTTCTGAACACTTTTGAGAAACACTTTTAAACATTATCTCATACAATCCTCATAAAAACTAGTAAAGGTGGGCTTGCAAACCAGAAATGGTTGACCCCAGGGTATGCTTTCCTTGGCAGGGCACCAGGCTGCCTCCTGAATACCACCAGAGCAAATATGGGTGACCTTGATATACAGATTCAGGCAAGTTCACTCTAAATCCTACTTACCTGGCTGAAGCCTTAAAACGCTCTAAGAATTGAAGTCTCAAGCTCTCATGGCCAGGGAGATCAATCAAGGTCAGGCTAGCACCCTAAGGATGACAGCAATAACATTAAATGAATATTGTGGTCCTGATTCACATTCATAACATAAACTTTTCATATCAGATTTCAAGTACCAGAACAGTGTCCAATTCATTAATGAACAAAAAAAGGTTCACCATAATTAATGAATCAAACAAAAGTTCACAAAGCATCTTCTGTTTATAAATCATTAGTAGAGGCTCCAGGGATTTAACAGGCAGCAAAAACAGACATGATCCCTGTTCCAACAGGGTTTATAATATAATATATAATAAAAGATAAACACGGGGTGCCTGGGTGGATCAGTCTGTTAAGGGTCTGACTCTTAATTTCAGCTGAGGTCATGATCTCTTGGTTCGGGAGACTGAGCCCCACGTTGGGCTCTGTGCTAACAGCTTGGAGCCTGCTTGAGATTCTCTCTCTCCCTGCCCCTCCCCCACTCATGTGCTCAGGCACTCTCGTGCGCATGCGCTTTCAAAATAAATAAACTCTAAAAAAAGAAAGATCAACACAATGCAAAATTATATATAAATGTAAAATTACAACTTTGATAAATGCTCCAAGGGTACCTAAGAAACCTGACCCTGTGAGGGAGTCATGGAAGTGTGGTCCATCTGAGGCTGGAGAAATATACCAGTATGAATAAAAGCAAAAACATGTGAAAAGAGTCGTAAATTCTAACAAAGTGAATAAAGTAATAGGAGACCTACACTTTACCACAGCATGTTACCATTACAGGGATCCCCAATCTTTGTAACAACAAAACATTCTTTTACATTCCCACTGTAATTTAATTTTTAAATATTTGTTGACAAGACACACCATTTATTTGTTCCAAATGTCAATATTTTGTGTCAATCACGGAAACGGGGGGGGGGGGGGGTTGTGTCCCTCCTGAGTCGACTCATTAAGCACCCACTTAAGGGCTATTCATTCCAGGTCTTCATTCTTGAGCTCAGGTTCAATATGGATATGGCCTTGCTCATAGACTCTCTGGTATAATCCTGATACACTTATCAGGCCCATGGAACCTTTCTCCGATGTTCTACCTTATCCACAGCCAGCCTTAACCACTGTTCAGCAGGAGGGAGTCGGTATCATGCACAGATCTGACATGATTACAGCTGGATTATGACCTGTCACTTTGTGTAGTCTTTTATGGGTAAAAATATGTGTGCTAGCTTAAAAAAAAAAAAAAATTCTGTTAAGAGTCTAGGGACCTCAGGTTGGGACCCACTACCACATTTCATAATCAGCACTACACCACTATAAGCAATTCAGAAAGAATATTAATGATACACTGAGAGAGGGACTAGATCTAAAACATACTGGGGTGGGGGGGGGGATGTGGAGAGAAGGATTGAAAAAGAAGGCAGGAATGTTCTACATTTTCAAATAAAAATGTGCAGGCCTCATATGTAATGTTAAGTTTTCCAAAAGCTATATTAAAAAAGTAAGAAAAAGATATAGTAAATTTAATTTAATAAATATTTTAACCCAATATATCTAAAATATCTTTTTAACAAGTAAAAAACTGAAGAAATTGTTGCCATTTTACTTTTTTTTTTCTCATGCCAAGTTCAAGATCTGGTGTATACTTTACACTTACAACAGCCCTCAATTTGGACTAGTCACATTTGAGGTGCTCAATAGTCACACATGGCCAATGGCTATTCTATTGGAAAAGCACAGGTTTAAAGTATACCCTGGGATATCCCACTTAAAAAATCTGGCCCAAGTGCCCCAAGAATTAAAGATCTCCCAAACCTGAACTTTCAAAACCTAAAATCTTGGGAGTTTAAAAATGACTGGGCTAGAAAGAGTGCTGTTATTGAAAAATGCAAAAAATATCTGTAAGACATTTAAAAGAATGTTTCTTTATCTTTGTTTACAATGTTTAATTCTGGAGGCACCAAAAAAGCAGAAAAGGTCTCTAAGATAACCACTTTAATTCATCAATCTATACATCTACCCCTCCAACCAGCCACCTAACCTTTCCTCCACTCACCAAATACCTATGCATTACAATCGACTTGGCAGTCACTTTCCACATTCTGGGGCTACACAGATACACAAAAAGTCCTTCTCATGATTCCTTACTGGTATTTTTGAAATATACTCATATATACTAAGGTAGCCATTGCAATATTGTAAAATAAAGATTATAACAAACTGTTCATTAATAGAGCTCTTACTAAGTTAGAACTTAATTGAATGGTACAGCCAAATACTCACAAATCAACCAGGCAGACTATGTGTACAAATGAGGGAGAAAAACAAAACAACCCAACCACATCATATTGTTTAAAAAAAAAACAAAAACAAAAACAAACAAAACAAAACAAAAAACAGTGGGCGGAACAGACTATTAAAAAGAAGAAAAGGGGGGCGCCTGGGTGGCGCAGTCGGTTAAGCGTCCGACTTCAGCCAGGTCACGATCTCGCGGTCCGTGAGTTCGAGCCCCGCGTCGGGCTCTGGGCTGATGGCTCAGAGCCTGGAGCCTGTTTCCGATTCTGTGTCTCCCTCTCTCTCTGCCCCTCCCCCGTTCATGCTCTGTCTCTCTCTGTCCCAAAAATAAATAAACGTTGAAAAAAAAAATTTTAAAAAAAAAAAAAAAAAAAAAAAAAAAAAAAAAAAAAAAAAAAGAAGAAAAGGGGCACCAGGTGGCTCAGTCAGTTAAGCATCCGACTTTGGCTCAGGTCATCATCTCATAGTTTGTGAGTTTGAGCCCTGCATCAGTCTCTCTGCTGTCAGCACAGAGCCTGCTTCAGATCCTCTGTCTCTCTCCCTGTACCCTTCCCTCGCTCACACACACACACACACACACACACACACACACACTCTGTCTCAAAAATAATAAATAGAAAAAAAAGAAAAAAAAATTGAGGTGCCTGGCTGGCTCAGTTGATGGAGCGTGTAACTCTTGATCACGGCACTGAGTTCGAGTCCCAGGTTGGATACAAAGATTGCTTAAAGGGGCGCCTGAGTCTCTGAGTCGGTCAAGAGCCCGCCTTCAGCTTAGGTCATGATCTCATGGTTTGCGGGTTCGAGCCCTGCATCAGGCTGTGTGCTGACACCTAAGAGCCTGGAGCCTGCTTTGGAGTCTGTGTCACCCTCTCTCTCTGCCCCTCTCCTGCTCGCACTCTGTTTCTCTCTCTTTCAAAAATAAATAAATGGGGGAAAAAAAAAAAGGCTGCTTAGAAATAAAATCTTTAAGAGAAAATTAAAGGGTACACAGATATATCTGCATATACATAGACCATCTGAAGGGTACACAGAAAAATGGTAAGTTATTACCTCTAAAGAGAAGACCTAGTAGGGATGGGAAAGGCAAAATTACTTTTCATCTAATATTCTTTTTTTTGTTTATTTGAGAGAGAGAGAAAGAGACAGAAAGAAGGAGAGCAAGAGAACATGTGGGGGAGGGGCAGAGAGAGAGGGAGACAGAAGACCCAAAGTGGGCTCCATGTTGACAGCAGAGAGATTAATGCAGGGCTTGAACTCAGGAACTGCGAGATTATGACCTGAGCTGACGCCAGACGCTCAACTGACTGGGCCACCCAGGTGCCCCAAACCGAATATTCTTTTTAACCTTTTGAAATTTGGTCCCATTACATATATTACCTATTCAAAATATAAATGAAAAGGCTTAATGCTCACCCTTAAGAACTCATGGTAAAGTTGGAAAGAAGACAAGAAACAAAAACTAGTAAAATGTGATGTAACATCAGTGTGCATGAGGTACAAAGCAGGGGATGGTATGATTAAATCTGCTGCTTGGATGGCCGAGAGCAGAATGTGTTACATGGGCTCTACTTACCTATAAAAATAAGATATGAATGGTACCTACACCCTCAGACTAATTCATCCTACAAATGTCCTTTCCTGACAGACCAAAGTAAAGTAAAATTGTCAGACTTCCAACATTCTAGGAAACCCTTACCCTGGTATTGTTGACTCTGTACAGAGCAGAGCTGTCAGTGATCGATGTCTGAGTGTCTCTATAAAGGCCAGTTAACAACTGTTAAAAAAACAAACAACAATATGAGGGAGATCAGAGTAAATATATAAATAGCAAATATAAAGAAAATAATTTTGTTCTAACTCTCTAATGGGTCAGGTCAAATAAATGAGTATTGCTTGCAACAACTGAAAAGGACTATATTGTTTTTTCCTTATAGAAAAATCTAATTAATTGCATCTTCATTCCCGTCTCCACAATGAAAGGATGGGGGTGGGGGAAACTAGTTTCAAATGGTTAGTGGCCAAATTTACCAACATTCCATAAATATTTTTAATCATCACAAATGACTGCAAAATGTATTTCTGTAGTAGAAAGGAAATAATTTATCCTCTCAAAAGGAAGAATAAGAAGAAAACCTCTGCTATGCTCTGTAACAAAAAACGGTTTAAAATACTAAAAAGATTAAATATTCGTGAAAAGATGGCTAAGTAGTCCAATATGTCAAAGAATCGATCTTTTAAAAACCTTCCTTGACAAGTTCTCAGAAAAGTTTGTTACACAACAAATTATACACCCTACAGACATCACTGTCTTTTATCTTTCCAGCTCTTCTGGCATCCTTGGCCACCACAAGAGAAGGGTTACATAAAACCCTTAAATGGGATAAGGACTAAATGTCAGTATCTGGCAAGTGCAAGAAAACAGAAATGGTGAAAAAAAATTCAGTTTATGAGTTTTTTCAAGAGTCTTAGCAAGTTTTTCAAGTCTTTTCAAGTGAGTCAAGAATTAACTCCCCAGTTATCAGCAACAGCCTCCTTTCCTTTCACAAGAATATTAGGATGGCCTAAAATTTTCTATCAAGTTTAGGAGAGAGGTAAATCAAAGCATTTACTCTGACAAAGAGCAATGTTTTCCCAGAGTCACACAGGCCAACAAGAAGAACAGCTCTTTGACTGCTCCTTCTGCTGCGGATGAACTTCCAGAACACTGTGGAACAGAGAAAAACAACCAAAGTTATGCCTTGTAGTATCACTAGTACGCCTGTACGGTTGGGGTAGGGAAGTTAACAGAAGTCTACCACAGAACACTTCATTCAGCTGGATCTCAGTTTTTACTGTATTTTCACCACCATTATAATCGTTTTTGTTGTTGTTAACAGTGGGAAGGCCTGAGTTGTGTAAACAGACTTCTCGGTTTTTGGATTCCCATAAAAGTGGGATGTTGTGCCCCCAGGCTTCTAACGTGTAACCTATTTAACACCGTCCAGGGACTCCACCGAGTGCCAGCCACTATCAACTGCCAACCTTCCTGTGTCTACACCCCCATCCCGACTGTGGACTCCTCAAGGGCAATCTTGTCTTACTATATACTCTCAGTTCCCAGGACACAAACTTGGAATAAAGAGCCCGAGAGTCTTGGTAATAAGAGCAAAAAAAGGAAGAGGGGGTGGGGGTAAGGACCACGCGCTCAGGCATAACAGGGGCCGATGAAGAAAGAGTAACCAACCCGTGCACCCAAGGACCAAGACGTCCAAGGGTCGCGGGAGATCCTCTTTAACGCAGCACTACTCCCGCTGCTTCAGGTAACAGGGCAGGTTGGTGTAAGAAGTTAGTCTCCCTCTACAGATGCCCCTCAAACGCCTTCGCCTCCCGGCGTCGGCAATCTGCACAAGCCGAGTCCAAGCCGGGACCCCGCCCGCCGTGAACCCGCCAAAACCACCGGCCACCTCTTTACCCAGCGTCAGCAGCACTGCGAGAAGCGCCACCACGATTGACAGCAGCGTCGGGTCCCTCTGCTGTAGCTCCTGCCGCAAGGAGTCTAAGTAGGGCTGGAAGGCGCCACCGACACTGCCGCCATTCCCCATCCGCCGCGACTCCGCGGAAGCCATGGCTGAGATGCGTGTCTCCAGCGCCGCGAAAGCAACGTGGCCCTGGGCACTGCGCAGGCGGCCGGAGCGGAGCATCACGGGAGTGGTAGTTCCTAAGTTGTATTTCCTCCTTTCGGGACCGGGATAGCGAAGGTCCTGATGGGAGTTGCAGTTCTCATGAACACTACATCGAGCCAGCGGTATTTCACGAGTGATACTTTTATCTTTTAAGATAGGAGTCAAATGTCGCCACCCTTTTCATAGTTGTTGACGGAATGATGGATGAATAAAATGAATAGCTTAAGAAATCTGCACTGAGGATTTCCAGTCACTCGCTTTGTGAGGTGAGTCTTGTGAGGAACTCAAGCATCACACAAACATTTCATCTGACTATAACATGGCATGGGATTTGACAGAGGATGTACGGTGCGACATGGAAATACAGAAAGGGACGCTTAGTCCGCCTTAGGTTCAGAGAAAAGCTCCTGGAGCAACGTGACGGGAACTGAGCATGAGGGATGCGTTAGCTTCCGCAGGTGTAAAAGGAGAAAGCTTTGTGTTGAAGAAAACGAGCAATTCAATGCACCTATACTGTAAATCTAGGGCTGTAACTGAGATTTCTTTTTTTTTTTTTTTTCAACGTTTATTTATTTTTGGGACAGAGAGAGACAGAGCATGAACGGGGGAGGGGCAGAGAGAGAGGGAGACACAGAATCGGAAACAGGCTCCAGGCTCTGAGCCATCAGCCCAGAGCCCGACGCGGGGCTCGAACTCACGGACCGCGAGATCGTGACCTGGCTGAAGTCGGACGCTTAACCGACTGCGCCACCCAGGCGCCCCTGTAACTGAGATTTCTACACGGAGAGAAGCAACTAGGAAAATCAGAGCGTGGGGTGGAGCTGTTGAAAACTGCAGCTGCCATTCCTCTCCAGAGCGGGCAGCCACTACTTTGCCAGGCAGACATATGTGGGACCAAAGTGGCCCGTTCTTCCAGTTTTTCCAGAGAAGCCAGAAAGGGAAATGCCCCATTTTTCAAATTTCAGCAAGTCATGAAAAACATTAAAAAAAAAACACACAAAACAAAACACTTGTCGCCTAAATAAAACACCTATGGGGCCAGAAGTGGTCAGCTTAGGGGCTGCCACTTTGCATTCTGTCATTAAGCTGGTATCATTTCTGCAGAAGTGGCAGGAGATGAAGCGGGAAAGGTTGGCAGGAATGACCTGAAGGGATAATGTGTTATGCTGAGGAGCCTAGATTTTATCCAGAATGCAATGAGAAATGTCATTTGGGGGTAACATAGATGAATGGCAGATAAATGGACAACTGTGATTTGAGAGAGGAGAGACTGAGGCAGGGAGACCAACTGGGAGCTGTTCAGTGTTTTGGCAAAAGATGCACAGGGTCTGAACCAGAACAGAGGTAGGTGTGGGAAGGAAGCCACAGATTTGAAAGATGTGTAGAAGGAAAATATAGAATGTGGTGATTCATTGGATATGACGAGTCAAGAGGGAGAGTTATCAGGACTGCATCTGAAGCAGTTGGTGCGGGGTACTGGAAAGATCAGAGTGCATAAAGTGAATTAGAGAGGGGCTTCGGGACTGAGGGCATAACCAGAATGAAAATTGCCTCTGTTTTCTATATATTGAGTTTCGGATGCCTCTGAGCGTGGGGAAATAGGTTCTACTTACATAAATGGGTTAGAAAAAAGCTTAGGGCGGAAAACCCCCGCCAGAGGCAAAAGTGCCTGAAGTTAGGTAGCCAGATACTGTAATGGGATCATGAGCAATTTGTTATATCACCTGCAGGAAATTACTTTCCATCTGGTGCCAATGTATCTTCATCACAGACTCCACTTGCCCCCGGACCCTTTGCTTCTTACACAAACAAGTTAATGATTACTATCTGATCGTTTTCTTCACGTTCACCACGTGTGTAAGATCTTGTTTTCTTCACGTTCACCACGTGTGTAAGATCTTGTTTTCTTCACGTTCACCACGTGTGTAAGATCTTGTTTTCTTCACGTTCACCACGTGTCTAAGATCTTGAGTACTCAATAAATACGGAGATGAAACCCCTATTAAGGCCTCTTGTCTCCTCTCAGACATTAGCTTCTCTCATATTCAATTCTGCATTTACTCTCTTGCTGGACAAGACAGAAGTCCAGACTCATAGTCTGTGACATCTGAGAATTCTAAAATCTTATGTTAAGCTGGTGATCCAGTAAACAAATGTACATTTTCAGCAATAGGTGCTATATTGTCATCTTAGTGTCAAACATAAACAAGTGGTCATTAAAATCATGGAGAGAATGGAAAGTGAGGAGAAAGGAACTTGCAGAGAAGCCTAATAAAGAAGAGTCAGTGACAAAGGAGTAAAACATATCCTGGAAGTGGTCAGCAGCATGTCTTGTAACAGAGGGGCTCCTGTGATGAGGGCTTGAATGAAAAGTGAGCTCAGAGGAAACAGTGGGGTAAGTCGGGGGGTAGGGTCATGGTATGGAAGCAAGACTGTGGTAGATGGAGAAGAGGATGGTTAATGAAGACAATTGTCAACATTAATGAGTGCTTGCTAGCACCAGGCATTGTTTTAAATAATTTTAATTTATTAATTTGTTTAATCCTCACAGTGATCCATTATTCCAATTTTACAGAGGCAAACTGAGGCAGGGGTTAAGTAACTTATCTATTAAGCCCAGGCAGTTGGGCTCCTTTATGCTTAACTATATGCTCTAACATAGTACAATTCATTTTCCAGGCATTCCGTTGATAAATGTAGGCAATAGTCACTCCAGATTAAGAAAGGATGTTTAGGATGTGAGGCTAAAGAAAGTAAACCAACTACTTTATTTTAAATTAGAACTATCAATTAAAACTATCAGAACTGGCAGTAATTTTACCACATTCTCTTTTTTCTTTCTTTTTATGGTTCTGGTCCCTGCTCTGTATCCACTCCCCAGTGCATGCACACACGCACACACACAAACATCCTTTATAATAACCATTGATTCCTCTGTTAGGAGCTAAAAATGCAGGGAAGGAGGAAGGGCCGAACAGGAGAACACTCACCATAACTGTCCTAACTGTATAAGAATTTTTGGCCAGAGCTATGTGAATGAAAAAGTGCTTGGTGGTAAAATTTAGGAATGATGAAAGAATGGTTTAACAAGACACAGATTTTTTTTTTCCAGTATGTTTCCTGGTTAAAGGCAGAAGAAATGCCAGTCTCATGAATGAGAGCAGGAGGGAATCTGCTGTTTCCTGTCCTCTCACATCTCTGTCAACACATGCTTCCAGGAGGTGTGTGGAGATGAACCCAGAGGAAGGACAGGCAGATACTGACTGCTGCTTGCTGACCGTGTTTTGCTCCTTTACTCAAATAGCAAATGAAGAGAGTTCTAGTGAAACAAACATAGACAATTTTTCCCTCTCTCCCATTAATTAAAATGTCCCATTCTCCAGACACATTTCCCCCTGTTCTTCTATTCCCAATAGCTCCAAAGCACACTGGAAATGATCTCAGACTCAGGGACATCAATCGTATGATTCCCGTATTCTGGCTTATCTCTTTAACTTTGTTTCTTTGGGGGGAAAAAAAAAACACTTAGATGATTTTTCTAAAAGAATTAAAATAGGACATGTTTGTCATATTAAAAACTCAAGCAATAGTGAAAGATCAAAGAAGAAAGCCACAAATCACTTCAGATTTATACCTGTAGTATCTGGTGAACATTACTTCATTTTTTTGTACATCTATACTGATAAGGCAGTCTAGAGAGAGGAATAAATCAAAATAAGCAGAAATCATTTTAAGAGACTACAATATGCATAGCTGCATTTACAGTCACTAGAACAGTGTCAGGCTTGTAGTAGACAGTACATTGTTGATAAAATTAGCTTTGTTGCCTCATTGCAATAAGACCCCAGAGGAACTGTTTCACCAAACAAATGTAAAGAGTTATTATAGGATTTAGGGTAAGGGTGGAGTTTAGGTGAATATCAAATAAGGCAGAGTGCTGATAGGCTCAAAGCTGTGTGTAAAAAGGTCAACATCAGGTCCTAACTGCAAGTGGACCCAGCGTCCTGTTAGAGATATGAATTATTGTGTCCAGAAATCCCCCATCTGCGGTTCTACCCCTGAGTGTAAATTGAGGCTGTAGTAGGAGTGAAGTAATAAAGGGGCAAACTGGAAAGTCACTTAGAAGGCAAAATCAACAGAACCTGCTGGCATTGGCTATGGAGTGAGAGAAAATAGTGAATTGAAATTTGACTCCTTGGTTTATGACTCCTGTACGTGGATAGAAGACCATGTCTTCAGCTGTTGTCAAATATACGGAAATGACAGTTGGACAGTTAGGGAAGCAGAAGAGGGAAGGGGCAAGATGATCCCCTCTGTTTTCTATTCGTTGGGCTTCTGATTGCTGTGAGAACTGTGTAGTATAGATCCATAGGCAGGAGGAAGTATGAGTATGGGGATGCAGGAGGCAGGGGCCAGGAATATAGTTAGAGATGTAGGTGCCCCAGAGTCATTCACATTGTGTAGAGAGGGCCTAGAAAGTAAGAGCATTGGATCAAGAAAAGAAGCCCGAGAAGATTTCCCTACAATTTCAGGGCTGGCAGGATGAGCCCACGGTAAGACCACAAATGGACAGAGAGGGGTAGGAGCCAAAGCAGGGAGCTGCCATGTCAGAGAAATTTGAGAGAGTTCCCAGGAAGAGTGACCAGTCAGCCATTCAAGTGCAGTAAACAGACTCAGGAATGAAAGAATTAAAATTGTTTTTTACAGATGGCAGATGGGCCATGACGTTGGCCAGGGTAGCTGCAGGGAAGTGAGTGGAACAGAAGACTGATTTCTGTGTGTTCAGCCTTTAATAAGAGGCATGGAAAGAGTGAGCCTCCACCTTTCAGAAGAAGGAGAGGAGACAGGGCAGTGACTACTGTGGGAATCAGGGTTAAGTGATAATTTTCAGATGTTCCAGTGATTCACTTTTCCAGCCCGTTAGAATCAGAACCTCAAGTGTACCTGATAAAAACCATTAAAAATTTTTAAAAATGTATAAATCTTCTATATTTTTTTCAAGGCAAAAATAGCTGTACTCCACTGAACACTCCATTTCAATAACTCACTCAGCATCCTCCTTCCTGCCCCCCCCCCCAACACACACACAGCCACTTACACTTGATTCTGTTACAATGACCATGCAGACCCCTTTCAGAAAGAATTCCTACTTGGCTGTGGTACCACAATCAAAGCTGTGGAAGATGTCAGATGAACTTGAGCTCTGAAGGAAGTGCTCAGTTGCAAATGTATTTAGTCAGGTAGTGTTTAAAAAAAAATTCGTCCAGGCCAAACATTTAGAAAAGAATGAAGTTTTTAAAAGATAACACCATAATAATTTTTATTTTATGTTCTGCAGAGGCACCACTGCCAAACTGTGAAGCCAAACAAACCACTCAGGCTAGCGAGACCTAAAGGGAAGCTTATGGGTCACATGAGCTCCCATCTCCATCTGGTGTGGCTCCACCTCTTGCATTTTAATCTTTGTGGAAAGTACAGGCCTCCAGGAGTTCTGTGGAGCAGAGAAGAGAGGTAGGTCAGTCAAAATCTACTTATATTTATTTTTTGTTGAGTGAATGAGCAGTTAAGCCAGAGACAAAAGCACTCAGACGCACTAGGGGTCTACAGGTGAACTAGGCCATTCTCCCAGTGGCCTTCTCCACTTGCCCGCCCAGCTCCTGTATCTTTCTGGGCAGTACTGTGCACCAAGGATGGTAACATGGGTTCCCTGCCCTGTATCATCCCGCACCTTGTGTCTTATAGGCATGTTTCCTATACCTAAATCCATGTAGCTGGAAGGAGCCTGGTGGGACTGTCCTCTCTGGCCTCCTTAGTCAGGTGAGGAACTAATAACAAGTACCTGGAACATGCCAGTTTCCAAGCCAGGGGCTGGGGAAGGAGCAAAGAATAGGAGACCAAGACTTTGTCCTTTTCTGGAGGATATAGGTTAGGTAAATGTAACCTGGGTGCTCACAACGGTGGCTGTGGGTAAGCGTGTTCCTTACGTTGGAACTATGGGACGCTGGCACAGACCTGCTGAATCAGTATCCCCACAGCCTGTGAATCAGTATTTTAAGGACCATGGCTCACTTATATGCACACAGGAGTTAAAGAATAACCTCCCCACGATCTCGCGGTCCGTGAGTTCGAGCCCCGCGTCGGGCTCTGGGCTGATGGCTCAGAGCCTGGAGCCTGTTTCCGATTCTGTGTCTCCCTCTCTCTCTGCCCCTCCCCCGTTCATGCTCTGTCTCTCTCTGTCCCCCCAAAAATAAATAAACGTTGAAAAAAAAAAATTAAAAAAAAAAAAAAAAAAAAAAGAATAACCTCCCTCCATCCACATGTTATTCTGTCACCTCTTCCAAATGATTTCAAGGGATTCAGTGATGTCCAGCATAGTTAAAGTGCAAAGGTGTGTTTTATTGTTATTTTGAGGCTTAGAAAACTGGTGTTCTCAATAAGCAGTAGGTATAGCAACTTTATAATTATAAAAATTGTCATTGTTCAAGCTCTCAAAAGCAGTGCTGTGTAAGGGAACTTTCTGTGATGATGGAAATATTCTGTTTGCTCACCTGTCTGTTGCTACATGTAGCTACTGAATGCTTGAATTGTGGCTGGTGTAGCTGAGGAAGTAAATTTTTAACTTTGTTTAATTTTAATTAATTTAAATTTAAATAGCCATAAATAATTAGAGGCTGCTATATTGGACAGTTCAGCTCTATATAAAAAGGAGTTTAGTAGGGGTGCCTGAATGGCTCAGTCAGTTAAGCATCCCACTCTTGATTTTGGCTCAGGTCATGATCTCACAGTCGTGAGATCAAGCCTTGTGTCAGGCTCAGCATGTGGATCCTGCTTGGGATTCTCTCTCTCTCTCTCTCTCTCTCTCTCTCTCTCACTCACTTACTCAAAATCAATAAATAAACTTTTTTTTTTTTTTTTTTAATTTTAAAAAAGGAGTTTACTGCAGAGCAATGAGCATTGGGTACATACAACCTCTTCCTTTCCCTAGTAATAACATGGAATTCTTCATGTCTGGGCAGTTCATTACCTTAATGCCCTGAGCCTGTGTCCACCTTACCATCTGCCCATACAAGAAGCCTTTCACACGCGCTGGGATTACTGTGTTCTCTCATCATCTCGTCTTGTCTATTGGTCATCCCCAGAGGGCCACAGCCCACTCCTCCTTTTCTACTCACCACCTAGAACCCCACCCGTGTTTGCTTGGCATCTTCCCCCATGCTGTTTCTCTTACTCACTTGAGGTGGAGCACTGTCTCAGGTTAGCAACAGCTGTGATATACTCTGCTCCTAAGTAAGATTTATATGTTGTGCCTTCCGGAAGTTCGGCCAAACATTTTGTGTCATCCTTGAACAGAAGGTCCTTGGTTTCTGATTGGAACATACAGAACTGGCTCGAGCAGTCATTTTCAGTTTTTCCAAACAACTTCTGTCAGATAGAGGGAAAACACATGAGTGTCTGTGGCAGTGAATAGCTGAGAAGACAAGGATTGGTTTCAGGGGGATGAAAGCTGGAAACCAGCCCTGGGGAGGAAAGGGAAGCTGCAGAGGATGCCTCAGGATGTTTGCATATGTCTCGCCTGGCGTTGACCCATTTTTGGCCCCAGCTTCATGCTTTCATGAGACCCCATGTCCTTTATGGGGTGCATCCTAGTCTCACCTCTGGGAAGTCCCTCCCACCCACTTAGTCATTCCTGACTTCCCTGATCTCTCTTCCCCACTTCATTGGTTATGGCCTTGGAGAGTGCTTCCAGGAAATGAGAGGACAGAAACATGTTCCTTCCAAGTATTACTATCAAAGAAGATATTAAACGGAGCACAACAAGGGGTGGTATAGGTAGTTGTTAAATTTCATGTTTGACTGCATTTTTGATCCCATCTTGGGCAAGAGGCTTAACTCTAGGCCTTGTAGGATTATAAGTGAAATGATGATTACAAAAAGTTTAACATTCCATCTAGCACCTAAGAAATGTTCATTAAATGCTAATTATTATTATCATTTACCTTAAGAGGGCTCACGAAAATATGCTATCTTAATTTTTTTTTTTAAAGAAAACTAATGGCAGGCAGGAAGCTATTGTTGA
Source organism: Leopardus geoffroyi (assembly GCF_018350155.1). Classification (NCBI taxonomy): domain Eukaryota; kingdom Metazoa; phylum Chordata; class Mammalia; order Carnivora; family Felidae; genus Leopardus; species Leopardus geoffroyi. The sequence continues at coordinate 129,196,793 of NC_059333.1, forward strand.
GGGGAAAGTGGTGTTTGTGGGTAGAGGACTCTCAGGATTAGAATATTCAGGCAGCCTCTCCCCCTCCCCCTCACAACAAGGCTGGCCCTGGGTTGCTTGTTCTCCCCAGAGGACAAGCTGCCTGAGGATAGAGGTCCTGTGTTTCTGGCTGTTGGAATGGTTCTCAGTCTCTCTAAACAAGAGAAATACAGTTCACATTTCATGACTTATATCAGTGAGGGCTAGGACACAGGATTACTCTCCTTCATTTTCAAAAAGGATACAAGGAGAAAATGACGGTACCATAGAGCAAGGTCAAGGGTGAGCAAGAAAGCAGATGCATGGACCCAAGAGCCAGTGGATCACATGGGAACTAATCTCCAGTGACCTGGAGATATAAGCAGACCTGGGCCTGGGAGATCCAGTTCCACAAGTGACAGCCTCCCAATTCTAGTTTCCAGAAAGAGAATGCTGGAGTGAGGGCTGTGCTTAACACTGAACTCCCCCAAATAATCCACACACACCCAGGAAGAAAAAATGGCAGGCCCCGGCTTGTCCATACCTGCTGCTCAAGTAATGTTTTGCTAACACAAGCTGCCATATCTTTCCGTGAGACCACAGCGTGATTCGGGGCATGGGCTAGGAAGCATTCTTTAGCCTTTGTCACAGCCTTCCTGCTGCCATCAGGACACAGCAGCATAAAGTCTTCCATCTTCAGATCCTTAGCCCAATGTTCACTGTTATTTCCTGGGGACAGAGAAGGTGGGTCAGCCACAGCTGATAGCTTTGGTCAGGCACCCTCACTGAGGGCACATAACCAACCCACTGACATGTGAAGGACCTAGAGCCATTGGCCAGCAGAATGCACACACTGAGGTCACAGTGATGTGGAGAGGAAGAGACACTCACATCTATATAAGTCTGATTCAACAGATTCAACACTCAACCAAGAATGCCTAGTGACCATCCCTACCAACCTGTCCCACCCAACCAGGAGAAAGTGAAATATATCTGTGAATGATGTTCAAAAACATCTTCATTTCTACTAAATTCCAAAGCATCTGGACTTCTTGCTCTAGCACAGAAAGAACGTGGCCCTCTGTGCAATGCAATCTGGCATCAGCAAGCAAAAGAACTTCCCCCGGGGCCATTTTGCAAGCTGGACCAGTGTTCTAAATCTGATGTGCTCATACTGGTTCTACATGAAAATAAACACACACATGCTTCTGTGCGTACAGGTCCATATCCTGTTCTCAGCTTCTTCATTGTTTCTGTAATTTCCCTGAAAAAGAAGAAAATCTCACCCATTTTCAAGGTTTCCTTCCTCCTGAGGCACTTCTCAAATGTATTTTCCTAGTTTTTACTTCTCATCTAAAAGGCAGTGTTGCAATCTTTTTCTTAATTTAATTTTCATTTAATTTTATTTAATTGAACAACTAATGCATTAATTAGCTACCATAAAGCTGTGTATTATTTATAAAGTAAAAATACCTCTTTTCCTACCCTCCCCAAATATAGACTTACAGTTTTAATAGAAAACTCCAAATTGCCTGTGTCTCTCCCATAAGTAACTGCACACATCTTTGCTCACCTTCTAACATTTATCCTGCCCTTTCTTACCATTCCCTTCAACTCAGCTCCCTCCAAATGAAACCCACCATCATTCTCTCCAAACAAATTCTGTTCTACTTCATAATTTAAGCATTTATTCAATACTATGTTGTCCGCCCTCTGTCAGATACAGTCTTATTGGAGCGGGAAAATAGCATATAAACCAAAAACAACAATTCCGGATGCAGATAGTAACATTTTCTATTTATATTTCTAAATGCTGTATGAGCGGAGAACCATCTTGGTGAGAACATATTCATTAGGGAGAGATGGCTGGAGGAGACATGGTTTTAGGTGTGTAACCTGTGTTACACATACTGACTGGGAGACTAACCTAGGCCCAACTGTCAGGGCAGACGATAAAGGCCTCAAAAGGGATAGAAGCTAAGAAGAGGAGTGGATTTTGAAAGAAATAGTAGAAGTTTGGACTCATAGCGGTTGAGGTTGCAGTGCCAGTGAACTTTGTATATAAAAATGGCCACATGGCAAATAGAGACTCCAGGGTGTTATTTAGAAGGCAGTTGAGGCCTCTGCTCTACCTTCTCCTCAGGGGGTATGGATTTTGGAGTCATTGCAGGGTGCAGAGGTGAGACCTAGAGAGAGAAACCCCACTCAGAACAGTACCAAAGAAAAAAAATTTAAAAATCAAGGGGTAACAAAGAACCAATCTAGGGGTAAAACTCAAGTCATAGGAAAAAGGGCAGCCTTTAAAGGAAAAAGCAAAAGTCATGGGAGAAAAGAAAGAAAAATTAGCCAACACAGTAGTCCTTCAAGTAAGTACTTAGCAACTCCTGTGTGCCACTTACCATAGTTGGGGTATAAAAGAAGGAAAAAGAGCTCAAAGAGTTTCTGTAGCCACAGTTTATTACAGAATGAGACGAACCCAATGTACTAGTCATATGGATGGAAGATTCTGTTGTGGGATGGGGGCATGCATCTTGGAAGGATTCTCAGAGGAATTGGTGATAAGCTAGTTCATTCTAGATGAGTTGCTGGGATGATCTGGGGTTGGGTGAAGGGACATGAGAAAGGAAGCGAGGTAATACTTACCTGCACTGTAGCAGGTTCTCTAAGCAGTTAGTGATAGGAGGGGGCAGGTGGAGTGCTCATTCTTACTAACTTTAAAAAAATTTTTGTTAGGTTTTTTAATGTCACGGCATCTAATATTCACCCACTAGTTTTAGTACCCATTGATGATTCTTGTTTGAAACAATTATTACTATATTGTTTGCCAAATGATAGTTTTTTTTTAACTGTATAATTATAGTATTCCTCCATTTATTCTTGTTCCACAATAAGGAAGATGTTTCCCTTTATCCTCATTTGCTTAATCAGGATATTATTATCCCATATTCCCATTTTATTGAACAAGTCATTATCTTACTACCATTATTATTTCTTCTAGTGCTCAAAATGTCCCAGATTTGGCCAGTGGGGATCATTAAAAATGGCTCCTGTATATTTTGATATATCCCAAAATTTTCACCATGATGTTCCAGGCTCACCTTATATTTTTCCTGCCCCAGCCCTAGAATCAGCTATTTTTCCAAGTGTCCCTGCCTCCTGCTATTGGAGAATGGTTCTAGAAGTAAAGATCTTGGTGTTCATTCCCTCTGGTGTACTATTGTCTCTAGGTTTTTTTCAGTGGACCTAAAATATATTTGGAATATATATATTGGGCGAATATATATATATTGGACCCAGAAATATAGGAAATAGTTAAAAAGGACCTTTTGGGGATAATTCACAAAATCTTAGTATGGGCTGTGAACATGGTAAATATTAAATGCATGTTAATATCAATTTCCTGATCTCAGTAATTATAATGTAGACATATAAGAAAATGTCCTCATTCCTACAAAGTGTGCACTGAAGTATTTAGGGGAAAGGCAATGCCTGCACCAATTCAGGGCCACTAGAAGAACCTCATGGTCCTTACCATTCTGCCTACCCAGGTGAACACTTCTCTCTCCACTGAAAAAAACAGGTCAAGGGTCAGAGCTCTGGAGTCTAACAGAGTACATACACATCCACAAAGGCATCCTGACCATAAGTGAACCCAGAAACCCCAAAATGTGGGGACAGAGGAGCATGTGAACATACCCCCAGTGTTCTCCTTGACAGTCTGGTCTTTCACAAAGGCCACGTCTCCCTTCTCAACCAGACACCTGCAGAGTGCCAGACAGAGAGAGAGAAGAGAGAAGGTCAGAGAGACAACATCTGTCATTCAGGAGGGCCACCTGATAGATCCAGGGCTAGCCATCTGATGTCAGCAATTGTGACTCCCATTCTATCACTAATCTTACAGATTACTAATGTAAGTAATAAAGAAAAGAAAACAAAACCTCCAATTAGCTTTGTGGTTATCTAATCTCAATTCCATACACTAAATGCTAAGTTATGGCATAGTTTCTTCAATAGAGCTACAGCATTTCCCTAGCATCAATAGAGATATTAGAGGGGCAGTGTCCCAATATGGTGAGTCCTTACTCACACTCTACTTTGTAAAAATTGGGAATCTGTGGACTGTGAATTGTTTTTTTACACTAACTCACCAGGTGGTTCTAACTGGAGAATTAGGATAACCTTTCTTTTCTCCTTCACTACTGAGAAGTTCAGTTAGAATACCACCATCATTGTGCAGATGATGGACTCATGAACTAACACAAGGCTGAATCATAAGACAGTTAAAAAGCAATAAGGTCAAAAGGTGCATAGGCATCTTTGTATAAGTAACAAATACCCCATGAAATAGAATTGGCAGTTGGGAATGTAGAAGTCCTGCAGGTTACTTTTGTGTATTGCCAGGTGAGTATGGCCATAGGTTCCCCAGAGGTGCCTAGAAAAGCATGAACCAGACTCCTGACTCCGTATTCAACTATGGCAGTGTTTCCTCACCTTGGCAATTGTGACATTTTGAGCCAAACAATTCTTTGTTGTAGGATGCTTTCCTGTGTGTGTAAGATGTTTAGCAGCCTCTACCAATTAGATGCCAGTAGCACCCTCCCCCAACCCCATTTGATCATCAAAAACATCTCCAGACACTGCCAAATTTCCCCTGAGGGGAAAATCACCCCCCTGTTGAGAACTTCTAATCTGCATTGTACTGTCAGTCTTTGCTATGAGAGCCAGGTCTAGAGATAGTGTTCTGGAGGCACTTGGATGCTCCTTCACACAGGGTTCTAATAGAGTTGCCAAATGTGGCATCCTAATACATGCAAGACTAACAGGCCAGGAACATAATAATCTCACTTTAGTTCCTAAAAAGCAATCTTGTCAGGGCTGGGTTTATCATTATATTTGTGTCAGGATTAAAAGACTCACCTGAAAGCCCCCGTGTAACCATAGTATCTCTCATGGCTATTGGGAATACACTCTTTTCCTGGAGTTTTTGCCGAGCCAACACACAGAGCACAGAGACTGGAATTTCGCATAGATCCAGGGGCACAGCTCTGTTCGAAAATTTTATCTGTGTAGAAGGACAAGAGAAAGTCAGCTCCTCCTAACTGAATCAATATGAGTAGCTTTCATCTAACACATAACAGGTGTGTATAGCCCAAGTGGAACATATTCATTCTGTGACCCACCACCAAGTCAGGACCTGCCAGGTCCAATAAGTTTTCTTTCTTTAAAAGAAAACTTAATTGAGGCTGGGAATAGATGTCAGTAGAGCATTACAAGTCAGGTAGAGAGGATTCCATGGGTATGTGGATAGTGTCATCATTTATCTAAAGAGAGAAGAGAAGGAAATGACATGAAAATTGACATAAAAGGGATAAAATTGAAGGTCTCACTCCCTGAGCATGTGCCACTTGTTTTTAGGATTTTCCTTCCATTGCTATTTTTTAGAAGAGTTTTAATAGAACTTAGAACTCCAAACTCAATTAAGAGCTTGGGGGTTTTACTCACAGCTCAGCTGCTCTCTGATGGCTGTGAAACTGCCAGGAAGTTCAGAAGAGCAGAGGTAGTGCCCTTGCTGGTGGGGAGCCCAAGCTTTCTGGGTATCACCCCAGCCATACTTTGCCTCCTCTCAAACTGCTGTCAGAGAACACCCCAGTGCAGAAATATCCCCGGTCCCTACACACAGGACTTGTCTGGTTCATAACTGTCTTCAGAGGACTCTCCTTTATTTTTATTTTTATTTAAAAAAATTTTTTTAACGTTTATTTATTTTTGAGACAGAGAGAGACAGAGCGTGAATGGGGGAGGGTCAGAGAGAGAGGGAGACACAGAATCTGAAACAGGCTCCAGGCTGTGAGCTGTCAGCACAGAGCCCGATGCCAGGCTCGAACTCATGGACCACAAGACCATGACCTGAGCCGAAGTCGGACGCTTAACTGACTGAGCCACCCAGGTGCCCCAGAGGCCTCTCCTTTTAAAGCAGTTGCACATATTTGGAGGTGTCAAGGAGGAAGTACTCAGAAAGTTGATGTAAATAACCATTAGAAAATATTTGTCTATGGTTAACTTACATATACATTTTTCAGGGGTAGAACTAAACTCATACCTGAAGATATTCAGTGGACACAGAGAATAAACTGGTTTTTACCGCTTTGAAAGGGCCTAAGAGCTGGGCAGCCCCTCAGTGAGATTGCCAAGACCTTAAAGAGATCCAAGGATTCCACACATTCACATTACCTAGAAAGCCCAGTGGCAGGGATTGTACTGTCCACCCAACAGTCATTTCCCCTTATTCCTTAGTAACAAAGATCTAGTTGGGTTTTTTTCTTTTAATTTTTTCTCCATTGTTTTTTATTGGGAGATAGATGACATGTAACATTACATTAGTTTCAGGTGTGCAACATGATTCGCTATAGCAATACATTGCAAAATGATTCCCACAATGAGTCTAGTTAACATCCATCACCGTATGTTGTCACAAAATTTTTTTTCTTGTAATGAGAACTTTTAAGATCTGCTTTCTTAACAACTTGGAAAAATGCAATACAGTTTTATTAACTATAGTCCCCATGCTGTACATTACATTCCCAGGATTTATTTAGTTTATACCTACAAGCTTGTATCTTTTGCCCCTTCACCCATTTTGTCCATTGCCCCACCCCCCACCTTTAGCAACTATCAATCTGTTTTCCATATCCATGAGCTTGGGGTTTTTTTTAGATTCCACATATAAGTGAGATTATGCAGTATTTGTCTTTCTCTACCTAAAATACTTCACTTAGTATAACAACATCAAGTTCCATCCATGTTGTTGCAAATGGCAAGATTTCTTCCTTTCTCATGGTTGAATAAAAGTGTTTTGTATGTGTGTGTGTGTGTGTGTGTGTGTGTGTGTATCTCAAATTTTATTCGTTCTTCAGTGGACACTTAGGCTGTTTCCATATCTTGGCTGTTATAAATACTGCTGCAATGAACGTGGAGATGTATATAATTTTTTGTTAGTGTTTTCCTTTGGACAAATACCCAAAAGTGAAATTGCTAGATCATATAGTAGTTCTATTTTTAATTTTTGAACAAAGTTCTAGTTTTATTTGGGACAGAACATGCCCAAATAAAAGAGGACATTCTCGAACCTCTGTTACAGCTAAGAGTGACTGTGTGCCTGAGTTTTGAACAGTAAGAAGTTACTTGAAGTAATTCATTTAGATTTCCTGGATAGCTCCTTTAATAAAGCGACAGCAGGTGGCATTGCACTTCAAGCTCCCTTTATTCCTTGCTCCTTGAGGCTGCCTGAATCATGGATGTGATGGCTACCATGGTTGACCTTGAAGACAGAGGCCCTGTGCTCACAATGGTGGAACAGAAAGAGAGGAGCCTGGGCTTCTAGTGACCATATCAGCCAGCCATGGACTGCTTACCTCTTTTTTTTTTTTTTAAACGAAAGAGAGAAGTAAACATATGTTTACTCAAGCCATATGTGCAACCAAAAAGAACCAGTCTTATTTAGCTCCCCAGCCTTAGTAACCCTTTTAGGTATCTCCTTGAGGTTCATTTTAACCAAATTTTACTATTATAAAACCAGGGCCACAGCATTTTGCACCATACCACTTTTTTCCAGAATACCTCTTTCCAGCCTGGCTCTGATCACAGCACCCTCTCAAGATTCACTTACCGAATTCACAGCTGTTGATCCTGTTGTAGAGCAGGCCCATGGGGATGTTCCAGCCAGCAGTTCTATCTACTGCAGTGTGGCAGGACTTCCTGCCTTTCAGATTGTTCCAGGTGAGGGATTCATCTGCTGATTTTTTAACCACAGCCACAGCAAGATACCCTACAGGAAAGACACAAAAAAAGAAAGTATTAACAACCCCAGGCCTTCCAGAGTATCTATCTACAATCAAAACCTGCCATTTCCCTATGGAAACAAAATTATCCCGAATCATTCCTTCTGCCTTTGAAAGGGTCTTCCCAATAACTGACTGAGATGTAGCACCTGGCATGCTCAGTAGAGAATGCAACTCTTGATCTCAGGGTTATGAGTTCAAAACCCACACTGGGCATGGAGCCTACTTATAAAAACAAAATGTGGGGTGCCTGGATGGCTCAGTCGTTTAAGTGTCTGACTCTTGATTTTGGCCCAGGTCATGATCTCAAGGTTCGTGAGTTTGAGCCCTGTGTCAGGCTCTGTGCTCACAGTGCAGAGCCTGCTTGGGATTCTCTCTCTCTTCCTCTCTCTCTTTTTGCCCCCCCCCCCCACTCATGATCTCTCTCTCTCTCTCTCTCAAAATAAATAAATTAATTTAAAAAAACAAAAAAGCAAGACTGAGAGGAAGTACCAGTCATTCTGTCAGATGGAGATTATTCTGAACTTAAAAAACAAAATAGTAAGAAAAGATCATCATCAGAGCAACGGTTGGTATACCAGTCTTCCCTAAATGCATAAAACTAGTAAAGTTATAAACCAGCAACTCACCTTCCACTGTGGGGTATCAGAGGAATGGATACTGAAAAGCACATGTGACTCTTACATTTTATACAGTCACAATTAGGAAAGAGTAGTAAATGACCAAATAAACTACAGGGAATATTCTGGCCATGAGGAGAATACAGGTTTGCACCAAAATAAATATGTGAAGTAGAAATTCAAAATCAAGTCAGCTGCCATCTGTAGCAGGAAATACAGGCTACTCCTAAAACTGTGAATAGAATATCAACCCATGATTTCAACCTTCCAATTTAGTTAATTCAGTCAACTGTTCACACCAGAAAACAGAGAAGCCTTATCTGTGGAGTAAGACCAGGTCTTTCTATTTTCAGCTAAAGAGTCTGGCTCCTAGAATGAGGGGGAGAGGCTGGGAGGTTGTAACAGGGGAGGTCACAAGGACAAAGTTGCACACTAATGGCTGGAAAATGGCTGGAGAGATCTGAGCACCGGAGCTCTGGGACCCAGTGATCACCTTGACAAGATTTCCAGTCTTGTTCCTATCCCATCTTTCTAGACCCACCCCCACCAGAGCATTAACTGAGAGCCAAACCGGCCTGGGTTCCTGGGCCCAGCCTGGCTGGGAGACTGGGTAATTTCATGCTCCTAGACATATGCCTGTGTGAGCCGCTCTGCTCAGGCCTGCCAGGCACATATGAGCAAGACTCCTGGTGCTAACTCTCATCTAAAACTGTCCAGGCCTCATGTAATACAAAGAGTTGGGAGTGGTGAGGAGGGTGTAAATTTGCTTGCTGGGTATAGGAGCCTAGACAACTTGTAACCTCATGAGCTGTTGGTCCTCTTATGGCATCCTTAAAGGATGACAGTACCCACTTAATAGGATTAAATGAGAAATCCTGCATGCAAGTCATGGCAAGTCTAAAAGAGTAACCATCATTATCAATTATCATCCTTCTAGGGTTCTTTTGTATTCTAAAAATTGGTCTCTTCTATTGCCTTACCTACTTCTGATTTGAATTTAAATATACCTTACCCTTTCCCCAAAGTAATAAGAATGAAATTCCTGAGGTACCAATCCCAACGCACCTTCCTCTGGCTTTTTGCTACAGTCAGGGCCTTCAGTTTCTGGAAGAAAAAAATGAAAAAATCATTAAACATTTATTCATTGAAAGTCATGCCATTTCTATGTGCAGCTCAGAATAAAAAGAGCCAGGAAAACAACCATTCCAGGCTGTCTGGATGATTCAAGTTCACTTTCACTCACTGGCCTCTGGAAGTTAGCCAAAAATTGTGCATTTCAAGTTTCCTGCTCTGTTTTGACCTGTGGCCACAGTCGTCCGGCTATACTTGAATCCCTGCACTGGGACTACAGGAGAAGTGATTTGAGGAAGCAAGAAGACCTTCCAGGAATCCCAGCTGTCCTCTGCAGAGAGGTCACTTTTAGCTGGAACTTCCCAGTGCCAAGCTTCCTATCCCCCTGGTGGAAAGTATGATAGAAGATTCCGTCCTTTGCCATGACTATGGGGATTAGAGATGAGGGGGGGAGCCCAGAGCCTAGGAAGCAGGAGGTGCTCAGTAAGCAAGAGCTTTATGGCCAATGTGGTGTGAATCAGGCTATGATTTTCCCATCTCTTCTCACTGGCCCAAAGGAAATAAAACACTGAGAGACACTCCCTACACTTACTGTAGTTCTCTGCCAGGACAGGCACTAGACCACACTGGCCTGCTATGTAGATGAAGCCTCCATCCAAGCTCATGGCATCAGCCTCTCCTTTCTGCAAAGACACAGCACATTAAAGCAGGTGAAGAGGCTATCTCCTGTCCTACCTGTCCTTCCAGCTGTTTCCTTGAAGCAGCCTTCCCAGCACAGGCCACGAAGGCCCCAGGAGATAGCAGGTACTTATACCAGACCCCTAGAGGATCTATCAGTCAGGAACACCCAGCACAGAAAATAAAATGTACTCTCATTTTCACATCTCATTCATGATGAACTGATGATTATTTTGGGGTGCCTTGCTTAGCTTTTCCAGGAGCAAAGACCCACATTGAGTCCTCCTATCCTCTCATAAGGATGCACTGTCCTACAGACATTTCTACAATAACTTTCTGGAAACCAAAGTTCTTATTTGTAAGACAGATGAGTGGCATCAGGGACACAAGGCCATGTCTGTGGCATAGAATGCCTCCTGATGGGGCTCCGGCCCTGAATCATGGCCATGCGGTTGCATTCTCTTTCAGTGCTTGGTGTAGTCAAAGTGTTACTGAATGAGTAAAATATTCTTGAACGACCTAATTGTCAGGTTTATAAGCCCTGAATTATAGAGATGCTTAAATTCCATAAGATTGCCAAGCTTTCCATTGGGCCTGGCAATATACTTTTTCAAAATATACCCTAAAGGAGTAATCAAATATATGGGAAACTATCTCAGTAAAATGTATGATTCATAAAATGTAAAACATGCAAGTATAATTCATAACAGCAAAAAGACAGAGACTAAATGATATTATAGATAATATGGATAAATGGCTAAGTAAACTGCATCATATCCACACTATGAAATAGATTACAACATTAAAAGATCATGTTTTCTAAAAAATGATTTGTGACATAGGAAAAGCTAACTAGATATCAGAAAAAAAGTGTAGTGAATTGTGAATATGATATGATCCCATTTAACAGGATTTTCTCTGAGCTAGAAGATTATAAGTACTTCTCATTTTCTTTTTTGTACCATTCAGGATTTTCAAAATTCCAAAAGCAGGCATGGGATGCCCTTGTGATCAACAAAGCTAAACTTCTGCCTGCTTGCACAATCAGCACAGCCCTGTCACACTTGTCATGGCACACCATGGGTCTCAGGCACACCACACCATGGTCCAGCCTCCCATAAGCGGACACAGCTCAGAGTGCCCTCCACTGTGTACTAACACCAGGAGGAAACAGAACCCTAAGGAGCCCTTCAGATCCATAAAATCAAAAGTACTGAAGCTCCTGTGGGGGTGGGCTCCCACACATGAGGGCAAGGTTCCTGGGAAAGCAGGTTTTTATATCATTCCTAAGAACACTCACTCAGCCTTAGGAACAGGCAGAGAGCCGTGGTAGAGATGCTGCCCTGTGGGGGCAGCAATAACATACCGCGATCATGGCAATACAGTCTTCGGTGGACTCGGCTGTTTCACACTCTATTTTCCCTACGCTGTTTACGCTCCACGTATCACACTTGGCCTTCTCATGGTGACTTATTGCACACCATTTCACCTTCTTGCATTCATCCTTTGAGGTATCAGAGCCTAGGGCATAAGGAAGAGAACCAGATTTAGATGAGGCCTCAGAAGTTCCTGCTGGCTACGAATACTGCTAACTGTCTTCATGAAAGTGCTGGGATTTTTCCAGCAATACACAAACAGATCCCATTCAAGGAATTAATAGCCTTAGAAAACAAAGGTAGTAACAATCTCTTTGTTGTATCATTTAGACGATAATTTCTTGTAAGAAGCCAACTTCACTCACAACCCCTCTATCACTTCAGTCAGGCTCTCTTCTTTTTGAAATAGCACTTAACTACCTGAGTTGTTCCTTTTTTTTTTAATACTTTATTTTTTTAAGTTATTTATTTATTTATTTATTTATTTAGAGAGACAGAGGGAGAATCCCAAGCAGGCTCCATGCTGTTAGCACCAAGCCCAATGTGGGGCTTGATCTCATGACCATGAGATCAGGACCTGAGCCAAAATCAAGAATCAGACACTTAACCGACTGAGCTACACAGGCACATCCTGAGTTGTTCTTATTTATTTGTTCATTGTTTATTATCTGTTCCCTGCAGGAAAACATAAGCTCAGCCAGGGCAAGGGCTATGCCTGTCTTATTCTCCAAGGCACCCTCATTATTCAAAGGCAGTGCCTGGCTTGTGGTCAGTGCAATAAATGTCTGCTGAATAAATGGACATCTATTCAATTTTCAAGTTCAGTTCAAGTCACTTCCTAGGGGAAGCTTTCACACAGCTCCAGGATCTATTTTTCTTTGTTTTCATGGTCTCATCAGACCATGATATTTTGTTTTGTTGTGTTTGTTTTCCCTTCTTTTGAGCAAATCTATCATTTGTAATCAATCATTCAGTAGAGTGACTATTCATTATTTGTCTTCTCCACTGGTGAGAAAGTTTTATGGCAGCGGAATCTTATATATGTTGCTCTCACCATTGTATGCGCAGCACCTAGCACAGTTTATGGCTAGATGATCAATAAATGTCTGTTGAATGAAAGAATGATCAAGCAAACCCCACAATGATCCAAGGAAGTTCAGGAGCAGGATTAACCCGTCCAGAGCTCCAGTTTCATTATGGCACATGTTGATCATAATATGGCTGCAGATGTACAAGTCTGTAGTAGTTTTGTTCTTTTTGCCTTACTTTGTGCCAGGCTAATTGGTTTCACAAAGTGGCCAGGCAGGGTGGCCCTGATTTATACAAGGGAAATAATACTAGTATCAATCCAAATCATTTTAAGCATAAGTTTCCTTCAATGCCTTTTGGTGATATCCGGGCTCATCTCACGATGACCAATACCATTTAGCATCAGTCTGACACTGGGTGGCAAAGCTGGGCAGATAAAGAAATGTCAGGGTGGGCTTCTGGTACCTGGAAAGAGTCTATTGCTGGTCCCTGCCCTTACCAGGTTTCCTAGCTCCTAAGGTCACATGATCCTTCCCTAGTACTTACGCATATCTTCCCTTAGATTCCGAACAGCAGTGACATACTCATATCCCAGGTACAGCCAGGTGTCCATTTTAGGGGGAATCCTTAAAAGCCCTTGGGCAGAATCCTTAAACAGCAGGTCCTTCCCCAAAGTTGAGCTGAAGAGCTGGAAGGCTGTAGATTTGTCTTTGCCATAATGTTCCTGTATATAGTAAAACACAATAGTAAATGGCTACAGCAACAAGGAATGCTGCAAAAGGAGACTGAAGAAAAACAAACCCCCCAGAAAATGAAATTAAAACCATGGAATTTTCAAGATTCCAGGAGAGAGGGCAGACAGGCCTGCTCTTTCCCACCCAGCAACTTCCCCACCCCCAGCCCTCTTACAGTCACGCAACATGTTTCTGTGGCCTATCCCCCTGGCTGGGTTGACAGCTCACTGAGTATAAGAAATGGATCTCCTTCAGAGGCTGACCCTGTGTGATTACCACTTAAACTCTTGATAGATGGAATGGCTTGATGAGAGGAGGTTGGCTCAGTGCTGGGATTCTGCTGCTCTAAGGAAATAAAGCTGGCTGTGTGTGTAGCACCCTTGTAGTCAGGCTGAGGGACATTGGGAAAGAGATCATTTCCTTCTGGGGATGTCATGGAAGGCCTTATGGGGGGAGGGGGTGTTTGCCCTTGGCCTAGAAGTCCTGGTTTAGATAGAAAGAAATAGAATTAAGCAGTAATGCAGGACTAGACCCCGTGTGACTCTGAGTACCTGCTGGGCACTTTCACACAAGTGGATAATATGTGGCACAGTTCCCACTATGTCCTGAAAACAAGGAATTCCATAGTGGCCAGAAGGGAATGTAGGAAAATGCCCCAAATCCAATCAGGAACCACTAAGCAGGAGGGACAACAGTGAATTCAGTACCTGGGCCTGGTTGAGAAGCTCCCAGATCAAGTCCTCCTTGCCCCCCACACTTCGGGCCACAACAGCGTGGGAAGGAACCCTGGCCAGGTAGCAGTCCTCATATCTATCCACTGACTTCCGGGAGTTGTCCCGGCAGAGCAGCTCATACTGGTCCCTGTCAGCTTTGTTTGGCAGGTTCTCTGGGGGAAGAAAGCCTGGATGAGCCAACTGTAGCCAGGACAGAGCCATGAGCTGTAGTCTCTGTCCCTATCCCTTGCAATCCCAATAAATCATAACATGTACAAGCTGAGATGCCTAGAGCAAATGAAAGCCAGAGCACATAAGAGAACTGACGTTAAGATCCCACAACCAGTCACAGGCAAGGAAGCTTCTGATGCCTAGTGCAGGGGTGACTGCCTGACACCCACAACAGGTCTCATCTCAGCGGGCCAAGTTCAGGCTGAGGTCAGCCAGACGAGCCCCCAATCCTTTGCTGTGGCAACATTGACCGGCAAGAAGGGTTCCTGTGTCCAGGAGGTTGAATTATGGAAAGAGGCCCAGGAGTCCAGGTGAGGACCCCATATGTACACAACTCTGCACAAGTAGAAGCCCAAGCAATGATAAAGGAGGAACACAGTATGCTCATATCTAACTATGGCCCATGAAGAGGAATGCAGAAGGAGGAAAAAAAAAAAAAAAAAAAAAAGCCCACAGCCTGGAGGAGATATGCAAATTCTTCTCCTGTCATTTACCCAGTACTGTGGAGTGCTTGACAAAGGCCACTTGCCCAGCGTCATCCATCAGACACCTGTGGGAAAGAAATACATTAAAAGGATTACTGCAGGGTAGGCCCTTCTCCTCAGGCTTAAGGGTCTGTCTGATCACACCATACAGCTTGGGGACAAGGGCAGAGCCTGGTGAAGGCCTCTGAGCAGACCCACAGCTGAGGAAGCGCCATGGGGCACTGATATGCTACTAAGATGGGAGGATGAATTTATAGGAACTAGAAATCCCTCATAATGTTTCCCAAAGCAGCAAAAAAAAAAAAAAAAATCATCGAAAATATTTTGATATAGAACAGAGTTTTCAAATTTCTGAAATGGAAGATAAATATACATCAAGTCTCCTAAGAGAGGAAATGTGCCCTTGGCTGGCTATCAAATTTTAGGATATAACCAAGGCAAAAGATGTAGCAAAAAATCAGCCATTGAGCTGTCTGCACAGGGGTAGTGAGGGAAGACAGGAGAGAGGCCAGTGCATTGAACACGAGACACTGCTACAATAGAAAACAGAGGGTCAGTCACAGAAGAATGGTCCAGACACTAAGGATGTGCCTGCCTCTTGGGCTCTGCTTAGCCCAGCGAGAGGACACATTGGGCAGGTTCATTGGGCTAGACTAAGTTCATTGGGCTGGACTAAGAAATCAAAAGCTCTGGGGAGATAGACAGGGACTCCAGGAGAGGTGCTTCCCTATCAGATATCACATGAAAGGTGTATGCACTGGCCTGGCCTGGAGGAGAGTCCCAGCTGAATCACTGAGTCACTGTGAAGAAATTAGGCCTCCTGGACACCTCTTTGCAGGCTGGGCTCTGCTGTGGGCCAGGTAGGGTCTCACAGCCTAAGGACATTGGACACTTTGGCCATCATAGAACAGCAGCTGGTCTCACTCACTTGAAGGCACCTGAGTAGCCGAAGTATGGTTCATGGTTGGAGCAGGCACACTTTTCTGTGTCTTTTCCCACACACAGTTGACACAGTTGGGGGAAGGCTGTCCGATCCACACAGGGAACACAGCTGCCCATGAAGAAATTGGACGCTGCTGCTCAACATAAGACATGTAACACAGGCCATGAGCCACCCTGGCCACACACCATGAGCAAGCTCCCAGTCCAGGATCATGAGAGCACGGAGAGTGACTAAAGGAAAACCAGTACACCCAGTCCCAGCACACCATTATATGTGTTCACTGACCAAGATCAAGGTTTTCCAAGAGGGACAAGTTAACCTTTGTCCTCCGACTTCCCTCCCCAAGAACTAGGCCTGTGCCTGCCATTGACCCAGGCCTGTCTCAGGTTGCTGTCAGCTCCCCTCTCTGCCTGTCAGACTGGAACATCTCAGAGAAAGGTTTCCTCTAGGAATCCTATCTGAGAGATAAGAGACCCCCATATAGAGGTACAGGCCAAGTTCGTGGCCAGCAGATGGCCACCAGAAAAGCTCCAGCAGAATGGGAAACACACCAGCCACAGACAGGAAAGAACCCCAGGGAAGTGAACAGTAGGGCCGAGCAAACTTGGTCCTGACTGAAGCCCTCTGTCAGGCTTGATGCCCTTCCACCACCCCATTCCTCATGACAGCCGCTGGTTGGATGTTAAGAGCTCAGAGAAGAAAAACACAGCTGACACCTCCCAAGGACTGCTGATGTGGCAGAACTGACCAGCTTAAAGTTGGTATACCTCCCACCTCTACCCCCAAAACCCATCACACATGATCACCTGATCGTGTCTGAGCAACCCCAGTTTGGCCTGTGTAGGCCTGCCTGATAGCACTCACCCTCTTGCCCACTTACCCCTCAGAAGAGAGTCACGTGGCTCAGGCAACTTCCAATAAAGTAAGCCCATGGGGATGTTCCACCCAGCAGACCTGCCAAGGCCTGTGTGGCAGGATTTCTTGCCTTGGAGCTGGTCCAGATTGAAGTCACTGGTCTTTTTCACCACAGCCACAGCATAATAGTGGGTTTTTTTATCTGCAAAGGGACAGTGTGAATGAAAGACCTTTAGCCTGGGGAACAGTTGGAAACATTGCTCCTTGCTGCTGGGCTCCTGAGTAGAAAAAGGGAATCCACAGGGCACATTTCTGTTGGGTTGGGTCATAAAGAGAGAGAGATCAGGAAAACCTGCCTTGACTTGCAGGGGAAAGAAGGCACCACAGAGAGAACATTTGTAATAACCCTCCAGGCAAACATAGGGGCAAGAAGGCCACATACACATGTGGCCCAAATACTTTTGCCTACCATGGCCCTGCAGGGTGTCTGTCTGCCTATACCTACCAACCCAAGCCCACCAGGAAACTGGAGTTGTGGCACAAGGACCACATTCAAAGTACTTCCTGTCCCCTGACACAGGCCCAGGGACAGCTGGTTGCTCTCAGAAGAGATGCAAGGCTGTTGGGGCTCTGAGCATAGGCTCCAGTGTGGTCTCTCCCCTGTTTGTGGCACCTATGGTTCTTGGAGGGCTCCTCTGTGTAGCTCTCAACCCCAGTAGTTCAGGTCAGGTTGTACACAGCCTGCTCTGTTTCTCCAGGGAGCACATTTCCTGGCCCAGAATGTCAGTGTCAGGAGCACCAGTCCTCAACCATCCCAAAGCCCCAAAGGCCTTGAGTTGTGTCTTCAGCAGCTGATAAGACCTCTCATTCCCCACTGATACCCAATGGGGAATGCTCATCCATCTTTAATCCCCATTACCTGCCTGAACAAGACAAACTCAGCATCTACCAGGAGAGAACAAGAGCAACAAACTCTCTCCTGGGTCCTCAGGAAGAACTTACCATCTTGTGACTCATAGAACTCTGCCACTACAGGCTTTAGGTTGTAGGGGTGGAGGCCCGCCTCGAACACCAAACCTGCATCCAATGTCACAGCATCTGCTTCATTTGTCTGAAAGGGATAAGACCAGATCCTGATGAGGACCTTACTTCCGATAAACTTTTGGCAAACTAAAAGTATATAGTACGAATTTAAGGAAATCATGAAAGAATATAAATAAAGTGGAAAAAGAACACACACGTATGAACTCAATATTTGAAAACAGAAAAGGAAAAATCAGAAAATGAGGAAAGGCTGGACTAAGAAATCAAAAGTAATATGGCAGAAATAAGTCCATATTTACCAGTAATGACAATTATTAGTGGCCTAGTTTACCACATAAAATAAATGAGATTGTCAGAATGCATTAATAAACAAAAGCCAGCAATAAACAGTTTTCAAAAGATGCACCTGAAACAGAAGCACACAAAAAGTTGAAAATAAAATGAATGCAAAAAGCTATAGAAGAAGACTACTGAGCAGAAGAAAGTTGGTGTAGAATGTTAATATTAAAAAAATAGAGTTTAGTCAAAAAGCACTGCCAGAGATAATTAAATAATGATAAAATACCAAATTCACCAAGAATGATAGGAGTATTCCCTCATACACTCCTGGTGGGAGTAGAAATTTAAATAACCACATTAATTGTCAACTACACCCCCAAAAGAAAAAAGAAAGAAAAAGAAACAACATTGAATTTGCTTAAAAATCAAACACGTTTGACATTGTCTTAAAAGTCAAATTCATATCTCACGGCACAGCAAGTCTGCTCCTATACACACACACACACACACACACACACACACACACACACACATATACACACACATATATATATTCAAGAGAAACTTGATACTTGTGTCCCAAGAGATTTATATAAAAATATTTGTCATTCCCTGATTAGAATAACAGAAAGCTGGAAATAGCCCAAATGCCTAATGACCAGAAAAGAAAAAATAAATTGTGGTACACTAACATAATGGACTATTGTAGAGCTCTGAAAATGAATGAACAATGGCTATATTCAATGATATGGGTGAATCTTAGCATAATATCGAGGAGGAAAAAACAAGTAGGAGAAGACAGCACATAGTAATGTCACGTTTAGGAAACTTTTCACAAATCAAAAATGTGTCGTGACTCATACATGCCTATACACATCTTAAAATGAAAATAAAAGGCAAGAAAGTTTTAGGATTCAGTTTGCTCAGGATGGAGAAACACATCGGTGGTTTTAAGTAAGGTCAGTGGGATATACTACACTAAGTGGGGCCATTCTCATAAAATCCAGTACTACCACACAGCAGCCCTAGAAGTAAGCTATTGGCAGTGATGAAGTTTTGAGAACCTGTGTTAGGTTCGTGGATAATATTATGTTATTAACATTTAAAAATAAAGAGGGGCATGCATGGACTAAAATGGAACAAATGTCATAATTCAATGGTTAGAATTAAACCATGATTGCAACTGAGATCCAATTAAAACACACACACACGCACAGCAGACCAGCTGTTCTTATCAAATCATTGATTCCTTCAGTGAATCATACTCTATCTGGCTGATCTCCCATCTCATTACTCCTTCTAGTCTCCTGCTTGCTCTATTCCTGTCACCCTGACTTCCCTACAGCAGCTTCAAAAAGCCCATCTCTCCTGTCTCAGGCTCTTTGCACAAATTGTTGTTCACCACCTGGTGTATTCTACCCATGGCACCCAGCAGCCTAACCCCTGCTCATCCTTAGGGTCTCAGCTCATTGCTTCCCTCTCAGGGAGATTATCCTTGATACTCAGGCCAAAACAAGTTTCTTCTGAAAGTCTCTGTCAGAGCATTCTACTCTTTCCCTTCATTGTACATCACACAATTTGAAATTATAGTCTATGTGTTGCATGTTTTTCTTTTCTCCTGACTGTACTGTAAGCTCAAGACTAATGACCATGTGTGTTTCAATTCACCACTGCAGCCCCATTGCCCAGCACAGGGTCTGACCCACATTCAGATGTGCACAAAGACGAAGGAATGAAGAGTTTGAGGAAAATCTAGAAACAAAGGGTTCAGCAACCATCTGAAGTTCGCACTGTATTTCTCTTCCCTGGGAGCATCATTCAACTTCCTGTGATATGTCAAAAACTTCCAAAACAATATTGTGTAATAATTTTGATAGCAAACATTCTTGTTTTTCCCCTGAATTTAGAGAACTTAGTGCCTCAAAATTTCCCCCTTTTCAGAGCATTGGATTTTGTTTCAAGACTCCTTAAAAGTGAGCACTCCAATTTCCCTTTCTGAAGTGCTTTTATTAGCATTGGAAGTTGACCGTCACACACACCAGCCTCCTACCTGTGGGTAAAGAGTTGTTCCAAAATAACAGAAGAGAAAGGAAAGTACGGATTTTCTCCCACTCCTTTTTAGGCAAGAGTGACTTACCGAAATGGCCCTGA
Source organism: Leopardus geoffroyi (assembly GCF_018350155.1). Lineage (NCBI taxonomy): Eukaryota > Metazoa > Chordata > Mammalia > Carnivora > Felidae > Leopardus > Leopardus geoffroyi. The sequence goes on from NC_059333.1 coordinate 129,216,837, forward strand.
TGCACTCAAGGTAGGAGGTTTTCTTCACACAGCTGACAAAGGGACCAGTCTCAAGGACCGTTTTCATATTTTCGCTGAAACTGGAGCACTTACTGGCTTCATGATTTGAGACAGTGCACCATCTCACAGTTTTCTCAGGGGAGACAGCCAGACACAGCCCTAGGAGAAAGAGGCCAGAGGTCCCTGTGCTAGTGGGAGAGACAGCAGCACCCTCTGAAGGGTCTTGAAGGCTCCATCCCCTCTATCCTGTCCTCCTCCCACTCCTCCCATTAACACCCCAGGGCACAGATTCTGCTGCCTTCTGAGGCTGGGGACAAGATAAAGGAACGCTAGAGTCCTCCTAGTCACCTGCTAACCACCCTCTGCTAGCCAGAGGGACGTGGGCTTGACCATCAGCTCTCAAGTGGAGACCACTGTCTACTCCTCTCTGTTCTCCCTGCCTCCTTGCCTCACCATCCTGGGACTGCCACAGGACATAAGCCTTATTGTTGTGACAGGGAATTTTCAGCTACTTGAAGGCAGTGGCTTGAAACTACAATTTGGGGAAGCTAACAAGGTAGGAATTAGCATCTTGTGTTTATTTATGTTTTTAATATAATTTATTGTCAAGTTAGCTAACATACAGTGTATACAGTGTGCTCTTGGCTTCGGGAGTAGATTCCCATGACTCATCACTTACATACAATGAGGAATTACCATCTTTTATTTTATTTTTTTTTTAATTTTTTTTTCAACGTTTATTTATTTTTGGGACAGAGAGAGACAGAGCATGAACGGGGGAGGGGCAGAGAGAGAGGGAGACACAGAATCGGAAACAGGCTCCAGGCTCTGAGCCATCAGCCCAGAGCCCGACGCGGGGCTCGAACTCCTGGATCGCGAGATCGTGACCTGGCTGAAGTCGGACGCTTAACCGACTGCGCCACCCAGGCGCCCCAATTACCATCTTTTAAAGATGATGGAACTGGGCTCAGAAAGTGATGCTTTAGCCAAGGTCACCCAGCCTGTTAGTGGCTGAGACTGGCCTAGATACCAGGTCTCCAGACTTTGGTCTCTACCCAGGGAACAAAAGAAGATGATATTCTGAGTTATTTTCCATCTGTTTCACCAGTAGGTAGGGGCAAATGATTAATGAGATAATGAATTTGTCTATGATACTTTTCTATCATCCTCTGTTCCAGGAATAACTAGAACTCCACATCTTTAGTGGTTCTCTCTGTTTCCAATGACCCCTCCTTCAATCTTCATCAGTCTTTTGGACTGCCATTAGAAGAAGCTAAAGCCATCCATGTCTGTAGCTATTAAAATCATGTGGTTGCACTACTCCCAAAGCCCTCTGTCATCTCTACTTTCTGTGGATCAGTAGCAGAAGGCTGACTCAGGGAAGCTGATGAATATCCACAAATCACAAAGCAGGAAAGGGGGAGGGCAGCGGTTCTCCAGAATGCATAAAGAGGGGCCACAGGGAAGTTACTGCCCCAACCACACTTTACCCTACCTGTGCCCATGAGAAGTCACAGGAGGCATCAAGATTCAGTGGCAAACCCTCTCTAAACTGTCCCACCTGCAGTCTCATAGGCAGGAATTTGTCCTGAGTCCTGCATTTACCTTGCACAGTCCTATGAGGTGCTTTTGGTGGGGGGGAAGGGAGGGTGCACAGGGGAAAGGCAAGTAATGCAGGGCCAATTCTCAATGGTAAACTTCTCCAGGAGAGACAAATAAAATAAACACAGAGGCTCCAAAGGTGTAACAAACGCACCGGAGTGGCAGATGAAAGTTAAAGGACAAAGGGAACCAAGCAATCTCAGGAAGTGATGGGCATCGGCAGAGGCCATCCATTGGCAGGCCCCACACCAAGGATGTGCTAGTGCCTGGATCCATGGCCTCATTTACCCTCACCTGACCCTCTCAGGCTGGGGCTGTACTGCCCTTCTCACTGGTGAGAACACAAGAAGCCTGGCTTCAAATATGCTCCAAACCTTTCAGTGGCCCTGCTTCTTAGCAGGACATCGTCAGTGCCAGGAGCACCTGTGGGACATCAGACTGCCAAGGTTAAGGGTGGGGTCAGATCCCAGAGGTCTTAAATACCATGTTCAGCAGTTCAGACTCGACTCAGGTGGCCTCATAGAAGGGATCTGATAAACCATGATGTAAGTGCTCTAATTTGTTGTATTCTAATACTGTAAGTTTTACTGGACAACGAGGAGGAAGAAAGCAAGGAATGAAGCAAGAAAGCACAGCGGGACACGAAAAGGCAGCAGAGGCACAGAGGGGAACTCGAGGCAGTCCTGAAGCAGGTGCAGGGGTGCCGTGGGGAAGAGCGAAGGAAATGCTCAGGGAACCCAGGGGGCAGTATGTTGGAGTAGGGGGTGAAAAGAGCACCTGGGCTGACAACTATGTGGGCCTCCCCCGCACCAACACTCACCCAGGACCGCACAGGCCAGCAGGGCGCGGACGGCGAGCCTCATCTTCCTGAGTCTGTGGCTTGGAGCAGCGAGCACAGACCTATGGGCTTCTGCGCAGCCTCCCAGCCCTCCGCACGGCTTTATCCCCCGCACCGCGGGCCAAGCAGAATCTTTGACCTCCAATGTTTGCACAGCCCGCTTGCCCAATCACCCCTCATCCCGCCCCTTTCATTCCTTGCCCAGGCCGATCACCTCATTTCCTGAGCTCTAGAAAGATGCACGGATGGTATCCAGCACAAAAATGCTGATTGTAAGGGAATTAAAGAAAAATCAACCCTTTGTTAATACACGCTCTCTCTGTGCCAGGAGCAGAGCTGCAGCGGAAAGGGGGTTGGTGGGGGCGGGTAGATCTGCTTCTGAATCTGAGGGATACCAAAGCTGGCCTTGCACCAGTCCTGTGTATTCATTCCACAGATAATAGACGAAAGGAGCTACCCCAGATCCAGACTAGAAACACAGAATAACGAAGACCTTCCTGAGAGAAGGTGTCAGAGGAGAATAAAGCTGACCTCAAAGATAAGTTCAACACCCTTCACTTGTTCCCAGGTGTCCCCAGAAACCATGCCCCCTGGGCTTTCAAAGGCCATCCTAACTGAGGAACTGCTCTCTCCCCATGTGCCCTGCTGAACTAAAGCTCCTGGACTGAAAACCTTCCCATGATGCAACCTGCTGGACACCTTGACCTAGGAACAGAGCCACAGGGGAGACATAGGGAGCTTTCCCATAGGAAGCTATCCAGGAATGTGACCAAGACTCTTGAGACTCAGAACAAAGTGTCACATGAGCACAAAGCAAGGAACCCAGGGGAGGATGTGGCCTGGTCTCAATGCTCTGGGTCATCCCTGCCCGCCTCCAGCTAAGTAGTCTCCAACTGGCTTTGGTTACACATCCTTATCAGGAAAATAGTGAGATTGTACATTCTGTGTATGTACTTTTTAAACTAATACATTGTGCACATCTCAATAGAAGTTTGTAAAGTAGTAAGACAAAGATGAAACACTCATTTTAAAATGATCCTTTGTTTATTGTGCCTTGTATACAATGAGTAATACCTCAAGGCAAAATCATACATTTAGGGAAATGTCAAGTTTCCTGATAGTAGATATATATCAGTACTCCTGAAAGTCATCAGGATAATTTTAGGGTTCTCTAAAAGTTAATTCTTTTCCAGTCTGATCAGATAATTGTTGTTTTGGGCTCTATCTACACTAATTTACAGCAGGCCTAGAAGATATCAGTACTGTCATTTTATTTTTGTTCAGTTGTGTTTGTGTTATCAAAATCATCTAATTCTAATTTCTTTACAAAAATATTTTTAAGGCACTTGTGCATTTGATGAGGTTTGGTGAGTTAAACCAAATTACCTAATGTGTGCATCCAATTTCCTGAGCACACGCAAACCACGAAATGTGGAACCCCACAAAAGCCAAAAGCAAAGGTCAGGTCAGAGGGTTACAACCACCCAGCACCCCCTTTCACAGCCCACTCCTTATGAGGTGTTCCTGATCTTCCCTCAAGACACTTCAGAGGCTCTACAAGACACGTGTCTGCCTGGCCTACAGACCAGTGGGAGACAGTGCCAATCTTCATACAAAATAGTACTGAATGTTCATTTGTTAATCTGTTGCATTAAGAATGAACATAACTGGAAGTTAGGTTACCTTCTCTCACACCCCAATAGATTGTCTCATATACAAGTTGTTACACACACCCCACTTTAGAGAGCATTGCTATAGCAGGGACTTTCCATTTACAGTGGAGACATAAGACAAGCCTAGCCGGCCAAATACCCACCTCACCAATGAGGAAGAATGACTGCTGCTGCCCTCCTTCCCTGCCCATCCTGGGCCCTCCTGCTTAAGCCATGAGAAACCCAGCATCATGGCGGGAGGGGCGTATTCTGACTTGCCTCTGCAACAGGCATTAGGGGGTGGTCTGGCTTCCTGTGGAAAACATTGAGGTACAGAGATGAAGATGGAGGGAGAAAGTAAGGGGAAGGGCTGGCTGGGAAAAGACTGTACAGAGCAAGCATGCCCGCATTCACGGACGCTGCAGTGAAATTGCAGGGTCTGCCCAGAAGTAGGAAGGAGAGTTGCCCAATGCCGAATAAGCCATAAACTCAGGGAAGCTCTGTGGAGGGTATGGAAGGCAGATGGGCCATGATTCTCACGCCTGGGTTCCTACTGCACTTACTCTCATACCAGAGGAGATAGTGAGCCTTTCCTGAGACAGCTCCTCAAGGGACAGGCCCACAGCCAAGCCTGAGACCCTCAGAGAGAGCACCCTCTGGCGAGTGCACTAGAATCCCCATTGTATTTCATTTTTTATTTTTTTAATTTTAGAGAGAGGGGACGGAGAGAATCTCCACACTGAGCATGGAGCCCAACACTGGGCTAGATCCTGGACCCTGGGATCATGACCTGAGCCAAAATCAAGAGTCGGATGCCCAACTGACTGAGCTACCCAGGCACCCCTAGAATCCCCATTTTAAGGATGAGATGAGGAAACTGAGGTCCTGAGGGGTTAATAAATTGTCCAAAACCAACTGGTGAGTCAGATGCAAAATCAAGCAGTCTAATTCCAGAACACATACCCATCAGGTACATACAGAGACCAAGGGGTTCATCTGGGCTCACACTGAGAGGAACAGACAGGGCGCTCCCAGCCCTGCCATTTCTCCACAGACACATGACCCCACACTTCAGTTTGCAGAGGGGCTTGTCCCCCTGGGAGAGGTCTGAGTGCCCCAACCGCAGAACCTCAGGCATGCACTGGGGTTTTTTTGCCCCGATGGAAGGAAAGTATCACATTTTCAGTCCTTCCATTTTCCAGGAACTGTTCTGGGTCAAGATCTTTGTGATCTTGACCAACTACCTTGAGAGATGAGATCAGTTCCCCACTTTTCAGATATGGACACTACACTAAAATGACAGGTCCTCCTTCACAGAGCTCTGGGACCTGAACATAAATCTTAGTCCCAGCCTTCTCTAGACCACAGTTGCCTTCTGGATATTTATCTTCTCTTTACTTATCCAGAAGAGGAAGGGAAGAAGGGAAGGAAGGGCATAAGAAAGGTGCCGGGGGTGGGGGGTGGGGAATGAGGAGAGCTTCCAGTTATAGACCAAGCCAAGTCATGACCCAAATCTTCCACCATAAACTGAATAAAACTCTTAAATTTCAGTGGGATTGGCCCTCTTGTAGAAAAAGCTGAACTTGTGTGTACGTGCAGGGGGGTTGGGTTGCTGACCTAAAGGGATGGGCAGGAATGCATTGGCTCTCTGAACCAATATTTGTTGTTTCCAAATGTTGCCTCATTTACAAAGAAGCAGAGCAAACAAAGAACTTCTGTCTGGTTGAACTAGTCCCTCTTTCCCTCCCCCCCTCATTGCTCTCTGCCCAACACCAGGGCTTCTCCTCTGAAAACCTGAGTCTCGGTCTTCAGGAAGGTGGGATCAGGCAGCATGAGAACTGATGTTTATAGGCTGACTGTCCCACAGACCTACTGGCTTAGGTAGAATGTGGTAAGAGGTGAGAACCAAGGGCACTTGATGTTAGAAAAATGTCAAGCCATTTGAAATGCCATACACCACCACCTCTCTGTCTCTCACTTCTACCCCTCTGAAGTCCCTGGACAAGGGAAGATTTTCAGGCTTCCATTCTTTTCCCACAGGAGTCCATAAAAATATCCTTTTCATGAATAGTCAAGGGCCAGACAGCTTCACCGATGAATTCTACCAAACACTTAAAAAGAATTATAACAATCTTACACATACTTTCCAGGTAATAGAAAAAGAAGGAGCATTCCCTGACTAATTTTTGAGGCTGGTAATTATAGTTTGAAAGCAAAAACCATCAAGGACATCATAACAAAGTTAAAAACTACCTTTTATGAACGCAGATGCAAATATCCTGAGCAAAATATTAGCAAATCGAACCCAGCAATATCTAAAAAAGAATACTAAATCATCACCAAGTTAGATTTATTCCAAGAATGCAAGTTATCTTTTGAAAAATCAATCAGTATAATTGATCACATTAACAGAATAAAGGAGAAAAATTATATGATCATGCCAGTTGGTACAGGAACAGCATTTGGTTAAACTCAGCAACCATACTTTTTAAAACCTCTTGGTAAACTTATCCTAGGAAACGTGTTTAATCTGATTGTGTATGTGTGTGTACATATAAATACATAAAAGAGATGTTTTGTATATATATGAAATCATCATACTCAGTGGTGAAATGGTGAATGAAAGCTTTCCCTTTGAGATCAAGAAAAAGATCAGAACGTCTAGTATTATTATTTCTATTCATTTTACTTGTGAACCTTGCCAATCCAGTCAGGTAGAAAAAAGATATAATATGTAGAAGAATTGAAAAGGAAAAAATAAAACTGTCATTTTCTTCACAGATTATTATGTTAGAAGGAGCACGATAGTGATTTGTCTCATCATCAATTCTGTTAACTTTGTTTGCTTGGTTAAGGTTGTGTCTGACAGGTTTCTACACTGTAAATTTCCCTTTGTAGTTAATCAGTAGTTTATGCAAAGATGCATTGAGACTATTTAATATTTTATTCCTCACCAGATTTCCACCCCCTTGTTTTAGCATCCATTGATTATTCTTGACTAGATCAGTTATTATCAAGTACTGATTGCCAAATAGTGATTTTCTGATTGTATCATTCCTTGTACATTTATCGGTTGGCATTCTAAAGTATACAAGTGCTTCCCATTCTCCAAGTATTTATTTTCTTTTATTTGTTTTTACAGCATGGACTCAGGGTTCTGTCTTTCTCAGTGGGTTATAATCCTTAGCTGTCATGTTTTAAATTTTTTATTGTGGCAACATAAACTCTACATACAATTTATCATATTAACCATTTTTGAGCGTCCTGTTCATTTATATTGTTGTATGATGTGACTATCCATTTCTAGAGCTTCTTTTATCTTGCAGAACTGAAACTCTATACCCAGTAAGTAAAAATTCCTCATTTCCCTCTACCCCCAACCCCACCACTCACCTTAGAGACTTTCTGTCTCTATGATTTTGACCACTCTACCGCATTTAAGTGGAATCGTACAATATTTGTCTTTTTGTGATTGGCTTGCTCTACTTACCGTAATGTCCACAGTTCAAGTTGTAGCAAATGTCGAGTTTCCTTCTTTTTTTAAGGCTGAATAATATTTCATTCTAGGTATGTACTATATTTATCCATTCATCTATCAGTGAACACTTGGGTTGCTTCCACATTTTAGCTATTGCAAAAAAAAACATGTATATAAACATGGTGTATAAATGTCTTCAAGACCTCGCTTTCAGTTTTTCTACGTATGTAGTCAGAAGTGGAATTTCTGGATCACGTGGTAATCTTTTTAAAGTTTTTATTTAAATTTCAGTTACTTAACACAGTGTAATATTAGTTTCAGGTGTGCAACGTAGTGATTCAACACTTCCATACAACACCTGGTGGTCATAACAGCAAGTGCCCTCCTTAATCCCTTTCACCTTTTTAACCCATCCCCTCATCAACTTCCATTCTGTTAACCAGCAGTTTGTTCTCTATAGTTAAGACTCTGTTGCAGGGTGTCTGGCTGGCTCAGTTGGTGGAGCATGTAATTATTGATCTCAGGATTGTGAGTTCAAGCCCCATGTTGGAGATAGAGATTACTTAAAAATAAAATCTTTAAAAAAAAGAGGGGGCACTGGGTGGCTCAGTTGGTTGAGCATCCGACTCTTGATTTCAGCTCATGTTATGATCCCAGGGTCATGGGATTGAGCTCTGTCTCCAGCTCTGGCTGAGCGTGGAGCCTGATTAAGATTCTCTCTCCCTCTCTCTCTCTCTCTCTCTCTCTCCCTCCCTCTGCTCTTCTCATGCTCACTCTCCTAAAAAAAAAAAAAAAAAAAAAAGTCTGTTTCTTGGTGATTTGCCTCTCTCTCTTTTTTCCCATTTTGTTCATTCGTTTTATTTCTTAAATTCCACATATGAGTGAGATCATATGGTATTTGTCTTTCTCTGACTGACTTATTTCACTCAGCATTATATTCTCTAGATCCATCCATGTCATTGCAAATCACAAGATTTCATTCTTTTTTTGGCTGAGTATATATATATGCCACATCTTCTTTTAAAAATTTTTTTATTTAAATTCAAGTTAGATAACATACAGTGTAGTATTGGTTTCAGGAATAGAATCCAGTGAATCACCATCACTTACATATAACACCTACTGCTTATTCTAACAAGTTCTCTGTATTTAAGTTCTCTTATGTTTGCATCCCTCTCTGCTTTTATCTTATTTTTCCTTCCCGTCCCCTATGTTCATCTGTTTTGTTTCTTAAGTTCCACATATGAGTGAAATCATATGATATTTGTCTTTCTCTGACTGACTTGTTTCACTTAGCATAATGCACTCTGCTTTCATCCACGTTGCTGCAAATAAGAAGATTTCATTCTTTTTGATTGCTGAGTAATATTCCATTGTGTATATATATATGTATATACCACATCTTCTTTTCCCATTCATCAGTTAATTGACATTTGGGCTCTTCCCATACTTTGGCTATTGTTGATACTCTTGATATATAAACACTGGGATGCATGTGCCCCTTTGAATAAGCATTTTTGTATCCTATGGATAAATATCTAGTAGAGCAATTGCTGGGTTATAGGGTAGTTCTATTTTTAATTTTTTGAGGAACCTCCATACTGTTTCCAAGAGTGGCTGCACCAGTTTGCATTCTTACCAGCAGTTCAAAAATGTTCCCCTTTCTCTGCTTCCTCTCCAACATCTGTTGTTTCCTGAGTTGTTAATTTTAGCCATTCTGACAGATGTAAGGTGGTATCTCATTGTGGTTTTGATTTTATCCATCTTCTTTATCCATTCGTCAATCAATGGACATTTGGGCTATTTCCACATTTTGGCTATTGTAGATAATGCTGCCATAAACATCAGGGTGTTGTATCCCTTTGAATTAGTATTTTTGTATACTTTGGGTAATACCTACTAGTGCAATTGCTGGATCATAGGGTAGTTCTATTTTTAACTTTTTGAGGAAGGTCCATACTGTTTTCCACAGTAGCTGTTCCAGTTTGCATTCCTACCAACAGTGCAAGAGGGTTATCCTTTCTCCACATCCTCACCAACACCTGTTGTTTCTTGTTGTTGATTTTAGTCATTCTGACAGGTAAGAAGTAATATCTCATTGCAGTTTTGATTTGCGTGTCCCTGATAATCAGTGATGTTGAGAATCTTTTCATGTGTCTGTTGGCCATCTGTATGCCTTCTTTGAAACAATATCTACTCATGTCTTCTTCCTATGTTTTAACTGAATTATTTGGTTTTGGGGTGTTGAGTTTTATAAATTCTTTATATATTTTGAATACTAACCCTTTATCAGATATGTTATTTGCAGATATAGTCTCCCATTCCGTAAGTTGCCTTTTAGTTTTGTTGACTGTTTCTTTTGCCCTGCAGAAGGTTTTTATTTTGACGAAGTCCCAGTAGTTTGTTTCTGCTTTTGTTTCCCTTGCCTCAGGAGACATGTCTAGAAAAAAGTTGCTATGGCCAACATCAAAGAGATTACTGCTTGTGTTCTCTTCTAGGTTATGGTTTCAAGTTTCGCATTTAGGTCTTTCATCCATTTTGAATTTAGTTTTGTGTATGGTGTACGAAAGTGGTCCAGTTTCATTTCTTTTGCATGTTGCTGTCCATTTTTCCCAACACCATGGATGATATGGTAATTCTATGTTTAATTTTTTTGAGGAATCTCCATGCTGTTTTCTACAATGACTGTACATTCCCACTAACAGTGCACAGGGCTCTAATTTCTCCACATCCTCTCCAACATTGACTACTTTCTGGGTATTTTTTAAAAAATAGTAGCCATTCCAGTGGGTATGACATAGTATCTCATTATAAATTTGATTTGCATTTCCCTAATGATTTGTGGTGTGTATCTTTTCACATGCCTATTGGCCATTTTATAATTTCTTTTCAGAAAAGTTTATTCAAGTCATTTGTCCATTTTTGAATTGGTTGTTTGTTTTTCTGTTGTTGGGCTTCAGGAGTTCTCTCTATATTTTTAATATTAACTCCCTATCAGTTATCTGATATGCAAATATGTTCTTGCATTCTGTGGGTTGCCTTTCACTCTGCTCATAGTGTCTTTTGATGCACAACAGTTTTATTTCTCCTAAAGTTCAACTTCTGTATTTTTGCTTTTGTTGCCTGTGTCTTCATGTCATATCCAATAAATTATTGCCAAATCTAATGCCATAAAGCTTCTGCCCTATATTTTCTTCTAAGAGTTTTTATTTATTTGTTTGTTTGTTTGTTTTTAACTTTTAGGTCTTAAGTTTAGATCTTTAAATAATTCTTAGTTAATTTTTGTATATGGTATTGAGTGAGAATCCAACTTCATTCTTTTACATGTTTATATCCAGTTTTCCCCGCACAGTTTGTTGAAGAGACTCTTTAACCCACTGAATGCCCTTAGCCCCTTGTGGAAAATAATTTAACCATGTATGCAAGTGTTTATTTCTGGGCTCTCTATTCTATTCCATTGGTCTACGTGTCTGTCTTCATGCTAGTGCCATACTCTTGATAGCTGTAACATATGGTAAGTCTTAAAGTCAGGAAGTATGAGTCCTCCAGCTTTGTTCTGCCAAGAGATTTTAGCTATTCAGAATCACTTGAGGTTCCTTATGAATTTTGGGATTTTTTTTCTATTTATGAAAAAAAATTGTTGGCATTTTGATAGCAATTAATCTATAGATTGTTTGGGGTAGTATTTACATTATAATGATATGAAGTCTTCTATTCCATAAACATGGGATATCTTCACATTTATTTGTGTCTTCTTTAACTTTTTTCAGCAGTATTTTGTAGTTCTCATTGTACAAGTCTTTCACCTCTTTGGTTAAGATCATTTCTAAGCATCCTGTGATACCATCATGAATGGAATTGTTTTTCTTAAATTCCTTTTTGGACTATTCGTTGTTAGTATGTAGATGAACAACTGATTTCTGTTTGTTGATTTAGTGTCCTGCTACTTTGGCGAATTTGTTAATTAGTTCTAACAAAAAATTTTTGGTAGAATCATTAGGGTGTTCTACATATAAGATCATACCATCTGCCAACAGAGATAATTTTATTTTTTCCTGTTTGGATGGCTTTATTGTTCTTTCTTGCCTACTTGCTCTGAATGGAACTTTTGTGTTGAACAAAAGAGGTGAAAGTGAGCTTCCTTACCTTGTTCCTGATCTTAGAGGAAAAGCTTTCAGTCTTTCACCATTGAATATGATTTCTGCCTTGGGGTTTTTCATATATGCCTTCTAATACGCTGAAGTCATTTCTTTCCATTCCTAGTTTGTTGAGTGCTTTTTTTTCATGAAAAATTGTTGTATTTTGTCAAATGCCTTTCTGCATCAATTTAGATGATCATGTGGGATTTTTCATTCTGTTAATGTGATGTATTACATTAATTGTTTTTCATACATAGAACCATCTTTGCATCCTAGAAATAAATCTCTCTTGGTCATGGTGTATAATCCTTTTAAAATGCTGCTGAATTCAGTTTGCTAGTGTTTTGTTGAGGGTTTCTGAATCAATGTTGATAGGGATATTTGTCTGTAGTTTTCTTTTCCTGCAGTGTCCTTGTCCGGATTTAGTATCATAAAATAAATATAGTATCATATAATAAGCCTCAGAGTAAGTTAGAAAGTGTTCCTTCTTTTTAAATTTTTTGGAAAAGTTTAAGAAGGATTGGTGTTGGTTCTTTAAATGTTTGGTAGAATTCACCAATCAAGCCATCATGTCCAGGGGTTTTTTATGTTGAGAGATTTTTGAATACTGACTAGATCTCCTTACCAAATAAAAGTCTATTCAGATGTTCTATTTCTTCATGATATAGTCTAGATAGGTTTTGTATTTATAGAAACTTATCCATCTCACCAAGGTTATCCAATTTGTTGATATGCTATTGTTCACAGTAATCTCATAATCCTTATTTCTCTAAAATCAGTAATGTCTTTGCTCTCATTTCAATTTTAGTTATTTGAGTCTTCTGTTTTGCCTAGTCAGTCAAGATAAAGTTTTGTCAATTTTGTTGATCTTTCCCAAGAACCAACTTACGGGTTCATTGATTTTCTCTAGTTTTTCTATCCTATTGCCTATTTCTTTCACTTCTACCTTAGTTTTTATTATTTCCTTTCTTTTACCAGGTGAGTTTACTTTGTTATTCTTTTTCTAGTTCCTTAGGTTGTGAAATTAGGCTGTTGATTTGAGATCTTTCATCTTTTTTAATGTGTTTATAGTATAAATTTCCCCTTAGGACTGCTTTTGCTGTGTCCCATGAGTTGTGTTATATTTTCATTTCATTCATATCTAAGTATTTTCCAATTTCACCTGTGATTTTTTTTCTTTGATCAATTGGTTGTTTAACAATGTATTGTTTAACTTCCACAAATTTGTGAATTTTCCAGTTTTCCTTTTGTTACTGGTTTCTTTTTTTTTTTTTTTTAAGTTTTGTTTATTTTGAGAGAGAGGGAGTGAGAGAGAGCAAGAGAGGGTGAGTATGAGTGGGGGAGAGGCAGAGAGACAGGGAGAGAGAGAGAATCCCAAGCAGGCTCCAGCATGGAACCTGACATGGGGCTTGATCCCACAAACTGTGAGATCATGACCTGAGCTGAAACCGAGAGTCAGAGGCTCAACTGACTGAACCACCCAGGCTCCTCTCCTTTTGTTATTGGTTTCTAACTTCATCTTATTGTGGTCAGAGAAGATATTTTGTATCATATCTGTCTTTAAAATCTGTTGAGACCTACTGTGTGGCTTAACATGGTCGGTCCTGGACAATGTCCTATGCACACTTGAGAAATTGTACTCTGTGTTATTGGGTAGAGTGTTCTGTAAATGTCTGTTTGGTTTAATGATTTAAGTCCTCTGTTTCCACACTTACCTTCTGTCTGGTTGTTCTGTCCATTAGTGAGAGTGTGGTATTGAATTCTCCAACTATCATTATAGAACTATCTATTTCTCCTTTCAAGTCTGTCAATTTTTACTTCATGTATTTTGATGGTCTGTTCTTAGGTGTGTAAATGTTTATTATTGTTATATATTCTGGCTGTATTGAACTTTTTATTAATATACAATGTCCTTTTTGCCTCTTGCAAACTTTTTTGACTTAAAATCTATTTTATCTGATATTATTATAGCCATCCCTGCTGTCTTTTGGAATATCTTTTTCCATCCTTTCAGTTTCAGTCTGATTGTGTCTTTGGATCAAAGTAAGTCTCTTATCCAGTGTATAGTGGGATACTGTGTTTTTTTCCACTCTGCTAATTTTTGTTTTTTGACTGCAAAGTTTAATCCAATTACATTGAAAGTAATTACTGTGATAAGGAGGGACTTGCTTCTGTCATCGTATTATTTGTTTTCTATATACCTTATAGCTTTTTTTGTCCCTCATTTCCTGCATTACTATCTTCTTTTGTGTGTAATTGATTTTTTTGGTAGTGAAACATTTCAATTCCCTTCTCATTTCCTTCTGGGTATATTCTATAGCTGTTATCCTTGTGGTTATCATGGAAATTACATTTAACATCCTAAAGTTTTAATACTCATTTGAATTTATATAATCTTCAATAACATACAAAACTCTGCTTTCTTACAGCTTTATTACCCAACCCTTTCAGTTGTTGAAGTCATAAAATTACATCTTTATACCTTGTGTGTCTAAAAACAAATAATTGGGGTTTTTTTTTTTTGTTTTTTTGTTTTTTTTTTAATTTTTTTTTAATGTTTATTTATTTTTGAGACAGAGAGAGACAGAGCATGAACAGGGGAGGGTCAGAGAGAGAGGGAGACACAGAATCCGAAGCAGGCTCCAGGCTCTGAGCTGTCAGCACAGAGCCCGACGCGGGGCTTGAACTCACGGACCGCGAGATCATGACCTGAGCTGAAGTCGGACCCTTAACCGACTGAGCCACCCAGGCGCCCCAATAATTGGTTTTTTAATGCATTACTTTCATATATTATATACATATAATGGTTTAATGATGTGGTCAAGTCCTCTATTTCCACATTTATCTTCTAATATGTATATGTGTGTGTATATTTATATATGTATAAAACAAAGTAGGAAGTTATAAAATACTAGCTTTTATAATTGTCCACTTATTTTCCTTTACTGTGATATTTATTTCTCCATAAGATTTCATATTATCTGGGAATGCAAGCTGGTGCAACCACTCTGGAAAACAGTATGGAGGTTCCTCAAAAAACTAAAAATAGAACTACCCTATGACCCAGCAATTGCACTACTAGGCCTTTATCCACAGGATACAGGTGTGCTGTTTCGAAGGGACACATGCACCCCCATGTTTATAGCAGCACTATCAACAATAGCCAAAGTATGGAAAGAGCCCAAATGTCCATAGATGGATGAATGGAAAAAGAAGATGTGGTATATATATACAATAGAGTATTACTCAGCAATCAAAAAGGGTGAAATCTTGCCATTTGCAACTACATGGATGGAACTGGAGGCTATTATGCTAAGTGAAATTAGTCAGTCAGAGAAAGACAAAAATCATATGACTTCACTCATATGAGGACTTTAAGAGACAAAACAGATGAACATAAGGGAAGGGAAACAAAAATAATATAAAAACAGGGAGGGGGAAAAACAGAAGAGACTCATAAATATGGAGAACAAACTGAGGGTTACTGGAGGGGTTGTAGGAGGGGGAATGGGTTAAATGGGTAAGGGCATTAAAGAATCTACTCCTGAAATCATTGTTTCACTATATGCTAATTTGGATGTAAATTTAAAAAAAATAAAAAAGATTTCATATTATCGTCTAGTGCCCTTTGATCTCAACCTGTGGGACTCCTTTTAGCATTTTTGTAGGTCTACTAGTAACAAACTTCACCAGGTTTTGTTTATCTGGGAAAGTCTTAATTTCTCCTTCATTTTTAAAGAACAGTTTTGCTTTGGATATAGGATTCTTGATTTGAAATATTTTTCTTTTAGCACTTTAAATATATCCACCCACTGCCTTCTAGCCTCCAAACTTTTTGAAGATGAATCTGCTAGCAATCTTACCAAAGATCCCTTGTATGTGACAAGGCACTTACCTCTTGCTGTGTTCAAGATTCTCTTTTTATCTTGGGCTTTTAACAGTTTGGTTATACTATGTCTTGGTATGGGTCCCTACTTGAACTTCTTGGATATTTATGTCTTTCATCAAATTTGGCCATTATTTCTTCAAATATTTTCTCTACTCATTTCTCCCTTTCTTCTGTGACTCCCACAATGCATATATTGTTCTGCATTTTGATGTCTTACAGCAGGTCCCTGAGGCTCTGTTCACTTTCTTCCATCTTTTTTTCTTTACCTGTTCCTCAAAATTGATAACTTCCATTGTCCTGTCTTTCAGTTCATGGATTCTTTCTTCTGCCTGTTCAAATATGCCTTTGAATCCCTTCTAGTGAATTTTTATTTCAGTTGTACTTTTTAGCTTCAGAATTTCTTTTTGTTTCTTTTTAAGTTTTCTGTCTTTTTATTGATATTTCCATTTTGTTTATATAGTTTTCTTGACTTGCTCCACATCTTTTAGTTCTTTGAACATTTTTAGGACAATTGTTTTAAAGTCTTTGTTTAGTAGATCCATTATCAGGTCCTTTACAAAGACAGTTTCTGTGGTTTATTTTTTTCCTTTGAACAGGCCATACTTTCCTGTTTCATGGTATGCCTTGTGATTTTTTGTTGAAAACTGGACATTTGAATCTATAATGTAGTAACTCTGGAAATCAAATTCTCCTTCTTCCCAGTGTCTGCAGTTTTTTTTCTGTTTTGCTTTTTATTTCTGTAGGCTATCTCTGTACCAAGGATGAGATTGAAGTGAAAACTTAAGGTCTTTTCAGGTCTTCTTTCCTCCTGCTTTCCCTCAGTTTGTGCAGTAACTTTCTAATTTCTCTAGAATATATCATCACTTTTGAATATCCTAGTCTTAAGTGTATGAGTCTGAAAATGGAGAAAGAGAGAAATATGAAAGGGGGAAAAAGGTGTTAGCTCATTAAATGCTTTGGAAGTTAACTTGAGGAGGGAAGTCTTGCAATAATGAGGGGAGGTGCAATAATGAAGGCCTCCCTCCTTTGTGTCTGCACCTTCATGTTTAGAAGCAGCAATCAGTGACCGTAACACAGATACCTAATATTTGCATGACAGAATCCTTATTGCCAACCCTGGATCCCACAGCTGTGTGCTGAAATATGTGCTCCTGAAATATGTGCAACGCTGCCTGATGTAGGGTGGGAAGAGGGGAATGAGTAGTCACTGCCAAGCTAAAAACTGAAATTAATGGCAATTTACCTTCCTTCCAAGAATTCTCTTAGATGTTGGAAGCCTTCAGTATCCTCCATAATTCCAAAGTAACTGCATCAAATACATATTACCAGTACAATAGTTATCTGGGTGGGGAGACAAATTCCTGGTGCTTCCTACTCTGCCATCTTCCCAAAATCATCCTCCTTACTTATTCTGGTGTTCAGATTATTGTAAATTTGGCCACTGGGTGGCCCTTCAAGTTTGCTCCTATGTATATTTCACAGGCTGCATTAATTAATTAATTAATTTATTTATTTATTTAACTTCAAGTTAGTTAACATACACATTGGTATTGGTTTCAGGAGTAGAACCCAGTGATTCATCAGTTGCATATTACACCCAGTGCTCATCCCAACAAGTGCCCTCCCTAATGCCCATCACCCTTTTAGCCCATCTCCCTACTCACCAGCAACCCACAGTTTGTTCTCTGTATTTAAGTTTCTTATGGTTTGCCTCCCTCTCTGTTTTTATCTTATTTTTCCTTCCCGTCCCCTATGTTCATCTGTTTTGTTTCTTAAATTCCACATATGAGTAAAATCATATGATATTTTTCTTTCTTTGACTTATTTCACTTAACATAATACACTCTAGTTCCATCCACGTTGTTGCAAATGACAAGATTTCATTCTTTTTGATTGCTGAGTGATATTCCATTGTGTGTGTGTGTGTGTGTGTGTGTGTGTGTGTGTGTGTGTATGTGTACACACCACATCTTTATTTTTTCATCAGTTGATGGACATTTGGGCTCTTTACATAATTTGGCTATTGTTGATAGCACTGCTTTAAGCCCAATTATTTTTTTAAGCATTTCACTTTCTGGCAGAATGAGACGTTCAGGCCTATTTTGTACTTTCCCTTCATCACCTCTGGAATCTCTGTTTCTGGAATTTAATTTCTCTAAGAAACTTTATCCTTTAGTAGAATATGGTATTTAGGAACCAAAATCTGGATGCTAGGTGTGATAACTGCTTTGGAAAGAAATTGATACTAGAATATTTCAACAGAGCTAGAATATACACACATACACATAGACACACACATTCATAACATACATCTACATTAGTTCATACTAATTCTTCAAATTCCAGTTGAACATCACAGCAAATCTCCTAGTTTTCTTTCTCCCCATATGTGCAGCTTCGTTCTCTGACGGTGAGAAACCTGAATCCCCATATTCTCAATTATTTTTAGGTCTTTGCTCACTTCCTCTGTACATAATCAGTCTCCTGACCTCCAGCTGCCTCTTTGCCCAAGTCTCTCAGGCTCCACTGCCCCTAGCCACCTCAAGAACAAGAAAGGTAGAGAGCAAATACATGTTTTTTAACTGAATAAAAGAGGGGGGTGGGGGAAAGGAAGGGAAGGGAAGAGAGAAAGGTAGCAAAAAGTAGAGTAAAAGGGAAACCTTTTTATCTGTCTCCACAGTCACCTGGTATGCTGTGAAGAACAGAGAGCAGGATGATGTACAGAATGAGGAATAACTGAGGAGAGATGGTCAGCATCATTCAATGTTAAAAAGCTCTGGTCTTATTTTCTCAACTCAGTCATTCTTCTACAATATACTGGGAAAGACAACAGCCTGTTTGTCCTCATTTCAAAATCTAGAGATATCCATTCTGCAAGCAAAAGAACCTCCTAAGAAAACCCTTTCCTTGTCAGTATAATGTTCAACCTAACCCAGCTGTACCCAACCTCTAGGCCAACAGGTGCAGAGGCCACTGACCCTGGAGCTGAGTAGACTCTGGAAACTGCTATGTGTAAAGGAACAAAAGTCACTGATCAAAGGTAGTCATGCAGTAGAAGCTGGTCTTCTCTGGCATGCCATTTGCAGAACACCTGGACAGGCTTGGCAAAGATGGGAACAAGGTTAGAGGTCAGGGCCAGGGGCATAGTTTAGAGCTCCATGGCAGAACTGCTTTCAGGCAAAATTGTGAAACAGGGAACACGTTACGGAAGCTGCTTCAGTCCCTACTCCAGAGGCCCTTCTGACAATTGACTTCTCCCTGACCACAAACTGGGATTATAGAGAGGGGAAAGAAAGGTTGTGGAATTCAGAGAGCATGGTATAAAGTGGGCCAGGATACTAGAATGTCAAGAAATCTGGATTTTAAAATAAGGGAAGGATCCTTATTATTTAAAGGATCCTTATTATTTAAAGGATCCTTATTATTTAAAATAAGGGAAGGATCCTTATTATTTAAAATAAGGGAAGGATCCTAGGTATAGGAATTTGTTCCCAGAAGTAGAGTTTATTCCCAGATTTGTATTTGGAAATCATCTGCCCAGTGCAAAGCAGGAATGTAGTGTTAATAAAAGTAGCATTAGATCATGATAGAAATAAACATGAGAAATGTTCACAAATGCAAATATTAGGACAAGAGAAGGACATGGCCCTGGTTCTTCCTGATGGACAGCACCACTAAAGCTAGTGTGGTTTTGTCATTTACTTCTTTACATTCACTTCTATAGAGTAAGACTTTCAGTTATTCAGTGAATTAGTCAAGTTACTTAACTCTTGGTACCTCAGTTTCCCATCTAGAAAATGGGAATAATAATGCCTACTTCCTGGGCTTGTTATGAGAACTAAATTAACAATTAAAGTAAATCACCTAGAACAATAGCCAGCACATTATTCTCCTTCTTATTTTTATTTGTGTCATGACCAATATCTTTCCCCTTTAAGTTCTGTGTATGCAGCACTGTAAGCCCAGCCCCTCAGGTCACATTGCATCAGGGAATCCTACAAGTGTGCTGACCACTAGGTGCTAGACAACGTATCATAGACAATACACCACACAGAGCCTGGCAGCATTATTTTGTCTGTATATCAGTTATCTGTGCACTCCTTTTATTTACCTGTCCATTCTTGAGGGCAGGTACTGAGTATTATCATGTGCAGTCTGTGGAATAAAATGAGTATGAAACTGGAGTCAGAGATTCCTGGGTTTAAATCATAGGCCACTTAGAGAAGCTACATGATGTTAGACAAAGCTACATGATGTTAGACAAGTTACTTGTCTATTCCTATACTGTTTTCTCATTAGTAATAAGAATATGAATACCTATCTTCTAGGCTCATTTTGAATATTACTCAGAGTGCTATTAAAGTGTTGGCCCTGCCAGTACATGGCAATGACTATCATTTTTACAAAACACCTAGTACGGACTAAGTGCTAACAGCATGTTCAGCGACTCAGTGAAGTCACCCTACATAATTTCTCAAGAGCTTTGTCTATTGCTGATGGGCCCTCCAGCAGAACATACCCTGTGAGACCATTTAGTACAATGACCTCATTTTACAGAGAGAAAAACTGAGGCCCAGCCAGAGGACATAACTTGGTAGAGTGCCCAGCAGGGCAGGCAAAGCTAGAACCTACTTTGGACTCAACATCCTGAGCTAGTCTCATCATCCTGTAACTCACTGTTCTGGAGTGTCCCTCATATTTTCTAACAAGGTTATTTAGCGATTTCATTTCCCATTGCTCTTTCACCAAGAGAAGCCAAGTCCTGAGATCTTCAGGTGGGCCCATGAAAAGTGGCTGTTAAAGCTGAGCATAGTCTAGTACTCCTGGGGCAAAACAAACAGATCACTGATCCCTCTACTATTCCACAGCGAATGCCACTGTTTGATGTCCCTGCTCTCCATAGAAAAAGAAGAGTAAAGTCCACCTGGTTTCTCAGCTGTTCCAAAATAAACCTCTGGCCCATACAGGTCTATAGACAATTGGTGTCACCTGTTGGTTTCTACAATTGAATGGTTTTACCCTTTTAGTTCTAAATGTTCTCACAGATAGGCCTTTTACATAAATATGTACAACTTGCCAATATGTGCAATTTAGTAAGACTTATTAGCCTCGCGGGGTAGCATCTGCCTGAAAACAGGTTAACTAGCCTCTATCTTCACCCCCAGAGGAAAGTGGCATGAGGTCACAGAAAAATCACTGGACTGGACCTATGGAATACACAAAAATTGTACACCAAGTAGTGTGTGTGTGTGTTGTGTGTGTGTGTGTGTGTGTGTGTGTGTGTGTGTGTTACTGGGGTGAAAGTACCAGGACTTTATTAAATCTGAAAGAGGCCCGGGGCACCTGGGTGGCTCAGTCGGTTAAACGTCCGACTTTGGCTCAGGTCATAATCTCACGATTCATAAGTTTAAGCCCCGCATCTGGCTCTGTACTGAGAGCTCAGAGCCTGGATCCCGCTTTGGATTCTGTATCTCCCTCTCTCTCTGTTCCTCCCCCACTTGCACTCAATCTCACTGTCTCTCTGTGTCAAAAATAAATAAAGAATAAAAAAAGTTTTTTTAAATCTGAAAGTGGTCCATTGGTAGCCCAAATATGTTGAAATGTAAAACATTAATTATCTGTCTTCGTTTCAAGTTCTTAAAATTCGAAGAAAATAGGGGCAGGATACTTGACAGCTCTTCCCCAGTGCCAGCGAAAGGTCTCTGTTGGACCATGGTCTTTGGGCTCTTGCCTCAAGGTTGTGCCATTAAAGACTGCAAGGTTGGCTCTCCAGTAGGGAAAAGTGGCGGTAGAAATTCAAGCCTCTCAGAGCCAATAGTCCCTGAGGCTTTGGGCAAGAAAACCTGAGGACTTTGTAGCAGGTAAAACTCTAGGAATCTTCCTGGAAGCCCAACATAAAGGATGAGCATGCAGGTGGCTTCCTGGGGGCAGTCTGCAGGGAGATGACCTAGGACTAGATGTGAAAATACCTTTACCAAGTAGGACCCAAAGGATCCAGAGCAATCTGGAACTAGAAGTAGAATCAAAATTGTACAGAAAAGGGACAAAACGGATGAAGGAACAAGAAGATCTAGATCAAAGTAGACAAGAATAAAACCGAAAAGCCCCTAGAAAGCAAGCTACTATGTTTTTAAATAATGCACAAAATGGCAGAAGAGGGAGCTCTGTGAAGAAAGAAATGCTTTGCCAAAAATAGTCTTATTTTAAAAGTTCAGTTCATGGGGGAGGGGGAGGAAAAAAAAAAGAGGTTAGAGTGGAAGAGAGCCAAAGCATAAGAGACTCTTAAAAACTGAGAACAAGCTGAGGGTTGATGGGGGGTGGGAGGGAGGGGAGGGTGGGTGATGGGTATCGAGGAGGGCACCTTTTGGGATGAGCACTGGGTGTTGTATGGAAACCAATTTAACAATAAACTTCATATATTGAAAAAAAAAGTTCAGGGAAGCAAATCTCACCTAAAATTGAACAACAGAAAGTACCATGGTCAAATATCATATAAAGTTATTATAAGAAAAAATTGTATGTCCACGGACAATGAAAGCATACCAGAAAGATGTGCCCACAAAACACCTAGAGTCTGTAATCTACATAAAAGTATGAAGAGAGCCAGAAACAATAAAGATATGGATAAATATTAAATATTTTGTCATTTAAAATTTTCATTAAAAGATAACTGATGCTTGATATGATAAAAATTATTGTCAAGTTTCTAATGTATATAGAAGTAAAACATGATAATAAGAGCACACAGATAAAAGAGGGAAATCAGTGGGGTAGTGCAGTAAGCTTATGCTGGCTCACAAAAACTGATTGTGTATATCTCTTCTAAACTCTGAATTCATTGACATCACTTCGGTAGCTTGAAATCATCTGCGGCAAAAGTATTTGCTCCATGGAATTGGCAAAAGATGCAGATCAGGGCCCTTTTTTTACCTTTAAGATCTGGTTATTAAAAGTTTATCCACAGGGGCGCCTGGGTGGCGCAGTCGGTTAAGCGTCCGACTTCAGCCAGGTCACGATCTCGCGGCCCGTGAGTTCGAGCCCCGCGTCGGGCTCTGGGCTGATGGCTCAGAGCCTGGAGCCTGTTTCCGATTCTGTGTCTCCCTCTCTCTCTGCCCCTCCCCCGTTCATGCTCTGTCTCTCTCTGTCCCAAAAATAAATAAACGTTGAAAAAAAAATTAAAAAAAAAATAAAAGTTTATCCACATATCACTGGGGAAAGTGGAACTGTAATATTACAGGATCTTATACACAAAGTCATATAACATTACTTCTATTTTTTATTGAAGTATAACTAACATACAGTGTTATATTAGTTTCAGGTGTACAATATAATGATTCAACAATTCTATATATCATTATAGAGTGCTCATCAGGATAAGTGTATTCTTAATCCCCTTTATCTATTTCACCCCTTCCCCCACCAACCTCCCCTCTGGCAACCATCAGTTTGTTTACTGTATTTAAGAGTCTGTTTTTTTGTTTGTCTCTTTTTGTTTGTTTATTTGTTTTGTTTCTTAAATTCTACATATGAGTTAAATCATACGGTGTTTGTCTTACTCTGATTTATTTCACTTGTACCTCTAGGTCCATCAATGTTGCAAATGGCAAAATCTCATTCTTTTTTATGGCTGAGTAATATTCAATATACACATACACACACCACACTTTCTTTATCCATTCATCTATTAACACTTGAGTTGCTTCCATACTTTGACTATTGCAAATAATGCTTTATTAAACATAGGGGTGCAAGTATCTTTTCAAATTAGTGTTTTCATTTTCTTTGGGTAAATACCTGGTAGAAGAATTACTAGATCATATGGTAATTCTATTTTTAATTTTTTGAGGAACCTCCATACTCTTTTCCACAGTGACGGCAACAATTTGCATTCCCACCAACAGTGCATGAGTGTTCCCTTTTCTCCACATCCTTGCTAACACTTCTTATTTCTTGTCTTTTTAATTTAGCCATTCTGACAGGTGTAACGTGATATCTCACTGTGATCGCTGTGATTTTGATTTGAATTTCCTTGATGATTAGTGATGCTGAGCATCTTTTCATGTGTCTGTTGGCCATCTGTATGTTCTTTTGAAAGATGTCTTCTGCCCATTTTTAATTGGATTATGTCTTTTTGGTGTTGGATTATTTCGTTTTATTGATGGTTTCCTTCGCTGTGCAAAAGTCTTTTTATTTTGGTATATTCTCAATAGTTTAATTTTTCTTTTGTTTCCCTTGCCTGAGGGGACATATCTAGAAAAATGTTTCTACAGCCAATGTCAAAGAAATTACTGCCTATGTTTTCTTACAGGAGTTTTTTGATTTCAGGTCTCACATTTAAGTACTTAATCTATTTTGAATTTATCATTATGTATGGTGTAAGAAAGTGGTCCAGTTTTATTGTTTTGCATGTAGTTGTCTAGTTTTCCCTGCACCATTTGTTAAAGAGGCTGTCTTTTCCACATTATATGTTCTTGCCTCTTTCATTGTAGATTAATTGACCATGTAATCATGGGTTTAGTTCTCAGCTCTTTATTATGTTCTATTGATCTGTGTCTGTTTTTGTGCCAGTACCATACTGTTTTGATTATTACAGCTTTGTGGTGTATCTTGAAATCTGGGATTGTGATACCTCCAGCTTTATTCTTCTTTCTCAAGATTGTTTTGGCTATTTGGGGCCTTTTGTGGTTCCAGACAAATTTTAGTATTATATGTTCTAGTTCTGTGAAAAATATTGTTGGTATTTTGATAGCGATTTCATTAATCTATAGATTGCTTTGGGTAGTGTGGACATTTTAACAATATTTGTTCTTCCAATCCAGGAGCATAGAATATCTTTCCATTTGTGTCATCTTCAAGTTTTTCAACAATGTTTTATAGTTTTCAGAGTATTGTCTTTTACCTCCTTAGTTAAATTTATTCCTAGGTATTTTATTATTTTGGGCGCAATTATAAATACAATTGTTTTCTTAATTTCTCTTTCTACTTTATTATTGTATACAAATGTAACAGATTTCTCTATATTAATTTTGTATCCTGGTATAACATTATCTGACACTAGTATTAAAACAAAGATAAGTATTGCAAACTTTGGAGAAGACATTAAAAAATAAAAGAATAGGTAAAAGCCAGTAGAGAAGATAAAATGGAATACTAAAAAACAATCCAACAGAAGGCAGAAAAGAGGAAGTAAGAAACAAAGAACAGATGAGACAGATAGAAAACAAATATTAATAACTACATTATATATAAATGAACTAAATACATCCTTTAAAAGGATAAAGATTATTGCACTGAATGAAAAAAGAAAGACCCAACCCTATGCTCTTTATAAGAAACCCCCCTTAATATAAACAGATGGATTAAGGTAAAAGAATGGCAAACAATATGACCAAGCACACACTAGTCATAAGAAAGGTGAAGTGGGCATATTAATATCCAATAAAGTAGACTTAAGACAAGAAGTATTACCAGGGACATAGGAACATTTCATAATGATAAAGCAGCCAATTCATCAAGAAAGCCTAACATCCTAAATGTGTGTGACCTAACAGAACAAAATATATAAAGCAAAATCTGACTGAACTGGAAAGAGAAATGAGCAGATCCATACTTACAGCTAGAGATTTCAATCCTCTTCTCTCGGTGATTAATGAAAAAGTAGATAGAAAATGAGTTAAGACAGAAGATTTGAACAATAACATTAACCAACCTAACCTAATTGCTGTTTATAGAACTACACTATATATTACAGATCTACACACGATAGAATTACACCCCAAAATACAGAATACATATTTTTTTCAAGTGTACATGGAAGGATGGCAAGTCCTGTACTGGTTACTCTTTCACAGGCAGAAGCACAAGTCCACACTCATAAAACTAACATTTAACAATGTATAACTTAGGCTCCCATTCAACTTTTACTGAGGCACTATCATAAGCTGCAATTATGGTAACACTAGGTATGACAAAATCTCTGATAAGAAACTAACTTAAAAGAAATGAGTATAAATCCCACTTTAAGGAAGTTGACTATAAAAGGGTAGTAAGATTAGATTTTTTTGCAGTAATTTTAATGTTTTCCAATTAATCTGAGTCAGGATTTTGATTCCACTTAACATTGTGAATTTTAAATGTTCAAATATGTTTTTAAAATACACAAACTCGTTCCTTAGCCTTTGTTTTTATTATGTAAGTCCTTGATACAGCACACACTGATGCTTTTTTTTTTTTTTTTTTTTTTTGGGGCACACTTGTAATCACCACTCAGACTCCCTTCAGACATATTTATTGCTTATATTCTATTTAAGTGACTTGACTCTTGGGTAAAATAAAGAATGGGGAGGGAAGATGAGCTAGTCTTATACAGTTCTTTACAAAGGTACAATTTAATAGATATTAGATTCAGAAGCATAACTCTAGTATAAAGACATAGTTTTCTCCCCTCAAAAGAAATCTGAGAACATTTAATGAAGTTTTCTGAGAAGACACAATAATTTTCATTCATTTTAATTTTTTTATCAGTTCCAGCACATAATTACAAAATAACTGAGGTTAACACAGGCCCAGATGCAGACAAGTGAGAATGTGGCCCCACCATATCTCAGGCACTGAGAATCCCCATATGGTTGTCCACTTTGATCAGTGTTTAATGTACGTGGAATGTACAGGCATCCAGAAGTTCTGTGAAGCAAAACATAAGAGAAAGAACTTCAGGTACTGCCTATGCTTGCTAAACACAATTCTGTTCCTCTTTTCTAAAAGTAAATGCTAGGTAATAACAATTTTTTTAAAAATCTCTGTCTATCTCCTGATGTCAGTGCTATACTTAAATACCAACATTTTCCTTTCCTCCTGCTCTCATCATCTCCAACACATAATATAATTCAACAAAAATTCAGGCACACCCCCAGCAATTTGATTATCCCAGCTCTAATTTTATTTCTCCAACTGAATCCTTTTTGAGGCAGCTATGCCATTCTAAAATACATACACATATATAAAAACATATATATGCATGTATAAACTATGCCATTTTAATATATATTTATTTATATATTTAAATATAAATATACATATATATAAAATATACATATAAAGGCATATTATAGTGCTAAGTTCATTTTGTTTCTATTAATATTATTTATACATTTGACTTAAAATCTTTGAAAATTGATCCTCTATGAGTCATGCTGTGAGTCATCTCCCAACCTTCTCCCTATACTGAAGTGCTCACACATGTGTACCTTTTCATTTTGTTAGCAAAAAAAAAATGGAAATGCACAAGTAAACAAGTCCAATTTCCAAATGATCTCAAGTTCTATTGTACTCTCTGTCTCCTTCAAATGATTTGGTCTTTTCTCAGGTAGTCTTATACTGTTGTCTAATTGAGTTGCTTCACTGGTAAGTCTGAATCCTCCTGCAGGGCCAGGAGCAAGCCCTCTCCATCTTTATGTTCCTATCAGTACAGGCCCAGGGCTTGGCTTACGATGGTCCTTAATACTCTACTCACCAGAGTGTAAACATGGTTTCATGTTAGCAATGGCCATAAGATACTCTGGTCCTAAGTATTTTCTGTAAGTTGTTTCATCCTGAAGGTTAGCCAAACATGCAGTGTCATCACTGAAAAGCAGATCCTTGTTTGAGGATTCAAACATCTGGAACATCCTGTATTCAAACCCATTTCTTCCAAAGAGCTCCTGAGTCAGACAGACAGACAGACAGACAGGCAGAGAGTGAGCAGCAGCACCAGGGAGCACAAGGTTGTGTATTCTGCCTCAGAAGATCTAAGTCTGCTGGGCTGCTTAGCTCCAGCACCTGGAACCCTGGGGCACAGCAACAGTTTGGGAGGCACCATTAATGGCAAAGAGCATGGCCTCTGGGTTCAGATCCTGGGCCTAGCTTTTGTTTGTCATGTGACTGTAGGAAAATTCTTTACTAAGCTCAGTAAACCTTGTTTACTCATTTGTAAACAAAGATAATAACCCTAAATAGTAAGATGATGTATGTAAATTAACTGCTAAATAGGAAAAGCTTCAAGTTGGCCACTATATCACAGTTCCACCAATCACTGCTGGATATTTTCAACTTTCTGGGTCACACTTGCCTGTCTTCCTGCTGCCCGAAGCCCTTGCTGTCTTGCCTCTGCTATTCCCTAGATCTGCCCCAGGCACCTGAACATTTCCATCTCTTCCTGCCCCTCCTCTCCTTTCTTTCGTTCAGCCCCCCTGTAGCCATGGGGGCAGCTTGCCCTTTGGGAGATGCACCCCTTCAAAAGTCCATGACCGAGAGCCTTTTGTTTTGCCAGTTCTCCCTGGGTCATAATCCTTTAACTGGGATGTGTGGGCAGCATATGCGAAGACATGGAATGTTCATCTGGGGCTCTTCCAGGAATGGGGTGTGTGAGTGCAAAAGGCAGATGAAGCTTTGGGTTTTCCTTAAGATCATTTGATTTAGGCATCCTGCTACTCCATAGCCCTTGTTGGCTGCCTGTAGAGGTCATGAGTTGTTTGAATGTTAGCTCTGGAACTTTCATGAAGCCTGAAACAGTGCTTGGCCTGCCCAGGTTCATTAATGCATTGGGACCCACCCTAGGTCAGGTAGAACAGCCTCCATTCTGCTCTTCCCACAAATACCTCACCCTTGTGTTAAGGCCTCTGAGCCAACACCCTTATTTCTGTGACAGAAGAAGAAAGAGACAGCTCTCATGGAGGAACTGAACAAGTCCAGGAGGTACCAGGAGTCTGCTCAGAGAAGCAAGTGAGTCTCAGGGAGATACTTCAGATATTCACATGTCCAAGGCTTTTTCAGTCCACTTTGATACCCTAGACAGCCCCAGAGCACAAAGTGAACATGGCCACCATCTAGCTTTCTGCTTTCATCAGAGGCAGGGTTGCAAGAATCTAGTTCCACATCCCAGGGATAAAGTCCCAGGGAGAAAGGGTATGAGACTGGGCTGGGTGTGCCTATCAGCTCTGCAACTGACCTGAGCACTCAGTTGGGAGGACTGTGTGGACAGGACCTCCTGTGTGGCCATACCTGTTGGTTGAAGAGAATTCTGCTTACAAAATCTGCCTTATCTTTCCTTGAGACCACAGCATGATTTGGGACTCTGGCCAGGTGGCAGCTCTGAGCTTCAGTCACAGGTTTCCTGGTACCATCGAGGCACAGCAGCTCAAAGTCTTCATGCTTCAGATCCTTAGCCCATGCTTCAGTGTTCTTTCCTAGGGGGAAGGAAGGTGGGTCAGCCACAGCAGACAGCTTTGGTCAAGGTGGCCTCACCGGGGGGATATGACCAACCACCAATGTCTGGGAGAATCATAGAGACATGGAAGAATGAAATAATAAGGCTTTAAAAATAAAATAGAAAAGAAAATTCATTTTCGGTCCTGTTAAAGGCAAAGATTTCTTAAACATCCCCCAAAAAAGCACTAGCCAAAAAGGAGAAGATTGGTTGAACTATATTAAAAATTAAATTTTAACTATATTAAAAATGTAAATGTTAATCAAAAGACATCATTAAGAAAGTGAAAAGTCTTTCAGAGAGGGACAAGATATTTTCAATCCATATAGCTGATAAAAACTTGTATCCAGAATATTTAAGGATTGCCTATATATTAAGGGAGCTAGACACGCTTTAATAAACTTTCCTGGTTACCTGACTGGGGAGTGACTTCCCATAAGAGACTCAGATTTTTTCCAAGGGAGGAAAGGACAGTACAGACACATACCATCAGTGTTCTGAAAGACCGTGTGATCCTTCACAAAGGCCACGTCTCCCTTCTCAACCAGACACCTGCACAGCAAGGGTCCAGTTAGTGAGGAGGATCAATAGGAGTGAGAGGGAGAGACAACCAGAGGGAACCACCTAGGGGTTCACACCCCCTCCACCAGAGCCACCAGGCACACCTAACACTGACCACATCCACACACACAACTGTAACACCCAACTGTCCCTGGGAATTAGAGGGGAAATGTAATAGAAAAAGAAATCTGCCTGGGGTGCCTGGGTGGCTCAGTTGCATCCGACTTTGGCTCAGGTTATGATCTCATGGTTCGTGGGTTCAAGTCCCACGATGGGCTCTGTGCTGATAGCTCAGAGCCTGGAGTCTGCTTCAAATTCTGTGTCTCCCTCTCTCTCTGCCCCTCCCATGCTCATGCTCTGTCTACATCTCTCTCTCAAAAATAAACAAACATTGAAAAAGAAATCTGCTCATTTTGTTTCTATTGTAGATAATAACCCTTGTTTGGTTCCTTATTTGAAATACTGATTGGTTTCTCCAGAGAAGATGCTTGTGTTCTCCTATTAACAGGGATATTCAAGAACGGCTCTTTGGTTGGATCAGAACTCACATCAGAGGGGCGCCTGGGTGGCTCAGTTGGTTAAGCGTCTGACTTCAGCTCAGGTCATGGTCTCACGGTCCATGAGTTTGAACTCTGCGTCGGGTTCTGTGCTGACAGCTCAGAGCCTGGAGCCTGCTTTGGATTCTGTGTCTCCCCCTCTCTCTCTGCCCCTCCCCCACTCATGCTCTGTCTGTCTCTCAAAAATGAATAAATGTTAAAAAAAAATTTTAAAAACTCACATTAGAGATTAAAGTCAGCATGGAAGACATGATTTTGAAGGAGTCTTTTCACATTCAGATGTCTAGTCAGCTTTAATAAAAGTTAATGTGCACCACTTAGATATGTTTTCATGATTAATCCCCTGAAAAATGTTTCTCTGTGTTTAAGGTCCATTTTTTATGAGAAATGTTGAACATACTAAAAATCAGTTCTATGACATCCAGTCAGTTGGCAATTGATACTAATGATTCATTATCAGGAGCACCTCTCCAGTTTTCTCTAACTTCAGGTCCCTCTATACTTAGCTAGGATCAGTTACTCCCATTCAATTTTCCTAAGTCTTGCCCTATTTCTTTCCTCCACCCACTCTCCATATAGTCCCAGTCCTGAATAAGCACGATCATCTGCCTCAGGTGTGTCTGTACCTCAGCAGGGAGGCAGACCAGAGACCCTCCCGATCATTAACTTCTCTGGGGCATTCCTGTGTTCCTTGCTCTACTCTAGATCTGTGATTCTCAAAGTGTGAGCTGGGATCAGCAGTATAGGTACCAGCTGTGAATCTTTTAGAAATGTGAATTCTTGGGCCCCACCCCAGACCTACTAGATTAGAAACATCTGGGGGTGGGGCCCAGCAATCTGTGTTTTAACAATCTCCCCAGGAGATTCTGTGCTGTAGTGGTGAGAACCACTATTTCAGATAGCCACCTCCCCATTCTATAGAGCAGTGACTAAAATGTTTTCCAAATTTCCACATACTTCTATCTCTCCATATTCCCTCTCCCCAATACTCACTCTGACATGTCCTCCTGCTTCCCAGAGAAAGCACAGATAACATCACATGGGCTTTCTTCCAGCCAAATCTGTTAGTCCAAGTCTCCAGTGCTCTTCTCCTGCCCATCAGGCACAGAGAAGAAACAAAGGTCTCCCTCCCAGCAGGTGTCCTCCCCAGGTGCCTTGCATCCCATTCCTGCCCATACTCTCAGGCACTTTCTCATAGTTTTCCTCTTTCTCTTATGCAATTGGAGTCTTTCCCTGTTCCCTGGGCTCTTTTTGTCAGCATTTATACTTTTCTTTTTTAAAAAACAATAATCCCTGTTTTGATCCCACATTGCCCTCAGCAATGGGCCTCCCTCCCGGACTCATCTAAACACCTACAAGTAATCATTGCACTTACAATCAGCATCTCTTCTCACCACCTTCACTGACCCCTGCTGGTCAGTTTATGGGATTGACTCACTATTGAATCTGCTCCCACCAGATCCAGGGGCCAGTTCACTATACTCATTTTATCTGGTCTCTCAAGTTCATCCTTTCCCCAGTTTGAAATGTTATCTCTGTTATAGACCAGATATAATGTGTCCACGTATAAGTGTTGGAAGTCTATTCTCTACCACTGATTTGTCATTCTTGCACATAAACAACTCTGTACTGATCATAATATTGCAGTATTATATAGTATTACAACATAATTTTTGTATCTAGGAAAACAAAATTCCCTTTATATAATTTTATTTAAAAATTATTGACTTTTGTTTGTCTACCAAGCTTTAATATTTTGAGAACTGACTCCTTCCCCCATCTCCCCCAATCGACCTGGTCACGGTGGAAGCAGCTAAAACTTTACAATGCAACATCACTGCATGAGTTGTGTGAACTCAAACTTTCACTGGAACTGGGCTGACAATCCCATTTCTTGAGAATTGGGACGAACATATTATAGTCTGTGCTTTACTGCTTCTGTAATAATGTTAATCACAGACATTTCCTTCCATGTAGACTGAAAAATAGAGAAAACCATCCTGCAGGGAAAGACAAAATGAGGCAGATGTGGAGGGGACGGGGGGAAGGGAGAGGGAGAGAGAGAGAAGCAGGGTATGTTCCCTTATGCTAAAAATTAATTCACTGTTTATCTAGAATTCTAATTTGGCTGGACATGCTAAATTTTATCTGGCAACTCTTGCTTTATAGTATCTTGGCTGTCTCCTGAGGCTCAAATCTTAGTCCTTACAAGGTGGAAGCTCCTTGGGTTTTTTCACTTGCAACCAAAGGAGTCTTTATTCATTACATTAAAGAAAACAAATTAAACAAGTAGATAAAATATATAGTATTCTATAGAGTGAAAAGTGCTTTAAAAAAAACCATAAAGCAAGAAAGGGGGATGTGAAATATTGGTAAGGGCATATGTGTGTGTATGTGAAATTACAGTGGCCAGGAAAGACTCCCTGATAAATCCTAAAGAAAATGAGGCAACTAGCTATGATATTAGGAGGAAGAATACTCTAAGTGGGAATAAGAGCAAGTACAAAGACACTGAGGCAGGAGTGTGCCTGATGTCTTCAGGGAATAGCTAGGATGCCAAGATGGCTGAAGTAGATACAGCAAGGGGAAAGATGTAGGAGATGAGGTCACAAAGGGCCTTCCCAGGTCATAAAGAGGCCTTATAGGTCAAAGAAGGACCCTAAATTTTACTTTGAGTGATACGGGAAATTACTGGAAGGTTTTAAGCAGAGAAGTGTGATACTCTGATTTATATTCTAACAGAATCACTCTTGCTGATATGTTGGGAATAGACTGGATGTAGGAGGGAGAAGAGGATAGAGCAGATGCCTCCTAACCCTTTAAGAATGTATGATAACAATCTGGAGAGAGATGATGGTGGTTTGGATCAAGGTGATATCAGTGGAGATGGGTGATGAGGTCAATTCTGGTTACCCTTTGCAGGTAGAGTCAACATGATTTGATGAAGGACCAGATATGGAGTCTGAGAGAAAGAAAGTAGACATAGATAGCAGACACTAAGGTTCTGACTTTTTTCCAAAAGGAAAAATGGAGTTGCCTGTAACTGATGTGGGTAAGACTGCTGGAGGTACAGGTTTGGGTGGGAGTATGTGAAATTTTAGAAGCTCAGTTTGGGACATTTAAATTTGAGACAGTGATTAGAAATCCAAGTGGAGATGCCCACTAGGCAGTCTGGAGTTTCATCTGGAGTTCTGAAGAGAACAGGAACATAAGTTTGGGAATTGTCAGCATGTAGATGGATCGAGAGTAGATAAAACCACCAAAGGTGTGAGCATGAAGAGAGAAGTCCAAAGACAGAGCCCTGGGGTACACCAACATATTGAGGATGGGGAAGTGAGGCGGAACCAACAAAGAGACAGGTGCAATAGCAGGAGAGGGAGGAGGGAATCCAAAGAGTGTGGTGTCCTGGAGCCAAGGAGGAAAATGCATCCATTGGGAGGAAGTGATGGGTGGTACCAATGACACTGGTCTGGTAGATGAAGCAATGGAAGGACTGAAAACTGGTCCTTCATTTGGGGATGAGAACAAGTTGTGTTTCAAGACACAGCTCTGACAATTCCAGTCCTCTGTAATATTATATTAGTGCCAAGGAGACCATCAACCCTAATACCAATGCACTTTCTGATGTAAAAACAAAAACAAAAACTACGTTAGCCTAGGTTTCATGTTCAGTATATAGTGTTGTAGTGGATCTGTGAAAATATGTAATTTATGTATGGCTTATGAAAGAGAACATTTTAGAGATGGTAGGACAAAGTCATCTGG
Source organism: Leopardus geoffroyi (assembly GCF_018350155.1). Lineage (NCBI taxonomy): Eukaryota > Metazoa > Chordata > Mammalia > Carnivora > Felidae > Leopardus > Leopardus geoffroyi. The sequence goes on from NC_059333.1 coordinate 129,250,561, forward strand.
CAGTGTGACAAATAAAGGGGCCCTTCCTAGAGGCTCACACATTCTCCACACAACCCTGATTCATACAACATGCCTACTGCCTCAAAGTGTCCCGTACTGCTCAGCACACTTAGAATTAAATCTACCTCCCTGATCAGGTTGATAGGGCACAGAGACATATTCAATGCCGCAGCTCCAGCTCTGCACACCCCTGATCCCCTCTCACCCATGCACCACCCCCCCTCCCCATCATGGCCTTTTCTGGCCTCAAACACGGCACAATTTGTCCTGCCCCATGCCTGTATCCTTGCTGTTCCTTCTTCCTTAATACTCTTCCTCCAGATTTTCTGAGGTCTGACTCCCTGTCAATATTAAAAACTTTTTTTAATGTTTATTTTTGAGGCAAGAGAGAGAATGTGAGCAGGGGAGGGGCAGAGAGAGAGGGAGACAGAATCTGAGACAGGCTCCAGGCCTTGAGCTGTCAGCACAGAGCCTGAGGCCGGGCTCGAATGCATGTACCATGAGATCATGACCTGAGCTGAAGTTGGACGCCCAACCCACTGAGCCACCCTGGTGCCCTTCCCTGTCAATATTTAATCCTCAATTCATACAGTCCCTTCCACTTGCTGTTATCAAAACTGTCCACTATCCAAGTCACTACCACACTACCCCCTTCTGTTCCTTTGTAGCTCCTACCTCAGTCAGGAAGTGATTGGCCCTTCATTTATATTTATTGTCCTACTCTCCTCATGAGAGGAGACAGGGAGCAGGACCTACATGTGTCTTGTTGCTGCTCTAACCCCTCTACCTAGACCAGTGCCTGCCACATACTAGGTGCTCAATAACTGTTTCTTGAATGGATGGGGAGCCTAGGAATATCTATTTTTAAAATGTACTCATCAGCCAGATGTAAGAAGCACACGCCCAGTACCCCTCCTCTGATTTTAACCTGAGACTCTGAAAGATTCCATGACTTGTCCACAATCACACAGAAGAAAAGAACAAAAGTAGAAGCATGGCTGTGACCCTGTACCCCTCATTCTTGCCTCTCCTCAGGTGCCCTAAGTCTGGTGGGTCTGCAGAAAAGTGTTCCAGAAAGGAGCTGGACTTGAGTCCTTGGGGCCGGTGGGAATCTACAGTTTTGTTTTCTAATTCTGGCTCCTCTTAAATGCAGTTCCCAGATGCTGGGGCGATAGAAAAGATGAAAGGACAAGAAGTTCACTGGGTTGGTGCCAAAGAGAAAGGTGCATAGACACTACTCACCTGAATGCCCCACTGGAGCCATAGTATCCCTCATGGTTGTTGGGAGCACAAGTATGGGCTGGGTCGTTGCCACCACTGCACAGAGCACAGAGACTGGAATCTGGATCAGACCCAGGGGCACAGCTTTGACTGAAGAATTCATCTGTGCAGGAAAACAGAGGAGGTCAGCTCTGCCTGCCTATGTTAGAAAGAGAGCCCCAGATTTTATCCCTAGAATTGCCACATTCAGGTGTTTGGTACCATATTATTAGAAATAAGAACCTTAGGGAACTAAAAAATAAAGGTTGCAACTAGAGTAAAGGGGAACTGGCTGAAGTTGGGACAAGGGTCTGTGGAATAGAAGTGGCACAGGGCAGAGGTGTGGAAGGACAGACACAGTTGTAATCCTAAGAGACACAACAAAACTGAAAGTCCCAGCTGGTTGAAATTGTCCCCCATTTTTCCTGCCCTCTGCTTCCCTTGCCTTTCCTTACAAGGTATTCCATCTTGACTCCAGATCCAGGAAGGGGCCTGAGAGACCCAGCTGCCAAGCACTGTGCTGAGCCCCAGGGCACTGTGGTAAGGACGTTACATAGGCCCTGCGGTCCGGGAACCCAAGCTTGTGAGCAACAGTCATAATTTAAGTAGCCACACCAGTGAATTTATCCACCTACCCCCACCAACCCCCACTTGCTCTGGGAAAGAAGAATATGGTTCTACACCTTCAGATAAAGGAATCTAGTGCAGACCTGGGAGTCAGGGAGAGGCCTTAAGTAGAGAGGTGAAGAATGAATAGGAAAAGGTTTTCCAGACAGGGAAGCATCTGCAAAGGCCTAGGGCAGGAGTTGGGGTGGGGAGCAAATGACACAGAAAGGTTAATAGAGGTCGTTGAGCTGGACCACCCACTGCAAGAGTCAGTGGGGAGAAGGCAAGGTCCAGATCCCCTTTTATACCTTTGTGTAGATTTTGTTTTTTATCCTTAGAGAAATGAGGAGCTTCTGAAGGGCTGTAGCAATGGTAGACCAGGTATAGTGGGCAGGATATAGCAGGTCTGCACTTTGCAAAGATTGGTCTGGCAACAGGATGGATGGAATCCAGCCCAGATGTGGTGTGCAGGCAGCAGGTTACTGTTGTAGCCCAGGAGAGATGAAGGCAGCTTGGACTAGGGTAGCGCTAATGTGAGGGAGATGGTGGTGAGGTGGGGGCGCGGAGAACTGACATCACTGGTGATGGATGGGTACATGCAGGATGACAGCTTGGTTTCCAGCTGGCACAAGTGGATGGACTATAGGGTCCTCCACCGAGCTAGGCAGCTTTGGAACAGGACCAGGCTCAGCAGAGATGATGCATTCTGTTTTGAGCTTAATGTGCTTTTGAGATATTCAACTAGATAATGTCAAATAGGCAGTTCTGGAGGTCAAGGAGTGATCTGTGCTAGGGATAACAATGTAATAGTTATCAACATATAGACATAATACTAATAATAGTGATAGCAGCAAACATTTATCTACTACTGGTTATGTGCCTAGTTTTGTATGTATAGTATTATTTGTTTAGATAGTAATTAAGGCTGTAGGTATGGATATGAGTGCCTGAGGATTGAGTTTAGAGTAGGAGAAAAAAATTTTTTTAAGCAACTGAAACATTTATTACCCAGAATGGGAAAGTGCATTTTGTAGGGGTAGGAGAAAAACCAAACCAGTGTGTTTTCACAAAAGTCAGGAGATAGTGTTTTAAGGTGATTTGAAGAAAGAAAAGTCATGGAGGAATGGAGTGGAGCATGACCTTTCAGCTGAGCAACATGGAGGTCATGGGTAGCCTTGATCAGAGTTCTTCCTTATGCAATGACACAGGGAAGCCAGAAGGCAGGGAGCAGAGGAGTAAGTGGGAGGTGATTGGCTCAGACCTTGCTGTTAAGAAGTCTGGCAGTAAAGAGGTGGAGAAACAAGTCAAAAGTGGGAGGAGACTGCTGAGAGAGGCTGGACTTTTAAAAATGGAAAACATTGGGTGAGTTCAATGTTGAAAGAAATTGTTGGCTACACCAGAGGAAGAAGTAACCAAAAGGGTGAGGCTCTAGGGAAGGGTGTGGGGGAGGGGCCCCCACGCAAAACACAGGTGGAGGGAGGCTGAGTAGATATAGCCATCAGTAGGCCCACAGCTTCGGCAGTGGGATGGTGAGGGGAAATTTTTCTGATCATTTCAATTGTCTCTGCGGCTGAGATAAGTCATCTGCTGAGAAACTTGGTAGATGGGTGTGGGATGGAAATGTGTGGACAGTGAGGACATTAGGATAATTATTAGGAAGTGTGCGGGGGGGGGGGTGGTTGGCGTAGAGACACAGTGGGGGTGCTCATGAGTGCCAGGGGCCCACTGAGGCCAGCAGCTAGAGCATTTCCAGCGGAATGAACTGCTGGGCCCTGTGACTTCTCCAGCCATGTTTAGCTGTTAAGGTGCAGAGGGTGAAGAGAGCAGGGAATGGGCTTTGCATAGGAATGGGATTTGTGAGATGGCGAGAGAAAGCAGGGGACCAAGGGCCTTTTAGGTATTGACAAGAGTGTTGCTAAAATGACGAATATGAGAATCTAAGGGAGATAAGGGTGAAAGTGAAAGATAAAGTGTCCAAGGACTTACTGGTATAGGGTTTTCAGTTTTTAAAAAGCAGCCAATCTAGTTTATATGGGAAAACAATACAACACACACACACACACACACACACTACTCTTGCTCTGTAACCCCAGGCTTGTTCCCCGAGCTAGTGGTAATACATAAAGAAAGGGGTATTTCCCTGATATCTGCCCTTTGGGCCAAGCCTCTCCCCTCAGAAGTGAGGAGGTGAGGAGAAAGGGGAGCACCCATTCAAGCAGAGGTGAAGCTCACCTGTAATGTCTGCCCAGCCCTTGACCCCACTACCCACTTATATCATTCCTTGGCATTCCTTGCCATTGAACTGAATTTCTCTCCTACACAGGCACAGGCCCAAGGAAGGGGCTGCCACACCACCTCCCAGAACATACTTACCAAATTTACAGGACCCAGTTTTGTTGTATATTAAACCCATGGGAATGTTCCAGCCTGCAGAAGTACCAACTGCGAGGTGACAGGACTTCCTGCCTTGCAGGGAGTTCCAGGTGAGGTCGGCACTTGGTTTCTTAACCACTGCCACGACGTAATAACCTTGCAACACAGATACCAAGATGCAATTTCAGTAGCTCCAGGACCCTCTGAAAATGTATTCTAGAGCTGCTACAGTTAGCCCCTCCTGCCACTCTCTCAGGGGAGGGGGAATAGCTTGAACCCCTCACCTTACTTTAGCAGAAGACCCTTCCAATAACTATCATTATTAAGTATGGGGCCAAACAGTCTGACGACTGCGCTCCAGACATGTCTACATGCATGCATCCAGAAATTTTTACACATGTATTTCATACTTTCAGTTTTATCCTGCTATACATTCTTTACTATAAGATGATATATTGTAGGCACCTTTTCGATTCAGCAGAAATAGATACAACTATCTCATTCTGTTTATTGGTTAAATCTAAGTTATGTTCCACTATATGGAAATACCATATTTTGTAATCCTCCTACTGGTGGGCATTTATGTTGTGACCCACTTTGCCAGATTACATATCATCTGCATAAATTTTTATACATATAAGTGTGCACCTGTTGAAATATTTCTGTTGAACGTTAAGTCATAAAGAAAGAGCTTTAATGACTTCTTTTTTAAAATTAAATCTCAGGGCTCCTGGGTGGCTCAGTCCATTAAGTGGCTGACTTCAGCTCAGGCCATGATCTCATGGTTTGTGAATTTGAGCCCTGCATCAGGCTCTGCACTGCAGAGCCTGCTTGGGATTCTCTCTCTCCCTATCTCTCTCTGCCCCTCCTCCGCTTGTGTTCTCTCTCTCAAAATAAATAAACTTTAAAAAGAAATAAAGTTAAGTTTCTGATTTTCTAGACATGACAATATTGTTTTCTCTAATTGTGACAATTTAATCTTTTTCCAAATATTAAAAATTCTTTTCTAATTATATATATATACATATGTATATATACATATGTGTATATATACATATGTATATATACATATGTGTATATATATATAATTAGGAATATATATATATATATAATTAGGAATATATGTATATATATAATTAGGAATATACATATATTCCTAATTATACTGCATTCACTTTCAAAGTAATGCCCAGTGTCTTTGGTGGGAGTAGGCCTTCTTGTCTTGTTCCTGAAAATAATGGGAACACCACTGATATTTCATATATTCCTATCCCAATACTGAATGTGCTTATGGAGTGAGGCCTAAACAGCAAACCTAAATTTATAAGAAGATTAGAATCATAAATCTTCAGAATTAGAAGCTGGTATGGTTCTCCACCGCCCTCTCCGAACCCCTCTCCCCACTACACTCCCTCTCTTGCTGTTGTGATTCAGGTCTCTAAATATTCAAGCCTAGAAAAATTGGAAGTCAACATGGCAGGTGGAAGATCTGCCTTGCCAGTTACTTCCTAAATGACCTCAGACAAGTCACTTCATATCTAGATCCCCAGTTTCTCCTCAGTAGAATGGTGGCAATGATACTCATCCCAGGGGCTGATTTAGGGGGGTCAGATGTGCTAATATGGGCACATTGTACATTAGACTAGGACGGGGAAGTTACACTGCTGGGTTTCCAGCTACGCTGCTTGTGGCACAAGCAGTACCAGAGCCCTTCTTTCACTGCAACAGATTCTCCCAAGGCCACAGCAAACCCTTGCTTACCAGAATGTGCTCTATTACGCCATTCCAGCAGCCAAATTCTGTTACAGTGCCTTTCCTGAGGTGCAGCTGTTTCTGCACAAATAGCATCAATTACTGTCATCTGGTGTGTGTGTGTGTGTGTGTGTGTGTGTGTGTGTGTGTGTGGCTTTGGGGTTGATACCTCTCCATCTCTACTCACATCTAACCTTCTCCATCCCAGTCAGCCACCCTGAACTGTCTTCTAAGCATCTTTGTCCACCTGCATTTGCCTATCACTGAAGTTCCTGGCAATGTCAACCATTCTTCAAGCAGAGTTCCTTCTGACTTCACATATTCTCCAATCGATAGACTGCATGGCTGAGAAAAATGCCAGCCCTTAGGATTGAGGGTGAAGACACAACTCACTGAAGACTGTTAGCCATGAAAGCAGAGGGGGAGAGGGGCAGCATACCCTAGGGCTTGGGTTCTGTTGCACATGAAGGGGAGCTGCTGCAGGGGAGCTGCTTTGCACCCCAGGCAGCTTGGTGGAGTGTGGGCACAGCGGGGCCTCTATGACTCCATTCTTAGCAGGGAACAGAGATGTTGCTGGTGCTGGGGTGCTCCAAGCCCAGGCAAGCATCTGTTTTCACCTCAGGATCCTCTGTCACTGTTGTTTTCAAAACCTAATGTGTATCAGAATCAGCTGGAGGACTTGTTAAAACACACAACAGTAGGGGCGCCTGGGTGGCGCAGTCGGTTAGGCGTCCGACTTCAGCCAGGTCACGATCTCGCGGTCCGTGAGTTCGAGCCCCGCATCAGGCTCTGGGCTGATGGCTCAGAGCCTGGAGCCTGTTTCCGATTCTGTGTCTCCCTCTCTCTCTGCCCCTCCCCCGTTCATGCTCTGTCTCTCTCTGTCCCAAAAATGAATAAACGTTGAAAAAAAAATTAAAAAAAAAAAAACACACAACAGTAGCCCCATCCTTGGAGTTTTTGACTCAGTGGATTTGGGGTGGAGCCCAAGAATTTGCATTCCTCATAAGTTCTCAGGTGATGCTGATGCAGCTGGTCCAGGTGCTACACTAGATTAAGAAACACTGATCCATTTTCCAAGAGTAGGTACTTCAAGGACAGATTCAGACCCTCTCTGCCCTTGTGGAGACACAGATGGGAGAACTTGTCACCTGGTCTACTCTAAAGATGAGGTCAGCTCCTCTGCTATTAAAATCAGCTGGCCAAAAGCTAAAGGGTTGAGCTCATCTTCCTCCTCCTCTTCATTAGAGCAGGTATGACTCTCCTCTCTCATGAGGCCTCCACTTGGCCCGGAAGTGCCTGGAACAGGCTCCTGCCTCCTGGTGCAGAGATGGGCAGGCAGCATGTGACAAGGAGCGGGGTGGTGTGTCGGGAAGGGCAAGGGATTCCAGTCACACTACCTCTTCTCTAGCCCAGGTGCAGGCACTCCCTGGCTGTGCAGCCCTGAGCCTCACTTTCCCCATCTACACAACACGGGATAATGATGCCCACATCCTAGAGGACCGCTGAGAAGGCTAAAGGAGAATAGTGCAGGCAGGAGTCCTTTGTTGACTGTAACATACCCTACAAATGGGAATTATTGCTACAGCTTCGTGACGGATTTGCTCCTTAACAATAAGCTGTGGTACTGGCGGCTTCTCCTCATCATCCTTCTTATTTTCTTACAACTCTAATAACTTTGGTTTATTTTTAAGACTCTCCCCACCCTCTCCCCCAACAATGGCCTTTATCTTTGACCCCAGTGTTACTGATTCTGACTCACCTTCCATGGGTGTATTCACACACCTAGACTCATCCTTAGGCACTAAAAAGAAAAAAAAAAAAAAAACAAAAACCAAGATAATGGCATGAAACTCTCCTATTACTCAGTCCAAAGTCATGAGCTTCTCAATCTCAAGAGTGAAGGATAAAATTAAGCAGTGTGTCATTGGTTATCAACAAGCAAGTTTCTGTAGGCCTATTTTACCCCTCTCTGCCTGACCTTTGCTATTTGAACATTAGGTTCCACCTCAGAATCTCCCCAACACTCAGGGGGTTACAGAGAAAGAAAATGAGACGCCCTTTCAAGAGGGGCAGAGGCCACTGAAGATCCCGGCAAAGATCTTTCTGCATTTGCTATGTGATTGAAATCATCCTGACATCCTTCTTCTCTGCAGAACCCTGGACTGTGGCAGGCAATCATATTCTCGTTATGTTGGAGGGGAAAAATCGAATCCATGGAGTCAGAAAACCCTAGATACGGTCTTCATTCTACCTTGGACACATCATTTAACTTCTCTAAGCCTTAGTTTTTATATCAGCAAAATGGAGCTACCATTATTTACTTAGCAGAGTTTTTCTGTATTGAAGAATAATGTATGGTTTCCTGCTCACCACCTAACCAATGGGGTACTTCATAAATTATATTGGTGAAATTCTCTTTTTCCCAGCTTTATTTTTTTATGTGAAAGGATCCGCACTAAAGAACATGACCCTGTAGCATCACCCCTCAATCTTCCGGTGCAGCTAGGGTGAGTTGATTTTGGACTAGTAAATTTGGCACAAGTATTGAAGTTCATGTGGCTCAGCCCCTCCTTTCTTTATTGAAGAGAGTGGGGAGAGGTTGGTTTGGATCTTTTCAATGAAGATTTATGACAATATGTGTTCTCCTCTGCCCTCAGCCATGGGGTAAGCCAACAGACCCGTTCTCCTGAACTAGTGGGTAACTCTAACTCAAGGGCAATTTGGCAAGCCCTGCAGCCAGCTCTGTACCATGCCCTCCAATATCACCTTTTAAGTAATAAAGATCTCCTTTGATCTCATTCTGCCTTATTCCTGTATCCATATCTTCATTGGTTCTGGCTCTGGGGAAAGAGGATATTATCTGCTAGCCTCTTACATTCCAACAGTAGTTATTATCTCAACAGTGAACTAAATCGTTTCTTCATCTTTCATGTCAATGGCCTCGAGGAAATAAAACAGCGAGAGGCACCGCCTCCACTTACTGTAGTTCTCTGCCAGGACAGGCACTAGACCACACTGGCCCGCTATGTAGATGAAGCCTCCATCCAAAGTCATGGCATCAGCCTCTCCTTTCTGAAGAAATAAATCAGTAGCACAAAAGTGAGGCTGTTTCCTGTCTCACTGACCCTCAGAGGTTTTCTGTCTCATTAGCTTTATGTCACATGTACTTTTGATTAATCAAAACTTCTGCCATATAACCACAGGGTTTAGAAAGCTGGACATGTTGACCCAGGAGCAAGCACCCAACCCAGATCATGCTCCCTGGCATCTCTGACCTCTCATTAGTCCCATGTTGAGTACTGGACATGTCCTTAACACATTTTATTTGTGACTGTTACTACTCAGCCATCTACATGGCCAGATTCAGAGACCGTATTTACTAATGTTTCTATGAAACATGTTTTCTTCTCTATGGTGGAGTTCAACTCTGTTCCCATAATCCCATTAGCACTAAATCAGAGCACTATCACAACAGAGACATTCGATAAACAATTAATTTCTCCAGTTAAATAATTCATTAATGGTTAGGTTATTGTTTAAATCAATGAAATTTTCCAACAGCAGAGCAAAAAATGTATAGATAGGTCACTGTGATAAAAACACACAGATACATACACATGCTTCGCTTTTGATCTATTAACTGCCTTACTAGAAATTTATCTTAAAATAGTAGCAACTATAGAAACAAAAAATTACCAAGCCCTTACTATACGCCAGGTCCTTTTGAAACACCTTCCAGTGATTATCTCATGTATTCCTCACAAAATCCAACAAGGTAGGTACTATAATCCTCCCCCTTTTATACATTAGTGAACTATATCAGAGACAGCTTAAATAATTCCTCTAATAGACAGTCACTAAGACTAAAACATAGTTTCATTCCTTAGCTCATGACCACTATACCACGCAGTCTCCAGGATCTATTTTAAAGGACACATACCTCAAAACTATTCTATATATTTTTTTCATCCATAAAATGGGCTCATGAGCTTATTGTGAGGATTAAATGAGTTAATACAAGATAGGAGCTCATAAACATACTTGGCTCATAGTAGCTTCACAAATATTAGCTATCATTACTATTAAAGATACACCCGGGAATACTGAGGTCATAGAACAAAAATATTCAATCCATATTATCTACAATATCAAAGGATTTGAGAATAAATCAAATGTAGGCATTTAGAAATTAGTTAAATAAATTGAGGCTGAAATACTTGGTGGAATATTATGCAGCCATTAAAAATATATTTTAAACAAATATTTCATTATCTAAGAAAGTACACCTTCTGTGCTGACTTTAAATAATAATAACAATAGATAACATTTATTGGCTGCTTACTATATGCTAGGCAATATCCCGAGCACTCAAATTCATTTAAAATTTGTAACCGACAAATTTAGGAGACTGTATAAATTGCCAGATCTTAATGTACGGGTTATTCCCAGGAAGGCTTACCAAAATACAGATCTTCTTTCTTCAAGAAGACTGTGTGTCTCCTAGGTTTCTGTCAATTTTTTAGTATTTTATTTATAATTTTCTTTTTTTTTTTTAATGTTTATGTATTTTTGAGAGAATACCAGTGGGGGAGGGGGCAAAGTGAGGGGACAGAAGCAGGCTCTGCACTGACAGGCTGACAGCAGCAAGCCCTATGTGGGGCTCAAACTCACTAACCACGAGATCATGATCTGAGCAGAAGTCAAAAGCTCAAATGACTGAGCCACCCAGGTGCCCCATAAATTTATTTTTTCTAGTCACAAAAATATTGTCTGCTCTTAAAGAAAGGAAAGTTAATAACAACACAACTTCATAACTCAGAAATTATGTGGTCATGATCTCTGAGTTATGATGTTGTGAATGATTTTATTTATCTTTCATTTCTTTTGTAGCATGTAATATTTTTGGCACCAGAAAAAAGTTAAACTTAATGACTCAAGGACTGAGAAGGCTGATTTGCTTTCATAATCCACACCCTGGGATGCCACCCCACTTCCCAAAGCTCCCAGGACTCCAGAGCTAAGTACCTAAGGAGTCTGGGTCTTGGGCCAGCCTGAGCTGGAGGGGTGCATTGGGTGAAGTTGCGAGGGGCTGAGGAGGGGGTGGGGCAGCACACAACAGGTACATCTTAGCCTCATGGCTGACAGGAAGACATATGGGAAAAGGGCAGAGAGGCCATGTATCTGGGTGTTCAAGCCCAGCTGTGGAGGTAGGGCCCTCCTTACCACTATGGCAGCGATGCAGTTCTCAATGGTCTCCTCCATGGTACACTGTAAGGCGCCACCACTTACAGCACTCCACTCATCGCACTTGACCCTCTCATGGTGGCCCACTGCACACCACAGCACCCTCTGGGAGTCTTCCACACCTAGGACAGGTGGAGAAAAGCCCAGCATGCAAAATAAGTCCTCACATACGTCTGGGAGGTTAGTGCCACTGACTGCAGAATGGCTGCCCAATGGTGTCCTCACTGACAGCAGCAGAGTGGGCATGAGACATCCCTGCTCATTCCCTGCCTATCACCCTCTGGGAGAAATGGGGAACTCAGTAGTCAGAAGGAACAATGAAGGCAGAGCAGTCCCTCTCCCTACTGACCTCACCTCCTCAAGTACACCCTTCTGAGGGGAGGGTTTTCTGAGCACCAGCCCAGGTCAGGACCTTCCGGGGTTTTCTCTGACAGGACTGGGTTCTCCCATCCAGCAGCATTCCCCAGTTGGTAGTCATGTGTTATCTTTGGGGTAGGCCTAATTGTTCTCCCCTCACCCAATATCTGCTCACCACAGTATACCCACATCTAACACAGTGGCTTTTGTGGGTGCTCAATAACTATTGGTTGACTAAATGAAGAAAAAAATAAGGAAGGAAAGAAAGAAAAAATGAGCCATAGGGATCCAGAGGAAGGCAAGAGCTGAATTAACACCCTCTGAAATCCTAGTTTCATTCCTAATAGTGGCAGAGGCCATGTTCCCACATCAGTTTGGGATGTGCTATTTCTCCTGGGCACTGGGAAGGTGACCCTGGTTAATACACAGGACTGAGAACCATCATTACTTCAAATTGACTGTAACCTGAAGGTCTTCAAAACCCTTTTGTGATCTCATAATTCAGGCCTTTTCTGCAGCTCAGCAGAAAATCCCCTCACTAACCCAATGCAGTTGGTAGCTCCCTTAGGCTCCACGGGCCAGTGAAGGTTGGGTAGGATGAGGCTTGCAGGCACTGGGAAAGCTTCTCTGGCTTTCCTGCTCTGCTGTCCTCCCAGAACCTTACACACCTATCCTTAGACGCTGAATGGCAGCAAAATATTTGTATCCCAGGTATAGCTTGGCATCCATCTTAGGAGGGACTCTTAAAAACCCATCGGTAGCATCTGTAAACAGCAAGTCCTTCCCATGAGGAGAGGCAAAGAGCTGGAATTCTGTTGACTTGTCTTTTCCAAAATGTTCCTGTTCAAAGGATAAAACAAACAGAGAAGGAGGGAGGCTGGCATAGCAAGGGAAAGGGAAAACAAACCCAAAACCAAATAAGGAAAACTGAAAACGAAAAAACATGAGCACCTGAGAGTAAAGACAAAGCGCCTGGCCCACCAACGTCCCTGTGGTTCCTGGGCTTCTCACGTCTCTCTCCAGGGAATACTTTACCCAAATCCCAGCTGGTCTGCCATGTGCGGCTTCAGGGAAACCGCCAGGGGCTGTCCCCCTGAGATTCGCACCAAGAGGTATGGGTTGCTGTATGCCAGGCGGCTGCTCCTCCACAGTGTCATGTTCCCATGTGACAGGCAGTGAAGGCTGCCTTATTCCTGGCCATTAGTGGCTCTAGTGGCTCTAGTGGTCTTCGTCCTGGAGCGGCTAGTGGTCCAGCACCTGCCACTGAGCCTGGACATCAGGAGTCCTGGGCTCCTCTCCTACCTCAGGCCTACCACTGAAGGACCAGCTGGAAACTTTCCGGCCTCCAAGCAATGGAAGGGCCCTTTGCCTACAACTCCCACTAGCTGGCCCAAAGCCATTCCTGACTATTGTACCTACCCCCAAGGTCTTTCCAATGTCTGTCCACTTTTTGCTTTTGCAGTGGCTGTACATGAAATGTGACCTCTGGCAACCTCCTGTACTTCTTAGGGGTACACACAGCTTACTTCCCAGGGCTCAAGAATCTTCCCAGATATACCCTACAAATTAGTTCCTCTGACCTCTACAAAGTACACAATCCAGGTCCCCAAGGTTGTACCATTTCATCTGGTGATAGTTTGTATGTATATTCATCACGTCTCCCACACTCATCTGGGAGCAACTCAAGGGCAAGTCATTGTGCCCTTCATCTCTGAATCCCCAGTGCTGAGCAGGGAGCGCCAAGAGAGAGGGGTCAGAGGATGAATAAGGGCTGGATGGTAGAGGCTGCCACCAACACCAGACAGAGAGAACGCTCATGGCGAGAGAACCTGCCACTGAGGGAAGTTAGGAGGGCAGGATCACATGCCAGTAAGATAATAGGAGAATACTCCATAGAGGAGGGGCACCTGCCCTGCATCGTGAGGACCCTTTAGAACTGAAAAGAAAAAAATGGAGCAATGAGGCACTTCTATAGAGTCTTTGGACCAGGAGGTCAATGATATAAGGTGAGGGTTTTATGGCCTCTGCTGTCTGTAACGTATACAGACTGAGTGGCTTTTCAGTGAAGCAGATGATGTGTGACATGGTTCCTGTCCTACACCCAGAAGAACTTCCAGAGTAGCTAGAAGGGAATGTAGGAAAATGCCCCAAATCCAAGCAGGGACACCCCCTCCCCCAAGCAGGAAGGGAGGATGGTGGGTGGGAATACCTGGGCCTGGTTGAGAAGCTCCCAGATCAAGTCCTCCTTGCCCCCCACCTTTCGAGCCACGACAGCATGAGAAGGGAAATGGGCCAGGTGACAGTCCTTGTATTCATCCACTGACTTCCGGGAGTTGTCCAGGCAGAGCAGCTCATACTGGTCCCTGTCAGCTTTGTTTGGCAGGTTCTCTGGGGGAAGAAAGCCCAGATGAGCCAACTGTAGACAGAGCTATGAGCTGTGGTCCCTGCTGCTCCCTGAATCACAGACACTATTTGACCTTATTGTAATAACTTTCTAGGCCCAAGATGGAGCTAGTCCTGCTGAGGTACCACATAAGTAAACCAAAATTTAGATCAGCTTTTGTGTCCCTGTAAATGCTCTGCTTGACCAGAAACAAAGTCTATTCAAATCAGCAAGTCCCCGAACACCAAGCCAACCCTGGGCCTTCTAACCTAGACAAAGTTGACTATATGGCCCCAGTCAATAGTCTATTTGTCTCTTCCTTGTCCTTTATTCATTTATAGAAGCTCCCTGACTTCCACCCCATTTTTCAGCTCTCCAAAAGGAGACTGTCAACTTCATGAAATGTTAAAATGTGTTTGTATCACCTAATTTGTCTTTAATAATTTTTTAACAACCTAAAGAGGACTGAAAGAACATTTTTTCCAAATACATTTTATACATATGAGGAACCTGAGGCCTCAGGAGGTGAAATGCCTGGTTCTCACTGCAGATAGACCCGGGACCGGGAAGTCTGTTTGGCCCAGGACCCCTCTGACTACCCCACATGTCTGTAACTCTGCCGATATGAATGATGACAGCAAATGTTTTCTGAGCACTCACAGCACACCAAAGACTGTGCTGAAGGCTTTCATTTAATCCTCATAGCAACTGGGGAGGCCAGTGATATGATGATGCCATTCTAGAGATGAGGAAACGTAGGCTCAGAGAGTTAAGGTAACTTGTCAGCTAGTCTGAGGCTGATGCATCACCATGCGAGGACAGTCCAGGTCCCCCACTAAAATGGCAATCCTCCCCTGGAGGCAGAGCCTGCTGGGGAAAGGTGGTAAAAGAGTTGAAGGAGGCATAGGGCCCCAGTCAGGGTACTCTACAGGTACAAAGAGGGCCAGAAAACCTTGTGAGGGAAACAGACTGTTTGGTTCCCCTTGTCTTGGTATTTGAAAGTGTTCTGGGTTGAATTGTGTCCCCTGAAATTCCTACATTGAAGTCCTAAATGCCCGTTACCTGAGAACGTGGCCTTACTTGGAAATAGAGTCATTGCAGCTGTCATTAGCTAAGATGAGGTCACACTACAGTAGTGTGAGCCCCTACTCCAGCATGACTGGTATGCTGATAAAAATGATACACACGCAGGGAGAATGCCATGTGAAGAGAAGGACTTAGGTTGGGCCGGTGTGACCACAAGCCAAGGGACACCAAAGATTGCCGGCAAACCACCAGAAAGCTAGGGGAGAGGCAAAGAACAGATTCCCCCTCAGAACCTCCAGAAGGAACCCACCCTACTCACACCTTGATCTTGGACTTCTAGCCTCTCAAACTGTGAGACAATAAACTTCTATTGCTTAAGCCACCCAGTTTGTGGTATTTTGTCACGGCAGCCCTAGAAAACTCATAGAGAAGGTCTTTGGGGTTCATAAACTCTCACACTGAAAGGGAAGGAGTACAATTAGAGTTCTTGTATAAGGTTACAAGTTAGGTATGTCGAAGAGAAAATACATTTTAAATCTTTATATTGAAAGAAAAAATTTTAATGATTTAGTAATACCAGAATTCAATTAAAAAAAATCAATATGGTCTAATAGCTCCAGAAAGAACTTTACCTCAAGGTCCCAGTGGTAGCAGCAGCTCCCCAACACTCACTTGTACCCCAAAAGCCTGATGGATAGTCTCTTATAAACTTCTACTTAAAAGGCAATGAGTGGGGGTTCCTGGGTGGCTCAGTTGGCTAAGCGTCCGACTTTGGCTCAGGTCATGATCTCACAGTTCATGAGTTCAAGCCCTGCATTGGGCTCGCTGCTGTCAGAACAGAGCCTGCTTTGGATCCTCTGTCCTCTCTCTCTCTGCCCCTCCCCTGCTGACTCTCTCTCTGTCTCTCTCTCTTTCTCTTTCTTTCTCAAAGTAAATAAATTAACTTTTTTTTCGAAGGCAATGAGTGATCTATATTAGCAGGCAAATGACTTTCACTAAAAGTAAATGAGGACAAGCTGGGACAACCTGTTGTTTTCAGAAAGTGAAGATGTTTTCAAATGCTTCAGGGTGAGTGCTAGAAGACTCTGCCCACTGGCACAGTAACTGTGACCACTTGAGCAACCAGAGGAAATAACAATGACAATTATCTGGAACAGCTTGATTCTGGGAAATGAAACCCATGAATGACCCCACTAATCAAATTTACTGATTATTAATAAGACATGCGTCAGTTGCCAAAATGCTAACAAACCAGGTCAGTGTGTAATAATGAGGGGACTGTGAATTGTGAATAGCTGAACAAAGCAACAAAGGACCTTGAACTCCTCTTTCATGCTAGAGAAAGACACTGTGTTGTAAGGAGCTCTGTGAAAAGTGATGACTTAAAGTTTCCTTTGAGGTAGCAGACATTTATCTTAAAAATGAACCTAGCATACTGAATATTCATTTGGTTTAAACATCTTGAACAATACAAGTGTATTCTGCATGTGATAGAAATTTGATTGGTTACAAAACAAAACCCAGATTCTGTAACTTCAATTTGCCTGAAATATTATTTTGGTTTTTTTGTTTCTTTCTGGTAAATGGCCCAAAACTCTTTTTTTTTTTTAATTTTTTAATCTTTATTTTTGAGAGAGAATGAGAAAGTGGGGGAGCAACAGAGAGAGGAGACACAAGATCCAAAGCAGGCTCCAGGCTCTGAGCTGTCAGCACAGAGGCCAATGTGGGGCTCAAACTCACAATCAGTGAGTTCATGACTTGAGCCGAAATCGGCCGCTCAACCGACTGAGCCACCCAGGCGACCCGGCCCAAAACTCTTAAAAGGGTTTATTTTTTTCAATGTAGAAACACAAAAGAAATACATTTTTGTCCACAGTAATAATGCTTTTGCAACACCTCTAGTTGTAGATGTGCTAATAAGTTCTGAAATCATTATAATAATTTGTGTGTTTGTTTAAGGTGTTTGAAGCATTTAGGAGCCATTTATACTGAAGAATTCGGGAGAATGTGATTACATTTGAAATGGATATTGCAGTGGCTAAGAGAATTGAATTATTACAACTTGTTTTATTAATTGTTAAATACTGTTTCAATTCGTTTAGTAGATTTGCAAACTGAACAAATTGAACACTAAACCAAGTACAAATAACAGAAATGATTTTTATACAGAAACTCTCCCGTATCATTAACGGTCTTGTCATCACCCATCTCTAGATGTTAGGAAACTTTCAGATAAGAACCAGTTCCCCTGGCCAGGGTATGGCTCACATGATTCTCCCTCCATCCAGCACTTACCAAACACTGTCATATGCCTCACGAAGGCCACATCCCCCACACCATCCTGCAGACACCTGAGGAATGGGACAGCGATAGTCAGGCCACTGTCCATGACTTGGGCTCACTCCTGCCCTGGCAACCCCTCTGAGGCTCTGCCCTGACCACTGGCTCACGCGGCTTTGCCCACAGTTTCCCGGACTTCAGTGTGTCCTCACAGAGGCAATGGCCCTGTCTGAGGGGCTTTTGAACCTCCACAGCCAACCCGGGTCTAAAGTAGGCAGGAGCTCTGTAAGCCACAACCCAGGTGATTCTAGGGAGGGATGGTGTGAAGGAAGGACCCGCACTTTCCCCTTCAAAGGCAGCCTAAAGTGATTGATTTTTTGTTTTTTTTAATAAAGCCCGATACATGGAGGATAAAAACTCAGGATAGCCTTGGATTCCCAGCCAGTTTTGTTCTGGTTTTGACCAGTAGCCATTTCTCTTACAGACATGGAAAGGTGCCTACAGAGGGCTGAGAGGGAGGTGGGGATAGGCGAGCACATGTCCCTGACACAAGGAGATGCTCTGCCAGAAATAAGCAAGCTGGGAGGTCTTGGCCTTTGGCCCAGCTGGAAGCCCAAGCCTGTGTGTGTGGATCCCAGAGACCTAGAGATAGGTCTGTTCCCCAAGCCCTCCCTGGTCCAGGAGGGAGCACACAGGCTCCCTGGGGGGCAGAGAGGGGCTCCCACACAGAAGGCTGCTCCTCAGGATGGTTAGGAGTAAGGGTGGGCCATGGGAGGCACTCAGGACCCTGGGTTTCACACTGACACTCTAGGTGGTCTGAGCAGGCCCTGTCTATTCCCTGTGCCTTAGTTTCCCCATCATCAGGGTGAGGAGAAGCAGGAGGGCCCCACTCACTTGAAGGCACCTGAGTAGCCGAAGTACGGTTCCTGGAAGGAGCAGGCACACTTGTCTGTCCCTTTCCCCACACACAGTTGACACAGTCTGGGGAACGCTGTCCTGTTCGCACAGGGGACACAGCTGCCGGAGAAGAACTCGGCCATTTCTGCTGTGGCTGCTCAACACAGACATATGGACCTCAGGGCATGAACTGGCTGGGGGCCTCTGGGTTGTGTATGTGTGTGAGTGAGTGGCCCTCTGTGAGATCCCATGAGGCTGTACATACTTCCCAAGACTGTCCTAAGGAAGCAGATGTCCAGAGGTGGCCAACAGTGCCCATAGCCAAAGAAGTGGATGCCCCAGGGTCCCCATGTGTTCAGACATCACACCAATGTGTGGGCCTGGGGTCCCTAGCATGTCCACTGCAGAGAGCCACCTACCTACACTGAACCAAGGGACCGCTCACCTTGTTAACTCACCACCATGGAGGCTCTAGCTGTGGCAGACAGAACTCTAGACACTGCAGGAGCTCCAATTGCCCTTTCTTACCTCAGGACATGGTCCCACCCACCCCTCTCCCCTTTGGATCCAGGAGCTATGGTAGTTGATGGTAGTTCCAGGAATCCATGGGAGAGGGTTGGGATAATTTGCCTGGTGGTTGGTAGGGGGTAGGCCAACAGTCATAACTTTTCAGACAGATGTCCAGCAGTGTCAGACATGGAGGCAAAAGAGACCCCAAGAAAGGGCAAACAGGGCCAGAGCTATGGCCCAGGCTTTGGCACTCCATCTGACCCCAAAAGCCCCTTGTTTCTATCACGGGCAAAACATGGATGCTGCAGAGTTGGCAGGGATCAAAAGCACAGAAATATTTGCCCATCGTCTTTCAAAGGCTAACGAGGCACCCTAGACTCCCTTGGCTCATCATAACTGAACAAAAAGGACATAAAAAATTCTTGGCTCCAGTCTGCTCCTCGCTTGTTGCCCCCATCCCAAACCCTCACCCCAGGCACTGAGGCCTGACTGCCGGTGGTGTGACTATAAGCCTTCCTGGGAAGCTGGAAGGGAGTTCCCCTTTCTCATGAGCCCCAGGGATGGCCCTTGTCAAGCCAAACTGCTGGGGTTACAATGAATGTGGGGCTTTCAGAAGCTCAGAGACCAAGGGACCTTTGCCGAGAGAAGACTCAGCTGCCAGTTCCCGAGGGTTGCTGGTGCAGCAAACCCAGCTAGTCACATTTAAATCAGGCTGTCCTCTCCTCACCTTGTAGTTCATGAAACTCAGTGCCTGATAGTGATTATATGGCCCCAACACAATCTATGTGGGTGACTGGCGTAGGAGTCCTGCCTGAGGGCACCCAGCCCTAGCAAGCCTACCTTTTTCAATGGAGTCAGAAGGAAGAAGTACCCCAATGGGGATGTTCCACCCAGCAGACCATCCTAGGCCCGTGTGGCAAGACTTCTTGCCTCGGAGCTGGTTCAGCTGGAAGTCGCTGTCCTTCTTCACCACAGCTACAGCATAATGGTAGGTTTGTGGATCTGCAAAGGAAAAGAGTGAAAGGAGGACCAAAGGAAGACACCACATTATTGCTAACTAATCTTCCAGAGTGTGTGCAATGGGCAACTTCAGGAAATCTTAGGACCTGCACCATCTCCTGGTGAACAGGTAAAAAAAGAAAAAAATTGGCCTTTGATTAATAGGAGTGTGGGGGGGGTGGAGTCCATTTTCAGGGCAATGAACACTAGCTCCTTTAAGCCAGCCCCTTGTAGCCAGTGGAGACATCGGGTTGGGGCCACCGGCTACTACAGGGCCTGCAGGGCATTCTTAGGGAGACCTTCAGCTCCCAGTCATTGTGATGTTACTGTTTCTCCCCAAAGGCTTTTCTTCTTTCTCTGTTTCTTTGCCTGCAGCCCAGACACAATGGTAAAGGTGTGAGAGGAAGGATGCAGGGGTAACCCCGGGATTTTGACAGAGCCCTGAAAGTTGGACACAGATTGAGGTAGGCTGTGCTCATGTACCCACTGATGACAGTTATGGACAAATATGGGAGGAGGCAAAGCCTTATTCTTCAACTCCCCCCAAATCTCTCCTCACATCATTCACAGATCCATGTTCTGTAGCAACTGCAGGGGAATTAGCACAGCGAAGAGGCTGTCCAGATCGGTGTGTCTCCAGAGAAGGGCCACTCAATGGTGCAACCCCACTGGGTAAGTGATGGACTCTGGACAGCACTGTCCCCTCTTATCCAGCATTACCAAGGGCATTTCGATCAGGATGCATACAGTTCACAATTTCCCAGGGAGAGTCAACATTCTAGCCCTCGTAGGTCAGCATAGATGACAGACTCCTTCAATCCAAAGAGCTCCAGCAACTCTGTTCCCTACAGGCTGACAGAGACCCTGCCTCCCCCCATGGCTGCAGTGTCAGACCAGACACCTGGGACCCCAGGGAGAACGCACCATCTTTTGACCCAAAGAATTCTGCCACAATGGGCTTCAGGTCAAAGGGGAGCAGGCCTGCCTCAAACACCAAACCTCCTTCGACAGTCACAGCATCTGCTTCATTTGCCTGAAAGAGAAGAGACCAGACCATGAATGGAGCCCCTAACCTAGCCCTCTGCCAGGAACACTTGACCCATAGATATCTGCATGGGTCAGACCTCATTCCCTCCTTATTGTCCACTCAAATGTCACCTTCTCAGCAAGGCTCTCTCCAACCACATCTTAATACAACCACTCCATGCACAAATGCTGAGCTCCCCCTTTGCTTTTTCCTTCAGTCAACCACCTGACAACCATTCATTGTAAATTCCTTCCCCTTTGGAATACAAGCTCCACCAAGGTGGGGATACTTTTTTTGTTTGGTTGGCTTTTTCCTGCTGTATCTCAGAACCTAGAGAAGCACCTCCTATAGGTAAGTGTTCAATAAATGTTTGTTGGAGAAGTTAGTGAGTGAATTGTCAAATATTTCCATCCATAAGAAGTTATGGCTTGCACTCACAGATCTGGATTCTCTCTTCAAGTATCTGTCAGCCTAGGATTCCTTCCTTCTTGTGAGAAGCAGCAACCTTACAGCCTCTTCTCAGAAGTGAGGTAGATCATTTCTCAACCCATCATGGAAACCTTTTTTTTTTTTTTAAAGAGAGAGAATGAGCAGGGGAGGGGCAGAGAGAGATAGAGAGAGAGAGAGAGAGAGAGAGAGAGAGAGAATCTTAAGCAGGCTCCACACAGCACAGAGCCCGACACGGGGCTCAATCTCACAACCATGAGATCATGACCTGAGCTGAAAACAAGAGTTGGACCCTTAACCAACTGAGCCACCCAGCTGTCCTTAGAAATAATTTTTTAAATTCATTTATCAATTCACATTTGAAGTAACTTGGCTTTTTCTGAATTTAGTGTTGTGTTTCTATATACTTGCCTCCTTTTTCCTCCTCCCATTTTTCTTACACATGAATTTTATTTATGTATTTATATATATAGTATATAATTAATACTCTGTTGCATGTATCAGAACTCAATTTAAATTAACTTAGGTAAAAGAGGCATTTAGTATAAAGGTAAAAGGACAAGAAGGCCACTGGGCCTAGTGAATACCATCAAGGTCAGAAGCAATTACATACATGGGTTTCAGTTCATACCCATGGGCTCCAGCTCATTACTGGTGGTTCCAGATTGTTCTTGCTCTTCCCCCACTTTACCTACATCTTCCCTTCCTGGCTGCCTCCTCCTCAAGCTCCAACGGCTTATGAAAAGTCAGTAGTCTTAATAGAGACTGTATAACCTGCTTCGGCAACTGCATAAGGTCAAATTCTTGTAACAAATCAATCCCCCCCATAGATGAATTAGAAAAATAAATAAATAAAAGTTTGTATTCATGTTTTTGACCCTTACTGAATATTTCCCAATTGTCTTCCAGAAATGACACAGAATTTATAATTCATAATACCAATAACAATGCATATTAATGTCACAGAAACCTACCAGCAAGAAATTCCATCATTTAAGAAATGTTATTACATTTCTAGGTATAAACTGTTACTTTAAGGATGGCTTTATTCAGGGGCCCCTGGGTGGCTCAGTCCGTTAAGAGTCTGACTTCGGCCCAGGTCATGATCTCAGGTTTGTGGGTTGGAGCCCTGCATCAGGCTCTGTGCTGACAGCTCAGGGCCTAGAGCCTGCTTTGGATTCTGTTTCTCCCTCTTCTGTCTACCCATCCCCTGCTCACACTCTGTTTCTCTCTATTTCTCTCAAAAATAAATAAACATTAAAAAAAATTTTTTTAAACAATGGCTTTATTTGCATTTGATCATTAAAAAGTATGAACATTTTTTCCTTTATTGTTTATATCTTTTATTAGTTGTAATTTCTTTTCTGCAAGTGGTTTGTCTATAGCTTGTTATCCTTAAGCATTTTTTACAAATTTAAATGATATCTTAATCTAGTTTTTACATTATGCTGTTTTGTCATAGTTGATGTGAATATATTTTTGTATGCTTAAGGTCTTAAAATCTTTTTTTGTCAAAGATTTAAAACTTTTACATTTCCAAGCTTATCTACCTCTGTGATTTATCTTGTTATGTCTATCTATATTAGTCAAATTGCGTCAAACTGAGAGTTTGTTTGGTAAATGGATTAAACACTTCGCTTAATTTTGTTGCTGAAGAGTTACCCAGGGGACACCTGGGTGGCTCAGTCGGTTGAGTGTCCGACTCTTGGTTTCAGCTCACGTCACGACCTCATGGTTGGTGAGTTTGAGCCCCACATCCAGCTCTATACTGACAGTGCGGAGCCTACTTGGGATTCTCTGTCCCTTCCTCCCCACCTCTCTCAAAACTAAATAAACAAACATTAAAAAAAAAAAAAGAGGTACCCAGTTGTCTCGCTAAAGAATCTTTTCTTAGTCATTTACTTAGAAAGTTTGCCTTATCACACATATCAGTGTAAATCTATACCTTATCATACATATCTGTGTAAATCTACATGTATCTTACCTAAATTTATTAAGCCTATGGCCCTAGTGCCCTGATGTTGGATATTGATCATAGCTGACATCTGCATCATATCATGTGGACAACTAGATAGATGAATATATATATATAGCAAGCTGTGAATATGTATGAATTTTGTTTGCTTTCAGGCCTCCTAACATCTGCACCAGGACCCTGGTCTTTGTAATACTGCTATTTAAATATTTTATAGTTTCAGGTAGGCCTCCACCACTCCCTTGCTAATTTTCTTTTTTAAAATACTATTTATAGGGGTGCCTGGGTGGCTCAGTCAGTTGAGCATCCGACTTTGGCTCAGGTCATGATCTCACAGTTCGTGGGTTTGAGCCCCGCGTTGGGCCCTGTGCTGACAGCTCAGAGCCTGGAGCCTGCTTTGGATTCTGTGTCTCCCTCTCTCTCTGCCCCTCCCCCACTCGCACTCTGTCTCTATCTCTCAAAAATGAATGAACGTTAAAAAATTTTTTTAAATAAATAAAATACTATTTATATTCTTATCCATGTGCTTTTTCTTAAGATTTTGTAATTATTTGATACTTCTAAAAGGACTATACTTTGATGAAAGTTATATTAAACTTATTAACTTTGAGAAAATATGCAAGTATTTGATATTTAATCTTCCCATCTAGGAATATGTCATATGTGTTTATTAATAAATATTGTTCATTTATCCTAGACCTTTGTATTATATTTGTTTTTTTTAATATGAAATTTATTGTCAAATTGGTTTCCATACAATACCCAGTGCTCATCCCAGAAGGTGCCCTCCTCAATACCCACCCTCCCCTCCCTCCCACCCCCCATCAACCCTCAGTTTATTCTGTTTTTAAGAGTCTCTTATGCTTTGGCTCTCTCCCTCTCTAACCTCTTTTTTTTTCCCCCTCCCCCATAGACTTCTGTTGAGTTTCTCAGGATCCTATAGAGTGAAAGCATATGGTATCTGCCTTTCTCTGTATGAATTATTTCACTTAACATAACACTCTCCAGTTCCATCCACGTTGCTACAAAGGGACATATTTCATTCATTCTCATTGCCACAGAGTATTCCATTGTGTATATAAACCACAATTTCTTTATCCATTCGTCAGTTGATGGGACATTTAGGCTCTTTCCATAATTTGACTATTATTGAGAGTGCTGCTATAAACACTGGGGTACAAGTGCCCCTATGCATCAGCACTCTTGTACCCCTTGGGTAAATTCCTAGCAGTGCTACTGCTGGGTCATAGGGTAGGTCTATTTTTAATTTTTTGAGGAATCTCCACAGTTTTCCAGAGCTGCTGCACCAGTTTGCATTCCCACCAACAGTGCAAGAGGGTTCCCGTTTCTCCACATCCTCATCCAGTCTCCTGATTTGTTCATTTTAGCCACTCTGACTGGCCTGAGGTGATATCTGAGTGTGGTTTTGATTTGTATTTCCCTGATGAGGAGCGACGTTGAGCATTTTTTCATGTGCCTGTTGGCCATCAGGATGTCTTCTTTAGAGAAGTGTCTATTCATGTTTTCTGCCCATTTCTTCACTGGATTATTTGTTTTTCGGGTGTGGAGTTTGGTGAGCTCTTTACAGATTTTGGATACTAGCCCTTTGTCCAATATGTCATTTGCAAATATCTTTTCCTATTCCGTTGGTTGCCTTTTAGTTTTGTTGATTATTTCCTTTGCTGTGCAGAAGCTTTTTATCTTCATGAGGTCCCAATAGTTCATTTTTGCTTTTAATTCCCTTGCCCTTGGGGATGTGTCAAGTAAGAAGTTGCTGTGGCTGAGGTCAGAGTGGTTTTTTCCTGCTTTCTCCTCTAGGGTTTTGATGGTTTCCTGTCTCACATTCAAAATGGTCCTTTATCCATTTTGAGTTTGTTTTTGGGAATGGTGTAAGAAAGTGGTCTAGTTTCATTCTTCTGCATGTTGCCGTCCAGTTCTCCCGGCACCATTCGTTAGAGACTGTCTTTTTTCCATTGGATATTCTTTCCTGCTTTGTCAAAGATTAATTGGCCATACTTTTGTGGGTCTAGTTCTGGGGTTTCTATTCTATTCCATTGGTCTATGTGTCTGTTTTTGTGCCAATACCATGCTGTCTTGATGATTACAGCTTTGCAGCAGAGGCTAAAGTCTGGGATTGTAATGCCTCCTGCTTTGGTCTTCTTCTTCAAAATTACCTTGGCTATTCGGGGCCTTTTGTGGTTCCATACAAATTTTAGGATTGCTTGTTCTAGCTTCGAGAAGAATGCTGGTGCAATTTTGACTGGGATTGCATTGAATGTGTAGATAGCTTTGGGTAGTATTGACATTTTGACAATATTTATTCTTCCAACCCATGAGCATGGAATGTTTTTCCATTTCTTTATATCTTGTTCAATTACCTTCATAAGCTATCTATAGTTTTCAGCATACAGATCTTTGACATCTTTGGTTAGGTTTATTCCTAGGTATTTTATGCTTCTTGGTGCAATTGTGAATGGGATCAGTTTCTTTATTTGTCTTTCTGTTGCTTCATTATTAGTGTATAAGAATTCAACTGATTTCTGTACATTGATTTTGTATCCTGCAACTTTGCTGAATTCATGTATCAGTTCTGGAAGACTTGTGGTGGAGTCTATTGGATTTTCCATGTATAATACCATGTCATCTGCAAAAAGTGAAAGCTTAACTTCATCTTTGCCAATTTTGATGCCTTTGATTTCCTTTTGTTGTCTGATTGCTGATGCTAGAACTTCCAACACTATGTTAAACAACAGCGGTGAGAGTGGACATCCCTGTCGTGTTCCTGATCTCAGGGGAAAAGCTCTCAGTTTTTCCCCAGTGAGGATGATGTTAGCTGTGGGCTTTTCATAAATGGCTTTTATGATGTTTAAGTATGTTCCTTCTATCCCAACTTTCTCAAGGGTTTTTATTAAGAAAGGATGCTGAATTTTGTCAAATTCTTTCTCTGCATTGATTGACAGGATCATATGGTTCTTATCTTTTCTTTCATTAATGTGATGTATCACATTGATTGATTTGTGAATGGTTGAACCAGCCCTGCAGCCCGGGAATGAAACCCACTTGATCATGGTGAATAATTCTTTTTATATGCTGTTGAATTCGTTTTGCTAGTATCTTATTGAGAATTTTTGCATCCATCTTCATCAGGGATATTGGCCGGTAGTTCTCTTTTTTTACTGGGTCTCTGTCTGGTTTAGGAATCAAAGTAATTCTGGCTTCATAGAATGAGTCTTGAAGTTTCCCTTCCCTTTCTATTTTTTGGAATAGCTTGAGAAGGATAGGTATTATTTCTGCTTTAAATGTCTGGTAGAACTCCCCTGGGAAGCCATCTGGTCCTAGACTCTTATTTGTTGTGAGATTTTTGATAACTGATTCAATTTCTTTGCTGGTTATGGGTCTGTTCAAGCTTCTATTTCTTCCTGATTGAGTTTTGGAAGTGTGTGGGTGCTTAGGAATTTGTCCATTTCTTCCAGGTTGTCCAGTTTGTTGGCATATAATTTTTCATAGTATTCCCTGATAATTGCTTGTATTTCTGAGGGATTGGTTGTAATAATTCCATTTTCATTCATGATTGTATCTATTTGGGTCATCTCCCTTTTCTTTTTGAGAAGCCTGGCTAGAGGTTCATCAATTTTGTTTATTTTTTCAAAAAACCAACTGTTGGTTTCATTGATCTGCTCTACAGTTTTTTTTAGATTCTGTATTGCTTATTTCTGCTCTGATCTCTATTATTTCTCTTCCTCTGCTGGGTTTGGGGTGTCTTTTGCCATTCTGCTTCTATTTCCTTTAGGTGTGCTGTTAGATTTTGTATTTGGGATTTTTCTTGTTTCTTGAGATAGGCCTGGACTGCAATGTATTTTCCTCTCAA
This sequence comes from Leopardus geoffroyi, assembly GCF_018350155.1. NCBI lineage: Eukaryota > Metazoa > Chordata > Mammalia > Carnivora > Felidae > Leopardus > Leopardus geoffroyi. Next base: position 129,277,565 of record NC_059333.1, read on the forward strand.
GACTGCCTTCGCTGCATCCCAAAGCGTTTGGATTGCTGTATTTTCATTTTCATTTGTTTCCATATATTTCTTAATTTCTTCTCTAATTGCCTGGTTGACCCATTCATTCTTTAGTAGGGTGTTCTTTAACCTCCATGCTTTTGGAGGTTTTCCAGACTTTTTCCTGTGGTTGATTTCAAGTTTCATAGCAATGTGGTCTGAAAGTGTGCATGGTATGATCTCAATTCTTGTATACTTATGAAGGACTGTTTTGTGACCCAGTATGTGATCTCTCTTGGAGAAGGTTCCATGTGCACTCGAGAAGAAAGTATATGCTGTTGCTTTGGGATGCAGAGTTCTAAATATATCTGTCAAGTCCATCTGTTCCAATGTATCATTCAGGGCCTTTGTTTCTTTATTGATCCTGTGTCTAAATGATCTATCCATTGTTGTAAGTGGGGTACTAAAGTCCCCTGCATACCACGTTCTTATCAATAAGGTTGCTTATGTTTACGAGTAATTGTTTTATATATTTGGGGGCTCCGGTATTCAGCGCATAGACATTTATAATTGTTAGCTCTTCCTGATGGATAGACCCTGTGATTATTATATAATGCCCTTCTTCATCTCTTGTTACAGCCTTTAATTTAAAGTCTAATTTCTCTGATATAAGTATGGCTACTCCAGCTTTCTTTTGACTTCCAGTAGCATGATAGATAGTTCTCCATCCCCTCACTTTCAAGTTGAAGGTGTCCTCAGGTCTAAAATTAATCTCTTGTAGACGGCAAATAGATGGGTCTTGTTTTTTTATCCATTCTGATACCCTATGTCTTTTGGTTGGAGCATTTAATCTATTTACATTCAGTGTTATTATAGAAAGATGTGGGTTTAGAGTCATTGTGATGTCTGTAGGTTTCATGCTTGTAGTGATGCCTCTGGTACCTTGTCTCACAGGATCCCCCTTAGAATCTCTTGTAGGGCTTGTTTAGTGGTGACGAATTCCTTCAGTTTTTGTTTGTTTGGGAAGACCTTTATCTCTCCTTCTATCCTAAATGATAGACTTGCTGGATAAAGGATTCTCAGCTGCATATTTTTTCTGTTCATCACATTGAAGATTTCCTGCCATTCCTTTCTGGCCTGCCAAGTTTCAGTAGATAAATCCATCACTAGTCTTATCAGTCTCCCTTTATATGTTATAGCATGCTTATCCCTAGCTGCTTTCTGAATATTCTCTTTATCCTTGTATTTTGCCAGTTTGACTATGATATGTCGTGCAGAAGATCGATTCAAGTTATGTCTGAAGGGAGTTCTCTGTGCCTCTTGGATTTCAATGCCTTTTTCCTTCCCCAGATCAGGGAAGTTCTCAGCTATGATTTCAAGTACACCTTCAGGACCTTTCCCTCTCTCTTCCTCCTCTGGAATCCCAATTATGCATATGTTATTACATTTAATTTGTCACTTATTTCTCTAATTCTCCCCTCATACTCTTGGATTTTTTTCTCTCTCTTTTTCTCAGTTTCCTCTTTTTCCATAATTTTATCTTCTAATTCACCTATTCTCTCCTCTGCCTCTTCAATCCAAGCTGTGGTCACCTCCATTTTATTTTGCAGGTCATTTATAGCATTTTTTAGCTCCTCCTGACTGTTTCTTAATCCCTTGATCTCTGTAGTAATAGCTTCTCTGCTGTCCTCTATACTTTTTTCAAGCCCAGCTATTAATTTTATGACTATTATTTTAAATTCATTTTATGTTACATTGCTTAAATCATTTTTGATCAATTCATTAGCTGTCGCTACTTCCTGGAGTTTCTTTTGAGGAGAATTCCTCTGTCTCATCATTTTGGATAGTCCCTGGAGTGGCGAGGAACTGCAGGTCTCTTCCTCTGTGCTGTCTGGAGTAACTTGCATTGGTGGGCGGGGCCACAGTCAGACCTGATGTCTGCCCCCCAGCCCACTGCTGGGGCCACAGTCAGACTGGTGTGTACCTTATCTTCCCCTCTCCCAGGGGCAGGACTCACTGTGGAGTGGTGTGGCCTCTGTCTGGGCTACTTGCACACTACCAGGCTTGTGGTACTGCTTCGATGGGATCTGGCGTATTAGCCGGGGTGGATCCACAAGGTGCACAGAGGCAGGAGGAGCAGACTCAGCTCACTTTGCCTTCGGTGGTCCGCTTCAGGAGGGGCCCCTCTTCTGTGGGCCTCTCGTCTATGCTTGGCTCCGGAGAGTCCATTCTGCTAGTCTTCTGGCAGTTTTCTGGGTTATTTAGGCAGATGTGGGTGGAATCTAAGTGGTCAGCAGGACTCGGTGAGCCCAGTGTCCTCCTACGCTGCCATCTTCCATTTTCTCTCTAAAAAAACACTCTTCTCAGGACTAAATAGCCTGACTTGATGACACAGGAAACACCACGACTGCAGGGCAGGTCCAACCGGGTTTACACCACATCTGTCAGGGTCTGTGAGCCTCAGGTCACTGACCTCACCTCCAGTTGTTCAACTGGGACAGGAAGGCTGGGCCACAGGGGAGAGAGAGCCAGGCTCTGTGCTGAGAGAGGACGCTCACAAGGCTGTCGTGTGTTGTCCCTCCACTGCGGAATCTATATTTGTTAAAATCTTGCAGATCTGTCATGATTTTTTTCCTGAAACATTTTTCTATTACATTATAGTAGATTATATTGTAGCATAATAGAATTATAGTATGTTATTTAAAATTTTTTAATGTTTATTTATTTTAGAGAAAGAGAGAGAGAGAGCACACAAGTAGGGGAGGCACACAGAGAATGGGACAGAGAATCCTAAGCACGCTGTACACTGTCACCCCAGAGCCCAGTGTGGGGCTCGAACCCATGAACCGTGACATCATGACCTGAACTGAAGTTGGATGCTCAACCAGCTGATCCACCCAGGTGCCTCTATAGTACATTATTTTAAATAAAAATAAGTCATAAATTTGGGTTACTTTTCCCCAACTAATGACTGTTGTATATGAAAATGACATTGTGATATGTTTATCTTTTGCCAAACTAATTTATTCATTCATAAATAATTGTAGTAAAATTTTTCTTTTTTTATAGTTGTACCACAATTTGTTTATTTATTAACCAGTTGATGGACATTTGAATTGTTTTTAATTTTAACATTATGAAAAAAGCAACTGTAAACATTAACATACAGGTGCTTATGTAGACATATGTTTTATTTTGCGGGGGAGTAGATACACAAAAAGGGTAGTATGGTAATTGTATATTTAACTTCAGGAGAAAGTTCCAAACTGTTTTCTAGATATGCTATTTTGCATTCACACCAGCACTATCTGAGGGTTTCAGTTGCTCTAAATCCTTATTAACACTTAATGTGATCTGTGTATTTTATTTTGACCATATTAGTAGATAAGTAGTGCTATTGTCTTGATTTGCATTTCTATAATGACTAATAACTTTGGATATACTTTTATGTGCTAATTTGCCATCTGTATGTGAGTGGATGTCTGTTCAAATCTTTTGCTTATTTAAAAAATTGGGTTGTCTCATTATTATTGGGTTTTAAGTTTGTTTTTTTTTGTTTCATTTTAATTTACATCCAACTTAGTTAGCATATAGTGCAATAATAATTTCAGGAGTAGAATCCAGTGGTTTATCCCCTGCATATAACACCCAGTGCTCATCTCAACAAGTGTCCTCCTTAATGCTCCTTGCCCATTTAACCTATCCTTCCACCCACAACCCCTCCAGCAACCCTCAGTTTGTTGTCTATATTTAAGAGTCTCTTAGGGGCGCCTGGGTGGTTCAGTTGGTTGGGCCTCTAACTTTGGCTCAGGTCATGATCCCACTGCTCATGGATTTGAGCCCTGCATCGGGCTCTGTGCTAACAGCTCAGAGCCTGGAGCCTGCTTCAGATTCTGTGTCTCCCTCTCTCTCTGCCTCTCCCCCACTCACACTCTGTTTCCCTCTCCCAAAAATAAACGTTAAAAAAATTTTTTTTTTAATCTCTTGTTTTGCCCCCTCCATGTTTTTATATTATTTTTGCTTCCCTTCCCTTCTGTTAATCTGTTTTGTATCTTAAATTCCACATATGAGTGAAGTCATATGATATTTGTCTTTCTCTGACTGGCTAATTTTGCTTTGCATAATACCCTCTAGTTCCATCCACGTTTTTGCAAATGGCAATATTTCTTTTTTTTTTTTATTGCCAAATAACACTCCATTGTGTGTGTGTATGTATATGTATGTGTGTGTATATATATATATATATATATATATATATATATATATATATATATACCACATCTTTATCCATTCATCTGTCAATGGACATTTGGGCTCTTTCCAAACATTGGGGTACGTGTGCCCCTTTGAAACAGCATACCTGTATCCTTTGAATAAATACTTAGTGCAATTGCTGGATTGTAGGGTAATTCTATTTTTCATTTTTTTGTGGAACCTCCATACTGTTTCCCAGAGTGGCTGCATCAGTTTGCATTCCCACCACAAATGCAAAATGTTCCTCTTTCTCTGCATCCTCGCCAGCATCTGTTGTTGCCCAAGTTGTTAATTTTAGCCTGACTGGTGTGAGGTGGTTATTTCATTGTGCTCTTGATTTGTATTTCTCTGATGATGAGTGATGTTGAGCATTTTTTTCGTGTGTCTACTAGCCATCTGGATGTCGTCTCTAGAAAAGTATCTATTCATGTCTTTTGCCCATTTCTCCACTGGATTATTGTTTTTTTGGGGGGGATTGTTGAGTTTGATAAGTTCTTCATAGATTTTGGATACTAGCCTTTAATCTGATAAGTCATTTGCAAATATCTTCTCCCATCCCATCAGTTGCCTTTTAGTTTTGTTGTTTCCTTTGCCATGCAGAAGATTTTTATCTTGATGAGGTCCCAATAGTTCATTATAGTAATATTTTTCTTGATTCTACCCTACTTTCCAGGAATGCAATCATCTGAAAATATTGATATTTTATTTGTTTCTTTCTACTTCATATGTATTTTGTATCTTATTGCATTACTGGAAAATTCCAAAAACAATGTTAAATAATAATGGTGATACGACAGCTTCTTATTTCTGACTCCAGTGCAATTCTGGCTTAGCTTTCCTGTTGGCATTTTCACTGAATCCTTCTCTATTAGTTGTTTAATTACTATTATTGCTTTTACTATTAATGAATGTTGAGCACCTATATTTTTCTCTCTACACGGTCCCTGTACTTTCAGGTCTTTAGCTTATTTCCTTCTCCTTTAAAGTATGGTCTAATTCCTGTGGGAAGAAAGTTGTTCTGAAGCAATAAACACTAACAAGTACAGAAAAAGGAAGTATGGATTTTCTTCCATTCTCCTTTGGGCAGCTGTGACTTACCCAAATGGACTTGATGCACTCAAAGTGAGAGGCTTTCTTCACACAGGTGACATGAGGACCATCTGCTGGAAGGACTTTTTTCATATTGTCACTGAAATCAGAGCACTTACTGGCCTCATGATTTGAGACAGTGCACCACCTCACAGTTTTCCCAGGGACAGCCAGACACAGACCTAGGGGACAGATGCCAGAGGTGTAAGGAACCCACAGCACTCATCTTTCTCTGCTGGCAGTTAAAGACAAGGTAAATGGTTGCCTGAGTGGAATAGACAAAAATTGTGTTGGCTGCATGGCTCACCTGAGTTTTCAGGTCCCATTTCTCTGATTGTGCCTTTCCCCTTGGAGAAACAAACCCAAAAGCACCTCCCAAAAGCTAAACAGAATTACCACATGACCCAGAAATCCCACCCCTCAGTATATATCCCAAAGAATTGGAAGCAGGTACTCAAATACACATACATGAATATTCATAGTAGCACTATTCACGATGGTCAAGAAAGGCAGAAACAACCTAAATGTACATCAATGGGTGAATGGATAAACAAAATATAGTATATCCATACAATGAAATATTATTCTGCCATAGAAAGAATGAAGTATTGCTATATGCTACAACATGGATGAACCTCGAAAATAATATGTTAAATGAAAGAAGCCGGTCACAAAAGGCTACACATTATATAATCCTACTCATATGAAATATCTAGAATAGGTAAATCTATAGAGACACAAAACAAACTGGTGGTTGCCAGGGGCTGGGAGAGAGGGGAATGGGTACTGACTGCTTAATGGGCACAGGATTTTCTTTTGGAACTAGATAGAGATGGTAGTTACACAACACTGTGAGTATACTAAATGCCACTGAATTGTATACTTTTAAATGATTAATTTTATGTTAATTAATGTCACCTCAGAAAAGAAAAAATATAAAAGGTGGGAGGGTGGCTGGGTGACTCAGTCGGTTAAGCATCCAACTCTTGATTTTGGCTCAGCTCATGATCTCGTGGTTCATGAGTTCGAGCCCCACATTGGGCTCTGTCTGCACTGACAGTGTGGAACCTGCTTGAGATTCTCTCTCTCTTCCCCTCCCCTCCTCTTGCTCTTTCATTCTCTCAAAATAAATAAATAAACTTAAAAGAAAAACCTATGGGAAGGAATCTTCAGCCTACTGACTTAGTCATTCTTTTGACATTAGATACTCTAACCTTATATGGTACTAATTGCTGGGGCACTAAAATCAGTACATGTTTATTTCATTTTAAGCTGTAGTAATAAGTTTAGAGACTATTTTAAAGGCAAAATGCTGCTTACAAATCTGTAGTATTTGAGCCAAATGTTATTTTAAATAAAATCTAGAAGATGAAAGTACAGCAGTAGCAAATCCCAGTTTTGGATGAAGTCCTGTATGTCAGGCAGTGTGCCAAGCACATTACTCTGCTCTAAGGTCCACAAATCTCCTGCCATTTAAACACTAGCGTTTCTGTTTGTGGATGAAATTTAAGGAAAAAAAACTATCAGGGACATAAAATAACTTGAGACAAAGCTAATATTTGAACTACCCAAATCTGTTTGACTCCAAAATCTGCACTGCCTTTTAAGTGTCTGTGAGTAAGAAACATCAAAAGAAACAGGACAGGAGATGCCAAATTACCTTAGACAGAATCCCATATGAAACACAGAATGACATATGGAGCTCCTCAACCCTATCGGAAAAAGCCTTTGAGAGTAGCAGCCCAAGGAAGGAGAGCAAGCTAGGAAATGGAACTATAGAGGCCATGTGCCCATGTGCAGAATAGAAACATTTGGAGTATTAGCTTTCATTTTCATTTTGAAACTTTCAAAGCATGTTTAATCTGCTTCCTAATATACATTGCTAAAACATTTTGTGCTTAGAAATAACTGGCAACAGTAGAGACAATACAACTCTATAAATGAAAATGCTTTGTAAGCAGGTTAAGTTATACAAAGAGCTACTATATCCAACTGTAGGGTTTGTTTTTCTTTATCAAAGGTATGCAGTTTTTGGGAAAGCCTTTTTGAAAGTTTATATTTTCAGTCACCACTGTGCTTATGTTCAAATGATTAAAACTAGTTTCTGCACTTCTAATTTTTTTTTAACTGTGATTGCAAAACAGGGCAAATGAAGTTTGTATTATTAGGGGAAAAGTGAAAGTCTTGACAGAAGCAAAACAAAACAAAAAAAGGGAAGATGGACTTTTGCTTCTACCTATAAAGGAGTAACTGATATGGGACTTGTTCTAGTACTTTAAACAACTAAAACACACACACACACACACATACACAGTGTGGAAAAAAACATGTGAAGAAAAGTTTTAAGTTATTGGATTATGGGCAAAAGAAAACCAGAGTAGCAATACTTATATGGGACAAAGTAGACTTTAAAACAAAAACCATAACAAGAGACAAAAAAACAGCACTATACAATAATAAAGGGAATAATCCAACAAGAAGATATAACAATTATAAATACTTATACACCCAACATAGAAGCACCCAAAACCATAAATCAGTTAATAACAAATGTAAAGGAACTAATCGATAATACAATAATAATAGTGACTTTAACACCCCACTTACATAAATGGATGGATCATCTAAACAGAACATCAACAAGGAAACAATGGCTTTGAAGGATATACTGGACCAGATGGACTTAACAGATATATTCAGAACATTCCATCCTAAAACAGCAGAATACATATTCTTTTCAAGTGCACATGGAACATTCTCCTGAATAGATCACATATTAGCCCACAAAACAAATCTCAACAAATCCAAGAAGGTCAAAATCATACCATGCATCTCTTCTAACCACAACGTTATGAAACTAGAAATCAACCACAAGAAAAAATCTGGAAAGACCACAAATACATGGAGGTTAAATAACATGCTACTAAACAATGAATAGGTCAGCCAGGAAATCAAAAGAGAAATTAAAAAGTCCATGGAAACCTCTGGAATGCAGCACAAGTGTTTCTAAGAGGGAAATTTATAGCAATACAGGCCTACCTCAAGGAACAAGAAAAATCTCAAATAAACAATCTAACCTTGTGCCTAAAGGAGCTAAAAAAAAAAAAAAAAAGGAACAACAAAACCAAACCAAAAACCAGCAGAAGGAAGGAAATAATAAATATTAGAGCAGACATAAATGTTATAGAAACTAAAAAAAAACAATAGAACAGATCAATGAAACCAGGAGCTGGTTCTTTGAAAAAAGATTTAAAAAAAATCAAAAAACCTCTAGCCAGACTTACCATGAAACAAAGAGGAAGGACTCAAATAAATAAAATCACAAATGAGAGATGAGAAATAACAACCAAACCATCTCCAATAAAGAGTTAGTATCCAAAATATATAAAGAAGTTACAAAAACTCAACACTCAAAAAACAAATAATCTAATTAAAAATGGGCAGAAGACATGAACAGAAATTTTTCCAAAGAAGACGTCCAGATGGCCAACAGACACATGAAAAGATGCCCAATATCACTCACCATGAGGGAAATGCAAATCAAATATCTACAATGAGATATTACCTCACACCTATCAGAATGGCTAAAATTAACAACAAAAGAAACAGGTGTTGGCAAGGATATGGAGTAAAAGGAACACTCATGCACTACTGGTGGGAGTGCAAACTGGTACAGCCACTGTGGAAAACAGTATAGAGGTTCCTCAAAAAGTTAAAAATAGGACTTACCCTAGATTCCAGAAATCACAATACTTGGTATCTACCCAAACGATACAAGAACACTAATTCAAAGGGATACATGCACCCCTATATTTATAGCAGCATTATTTACAATACCTAAGATATGAAAGCAGCCCAAGTGTCCATCAACAATAGACAGCAATGGAATATTATTCAGCTATAGAAAAGGATGAAATTAAAAAAAAAAAGAGTGAAATCTTGCCATTTGCAATGACATGCACAGAGCTAAAGAGTATAATGCTAAGTAAAATAAATCAGTCAGAGAAAAATAATATTATATGATTTCACTCAAATCTGGAATTTAGGGAAGAAAACAGGCAAAGGGAAAAAATAAGAGAGAGAGACAAAGGAAAACACAGACTCTTAATTATAGAGAATAATCTGATGGTTACCAGAGGGGGTGGGGGTGGGAGGGAATGGGTTAAAATCCTGATGTGGATTAAGGAATGCACTTGTCATGATGAGCACCAGGTGATGTATGGAATTGTTTGATCACTATATCGTAGACCTGAAACTAATACTGTATGTTAACTAACTGGAATTAAAATAAAAACATAGCATAACATAACATAACATAATATAACATAAAATATTGGACAATGGGAGGTGCAGGACTGTGATCTCTGAGAGAAGGAAAACAAATAAAGTGAGTCCTATAATCATCCTAACTTTCTTTCTGGACCAGATTTCCAGATGGCAGAGCAGAGAGAAGAAAACCAAGTAGCCTGACTGTCTTACCAAGTTGAGGACACAGAGATCATATTTAGGTAAGGCTAAGGCAATTAGAATTTGTAGCACAGATTAGCAAACAGTAGTGAATGCCAAAAAGGAGAGAAGAGAGAGAGAGGAGATTGAAATCTAGAGTCTACATACATTTGAGATTCTGGCTAAATTCCAACTTGAGCATTGTAGAAGCCAGGCAATAACAACTGCTAGAGAAAGAAAATTCAATGGGGAGCTTAAGCCAAACATTTTCCAGAACTTGAATGAGGTCAGGAATCATTTCAAGTTCCCATGATTCAGAGTGGATAAAAATCTCATTGAATAAATAGTACAGTTATTAAAGTTCCAGAAGTAGGTTAAACTACCCTACAATAAAGAATATTCTAGACACAGACTAAAAATCTTAGAAACTAGTTTTGAAAGAATTAAGCTGATCTGCAGATCATATGACTGCCTGCCAGAACAAAGTTTAACACTCTTTAAATAAAAACAACAAAATTCATTACACACACACACACACACACACACACACACACACTGTACACACCAAATTTCAATACTCAGCAAGGTAAAATTCACAATGTCTGGCAACCCACAAAATTACTATGCAGGTGAAGAAGCAGGAAAATGTAACCCATAATCAAGAGGAAAACAGTCAACAGAATCAGAACTAGAAGTAAAAGGGATGATGAAAATAACAGAAAATAACTTTAAAACAGCTATTTTAAGTATTATAAGTATGCTCAGAGATTCAAAGGAAAGCATGAACATAATGAGGAAACCAATGTAAGCTATAAAAAGAGCTAAAAGGAATTGCTAGAGACAAAAAAAAACAGAACGTCTGAGGGGCACCTGGGTGGCACAGTGAGTTGAGCATCTGACTCTTGATTTCAGCTCATGTCATGATCTCAAGGTTTGTGGGATGGAGCCCCATGACAGGGGGCTCTCCACACAGTGCAGAGACTGCTTGGGATTCTCTCTCCTCTCTCTCTCTGCCCCACCCGCTGCTCACACTTGCTTGCTCTCTCTCAAAATAAACAAATAAACTTAAAAAAAAAAAAAAGAACATCTGAAATGAACATTTAACTGAATGAGAATAACAGCAGATTACATACTGCAATAGAAAAAAGATAATCTGGAAGACATTACTTGAAACTCTCTGAAATGAAGCTCAGGGAGGGGGAAAAAAAGGATGAAAAACCAATAAACAGAGCCTCAGTGACTTGTCACCCAATGTCAAGTGATCTAATATATATGTAACTGCAGTCAGTCCTATGGGAAAACGTGGGGAGGGGGGCTGAAAAAATATGTGAAGAAATATTTGGGCAGAATTTTCCCAAATGTTATGAAAACTATAAACTCAGTTCTAGAGCAACCAGAGAAAAGAGATAAATTTAGAGGAACAAAGATAATGAATACCACAGACTTTTTTGTCAGAATCAAGATTAAGTCATAGACAAAATGCTAAAATAAAAATAACCTGTTAACCTAGAAATCTATATCCAATGAAATTAACTTTCAGAACTGGAGGCAAAAATAAACTTTTTCAGGCAAAAAATGTTGAGGGAATTTGGTGACAGCAAATTTGCACTACAAATACATGTTAAAGAAAGTGCCAGACCCAAGTGACATACTGGTGAATTCTATCAAACACTTAAAAAAGAAAGATACGAATGCTGCACAAACTATTTTATAAAATAAAGAAGGGAGGAAAACTCCTTTTTTTTTTTTTTAACATAATTTATTGTCAAATTGGCTTACATACAGTGTGTAAAGTGTGCTCTTGGTTTTGGGGGAAGGTTCCCATGGTTCATTGCTTACATAAAACACCCAGTGCTCGTCCCAACATGTGCCCTCCTCAATGCCCATCACCCATTTTCTCCTCTCCCCTTAACCCCACATCAACCCTCAGTTTGTTCTCTATATTTAAGAGTTTCTTATGGTTTGCCTCCCACCCTCTCTGTTTTTAACTGTTATTTCCCCCTTCCATTCCCCCATGGTCTTCTGTTAAGTTTCTCAATATCCACATCTGAGTGTAAACATATGATATCTGTCTTTCTCTGACTGACTTATTTCACTTAGCATAATACCTTCCAGTTCCATCCACATTGCGGCAAATGGCATGATTTCCTTACTAATTTTCTAAGGCTGTATTAAGTTGATATCAAATCCAAACAAAGATGTTACAAGAAAAGAAAACTATAGGCAAATATCATAGACACAAAAATTCTTTACAAAATTCTTTACTATGCAAAACCAATCAGTAAAACTCACCATACTGCAAAATTTAAAAATCCGTGATTATCTTGATAAGATACAGAAGACGTAGTTGTCAATTCAACACTCCAAGCAAACTTGGTATAGAAGGGGAGTGTCCTCAACCTGATAAAAGCATCTTCAAAAACATACAACTAACATCATGCCTAATGGGGAAAGATTTAATGCTTCTCCAGTTGAGAAACAAGGCAAAGACATATACTTTCATCATTTCTATTTAACATTGTATAAGAGGTCTTAGCCATTTTAATAAGGTATAAAATGGGAAAAAAGGGATACCAGTTGGAAAAGAAAGTATAAAATTGTCTTTATCCACAGATAATGTTTGTCTATACAGAAAAATTTAAAGACCCTGCAAAAAAGCTACTGGAACTAATAAATGATTTTAGAGAGGTCACAGGATTTGATTTGATATACTAGAATCAATAAAATTTTGATGATAGTAAAAAGAAAAAAACTGTAAAATGAAAAAATTTTATATACCACTTACAATGGCATCCAAAAATATGAAACATCTAGGGATAATTTTAACAAATTATCAATAACACTTATTCAATAAAAACTACAAAATATTCCTAAGATAAATGAAAGAAGACTAAACAGATACAGAATGCTCATGAACTACAAAACTCAATATTATTAAGATGAAATTCTTCAGTGAAACCAAGTAAAGAAAACTTCATTTTTAAAGTAAAGCCAGGGGGTGCCTGATGGCTCAGTCACTTGAGTGTCTGACTTGTACTTTCTGGCTCAGGTCATATTCTCACGGTTGGTGAGATCAAGCCCCGTTGGGCTTTGCACTAACAGTGTGTAGCCTGCTTGGGATTCTCTCTCTCTCCCTCTCTCTCTGCCCCTTCCCCATTCATGCTGTCTCTATCTCAAAATAAATAAATAAAGTTTAAAAAAAGCATACATATAAAATAAATAAATAAAAATAAAATAAAGCCAGAAGGCCAGAAGTGGGAGCTCTCACACCTTACCACTCCTTGTGGATTGCATACCCAAAAAGGAAGAGAGGTACCCTGCATTCCTAACAGGAAGAAGCCTATACTTTACTGCCCTAGCAGGAGGAAGAAATATTTTCTCCTTGCCAGGAAACAGCCTAGCTAATGAGAGACTATCACAACTTAGCCAATGAAAAGCCACTACCCTTAGCCCCTCCCAACTTCCCCCTTTCTCTACGGGGGGAAAAACAAAAACAAAAACAAAAACAAAAACTCCTGTCTTTTGTCCTCTAGTCTTGCCTATGGTTTTGCCATAGCTTGCATGTCCTGAAATGTGATTTTCTGCTATTCCCAAAGAAACCCATTTTTGCTGGTAAAATAACTGACAATTTTTTTCAATTTTTTATTTAAATTCTACTTAGTTAATATACAGTGCAATATTGGTTTCAGGAGTAGACTTCAGTCATTCATTACTTGCACACAACACCCAGTGTTTATCACAAGTGCCCTCCTAATACCCATCACACATCTAGCCCATCCCCCCCACCTCCCTCCATCAACCCTCAGTTTGTTCTCTATTTTTAAGAGTCTCTTATGGTTAGTTACCCTCTCTTTTTTTTTTCTTTTCCCCCCTCCCATATGTTCATCTGTTTTGTTTCTTAAATTCCACATATGAGTGAAATCATATGGTATTTGTCTTTCTCTGACTTATTTTGCTCAGTATAATACACTCTAGCTCCATCCACATCATTGCAAATGGCAAGATTTCATCCTTCTTGATGGCTGAGTAATGTTCCATTGTGTGTATATACACCACACCTTCTTTATCCATTCATCATTCGATGGACACTTGGGCCCTTTCCATATTTTGGCTATTGTTAATAATGCTGCTATAAACATAGGGGTTCATGTACCCTTTTGAATCTGTGTTTTGTGTCTGTTGGGTAAATACCTAGTACTGTAATTGCTGGGTCATAGGGTTATTCTATTTTTCACTTTTTGAAGACCCCCCATACTGTTTTCCAGAGTGGCTATGCCAGTTTGGATTCCCACCAACAGTGTAAGAGGATACTCCTTTCTCCACATCCTCACCAACACCTGTTGTTTCTTGTGTTAATTTTAGCCATTCTGACAGGTGTGAGGTGGTATCTCATCATGGTTTCAATTTGTATTTCCCTGGTGATGAGTGATATTAAGCATCTTTTCATGTGCCTGTTAGCCATCTGGATATCTTCTTTGGAAAAGTGTCTGTTCATGTCTTCTGCCCATTTCTTCACTGGATTATTTGTTTTTTGGGTGTTGAGTTTGGTAAGTTCTTTCAAGATTTTGGATACTAACCCTTCATCAGATATGTAGTTTGAAAATATCTTCTCCCATTACTTAGGCTGCCTTTTAGTTTTGTTGATTATTTCCTTTGCTGTGCAGACACTTTTTATCTTGATGAGGTCCCAACAGTTTCTGTTTACTTTTGTTTCCCTTGCCTTTGGCAAGATGTCTAGTAAGAAGTTGCTGCAGCTGAGGTCAAAGAGATTCCTGCCTGTTTTCTCCTTTAGCATTATGATAGTTTCCTGTCTCATATTTAGGTCTTTCATCCATTTTGAATTTATTTTTGTGTATGGTGTAAGAAAGTAGTCGAGTTTCATTCTTCTACATGTTTCTGTCCAGTTTTCCCAACACAATTTGTTAAGGAGAGTGTCTTTTGGATATTCTTTCCAGCTCTGTCGAAGATTAGTTGACCATATAGTTGTGTGTCCATTTCTGGGTTTTCTATTCTGTTCCATTGATCTATGTGTCTGGGTTTTATTTTTTTTATTTTATTATTATTATTTTTTTTTGCTAATACCATACTGTCTTGATGACTGCAGCTTTGTAATATAGCTTGAAGTCCTGAATTGTGATGCCTCCAGCTTTGCTTTTCTTTCTCAGAATTGCTTTGGCTATTCAGGGTCTTTTGTGGTTCCATACAAATGTTAGCGTTGTTTGTTCTAGCTCTGTGAAAAATGCTGTTTGGTATTTTGCTGTTTGGCATTGCATTAAATGTGTAGATTGCTTTGGGTAGTATAGATATTTTAACAATGTTTGTTCTTCCTATCCATGAGCATGGAATTCATTTCCATTTCTTTGTGTCTTCTTCAATTTCCTTCATAAGTGTTCTACAGTTTTCAGAGTACAGACCATCTACCTCTTTGGTTAGGTTTCTTTCTAGATATCTTATGGGTTTTGGGGCAATTGTAAATGGGATCGATTCCTTGATTTCTTTTTCTGCTGCTTCATTATTGGTGTATAGAAATGCAACCAATTTCTGTACATTGATTTTATATCCTGTGACTTTGCTGGATTCATGTGTTAGTTCTAGCAATTTCTTGGTGGATTCTTTGGGTTTTCAACATAGAGGATCATGTCACCCACAAATAGTGAAAGTTTGACTTCTTCCTTGCCAATTTGGATGCCTTTTATTTCTTTGTGTTGTCTGATTGCTGAGGCTAAAAAACTTCCAGTACTATGTTAAATAGTAGTGGTGAGAGTAGACACCCCTGTCTTTTTCCTTACAGTGAAGGAAAGCTCTGTTTTTCCCCATTGAAGATGATATTAGCTGTGTATATGGCCTTTATGATGTTGAGGAATATTCTATCTATCCCTACTTTGTTGAGAGTTTTTATCAAGAATGGATGCTGTATTTTGTCAAATGATTTTTCTGCATCTATTGACAGGATCATATGGTTCTTATCCTTTCTTTTATTACTGTGTTGTGTCACGTTGATTGATCTGCAAATATTGAACCACCCCTGCAACCCAGAAATAAGTCCCACTTGATCATGGTGAATAATTCTTTTAATGTACTGTTAGATTCAATTTGTTAATATCTTGTTGATAATTTTTGCATGCATGTTCATCAAGGATATTGGCCTGTAATTCTCCTTTGAGTGGGGTCTTTGTCTGGTTTTGGAATCAAGGTAATGCTAGCCTCATAGAAGGAAATGGAAGTTTTTCTTCCATTTCTATTTTTCGAAACAATTTGGGAAGAATAGGCATTAACTCTTCATTAAATGTTTGGTAGAATTCCTCTGGGAAGCCATCTAGCCCCGGACTTTTGTTTGTTGGAATATTTTTTATTATTGATTCAGTTTCTTTGCTGGCTATGGGTCTGTTCAAATTTCTATTTCTGTTTCAGTTTTGGTAGTTTTTATGTTTCTAGGAATTTGTCCATTTCTTCCAGATTATCAAGTTTTTTGCACATAATTTTTCATAATATTCTCTTATTATTATTTGTATTTCTGTGGTGTTGATCATGATCTCTCCTCTTTTATTTGTGACTTTATTTTGGGGGGTCCTTTCTCTTTTCTTTTTGATAAGTCTGGCTAGGGGCTGTCAATTTTATTAATTCTTTCAAAGAACCAGCTCTTAGTTTTGTTGATCTGTTCTACTGGGGGTTTTTGTTGTTGTTGTTTCTATATCATTTATTTCTGCTTTAATCTTTATAATTTCCCTTCTTCTTCTGGCTTTAGGCTTTATTTGCTATTCCTTTTCTAGCTCCTTTAGGTGTAAGATTAGGTTGTGTATTTGAGACTTTTCTTGTTCCCTGAGGTAGACCTGTATTGCAATATACCTCCCTCCTATGGCTGCCTTTGCTGCATCCTGAAGGTTTTGGACTTGACAGTTTAAAAAAATTTTTTAATGTTTATTCATTTTTTGAGGGGGGTGTGAGGGACATAGAGAGGGGGAGACACAGAATCCAAAACAGGCTCCATGCTCTAAGCTGTCAGCACAGAGCCCAATGCAGGGCCCAAACCCATGAACCAAGCTGAAGTCAGACACTTAACAGACTGAACCACCCAGGCACCCCCAGACTTGACAGTTTTATTTTATTATTCGGGGTGTGTGTGTGTGTGTGTGTGTGTTCAGGTATAGAATTTAGTGATTCATCAGTTACATACAACACACAGTGCTCATCCCAACAAGTGCCCTCTTTAATGCCCACTGCCCATTTAGCCCATCCCCCCACACAACACTCCACCAGCAACCTTCAGTTTGTTCTCTTGACAGTTTTATTTTTAAGGCTAACGCTTCTCAAAATGATCCATAAATTAAATGCAATCTCAACAATATTTCAATACTAAACTTGATTTTTATAGTAGTTGATAAGCCAATTCAAAATGTATACGCATATGTAAAGGATCTAAATGGCAAACCAATACTGATGTAATACCATAGAGTTGAAGGGCTTATTCTACCTGATTTCTAGACTTTCTGTAAAGCTACTGTAATCAAGACAGTGTGATATTGGCACAAGAAGAGACATATAGCTTAACAGAACAGAATAGAGAGACTAGAAATTGACCCACATTTATAGGGTCAGTGGATTTTCTTTCTTTTTTTTTTTTTTTAATTTTTTTTTCAACATTTATTTATTTATTTTTTTTGGGACAGAGAGAGACAGAGCATGAACGGGGGAGGGGCAGAGAGAGAGGGAGACACAGAATCGGAAACAGGCTCCAAGCTCTGAGCCATCAGCCCAGAGCCAACGCGGGGCTCAAACTCACGGACCGCGAGATCGTGACCTGGCTGAAGTCGGACGCTTAACCGACTGCGCCACCCAGGCGCCCCGGGTCAGTGGATTTTCAACAAAGGTGCTAAGGTAATTCAGTGGAGAAAGAATATCCTTTTCAAAAACAAGTCCTGGAATAACTGGATATTCATGTGAGAAAAATGAATCTCAGCTTTTACTTTAACCATACACAAAAACTAAAAGTGTATCATAAACCAAAACACAAAAGCTGAAGCTATAAAACTTCTAAAATAGGGTTCCTGGGTGGCTCAGTTAAGCATCCAACTTCATGATCTCACAGTTCGTGAGTTTGAGCCCCACGTTGGGCTCTCGACTGTCAGCATAGAGCCTGCTTCAGATCCTCTGTCCTCCCCTCTCTCTGCCTCTCCCATACTGGTTCTTTCTCTACCTCTCCCAAAATAATAAATAAGCTTTAAAAAAAACCCTCTAAAATAAACCAAAAGAAGTTATTGCAGCTTTAGGGGTAGCCAATTATATTTTTAGAGAGGACATAGAGTATAAAATCCAAAACTTAAGATTTGGTAGGTGAACTTGATCAAAATGGAGAACATCTGCTCTTCAGAAGATAGCATTCAGAAAATGATGAGCTAAGCCACAAACTTGGAAAAAATAATTGCAATACATCAGTCTGACCAAGGACTTGTATCCAGCATATATAAAGGGCTTTTTAACTCAATAGTAAGTCAAATAACCCAACTTAAAAAAATGGGAAAAGATTTTAACATATACTTCATAAAAGAAGATATACGAGTGGCCAATAAGAATATAGAGAGATGTTCAACATCATTGCTCATCAAAGAAACACAAAATAAAACTCTAGTGATATACCACAGCACACCTATTAAAATCACTAAACGGGAAAAGACTGACAACACTGAGTGCTGATGGGACGTGGAGCAACTGAAATTCTCCTACATTGCTGGCAGCAATGTAAATGGTACAACTACTCAAAAAGCGTGGCATTTTCTTAACTAATTACATATATATTTACATTATGACCCAGCAATTTTACTCCTAGAAATTTGCCTAAAAGGAATGAAAACATAAGTCCACTCAAAGACTTGTACACTAATGTTCATAGCAGCTTTATTCATAATATCCCCAAAGTGGGGAAGCTAAATGTCCACCAACGAATGAATAGGTAAACAAACTGTGGTAAAGCCATACAACGGAATACGACTAATCAATAAAAAGGAATGAACTTTAATACATGCAAAAATGTGGAGGAATCTCTAAACAATTATACTGAGTGAAGCCAGACTCAAAAGACTACGTCTATGTACTGTACAACTGCATTTATGTGAAATGGCAAAACTTACATAGAGTGATAGAGAGTGGGAATGACTAGGAAAAGGATAGTTTGAGAGTGATGGAAATGTTCTATATCTTGATCATGATGGTAGTTACATGGGTACGTGTAGTTGTCAAAATTCATTGAACTACATGTATACTTAAAACGAGTGCTGGGATGCCTGGGTGGCTCAGTCAGTTAAGCATCCAACTGTGGCTCAGGTCATGATCTCACAGTTCATGAATTCGAGCCCTGTATCAGGCTCTGTGATGACAGCTCAGAGTCTGGAGCCTGCTTCAGATTCTGTGTCTCCCTATTTCTCTGCCCCTTCCCTGCTCATGCTCCATCTCTCTGTCTCTCTCAAAAATAGTGAACATTTAAAAAAATTTTTTAATGAGTGCATTTTATTATATATAAATTATACTTCAGTAAAAATTATTTTATGTTTTTAAATGTTTATTCATTTTTGAGAGAAAGACAGAGACAGAGTGTGAGCAGAGGAGGGGCAGAGAGAGAGGGAGACACAATCTGAAGCAAGCAAGCTCCAGGCTCTGAGCTCTTAGCACAGAGCCTGATGCAGGGCTTAAACTCACAAACCACAAGATCATGACCTGAGCCAAAGTTGGATGCTTAAACAACTGAGCCACCCAGGTGCCCCAGTAAAAATTATTCTAAGAAAGAAAGAGAGAGGGGTTCCTGGGTGGCTCAGTGGATTAAGCTTCCCACTCCTGGTTTCAGCTCAGGTCATGATCTTGTGGCTCATGAGTTTGAGCCCTGCATCAGGCTGTGCGCTGGTGGCACGGAGCCTGCTTGGGGATTCTCTCTCTCTCTCTCTCTCTCTCTCTCTCTCTCTGTCTCTCTCTCTCTCTCAAAATAAATAAACAAAAAAGGAAGGAAGGAAAGAAGGAAGGAAGGAAGGAAGGAAGGAAGGAAGGAGGGGAGGGAGGGAGGGAGGAAGGAAGGAAGGAAGGAAAGAAAGAAAGAAAGAAAGAAAGAAAGAAAGAAAGAAAGAAAGAAAAAGAAAGGAAAGAAAGAAAGAAAGAAAAAGAAAGGAAAGAAAGTGCAAGCAAGCTAGACTATACCAATTCAGTAACACTCTGTGACAGCCATGTGACAATTTCAAGAAAGGACAATCTGAGCCCACTGTGGATATTTGAGACTGATCCTGGGAGGGAAAAGCTTCTGGTGGCCACATGCTCATTGTGTGGAGAAATCTCTTAAGCCCCAGAGAGGCTGAAGTAGAAGGTAGAGGCCAAAGCGGAGGTGCAGGCTGTTCTGACCCTCTGGTTCTTGGCTCTTGCAAGGTCTACTAAAAACAAACCCCTTTCCTTTGATCTGTTAAATTTTAAACTATTTTGGTTGCATTTCTGTCATTGCCCATCAGTTTTTTGTCGGAAAAGAACACTGAGCTTTGAAGAGAGCACATCCTAGACTCCAGGCTGGTTCATATCTAGTGGCCCACTGGGAAGGACTATGGGGGTGGGCATGGGGGAGGTAGGCAGCTCTTGCCTCTGGTTTGTAAATACAGACCTGATTGGGAAAATGACCTTTTGGTCAGTGCCTGGAATTTCCAGGAAAGGCGATAAAGGAAGAAAAAACAACACAAGCCCTGGTCAGGAGCAATTAAGGAGCAACCAGGGAGCTTCACTCTGGATTCCCTGCTGGCTGTAGTTGGAACACAGCTGTACACTCCCTTTCCAGCCTTTCCCAGCCCCTGCAGAGCTCCCTGTGTGGCCCTATGTGGCACTCCTTGCCCTACCTGCCTTTTCCTCCTGCCGTCCCCAAGTTACCCCTCTCCTCAGGTAAGCTACCTTACCACTCCAGAAGTTATTTAAGATAGCCTGAGAACAGACAGAACCAGGGCTAGAAAGAACCAACAGTTGTTGAGCCATGCAACTGTTTTTCACATGCACGAGCTCATTGACTTTGTACCATCGCCTACCTTCCTACAGTTACCCAGCCAAGAGCCCTGGGCTCCCCCTGCCCAGCACAGGAAGGGGCCTGCTACATTGATGTTCAGGATTTTTACCAGTGGTAACTCACCTGTGTCTAGAGTTCTGTCATTAGGTACTTTATCTCATTCCAATTTCGCAGTGTTGGTTGTGAAAAAGCAATGCCTACTGAACTAATGAGGAAACCAGTTCAGAGAGGTCAAGGGATGGCCTGGAACTGAGTCACACAGAACTGAGTGGCAGTGGATCCTACTCTAGGGTGACTGCCTTTCTCGTACATTCCTCTACCTCCCTGTTGTGTGATAGGGATGGGAGATGTACAGTTCAAAGCAGGAAAATCCCTTCTGGTTAGATACCTGATAGGTCAAGCATACCTGACATTAAGCCCCTCCTCCGCTTAGGAGCCAGGAGCCCTGGGGAAAATCCCTTCTCTCCTTTGATCATATTTCCTTCACTGTGAACAGGATCAACAGCTTCCAGGCTAAGTGTCATAATTCCTTTCCGCGATGGACTAATGAGTAAATAGTTTAGGCTTTGTGGGCTGTAAGGTCTCTGTGGCAACTACTCAATTCTGTCCTTGAATCCTGAGTGCAGCCACAGACAATACTTACCTGAATGAACATGATTGTGTTCCAATAAAATTTTATTTATGGACACTGAAATTTAAATTTCATATAATTTTCATGTATCAAAACTACTGTTCTTTTCACTTTCTTTCAATCATTTAAAGATGTAAAAGCCATCATTAGCTCATCCAGCTGTACAACATCAGGCGGCAAGCGGGATTTGGCCCCCTGCCCTAGGCTACAAAAGTTTGTCAGGTGCCCGGGTTCACTCCCACCCCCAGCCTCCCGACCCTCCTTCCGCCCCCCCCAAGCAGAGGCACTTTGGAACGAGCCAGGCGCTGGGCTGCTTCCGGGCCCCTAACACCCAGGCTGTGCAGTCCCACTATGGCTGACCCTCTGCTGGCACCCAGTCCGCGCCCTGGAGGGCTAGCCCCCACTCAGCTCCCAGTGCGCACTCACCCAGGGTCCCTGCGCACAGCAGGGAGCAGATGGCGAACTTCATCGTCCGCTGCAGGAATACGACACTGACGCGGGCTCCGGGAGCCGAGGCAGGCTTTACCTGACCCTCCCCAGGGGGAGCGGATCCGCCTCCCCCGAAGGGTTCACCTTTTGGGCAGATCGTTCTCGCCACACCCCCGACCAGCCCCAGCCCTCCGCAGGGCTAGAGGGCGGCAAACTCGAGCCACGCTCCTGCCGACCCGCGGCCACTCCTTCCGCCCACCTCCGGGAGCTGCTAGACCGCACCACTCTCTCGGGTTAGGGGTCCGCATGCCGGAGGTGCAAGCGGAAGTAACCTCGGAGCCCGCTGGACTGGCCGCCTTCACAGAGGGAGAAGGCAGGTGATCGGCTGGGTCCCAGGTGAGTTACTAGGACCTAAGTTCCCTGACCCTCGTCCTTCATCTAGCCATGCAGCTCTTAAATGTTTGGAAAACACAGACCCCAGAGGAATTGGGGGGAGTGCACAGGATACACAGGCTCCAGAGGAATGGGGGGCAGTCCACAGAATGAAACCTGGGGACTCTTCCCCCAGAAAAGCATGCGCACACAGACACACAAAGTTCTGAACACCATTTTCAGGCATCTTCAGACTCTTCCTCTTAAGTCGCCCACTCCGGACGCCTCCCGGAACCCCACCCCCCAAAAAAAGACACGGTTCCCTGCAACCCTCTGCTGAAGGCTGAGGTCAGGCAAAGCGCTGAACCCCGAGAGGGCTGCTTCTACTTGGTTCTGCAGCCTGCCTCCCAGTCCTGAAGTCGGTGAGCTTCACTTAGGGAAAGTTTAGATGCAGTTTTAACAACTTTTGTTGAAGTACAATAAATATACGTAAAACTTAACACATCCTAAATGTACAGCTTGATGAAATATGACCAGGTGAACACATCCGTATAACCAGCACCCACATCAGGAAACAGAACGTTCACAGAGCAGAGATGGCCCCCTAGTGCTTCTTCCAGTTGCTTTCCGTGTCCCCCACAAAGATACACATTTTCTTGGCTTCTAACAGCATGGACGAATTTTGCTGGTAGAGATGGAATCATACGATATGTACAATGCTGTGTCTGGCTTCTTTCACTTGTTATATTTGTAAGAATCATCTATGGTGTTGTGTATAGCTGTCTTTCACATGTTCTCAGTGCTGCATATTATCCTGTATTTCGCTTATCTTTCCTGTTGATGATAGTAGTTTCTAGTTTGGGCTCTTACAAAGAGCCAGTGAGCCCTGCTATGAACATCCTAGCACATAGCACATCTTCTAGTACATGTAGGTATGCATTTCTGCAGGATATTTCCCAGGAAGTGTAATTTCTTGGTCATAAAGTAGAAGGTATGTCTAACTTTAATACATACTGCCGAACAGTTTTCCAAAGTGGCTGAACCAATTTATACTCCCAACTTAAGGGTATGAGAGTTTGGTTGCTCCACATCTTTTACTATTTTGGTGGGAGTATAACTAGTTGTGCACTGTAATTTTGAGTTTCTCTGATGACTAATGAAGTTGAGCATCATTTTATGTGCATATTGGCTATTTGGGTGCCATCTCATATAAAGCATTGTTTCAAGTCTTTTGCACTGAATACATTTTATTTATTTTTTTTAATGAAATTTATTGTCAAATTGGTTTCCATACAACACCCACTGCTCATCCCCAAAAATGCCCTCTTCAATACCCATCACCCACCCTCCCCTCCCTCCCACCTTCCATCAACCCTCAGTTTGTTCTCAGTTTTTAAGAGTCTCTTATGCTTTGGCTGTCTCCCACTCTAACCTCTTTTTTTTTTTTTTCCTTCCCCTCCCCCATGGGTTTCTGTTAAGTTTCTCAGGATCCACATAAGAGTGAAACCATATGGTATCTGCCTTTCTCTGTATGGCTTATTTCACTTAGCATAACACTCTCCAGTTCCATCCATGTTGCTACAAAGGGCCATATTTCATTCTTATTACCACGTAGTACTCCAACATTGAATACATTTTAAATAGGCTTTCTGTTGAATTAAGTTTTGGTACTGGCAATACAATTATTCAAACTACAAAACCGAGGCTTGTCTAGTAAAGTATCCTCAGATTTGGGCCTTAAGAATGTAAGACTGTGTTATATTATTTTAGCCCATCATAACTCTTTATTCTGCATCCTCTTCTCATGTGCAAAGGATGAATCTTCGGGGCGCCTGGGTGGTGCAGTCGGTTAAGCGTCCGACTTCAGCCAGGTCACGATCTCGCGGTCCGTGAGTTCGAGCCCCGCGTCGGGCTCTGGGCTGATGGCTCAGAGCCTGGAGCCTGTTTCCGATTCTGTGTCTCCCTCTCTCTCTGCCCCTCCCCCGTTCATGCTCTGTCTCTCTCTGTCCCAAAAATAAATAAATGTTGAAAAAAAAAAAATTAAAAAAAAAAAAAAAAGGATGAATCTTTGCTAAGTAACTATTGTTTTTTTTTTTTTCAGCCCCAGTTAAGATTGTGAAAAATTCTTCTCTCTGGCAGAGATTAACCCTGCCGTCCACTGAGCCAGAGACAGTGCTGAAGTAGTTATAAGAGATTGTAAATCACAGAATTCACAAGGTCAAGGGCAAGACACCTTGATATACAAACCTGGCTCTCCTTTCTTTCTCTGTAATATACACACATGCACACACACACACCTCAAAGTAAACAGCTTGTCCTCTTCCTTCTGCACCTTACAGACATCAGCATCCTTAGACGACCCAATGGGAGATTGTCCCAATTCATCTCCCCTTTCTCACCACCTCTGGCCAACTAAGCTTTCAATTTAAGAAATGTAGGGGCATCTGGGTGGCTCAGTTGGTTAAGTGTCCGACTTTGGCTCAGGTCATGATCTCACAGTTTGGGGGTTCAAGCCTTGCATCCATTTCTGCGCTGACAGCTCGGAGCCTGGAGCCTGCTTCAGATTCTGTGTCCCCCTCTTTCTCTGCCCTCCCTTGCTTGTGCGCGTGCTCTCTCTCTTGTCTCTCTTTCTCTCTCAAAAATAAATAAATTTAAATAAATGTACACTGTCTCTCTCTATGTGCCACATGAATAGGGACAGGGTGGAGTGAGGGGAGGACCTCTCACATCTGGTGACTCTTTGGGCTTTGGAGCGAAGACCAGCTAGAGTCCACTGAGAAAAGCATACGAGCCTCCATACGAAGCACAAACAGGGTCTGTGCTTTGCAAAGAGGCTGTCAGGCTGACCACAGCCCATCCACACTTAAGCTGGAAATAGTTACATCTTTCTCATCAGAGATTAAAGAGTGATCCCTGCTAAAGAGCATCCCAGAGAAAACAATGAACAAGTCCTCTCTTTGTTGAGACACTTATCAGGATGTCCCTGGCCTGGGATTTGCCCCAAGGATTGCTAAGAGGTAAACCCTTATTCTAAACCTGCTATGAGGAGAACACACAGTCCTGAAAGCCACCTGCTACATCCACCCCATGCCAAAGACCCTCGAGGGCAGAGATTCCAAGAAGGGGATTATCTACTTCTACAGCTGCTTGGAGTCAAGGAATCCTTTGACCTTAGAATTTCTGAAAGTGAGAATAGGAGTGCCTTCCTTTGTCTAATCTAGAGGAAAGGGAATGTATACAGTTTTAATGCAAACCTTTCGTTGAATTTAAACATACACATAGAAGATGTACACATCGTAAGTGTGCAGCCCAGATTGGCACAACATGAGCACACCCCGAGTAGCCAGTATTCAGAAGATAGAGAAAGAGTATGTTACCAGCACCCTGGAAGCCCCCTCATCTGCCTTATAGTCACCAATGATCAAAGGTAATCATTATTCTGATTTTGAACACCATAGTTGAGTTTCACCTGCTATTTAGTTCATATACATGAAATCAGAAAGTAAGCACTGTTCTCTGTCTAGCTTCTTTGTCTAAACCTGACATTTGAGAGAGTCAACTCTGCTGTTTCATATGTATTCTGAGGCATACCTCAGAGATGGTGCAGGTTTGTTCCATATCCCCAAAACAAAGCAAATATCCCAGTGAAGGGATTCAAATGAATTTTTGGTTTCCCAGAGCATATAAAACTTATGCTTACATCATTCTGTAGTCTATTAAGTGTGCAATGGCATTATGTCTATAAACATGTACATACCTTAATTAAAAATATTGCTAAAAATGCTAACCAGTCTGAGCTTTCAGGAAGTCATAATCACTGATCCCAGATGACCATAACAAATATGATAATAATGAAAAAGTTTGAAATATTGTCGGAATTACCAAAATGAGACACACAGACACCCTGCAAGCAAATGCTGTTGGAAAAAATAGCGCCCCTAGACTTACTCGACACAGGGTTGCCACATACCTTCAATCTGTGAAATATAATACACAGTATCTCTGAAACACAGTAAAGCAAAGTGCAATCAAATGAGGTGCGTCTTTATTGTAATTTGTTCATTCTTATTGCTCTGTGGTATTCCAATGGTGAATATATCAATGAGTATTAATGGAAATTTGGTTGTCTTTTTTTTTTTTTTTAATTTAAGGCCATCATGAAGTAATACTGCTGTGAAAGTTCTCACACATGTCTGTTGGTGAACATGTGTATGCATTTCTGTTGGTCTATAAACAGGGGGCAATTGCTGGATCACAGGGTGCTCCTATATTCTGCTTTAATAACTGCCAAACAAATTTTTAACATGGTTGTACAGTTTCCAATCTCATTTCACTTCCAACAGTATGTGGGTTGCCCTATACCAAATACTAATACTTGGTTTGGGTGGGTGCGTGGGTGGCTCTGTTGGTTGAGTGTCCGACTTCAGCTCAGGTCATGATTTGGTGGTTGGTGAATTCAAGCCCCACATGGGCTCACTGCTGTCAGTGCAGAGCCTGCTTCGGATTTTCTGTACCCCTCTCTCTCTGCCCCTCTCCTATTTGCACTCTCTCTCTCTCTTTCTCAAATAAATTCTTTTTTTTTTTTTTTTAATTTTTTTTTTCTTCAACGTTTATTTATTTTTGGGACAGAGAGAGACAGAGCATGAACGGGGGAGGGGCAGAGAGAGAGGGAGACACAGAATCCGAAGCAGGCTCCAGGCTCTGAGCCATCAGCCCAGAGCCCGACGCAGGGCCCGAACTCACGGACCGCGAGATCGTGACCTGGCTGAAGTCAGACGCTTAACCGACTGCGCCACCCAGGCACCCCACTCTCAAATAAATTCTTAAAAATACTTGGTTTGGGATGAGATATAAATTTAAGTTTTCTTTTAATTTTAGTTATTCTGGAGCACTTGATGCAGTTTATTATAGTTTTAATATTAATTTCCCTGATAAGTAATAAAGTTGAATACTTTATCATGTTTATTGGAAAATTACGTATCTTCTTTTGTGATGTGCCCAATTTTCTATTGGATTATTTGCTTATTTTTTCATTGAGTTGTAGGAGTTCTTTATATATTGTAGCTATGAGAACTTTGTTGGATGTATGTATTTCAAATATTTTCTTACATTTTGTGGTTTGCATTTCTCTCTCTAAATGGTGTCTTTTCATATACAGAAATTTAAAATATTTGAGTCAATTTCAACATATTTATTTATGGGTAGCACTTTTTGTATGCTTAAAAAGTCTTTGCCTGTACCAAGTTCGTGAAAATAGTGTTTCCTTCTGGAAGCTTCATAGTTTTTCCTCTTACATTTAGATCTAGAATCCATCTGGAACTGATTTAAAAAAAATTTTTTTATGTTTATTTATTTTTGAGAGCATGAGCAGGGGAGGGGCAGAGAGAGAGGGAGACACAGAATTCAAAGCAAGCTCTAGTCTCTGAGCTGTCAGCACAAAGCTGACACGGGGCTTGAACTCGCAAGCTGTGAGATCATGACCTGAGCCAAAATCAGACGCTTAACAGACTGAGCCACTCAGATACCCCTGGAACTGATTTTTTTAATACATAGATTTATTTTCCATTCATTTTGAAGTGAAATTAAGTTAAAAGAAGCAGATGACTTCTCTTATTGTGACATTTTTTTTTGTCCCAAATATTCACTCATTAGGTCTTCTTAAATTTAACAAAGGATTTATAAGCCCTTTAATTCATGCTATATAAGTATAATTATAAACTGAATAACTTGGTGAGCTAGTATAATGTCATGGAAGACAAAGCTAAACCATGTGGCCTAGATTTTTGGAATTGATGTTTGTGAATGGTGAGACAGGAGCCTGTGTTCATGTTTTCTTCTATGTATATGTCCAATGGACTCAGCACCATTACTGGAAAGATTTTTCTTTCCTCACTGCACTTTAGTACAACCTTTGTTAAAAATCAGGCAATCGAATATGTGCTACAGGACTCTCCATTCTGTTCTACTGATCTGTATATCTCACTGTCTCAATTCCTACAGCTTTATTGTAACTCTTGATATCTCATAATGTGAGTTCTTGGTTTGTTCTTCTTCAAGATGGACTTGGGTATGTTTGTTTTTATTGTTTTGGTTTTTGCAGTTCCACGTACATTCTGTAATTGACATGTCGATTTCCAGAAAAAATACCTGCAGAGATTTGATTGGAACTATACAGAAATATAGATCAATTTGGAGGGATTTGACATCTCCACAATATTAACCCTTGCAAGTCAAAAATATGGTATATCCCTGCACTCATGAAGGCCTTCCTTACTGGCTCTTCTCTTGATAATATTTTGTAGTGTTCACTTTATAGGTCTTGAACATCCTTCCTAGATTTGTTCCTAGATATCAACTGGTTTTTGGTGCTATTATAAATGGGATCATGATTTTAATTCATTTCCCGTTTGTTTGTTGCTGCTATTTGAAAAAAAAACAACAGTTGGTTTTTGTATATTGACCTTGAATCCAATGACCTTACTAAGTTATTTTATTAATTATAATAGTTTCTTTTGGATTTTCTGTGTATATCTTTGTGTCTTTGTAAATAGTGTTTTTGTTTCTTCTTTTTCAATTCTTGTAATTTTATTTCTTTTTCTTGATCTATTGCACTGAGTAGAACTTCCAGCACATCACTACATAGAAGTACTGATAGAGGAGGAACGTTTTCAATAATTCACCATTGGGTAAAATGTTTGCTGGTGCTTTGTTTTGTCTTAGATATTATTTACTAGATTAAAGAAGCTCCCTTCCTTCCTGGCTTGACTAATTTTTTCTTTAAATGATGAATGAATGCTGAATTTTTATCGGGTGTTTTTCTGTACCTATTGAGATAATCATATGATTTCTTCTGCTTTTTCTGTTGATGTGGTGAACTCTTCTAATTGACTTTTAAATGTTAAGCCACTATTATATTCCTGGAATAAACCTCACTTGGTTGTTAGGTATAATGCTTTTAATATACAGTGGAACTTGGATTTCAAACATTTTGTTTAGGATATTTTGCATCTATCTCATCTTTTTTCAGGAGAGAAATTATTCCTCAGTTTTTCCTTTATTTTAACGTCTCCATAAGTTTGGTTTTAAAGTTAATGTTAGCTCATAAAATAAATTCTGAAATGTCTCTTTTCTTATTCTTTGGTATATGTTGTATAAAAGTAGTGTTATTTTTTTTCTTAACTCTGGAACATTTCACCAGTGAAAGCCACTCATATCTAGAGTTTTATTAGTGGAAAATTTTCAATTCCAGATAAAATTTCTTTTTTTTAATGTTTATTTATTTTTGAGAGAGAGAGAGAGAGAGAGACCAGGGGAGGGGCAGAAAGAGAGGGAGACACAGAATCCGAAGCAGGCTCCAGACTCTGAACTGTCAGCACGGAGCCTGACACGGGGCTTGAACTCAAAAACGGTGAGATCATGCCCTGAGCCGAGGTTGGATGCCTAACCAACTGAGCCACCCAGGTGCCCCAGATAAAATTTCTTTAATGCCTAGAAAAATGTTCAGATTTTCTGATTCTTCAAGTTTCTTCACATATTGGTAAGTTTTGTTTTTCAAGAAATTTGTCCTTTTCATCTAAATTTCAAACTTAACTGATGTAAAGTTTTTGTCAATGTTATCTTTATGTGTTTTTTTATGTTTAACAGTTTATTACAAAGGATACTATATTTCGTAAAACTTTTTTTATGTTTATTTATTTTTGAGAGAGAGAGAAAGACAGAGTGTGAGTGGGGAAGGGGCAGACAGAAAGGGAGATACAGAATCTGAAGCAGACTCCAGGCCCTGAGCTGTCAGCACAGAGCTCTACATGGGACTCAAACTCATAAACCATGAGATTATGACCTGAGCCCAAGTCAGACACTTAATTTACTGAGCCACACAGGCGTCCCTACAAAGGATATTATAAAGGGTATGGATAAACAGCCAGATGAAGAGGCTCATAGGTGAGGTCTGGAAGGGTCTCAAGCACAGAAACTTCTGTCCTTGAACAACTGGAATACACCACCTTCCCAGCATGTGGATGCATTCACCAATCTGAAGGCTTTTAAACATTTTTAATATGTGGGAATTTTTGCCATGATCCTCTTTTTCATTGACGATATTGGTAATTCATGTTTTCTCCTTTTTGTTGATTAGAAGTGACAGGGTTCTATCTATTTTATTAATCATAAACAGACAACTTTTGCCTTTGTTGATTTTCTCCACTGAAAACTCATTTATTATTGCGTTGATTTCTGTTCTCTTGACTTTTTTTCGGTTTTGTTCTTTTTCTAGTCTTTGTAAAAGGAAGTTGAAGTCATTGATTTTCAGGCTCTCTTCCACTCTAATATATGTATTGAAGGCTATAAATTTCCCTATAAGCACTCTTTCTCTTGATATATCTGTATGATTATCCAAAATATTTTAAATATATATTCTAATTCAAAATATATTCTAGTTTTCATTATGTCTCTTATTGGACTCATAGTTTATTGAGAAGGGTATTGGTTGATTTATAGTGTTTGTAATTTCCGAGCTGTCTTGTGTTGTTTATGTCTAGTGTAATTCCATTATGGGAGAATAAGATGCTCTGAATGAGTTGAAATGTGTTGAATGTTTGGTGGCCCAGCATAAGATCACTTTTTGTTGTTTAGTGTGCATTTTAAAATAATGAGCATTCTATAGTTGTTGGACAAAGCGTTTTATTTGTATATATATTATATACACAAACATTTATTTATATATAATATGTATTACCTATAAATAAAATATATAAATATATATCTATGTGTGTATATATGTATATGTATGAATATTGTGTTGTTTTATCTTTGATTTTTTTAATCTGATTTTTCTATTAGTACTTGAGAAAGGTGTGTTAAAGTTCCCTACTATGATTGTGGATTTGTCTATTTAATTTTTTAGTTCTGTCAACTTTTGCTTTATATATTTTAAACTATATTTTTGAGTGCGTACCTATTTGGGACTGTGATATCTTACTGGTGGGTTAGTCCCTTTGTAATTATGATCATTATGAAAAGCCTTTTTATCTCCAGTAATGTTTCTTGCTTTAAAGTCTTGTCTAATATTGGTATAGTTATACTAGCTTTCTTTTGGTTATTGTATACATGATATATGTTTTAATCCTTTTGTGTTCAGTGTGTGTGTCCTTATATTTAAAGTGTGTCTTTATGAAACAATCTCAACATCACTCATCACCAGGGAAATACAAATCAAAAAACCATGATAAAATACCACCTCACACTTGTCAGAATGGCTAAAATTAACAACACAACAAACAAGAGGTGTTGGCAAGGATGTGGAGAAAGAGGAACTCTCTTGCACTGTTGGTGGGAATGCAGACTAGTGCAGCCACTCTGGAAAACAGTATAGAGCATCCTCAAAAAGTTAAAAATAGAACTACCCTAAAATCCAGCAATCACACTACTATGTATTTACTCAAAGGACCAAAAATACAGATTCAAAGGGGTACATGCATCCTGATGTTCATAGCAGCATAATCAAGAATAGCCAAAGTATCAAAAGAGTTCAAATGTCCAACGACTGATCAATGGATAAAGAAGATGTGTGTGTGTGCGCGCGCACGCACGTGCACATGTTCACACACACACACACACACACACACACACAGTGGAATATTACTCAGCCATCAGAAAAAATGCAATCTTGCCATTTGCAATGATGTGAATGAGGTTAGAGTGTATTACACTAAGCAAAAAAAGTCAGTCAGAGAAAGACAAATACCATATGATTTCACTCAAATGTATAATTTAAGAAACAAAACAGATGAACATATGGCGGGGTAGAAGGAGAGAGGGAAACTAACCATAAGAGACTCTTAAAGACAGAGAACAAACTGAGGGTTGATGGAGGGAGGTGGGTGGGGGATGGGCTAGATGGGTGATGGGTATTAGGACGGTACTTGTTATGAGCACTGGGTGTTGTATGTAACTGATAAATCACTAAATTCTACTCCTGAAATCAATATTATGCTATATGTTAACTAATTCAAATTTAAATAAAAATTTGAAACAAAAAAGTATGTCTTTCATAAGCAGCATATATTTTGAAAATTCTGTCTGACAATCTTAGACTCTAATTGGCATATATAATTTGTTGATATGTAATGTAATTACTAATATATTTGGGTCTTATCTACCACCTTACTATTTGTTTTCTATTTGGCTAACCTGTTTTATGTTCCCTTTTCTCTTTTCTCTTGCCTTATTTTAGAGAAATCGATCTTTTAATTACTCCATCCTTTCCTTTCTATTCACTTATTAGTTATGTACTCTTTTCCTATTCTTTTGTGGGTCCCCAATAGATTACAACACACACCCTTAATTTACTATACTGAAAGGAACTAATGGTCCTTCTACAACTTCCTTGCTAATGCTAGGGGCTTTATAACATTTTAAGTTCATTTAGTCCCTTTTGTCTGTTATGCTATTGTTGTGTACTTTTAATTACATTTATAGTTTAGAATGTCATAAAATCATTAAGTCAATATTTATAAATATTAAGCCAGTACTTACTTATATTTAACTGCATATTTCCTCTCTTCATTGCTCTTCACTACAGCCTCAATTTCTGTGTTTCCATCTGAGATCATTTTTATTCTGTCTAAAGAATTTCTTTCCCTTAGTACAAATCTGGCAAAGAATTTTCTCAGGGTTGAAAGTGTTGGTAACTAACAGCTTTGTAGGATTTTTCCCCACTGAGTATATTTCACTGTTAGCCATTTCTTCCACAAATTTAATAATGTCACTCTACTGTTTTCTTTTACCCATAATTTCTGTTGAGAAGTCAACTGAAGTCAACTGTTGTTCCTCTGAAGGTTATGTGTCTTTTTCTCTGGCTGCTTTTAAAAATAGTCCATCTTCTTTATGTTCTTTGACTTAACCATGGTGTGCTTAATTGTGATTTTACCCTATCTGTGGGCTGTTTTTCATCATTTTTGGAAATTATCATTATTTGTTTAAATATTCCTCCTGCCTATTCTCTGTTGACTCTACTTTTATACTTACATAATTGTACATGTAGTAATGTTTTAAAACTGCACACTTGTATCATGCTTTTTTTCTGAATCTACATTCTTTTTTTTTTTTTCACTGTGCTTCAGCTGGATATTTTCTATTGACCTGCCTTCCAGTTTACTAATCCTCTCTTCTGTGTATCTATTGTACTGTTAAATCCATATAGTGAGAAATTACCATCAATTATTACCTTTTCATGTAACCTCACGTGTAAAATCACATAGATTGCTTTTTGGAGTAAAAGAGTCTTTTTGCCATTCACAAGATTATTTCTGAATTGCAAAATTTTTCTTTCCTTATTTTAGTGATTCTTGTGTTCTGCCATGCAATCTTGGCTGCTGCCACAATCACAAACCAAAAGTACAAGGACACTTTTTATTGCAATCATAGTGGGATTACTACTGCTTGTCTTGCTTCTAGAATTTTCACTTGATTTTTTCTTCCTAGATTTCAGTTCTCCAATGAAATTCCCCATCTTTTCTGCTATTTTCACCATCTTTTCTTCTGCTGTCATCACATTTTTCTCTATTTTCTTGGCCCTATTGAACATAGTTTTTAAAGGTCTGGGTCTGTCTGCTAACTATAATATCTGGGCTATTTGTAGATATATTTATTTTGTGTGTTTTTCTGTTAGTTTCTTGACATCTAGTTCTCTTGGCATGCCTTTAAATTAAAAAAAAAATTAACATTTATTCATTTGTTGAGACACAGCATGAATGGGGGAGGGACACAGAGACAGGGTGACACAGAATCTGAAACAGGCTCCAGGCTCTGAGCTGTCAGCACAGAGCCCGAGGCAGGGCTTGAATCCATGAGCTGGGAGTTCATGACCTGAGCTGAAGTCGGACACTTAACCAATTGAGCCACCCAGACACCCCTAATTTTCGCTTGAACAAATGGACATGCTTACAAATTTTTTTGGAGGCTCCAGATGATACACCATCATTTCCAAAGTGGGTTTGTTGCTTTATTCTGCTAAGAAGATGGAGTGGGAACTGATCTCTTTCAACCAGTCAAGGTTGGGCTGAATCAAGACTGGATTGTAGTTTTGGTAGGCTCCCATAGCTTCCAATTGAAAGCCTGGTGTGATAAGGAGAAAAATGGCCCCGCAAATATATCCATGTCGTAACCCCATAAACTGTGACTATGTTATGTTACACAGCAAGGGAAGATTAAAGTTGCAGATAGAATTAAAATTGCTAGGGGCGCCTGGGTGGCTCAGTCGGTTAAGCGTCCGACTTCGGCTCAGGTCATGATCTCACGGTCTGTGAGTTCGAGCCCCGCGTCAGTCTCTGTGCTGACAGCTCAGAGCCTGGAGCCTATTTCCGATTCTGTGTCTCCCTCTCTCTCTGACACTCCCCTGTTCATGCTCTGTCTCTCTCTGTCTCAAAAATAAATAAACGTTAAAAAAAACAAAATAAAATAAAATTGCTAATCAGACAACCTCAGGATAAAGTAATTATCCTGGATTATCTACCTGGGTGGGCCAATTGTAATCACAAGGTCCTTTAAATGTGGAAGAGGGAAGGAGAAGAGTTAGTGTCTGAGTGATGTGATGTAAGAAAGACTGCCATTGTGCTGGCTTTAAAAATGGAAGGGCATTCCATGAGCCAAGGAATGTAAGCAGTTCTACAGCTGGAAAAGGCAAGAAAATGGATTCTCCTGTCAAGCCTTCAGAAAGGAGCCTAGCCCTGCTGACACCTTGGGTTTAGCCCAGTGAGACCCACTTCAAACTTCTGACTACAGAACCGTGAGATAATAAATGTGTGTTGTTTTAAGCCACTAAATTTATAGGAATGGTTACAGCAGCAGTAGGAAATTTAACACACCTACTCTAAGGCGTGGGGCTGTCTTCTTTACCTCCCGTTCCATGGAGCTTCAAAATATGCCAAACATCTTAAGGGGGAAACTGGTGACTTGTCAGACCTAGCCTCTGTACCTCCCTTCTCATTGGGATCTTGCCTCTATTTCTGTTTCTCCAGCCCTGAGACTGCTGTAAGTTCTGCTGGCAGTGGCCCTTTGCTCAGGCAAACCCAGATACCTCTTGCCTTGTGCCGAGAGGTGACAAATTCCCCCAAGGAAATGTGGTTGTAGAATGTCATCTCACCTCTTTGTTATCCCCTCCCTTTTCTGGAAATTTTTCACCTCTAAGTCTCTAATGCTCTTAAATAGATGTTTTATGGTGCTTTATCCACATCTTTTAGATATATTCAACAAGAGCACAATTCCTACATAAGCTACTTCATCATGAAAGAGGCAAAAGTGAGGACTATGTTAGCTACTAATTTTTAATCTTTATTTTTTAAGACTCTAGTATATTACTACTGGATTAATGAGTTTTATGGGTTATTGTACTCATTTATAAATGTTCTAGCTCTTCCTTCATTTATTCATACCTTTGAAAGGAAATAGTACCTATAAGGGTAGACATCACATTTTTCTTGTTCAACATACAAATCCTAAGGTTGGAAAATAATGCCTGGGATTACATAGGGCTCAAAAAATTACCAAATAGATGAATAAATGCACATAAATGTTTGTCTCAAAAGCGGGTTGAGCAATCTCTGCAGACCTGTGGACAAAAACCAAATAGGGTCAAGGCATGAATATTTCTCCTAAGGTTAATGATCTACCCAAAGCTAACACAGCCCAGATCCAGTAGGGCCGAGGTACCCTCTGACCTCTGAGTGGAGCAAACTCTGAAAAGTTCCTATGTACAGGGGCAAAGTCATACTGCCAAGGAAGAACATCCAGAGTGCTAAAAGTTGTCTCCCTTGCTTTGGCACAACCTGTCACAGCAGCAGAGCAGAAGGTTAGAAAATTATATTGTGGGAAACAATTTAAAGACTTCATGACAGTCTTTGGAAAACTAGGAATTTGTAAATTTATCATTAACTGTATACCAGGCACTGAGATAAGTGCTTTTCAAATATTAATTTATAGTAACCCTATGAGGCAGCTGCTATTACTATCCCTATTTCATACAGGAAGAAAGTGAAAGCACAGAGAGGTTAAGTAACTTGCCCAAGGTCAGACAAGAGTACATGTCAGAGCCAGCATTCCACAGCCTGCTTCCATAGTCAATGCTCTTCCCCACGTGGCCTCTGGCATTTGTCTTTGGACTGATTTTTCTCTTTCCTCTTCCCAAGGACCTTTGTGGTAATAAAGACAATTTATTTAAACTTTGCCAAGTTTAGAATTGATTAGGTCGGGGTGGTGCTAGTTGCCATAAAAGATGAAGTTCCAAATATCAATGGTTTACCCTAACAGAATAAAGCCCAATTGGCAGCCGTGGTGGTGATTTGTTAGAGAGGTGGGGGTAGGGAGTTTACCTGCACAGTTCTAGTGAGTCATTCAGAGGTGGAGGCTGAGAGAGGCTCCGCCATTTTCAACATGTAGCTTCCAAGACTGCCCTGTGTGTTGACTTGCAGAGTTAGGAGTGTGGAAGACAGTACGAGAGGTTTTCGTGGACTTCTACCGATATTCTGTTGGCCATAACTCAGTCACATGCCCTCCCCCCCCCCCCAGATGCAAAGAGGATGAGAACTGCAATCCCTGGCTGGGCAACTTCTTCCCCGCAACTACACATACTTTGAAAGGGAAACTGGAGTCTTGGGTCTTTTGTCTTAGTTTGACTTCCTCCAGAAAACAGACTCTTAAATAAGACTTTTCAAAAGTTATATTTGGTAAGTAAAGAAACGCAGGTGAGAGGATGAGAAAGTGGGACAGGGAAAAGTTTGAGTCATTGTTTGAGATTCTTTCCATGGGTCATAATCTTGTCCTGTGGCCTGTGTAGGTGGCAAAGCAGACTCCTGGCATCAGGAGAATGCCTTCATGCAAAGAAACACAGATGCCGGCAGCTGGAAGTTTGCCAGTGTGCTTAGGCACTGAAGGGATGTGTCTGGAACACTAAAGGTCTGCTACAGTCTCTGCAAGAATCTACCTTATGGTCCAATGACATATGGACTGAAAAGACAGATTGTTTCCCCTCTGCACCCCTGCCCAATCACATACCTGATATACGATGGTGGAGCAGGAACAGAGTAACTACAATAAAACTCCCTTTCAGAAAGGAGAGGAGTAGAGCCCCATAGCTGTTGCTGGTCAGTGTCAACTTTGAAGTCTTACTGGGCAGGTATTGGGTGGTTCCTCTGACTGATTAGATTCAGATTTTGCTCCTTGAAAGTATTTTTTTTGTTGTTCATTGCCTTCCATGGATGCCTCCATGGCATCTCCCTCTGAGAGGGTCTTCCTTCTCCATTATCCTCTCTAGCCACATCTGGATGGGGTATTAGGGAGTTTGTGCTCCTCAAGGGCTATATGGCTTTTCGTCCATTTCCTATTGTGCATGCTTGAAGATCGTGTCAAAGTTTGAGTCCTCCAGATTTCTGGCTGCCTTCACAGAGCAATTATCTCAAAACCTTAGTATCCTTCATATTTGCTTCCAATCAGTTTCATGTGTTAGTCATCAACCTCACGCATACAGGGCAAGGGGAAGGTCTGACTGATTAGCCTGGTAAAGATCCATGAGACACTTTTAGCTCATTGATTACTTCCACAGATAGTAAAAGAGGAGAAGAAGGCAAGGTGTCAGCTCTCCAGGTCCTTGTCCTACACACCAAAAGGGATGACTCTGAAACAAAAAGGCTGAGGACTGCAACCTGCATTGTGGGAACCCCACCACTGAGGAGCCAAATCTAGACAGCAGCCAAGTGGTTCTGTTCGTGGGGGGTGGGGTGCCCAGAAAGCCCCATACATCATCAGAAATCTGGGAGGCCGTGAGAAACTACCTGATTACGGCCTGCTAGGAGAGGCAGGAAGACAGGTGGAAGGTGGCCTCTGAGCTAGCAGCTCCTTAGCTGTCTTCTCATGTTCCAGCAGGATCATGAGGTGTTTGGATGAGCCTCAGATATGCTGCAATTCCAACCTCTTCCCTATGTGGGTACGTGCAAGTTTCCAGGAAGTCATGGCAGAGCTGTCAGCCTACAGTAGCAGCCACACACACAGTTCTGTCCTAGACTAATTTTCCA
The DNA here is from genome assembly GCF_018350155.1 of Leopardus geoffroyi. Taxonomy (NCBI): domain Eukaryota; kingdom Metazoa; phylum Chordata; class Mammalia; order Carnivora; family Felidae; genus Leopardus; species Leopardus geoffroyi. The sequence goes on from NC_059333.1 coordinate 129,315,846, forward strand.
GCCTGATAGCTATCTTGGCCCACACCTCTTTCTCTCTCAGCTGATGGTACCTACCCAGGTTCAGTGGGATGACCATCCTCTCAACTAGACCTTTCCCATATGGACAAGCTGAAAGGGACATTTGTTGTGCAAAACCTCTCAAGTTCATCTCTTGTTTTTAGGGCCTGGATGTTGTCAGCTTTTCCAAACTTGCACAACCCCACGTTTGGGGATTTTTAAATTCCCTTTTATGTTTTGCATGCAAACAAGCCAATTCTCTGAGTTTGTCTCTTTCTTATAGTACCTAATTAAATGCAGCCAGTAGCAACATATGCTACTAACATTCTATTTTACCTTTTCGTCCCTGCACCTCAGCAGACTCAGTATGCTTATGCTCTACTTTCTAGGTTATTGAATACAACAGTATAAATGAATGTTCTGCCACTGCAAAGGTGATTTCTGCAGCAATATAAATCATTTATTAATCTCATTTTTAAGTTATAATACCTAAATTTATCCGTTTACAGCATTAGAAACTTAAATATGAAACCCTATCACTCAAAAAATACGTATTTTTAGTTTAGTTTTTAATCTTCAGAAGTCTTATCAATGTAGCAAAATGTAACAAGAAATACTCATATTACCTCCATCCATATTTTCAAAGTCACTATTTTGTCATATTTGTTTCTTGTAGTTTTTTTTCATTCTACAAACAGTTAAATATCAATTCCCTTTAATCTTATTCCAAGCAGGGCTTAGAGTGTCTGACTCTAGGTGACAGAAGTGCCAAAGAAACAAGAAGGTGACACTGAATGCCAGAGAGGTGAGGGGAAAGGTAATTCTGAGCCCCATCTTCTGAGGCAGCTGCCTGCGGGCACATCTCTTCTGTTCCCCGTTTTCACCAAAACCTTCATGAACCACAATCCATATCACCACTTTCATCCTTGCCTCAGAGATGCTGTTCAGGCCAACTTTAGGGTGCATCAGAATCAGCAGGAGGACTTGTTAAAATGGAATGCTAGAACCCACAGGCAGAGTTCCTGACTCAGCGGGTCTGAGGTCAGGCCTAAGAATTTTCATTTCCAACAAATTCCTAGTTGATACTGATACAGCTGGTCCAGGTGCTATACTAGATTAAGAAACACTGCTCCATTTTCTGAGAGTAAGTACTTCAGGGACAGATACAGACCCTCTCCGCCCATGTGGAGACACAGATGGGAGAACTTGTCACCTGGTCTACTCTAAAGATGAGGTCAGCTCCTCTGCTATTAAAATCAGCTGGCCAAAAGCTAAAGGGTTGAGCTCATCTTCCTCCTCCTCTTCATTAGAGCAGGTATGACTCTCCTCCTTTCATGAGGCCTCCACTTGGCCCGGAAGTGCCTGGAACAGGCTCCTGCCTCCTGGTGCAGAGATGGGCAGGCAGCATGTGACAAGGAGCGGGGTGGTGTGTCGGGAAGGGCAAGGGGATTCCAGTCACACTACCTCTTCTCTAGCCCAGGTGCAGGCACTCCCTGGCTGTGCAGCCCTGAGCCTCACTTTCCCCATCTACACAACACGGGATAATGATGCCCACATCCTAGAGGACCGCTGAGAAGGCTAAAGGAGAATAGTGCAGGCAGGAGTCCTTTGTTGACTGTAACATACCCTACAAATGGGAATTATTGCTACAGCTTCGTGACAGATTTGCTCCTTAACAATAAGCTGTGGTACTGGCGGCTTCTCCTTCTTATTTTCTTACAACTCTAATAACTTTATTTTTAAGACTTTCCCCACCCTCTCCCCCAACAATGGCCTTTATCTTTGAGCCCCAGTGTTACTGATTCTGACTCACCTTCCACAGGTTTATTCACACAACTAGACCCAAGATGCTTATTGCCAACATTAGGCACTAAAAAGAAAAAGAAAGGGGCGACTGGGTGGCTCAGTCCGTTAGGTGCTTACTCTTGTATTCCACTCAGGTCATGATCTCATGGTTGGTGAGATTTAGACTCACATCAGATTCTGTGCTGGGCATGGCACATGCTTAAGATTCTCTATCTCTCTCTCTCCCTCCCCCGAGTCTGCTCACTCTTTTTTTCAAATAAAAAAAAAGAAAGAAAATCAGATACATGGTGTTAAACTCTCATATTACTCAATTCAAAGTTATAAGCTTCTCAATCTCAAAAGCAAAGAATAAAATTTAGCAGTTTTTTTTTTTTTTTGTTTGTTTGTTGTTATCAACAAGCCAAGATTCTGCAGTCCCATTTTTCTACTCTCCCCCTGACCTTTGCCATTTGAACATTAGGGCCCACCCCAGAATATCCCCAACACTCAGGGAGTTACAGAAAAAGTGAGACATTAATTGAAGGGGGGCAGAGGGGAGGGGTGTATATCCCTTCGCACTAGGTGTGTAGTTTAAGTCATCCTGACATCTTTCTTCCCTTCGGGTCATTTGGCTGTGGTAGGTGGTGCTTATATTCCACCAACATGGAGAGAAAAGGACCCTATCTGTGGAATCAAAAAGACTTGGTTGCAGTTTTAATTCTAGCACTTACTGTGTGACCTTACATCATTTAACTTAGCTAAGCTTCAGTTTTCACATCTGTAAAACGGAGATACCACTATTTGCCTCATAGAGTTGTTTTGAACCATACTATTTGGTTTTACGCGCACTGCCTGGCATACGGCAGGTGTAAAATACTGACTAAGGAAACTCTTTTTTCCCCAGGGCTTTATTTTTCAATGTGCCAGGTCTTCCCGTGAGCAGCTTGCCAACTCCCAGGGGAGCTTAGCGCCCCTTCCCCCCGCCCACGCACCCACCCCACCCAAAGCCCTAAGCCCTCGTAACCCCTAAGCCAGCTTGCAATAGCACTAAAACCGCCGCCACCGCGACTTTTGACATCTCCGCTCTCCTCCCGCAACTGCGGACGAGGTCACTTCCGCCGGAAGAGGCGGGCGCCTCCGCGCGGTTGGCGCGAAAGTCGGTTCGCGGCCTCAGCAATTTCCGGGTTTTACGTTTGCTTCGGGTCGGGGGCGCCGCCGGCTGCGGCGGGTGTGCGCCGGGGTGGCGCCCGACCCCAGCCATCGTCCTGCGGGCCACGCGCGCCCTAACTCGCCGCCCGAAGACCCCCAGGCTCCACCGAGGTGAGGGAGGCACGGAGAGAGGACTCAGCTCCTTCCTCACCCTACTTGGGGGGTCGCTACACTTCCCCTGGCCTTAGGGCCCTCGTTTCCCCCGTCCGTTTAAATGGCCCTCGGACCGGCGGGTGAGGCTTTGACGCCGGAGGGGACGTGACTGCGGTTGAACCTAGAGTCGGGCCTTTCTCTGGGAGCTGGCGAGCAAGAGCATTCGGCCTTCTAGGGGCATGACCTTGCTAACCGGCTTTCCGTTTATATATTGAAGTCCGTTTACTGAGGAGTGAACAAACCTCGAGGGTCCTGGACAGTTTCGTTTTGTGTATGTTTAAGCCAAGCGCAACTGAATGCCCCATGGGCTTAGGGGTCTTAGAGCCCCATAACAAAAGCCCTGAATGCAGTCAATTTAGGGACATTGATGTCGTTTTCTGATTTGCAAGGATTGTTGTTGTCACTTTTTTTCTCGACTTTACCCACATTCTAGCGTTTCTTAGAAACTAATAAACGAATTCCTGGGCAAAGCCAGCATCTCTATCCTTGGGAGTTGTTGTCGGCACATAAAAATAGCTGCTCTTAAACGTTTAACTTCATACGGGATGTGTTTTTGTCCTTGTTAATGGCTCCCTTATTTTGACAGTTCAAAAATGTCCAGAAATGACAAAGAACCGTTTCTTGTGAAGTTTTTAAAGTCTTCAGACAATACCGAATGTTTTTTTAAAGCTCTTGAGGTAAGGGTGCTTGAAAACGCCTTGTTTCATGCTATGAATTCATTTTCTCCTTTTTAGTGTTTTTGATTTATTGGGCTTCTTATGTCTTAGTTATTTTTGAAGTTTTACTGTAGTCTATATTAATATAGATGTGATACATATTTTGGGGTTGATGTAAACATTATTGTGTATTTTGGAGAGCATAAGTCTATTATGACATTTTTATTGAAAGTAACACACCAGCTATTCTTGGAAATTACATTTCTTTCTATGTGTACTAATCAGAGTAGACCTTTGTGTGTTGAAGAAATATGAATCTGTTGTGTACTGGTTACACTTTATTTTTTGGCGTTAAAAGTATGTTTCATTGTGTAGAGTGTAATATGGGAAGATGTAGGGGGTTTTGTAGAGCCTTGCTACTCACAGACCCCAGTAGCATTAGTAGAGTTGGAAATGCAGAACATTGGGCCCAACTGAGACTTCCCAGTTAGCACCTGCATTTTAACAAGATCTTCAGTGTGATTACTGTGTATATTAAAGTTTAAGAAGCATTATTGTAGCAGGTTTTTCTCTCAAGTTCATTCAGCAAATAATTAGTGTCATGACCTGTTAAGGACTGTTCTAGTACTTGGGATACATCAGTGGTCACAACAGGCAAAGGTCCATGCTCTCTCAGAGCTTACATTCTATTTTAGCAGGAGGAACTAGACATAAATCAGGCAGGATAAATGAGTAAACTCTATATGTTACAAGGTGCTAAGTGCTATGGGAAGAGAAAAGAGTAAAACAGGTTAAGGGGTTCTAGAGGATGTTTGCTGGGGGAGGAGGGAAGTTAAAATTTTAAGTAGAGTATGATCAGTGAAGGTTTTATGGAGAAGATGATAATTGAGTGCAGTTGAAGGAGTTGAGATAGTTAACCATATGTATGTCTGGGGTGAAGCTTTCAGGCAGGGAGAACAACTATACACAGGCCCCTGAGAAAGTACTTGGGAGTGTCTGTCCAACATTAATTTGGCTATAGTGTAGTGAACAAGGGATGGGGGAAGAATATTAAGGGGTGCTTTAGAGAGTAAGAGTAAAGAGGTCATATAAAAGGCCTTGAGGGCCATTGTAAAGACTTTTACTTTTTCATTTGAGCATATCTGATTGAAGTGACGGATCAAGTCAGGTAAAGACCTGGAAGAAGAATATTGCAGGTAGTGGGAACAAGAGCAAGACCTCTAATGAGGTCATGCTTAGCTTGTTCCAGGCTCAGCAAGAAAGCAGGAGGCTAGAGAAGAGTAAGCAAGAGAGATGAGAGGTAGAAGGTAATAATGGGGAGATAGGCAGGGGCCCAGACTCATCACCTGATTTGTATTGTGAAAGAGATTACTAGCTGCTATCTGGTGAATAGATTTAGGGCAAGGAAGAGAGAAGGAACCACTTTGGAAACTTCTGCAGAGGTCGAGGGGAGAGATGATGGTAGCTTTCAAAGGGAAAAAGATTGGATTGGAGATGGATTTTGAAGGTAAAATTTATAGGACTTAAATACAGGAGAAAAATTTCAGGTGCATTCTTTCATTTTTTCTTTCAGTCAATAAAAGAGTTCCAATCAGAAGAATATCTTCAGATTATTACAGAAGAAGAGGCATTAAACATGAAGGAGAATGATAAGTCACTTTATATCTGTGACCCATTTAGTGGCAATGTCTTTGATCACCTCAAAAAGGTTTGCCAACTTTTAGTGTGTTCCTTCCGTAGTCTGATTTTCGTTTTGTTTTTGCTTCAGTGGATATAAATTCTTTATCAACCATGAAATATTATGCAGATTATGAATATAGAGGAATCCTTTGGTTTTAGGAGACCAGAATAATACTTTTAAGGGCTAATAATGTTATAATAGGCTTTTGTATTTTAGAAGATTTAACTTCATTTAGTTTAAGTGAACTCTATAGTAATGAAACATTTTAGTGATGGAGTTCTGTACTTAAACTCAGTTTGATTGCAAAATTTTCAGTAAAGATAGGAAGAGATCTCAACGTAACTCTTGGTTACTTACTGTCTTTCCTTTGTGCTCTTACACACTGAATTTTAGTACCTGTACCTTGTGCAGGGTCTGAAACATTATATGCTAAGAAAGAAGCATTTTGGAGTTGAGTATTGCAATATACCAATGAGCCATCTTATTTCTTTTTGTTGATTTCCAGAGTCTACTGACTCATTACTTTTTTGGTGTCTGGACAAGAGAGAAGCATTGAAATAAAAGTAAACTGGCTGTAATTCCATGCAGATAACAAAGAAGTGATTCTTGTTTGAAGGAGAAGAAAACATAGAAGAGTAGGTAGATGCAGTATCTGCACAATTTATGGAAGGTCTGTGCCCACCTTTGCCAAAAGCATTGTTGGTCTTACCCTTCTTTTGGAAATAACATTCCTTGTCAGATAGAATCAATAGCATTAAAAATTCACTTTTCCTATGGCTGAACAAAAAGATAGCAGTAATCATTTGCATTTTAGGTCTTTAAGTCAGTCATGATTTAAATCACCCACAGACTTTTTAGTTCTGGCTTGAATGTGCTGATGTTGAGCAAGACTGTCACTTTTGTTAACTCAGTTATCAATGAAAATGAAAGATCACTTTTTTAGCAATCTGTAATACCATAGAGAAGTCTTTGTGCATCTTGGAAAGACATTGAGCTGAAGACAAAGTGTTTAAACGCAGATGTAGAAACTGCCTAGGATTATTTTTTTTGTGTGTGACAGTGTAGGTATTTTAGAAGGGGATCAGTGAGGCTCTTATTATTTTAAACTGCTTGGTTGGCTGGGTACTTCATTTAAAAAGTATATAATGGATATTTCCTAATTATTATAGCATAAGACTGTTACTCATACACCCTATCATCAAGGCTGTGTTTGTTTTAGAGATTAAAATTTGGTGACAACTTTGACTGATGTGGCTCTTGGAGCTTATTTCTTTTGATGGACTGCATTGTTTGATTTGCATGTGTGTTTATTTAGTGTGTTGTGTCCCTAAGAAATTAAATAATTTTTCTTATAACAATTTGGTGATTTTTCTGCAGTGGTCATCACCTTCTGTAAATAATTGGTAAATATTACAAAATGTAATTTCATAATACAGGACGTCTTTTCCTACATACTAAACTTTCTCCCTCTTTTTATAGCTTGGCTGCAGAATTGTTGGCCCTCAAGTAGTCATATTTTGTATGCACCACCAGCAATGTGTCCCAAGAGCCGAACATCCAGTTTTTAATATGGTTATGTCTGATGTAACTGTATCTTGTACAAGCCTGGAAAAAGACAAAAGGGTAAGTGTTGAGGAAAATCATGACCAATATATATATATATCTCCACACTTAATCTTCCACTGTGTAGGAGACACTTTGAAAGACTTTGTTGTTGGTGTTCATGGCTTACACAAAGTCAGTATACAACAGTGTACACTCTTTTCTATTTTAACGAATACAGTAGCATCTGTTTAATTGAAAACTGACTACTTGAAAGAAAACTCCCTTTTTCCTTTCTGCAGTTGATGAGTTAGAGTTTGAGTCATATTTTTTCCACTGTAGATGGTCGATCTTATAAAAAAATGTTGACAGGTAGAACGGGCTATGGGTTTAGCATTAGCTCCAAGGTAAGAAATGCTTTGATAATGCTTTCTGAGAGGTAAAAATATGTATTTTTATATGTAATGTATAAAATTTATATTTAAAAGAAATAAACTCATGGAGTTGAAAGAAACAAATATAGGAAAATGTGTGAAGGTAATTATTTTTGAATTTATATTTCATATTTATCTTTATACAAAAAGTAATTTGATTATTTAACTTTATAGTGGTGAGAAACATTTGTGCCTTAAAGCTAACAACAACAAAAGGTATTTGTGAGTCTTTGTATTAAAAATGGCAGAGATACTGTTTGCTTTAGTATTAACATATTTTCTTTTGGGTTTACAGGAAGAAGTTCATAAATATGTACAAATGATGGGTGGACGCGTATACAGAGATCTTAATATATCAGTAACTCACCTTATTGCAGGAGAAGTTGGCAGCAAAAAATATTTAGTTGCTGCAAACCTAAAGAAACCTATTTTGCTTCCTTCTTGGATTGAAACACTTTGGGAGAAGTCACAAGAGAAGTAAGAAAGACATTTAGATGTGTTCTAGATTAAAAAAAAATGATACATGTGATCATTTTCGCCTATTGTGGGTTTTTATAGTTGAGGTTTTATGTTGTTCTTTTGGGATTTGTTATTCAGGGACAAAAAGTGGGGTTCTTACCCTTCAGTGAAAACAAGAGAGCAGAATCTGCAGGCTTTCATTATCAAGGTATTAGTTAATAGGTAGAATAGGCTATTGATTTAATACTAGCTTCAAGGTAAGAAATGCTTTGATGATAAAATTGTTAGCAGCAGTAAATGCTTGTAAAATAGTTGAGATGATCACTGTAGCAATTGTCACTCTTAAGTTGCATTACCCTTCCACTACTCTGCCCATATATTAAGATGGAGAGTGAATTACCATTTTGGCAATTGTATTCCCTCCCAAAGATGTCGGCCTGTGTAAAGTTGAATGTAAACATATGTAAGCCATTGACTAAGTTGTGGTCCTTCAGCAAATGTTAATCAAGCTCACTTTACGTACCTGGCCTGAGCTAGGCGTTAGATATACATAGTGAGCAAAGCAGGATACATGCTTGCCTTCATAGACCTTAGGAATAGGCATTTTTCCAGTCTTCCTCTCAGCACTGTCCAACACATCCTAAACATGTCTCCGCATCGGAACCTGCATTCCCAGCATGTCTGTCTTGCATGGAAACAAAATGGTAATGATATTTTTGTTGGTATTCAACTAAAAATCCTTGTATATTATCCATATGGTATAAGGGAAGGAAAAAAAGTCTCCTTTTCTGGTAGGCAACCAAGATCGTTTTGAGTTTGTAGGTATTTCAGACCTAAAATTTTGGAAAACACACCACTTTGGCATGGATTTAAAGAGTTAATGAAATATATTTTCCCTCAAAACAGTTTTATTTGTGAAACTCTATCTGAAGTATTACTTTTCATTAGTGACATAGTGTTGAGCTAGATGAGCAATTAGTGTAATTTTGCATGTTTGTCAGTTTCCCTTAAAAATGATTAAAATCCTAAAAAAATGAGGAAAGCCTTAATGATTTCTGTTGTCATTATTCTGGTAAATTTTAAACTAGTATATTAAAATGTTTGTTTTTTCCTTGTTACTTACTTTCCCCAGAAAAATAGCCAGATATACTGATATAAACATGGAAGACTTCAAGTGTCCTATTTTTCTTGGTTGCACAATCTGTGTGACTGGCTTGTGTGGCTCAGAAAGAAAGGCAATTCAGCGACTCACAGTTAAGCATGGAGGTCAATACATGGGACAACTGAAAATGAATGAATGTACACACCTCATTGTGCAAGAACCGAAAGGTAAAACTATATGCAAAAAAGTACAGAATTTTCTCTAGTATTTAACATTTGAAGATGTTTACAGAATAGCTTTTCCTTCTGATATGTTACAAATCTGGTATATTTTTTTCCCCTGAAATCTTACAAAGAGAGTTTGGTTCACAATCTGTATAAAAATTACATGACTATCCAGGTTTATTCAGATCATTAAAAAAACTTACAGGACAAGAAATTTGGATGAATAAAAAAAAGGCTAATGTAGCTAAATTACATTTCTTTATAATGACAAAAGGCTTGGCTTAGTTTTTAATTGAACAAATCAGCTTTATTAGATGAACTACAAGTTGTAACCTGCAGATATACCTTGCAGCACATGAGGCAATTAAAAGAAGAAAATGCATTACCATTTCAGTTACCCCACATTTATTCCTCAGTTTTATTTTATTTTTTTAAAATGTTATTTATTTTGAGAGAGCGAGCAAGAGAGAGCATGAGCAGTGGAGTGGGAGAGGGAGAGAATCCCAAGCAGGCTCTGTGCTGTTAGCACAGAACCCAGCATGGGGCTCGAACCCACAAACTGAGATTATGACCTGAGCCTAAATCTGGAGTCAGACTCTCAACTGACTGAGCCACCCAGGCACCCCATAAATTACTCAATTTTAAGAGATTAAACCCCCTTATGTGGCATGTGTATTTACACAACACATGGAAAATATAGTTGGGTAATAACTTAAAATATTATTTTTTAATATACTGTGTAGCATACTGTTTGAAAGTAAGAAGTGGTAACTTTAATTTTGTTTCAGGTGAGTTTTTCCCCATAACCTATAATACTATGAATATTTCTACAGAGGTAGATTTTAATGGTTACATTTCTCTGTTTCTTAATAAACATAATAGGTCAAAAATATGAATGTGCCAAGAAATGGAATGTACACTGTGTGACCACACAGTGGTTTTTTGACAGTGTTGACAAAGGTTTTTGTCAGGATGAATCCATATACAAGACAGAGCCTCGACCGGAAACAAAGACTGTACCTGATACTTCAACTCCTACTGGCCAGATCAACACAGTTGATAGTAAGTCTCAGTGGGATTAAAGTAAACAGTCATTTTTAACAGTTTTCTGTGTAAGAATTGATTTGTAAATAGACTCAGATATAGTAAGGAATGTCATTCTTTCTTGATATGCTCCCAGGCATAATTGTATAATGACTAAATTGTATGAAAATTAGTCCAGAACTCCTGGTATTTCTTTTTATAGTGAATGTATTTTTTTTCTTTTTCTGATTGAATGCAAAAGATGATTAAAGAAATCAAGAATACTAATAAAGACTTAAAAGAATTTTTCAGAACTTGACTGATGTTCAAATAGTAATAGATTTTTATTAGTTTGCTGCAGTTGTTATAGACCATCTGTATTCATGTAAAATTTAAAATCATTTCTATCTTATAGGTGCCATGTTGGCAATTTATCAGATGTTATGCTTTCTTCTTTCCTGGACTCTACAGCTAGCAACTTTAGATTTTTAATGGAAGCAAGCCACTATTAAAATATATTAAATTTATTTTTATTTGAAAAAGATGTGAAAGTTAGTTTCATTTTCCCTTCTCACTTGGCCACCAAGACTTCAGTAAAAACATTTGATTCTTACTTTGAAAATTGTTCACAGCCCTTTGTGTATAAGAAAAGTTAATCTATAGGGAAGTAGGTAATCACATTTTTATCTCCATAAATTTCTATATCTTTGTTTGATATGTAGGTCGTACTCTTTCGGATGTCAGCCATATTTCCAACATCAATGCAAGTTGCATAAATGAATCGATATGTAATTCAGTTCTTAACAGCAAAGTGGAGCCTACACTTGAAAATCTAGAAAATCTGGATGCCAGTGCATTTCAAGCACCTGAAGATTTACTAGATGGTTGTCGGGTATGTCTTTATCATGTAATACATGCAGTGATAATATACATCAGTGCTACCTAGCCTAACTTTGAAGACACCTCAGAGTTGGGCTTGCTCCTTGTCTACATAAACCTTCACCCTAGCTAAGCAGAGGCAAACATTAGCCCATATCTGTCCTTTAGCTGTCAGGGTCCCTCTGCCTGAGATGTGCCTTCATTTGTAGCTTTCAAAGTTTTTATTATTTTCAATTCTGAACCATCCTAACCAGTAATCTTTCTACTCTGTTTTGAGACCACTTAGTTTCTGAACCACTTAATGGATTTTTATTTATAACTGTCACTTAATAAGTGTTTCTAACATGTTAGACTGTGCATGTTGTTAATATGTTGTATATAATCTCATTCAATTCCCACAAATCTAAAATGAGTATTACCCTGAGACTGAGGCTTAGCAGATTAAAATTCTTGTTCAGAATCACACAGACATTAAGTAGACAGCCATCTACTCCAAAGCCTATATTCCTAGGCTTTATTCCAGGGTCCTATATTCCATTAGACCCGCTGCTTTGTTTAGTGTCCCTTGGGCTACTTAATTTTTTAATGTATGAATAACTGTTCTATAAGTGCCTTGATGAAAACATCCTATGCTATTTATCTCCTAGAGCTGAATACTTATTTAATATATTTCTACTTGTAGGGGTGCCTGGGTGGCTCAGTCGGTTAAGTGTCAACCTCTTGATTTGGGCTCAGGTCATGATCTCACAGTTCATGGGATCCAGCCCTGCCTCAGGCTCCATGCTGTCAGCATGGTTTTGTCTTTCTCCTCTCTTTCTGCCCCTTCCCCACTCGCATGTGCACTCTAAAAATAAATAAACTTTAAAAAATACATATATATAATTTTTCTACTTGTAGAGTGAATAGGCTATACATTAATTCTCAATAGCAAAGATGTAACCCTGTTTTATTGTTAAGAGAGGAAATTGGGCAAATTACCTTATCCTTCTAAACTTATAAAACTTACCAATTTATGGGGCTCCTGGGTGGCTCAGTTGGTTAAGCGTCCAACTTCGGCTCAGGTCATGATCACACAGCTTGTGAGTTCGAGCCCCATGTCGGGCTCTGTGCTGACAGCTCAGAGCCTAGAGTCTGCTTTGGATTCTCTGTCTCCCTCTCCCCTTCTGCCCTCCCCCTCTCATGGTCTGTCTCTGTCTCTCAAAAATGAATAAACATTAAAAAACTAATAAAAACTTACCAACGTACTAGCAGAACAGAGAGTATCTTGTATAATCTTTTTTATCCTAGACCCTGCCAATTCTGGATATGACTTTTAATTATTCTTATAGGAAATTTATGTGACAGAAATCATGATTCCTCATTTTTGTTCAAATATATTCTAATGGAGGTTATTTAATTTGGGATATAAATGCAGTTGGAATAGATTTGTCATTTAAGAAATTTTTTTAAAGACACATGTAAAATAGAGATGAAAACGATTTTTATATTTATTAAATTGGTTTCAATACATACATACTGATAGTTAAAAATAAATTTTTGCATATGTATTATTGTCAAAGCACGATCCTCAGCTTGACTCAAATTATCTTGTGTAATCAACTCTGTGTAAAAGGTATCTTAATTTACGGGTAAGAAAATTGATTTAAAGAGCCTGAGTAACTTACCGTGGTCATGTAATTAATTATTGACAGCTGAGCCAAAATTTAAACCCAGGTTTCCTGAACTCAGACATATAAACTCCAGGTTATTTCTATAACCTAAAATTTACAAATAGTAAGATATTCAATATTTAAGAAGCTACTGGCATTGTAGACATTGCTGTGCACTAATATTCAGAAGATAATTGAATTCTAGCTTCTATTTTATTAAAGCCTTAAAATACATATCAGGTGTCTACTGTGAAGGATGATGATGCTATAGAACTGTGAAGAAGTAATAGTAAAAATTTCAGAATTGTTAAAAAAATATCCAAGTTTCAGAATACATTCCATTCTTAATGTATTTTAAATGTACATGAGTTGTCTTATTTATACACAATGGATTTAGATATATATTTTTTTAATTCTTTTTCTGTTGAGAGAAATAAGCCATCTTCAATGCAGTAATCTAAAGTAGATATTTTCTTTCTTTGCAGATATATCTTTGCGGTTTTAGTGGCAGAAAGCTAGATAAACTGAGAAGGCTTATTAACAGTGGAGGTGGAGTTCGTTTTAATCAGCTCAATGAAGATGTAACTCATGTTATTGTGGGAGATTATGATGATGAATTGAAGCAGTTTTGGGATAAATCGGCTCACAGGTTTTGTCAGTTTTTATATCAATGCATTTTCTATTCTGTAATGATTTTTCTTAAAATTGCATATCCATGCGGTTTTGGAAACAGCATGGCAAGTGGGATGATGGTCTTTATAGTTTGAACTAATATTTAATTATGTACTATTTTTGTAGGCCTCATGTAGTGGGAGCAAAATGGTTGCTAGAGTGTTTTAGTAAAGGTTATATACTTCCTGAAGAGCCATATATCCATGCTAACTACCAACCAGTGGAAATTCCAGTTTCGGATAAACCTGAAAGTCAAACAGCCCCTTTAAAAAAGAACAACAGCTCTTCCAAGAAGGACTCTACTCCTGATGGAAAACATGAGCAAGCTGATGAAGATCTCCTCTCTCAGTATGTAAATAATAACACAACAGCGGGTAAGAAATAGTTGATTAGTATTTACAGTCATAAATTTAGAAGAGGAATGCATCATATGTGATTTCTACCAGGTTTTCTAGATTTTAAGTTAAACCTTTTTCTTAATGTTTTACGTTTGTTACTTTTTGTAAGCAGGCAAGGCCAAGGGGTGCTGAACCCTCTGACCTCCTCCTCTCTTCAGCTATCTCCACTTTGATCTGTTTTATATACCAGCATCACTTTGTGTGAGTTTGTAACAGCATGAATTTTTATTTTAACCTTGTAATTAATTACCTCTTACTTGGTTATTGTGATCTTTAATGCATACAGTGCTGCACTGTGAACTGTGACCTCTGTATGTAATCTTCTCAGAATGGGAAGGAAAACTGCCAGTGAAGAGTTGTGAGCAGCATTTCTTCTTTTTTAAGAAAAAGTTACTGTGAGGGGCGCCTGGGTGGCTCAGTCGGTTGAGTGTCCGACTTCAGCTCAGGTCATGATCTCACACTTTGTGAGTGTGAGCCCCATGTCGGGCTCTGTGCTGACAGCTCAGAGCCTGGAGCCTGCTTCGGATTCTGTGTCTCCCTCTCTCTCTGCCCCTCCCCCACTCTTTGTCTCTCAAAAATAAATAAATGCAAAAAAAAAATTTAAAAAGTTACTGTGAAGTATTTAGTACATTGAGAAAGACACGAAGAATAATGTGATGCGTAACCATATGCTACTACCTAGGTATAAAAAAAAATAGAATATTCCACTATACCAATGGGGAGCTGTAAGTCTCCCCATTTTCCTTATAGTTTACATGTGTATATGTTTGCAATGTATATACTCTTTAATTTGTGTGTATTTTAACTTATATAAATGACGTATGGTAAGTACTTTTTTGCTATTCTCCTCCAACCGTGAGAGATATTTATCTAATCCAAGTAACTGGTTGTGAATACACCACATTGTATCCATTTTCCCACCTATAGACATTTATATTGTGTCTTTTTTTGCCAGTGTAAACAGTACGGCTGAGATTGTTCTTAACCATGCCTCTGTGATTGCGTGGAGGTTTCTATACATGCATATGATACCATGTTTTGTCTGCTCTATCTGAATTAATGAAATAGAGATGTTAAACTCCACCACCATAATGGTGGCTTTGACAGTTTCTCCATGTAGTTCTGTCAGATTTAATTTTTTAATATATCTTGATGTTTTATTACATGATGATCCTCATTTTCCTAATTTTTTTCCTTAAAATCTGTTTTATCTGATATTAATACAACTATCTGTGCCTCGTGTGAGTATTCATTTAGTGTGACTGACTTGTTTTCTTAACTGCAAATTTGGTCAGTTTTCTTTTATTGTTACTCGTGATCTATTTTTATTATTTTATGCCATCTTATTTTGTGCTTTTTGTTTGTCTCATTTTTCTATGCTTCATTGTTTAAAATTTTTGCCTTCTTTTGGGTAGCTTGAGCTTGCCCCCTCTTACCTCAGTCTCCCAACTCTCTGTCTTCCTTCTTCTAATGTAGGAGTTAGATCTGTTTTTATTTTCAGTGATTACCCTTGGAACTTAAAGGTGCATCATAACTTGAAATCTAAAGTTAATCAGAATTTTGATCTTCATCTTTTTTTTTTTTAATGTTTTTATTTATTTTTGGGAGAGAGAGAGAGAGACAGAGCATGAGCAGGGGAGGGGCGGAGAGAGGGAGACACAGAGTCAGAATTAGGCTCCAGGCTCCAAGCTCCAAGCTGTCAGCACACAGCCCAACACGGGGCTCCAATTCACGAACCGTGTGATCATGACCTGAGCTGAAGTTGGACGCTTAACTGACTCAGCCACCCAGGCGCCCCTGATCTTCATCTTAAGTACAAAAACTTGATAACACTATCTTCAACATCTTGCTAATCACACCCCTCTACACACACTCACTAGTACACTCAATTTATGTGATTTGGGCTAGTATTTTCATTGTCTTTTTTAATCTCACAATTAGATACTTACTGTTTCATGTGGCCCCTATTTGTTTTGATTTATCAACATATTTAGCGATTTCTTTGCTTCCCATTCCTTGTTGGCATCTGAGACCTCTCCTCTGGAATCATTTTTTTTCCTCCTATAAAATATATCCTTTAGAAATTCCTTCAGTTTCTGTTAATGTCTTTATTTTGCCTTTGCCTTAAAAAATAGTTCTGCTCTGAATACAGTCCTAGACAGAGCTCATGGGAGATGAGCTCTTGGGAGATGTTATTTCATTGTCCTCTTTCTGTGGCTGGTGGATAAGAAGTCAGTCAGTCTAATTGTTATTCTTTTGTAGGAAGTCTTTTTCTTTTTTTCTGGCCTTTTTTAATATCTCCTTTTATTTCTTGCATCCTAGAGTTTTACCATGTGCTTGTCCTACTTGCAATTCATTGTGCTTTCTAAATTAAGGATTAGTGGGGGGGGTTTGTTTGTCTTTTTACTTCATTGTAAAACATTTTTCCTCTATTATCACTTTGAATATTGCTTCTTCACCACTCTATATTTTCTAACTGCCATTACTCTGTGTATGGATCACTTAACCTGCCCTTCTGATTTCATCTTTTTGTCTTTCTGTGATTTATTATGTGTAATTTATTCAGGATTTCCTTTCACATCACTGTTTCTCTGTTTAGCTATTGCCTAATGTGTTTAACCCATCCATTAAATTTTTTATTTCAATAATTATTTTTTTCAGTTCCTAGAAGTTCTGTTAATCATCTTATTCTGTATTCACGTCTTATTAATTATTTCTTGAAACACATTAAACATACTGCAGTATTATGAATGGAGGGGAGAAGTAGTTCTCTGTATTATTCATGCTGCCTAGTTTCTTCATGTCTTTGTGATATTATAAACTCATTAGGCCTCTGGAAATTCTAAGAAGCTTGAAGGTGAGGGTTTGTTCCTCTAGAAAGTGTTCATATTTAAATCTGCCAGAAGTCTAAGGGTTTTCCAACTCAGGACACGTCTCAGTTTATTGGCTGGATGTTTTTTGGACCACCAGGCTAGTGTGAATTTGTACTCTTCACCTACTTTGAGGACCCAGCCTATGATAACAAATTCTCAGGAGAGATGTTTTTCCCCCTTGACCCAAAGCCAAAATCAAGTGTATTTGTCATCTCCTTTGCAGGGTAGATTTTTTGTTGTTGTTTGATTGATTTTGGTCTGCATTGTAACTAGACATTTCCCTTTAGGGTTTCTGGGTTTGTTTACTCATTGTGTACTCCGCCCCACCTCTAATTTGTGTGAGACCAAAGGCTTAAGTTGTTTCCCTCCACGTGATGTTCCTGAATTCTGAGAATCTGAGTTTCTGGAAAAATAGATTCAGGGTAACCATTAGTTTTAGTAACCACTCAGTGCTCTGGATTCATGATACTACTTCATTTTCAGTCCTTGATTTCTTGCTTTCTTGCAAATTCAGCTCTGCATTTGTACTGATGCCTTTAATATTTTATTCTATATTTTCAAGTGCTTTTAATGAGAGGGTTTTGCATGTCTAGCCTATCATATTTCTAGAAGGGAATTTGCAGCATTTTATCTTTTTCTTTTTTAGCTTTAATTCCAGTGAGTTAACATACAGTGTTATACTAGTTTCATGTATGCGGTATAGTGATTGGACAAGTCCGTATATCACCTGGTGCACTCCTTAATCCCAGTGACCTGTTTAACCCATCCTGCTGATTCACCACCCCTCTTGTAAACACCAGTTCTCTATAATTAAGAATCTGTTTCTTGATTTGTCTTATTTTTTTTTAAGTTTATTTATTTTGAGAGAGAGAGCACGAGCAGGGAGGGGAGGGGCAGAGAGAGGAAGAGGGAGAGAATCCCAAGCAGAGCCTGACCCAGGGCTCAAACTCACAGATCATGACCTGAACCAAATCAAGAGTTGGAGCCGTGACCGACTGAGCCACCCAGGCACCCCTGTCTCTTATTTTTTTTTTCTTTTTGTCTGTTTGTTTTCTTTCTTAAATTCCACGTATGAGTGAAATTATATGGTATTTGCCTTTCTCTCAGTGACTTATTTTGCTTAGCATTATATTCTGTAGCTTCATCCATGTCATTGCAAATGGCAAGATTTCCTTCTTTTTGATAGCTGGATAATACTCCATTGTGTGCGTGTGTGCGTGTGTGTGCGTGTGCACACACATGCACACACATGAACACGCTACATCTTCTTTATCCATTCATCATTCACTGGACACTTGGGCTGCTTCCATATCTTGTCTGTTGTAAATAATGCTGCTATCAACATAGGGGCTCTGGTATCCCTTTGAATTAGTGCTCTTATATCCTTTGGGTAAATACCTGGTAGTGCAATTGCTGATCATAGGGTAGTTCTATTTTTAACTTTTTGAGGAAACTCCCTACTGTTTTCTACAATGGCTCCACCAGTTTGCATTCCCACCAACAGTGCATGAGGGTTCCCTTTTCTCCACATCCTCACTGACATTTGTTTCTAGTGTTTTTGATTTTAGCCTTTCTGACATGTGAGGTGATAGCACATTGCAGTTTTGATTTGCATTTCCCTGATGATGAGTGATAGTGAGCATCTCTTCATGTGTCTTTTGGCCATCTGGATGCTTTCTTTAAAGAAATGACTGTTCATATCGTCTGCCCATTTTTTAATTGGATTTCTTGCTTTTTGGGTGTTGAGTTGTAGAAGTTCTTTGTTATTTTGGATACTAACGCTTTACTGGAAAGGTATTTGCAAATATCCTCCGATTTTGTAGGCTGCCTTTTAGTTTTGTTGATTGTTTTCTTCTCTGCAGAAGCTTTTTATTTTGATGTAATATTCCAATAGTTTATTTTTGGTTTTGTTTCTCTTGCCTCAGGAGACCTATCTAGAAAGAAGTTGCTATGGCCAGTGTCAAAGAGGTTACTGTCTGTGTTCTTTTCTAGGAATTTTATCGTTTCAGGTCTCACATTTAGGTCTTTAATCCATTTTTGTGTATGATGTAAGAAAGTGGTCCAATTTCATTCTTTTGCACATTGCTGTCAAGTTTTCCCACACCATTTGTTGAAGAGACTGTCTTTTTCCCATTGGATATTACTTCCTGCTTTATCAAAGATTAATTAACCACGTAATCGTGGGTTTATTTCTGGATTTTCTATTCTGTTCCACTGACCCGTGTGTCTGTTTTTGTGCCAGTGCCATACTGTCTTGATGACTATAGCTTTGTAATATAAATTGAAGACTAGAATTGTGATACCTCCAGCTTTTGCTTTTCTTTTTCAGGATTGTGTTGGCTTTTTGGGGTCTTTTGTGGTTCCATACACATTTTAGAGTTGTTTGTT
Organism: Leopardus geoffroyi; assembly: GCF_018350155.1. Classification (NCBI taxonomy): domain Eukaryota; kingdom Metazoa; phylum Chordata; class Mammalia; order Carnivora; family Felidae; genus Leopardus; species Leopardus geoffroyi. The sequence continues at coordinate 129,334,970 of NC_059333.1, forward strand.
CTAGTTGTGTGAAAAATGCTGTTGGTATTTTGATGGGGATTGCTTTGGGTAGTATAGACATTTTAACAATGTTTGTTCTTCTAGTCCATCAGGGTGGAATGTCTTTCCATTTCTTTGTGTTGTCTTCAGTTTCTTTAATGAGTGTTTTTGGAGTACAAGTCTTGCACCTTTTTGGTTAGATTTATTCCTCTATTATTATTACTTATTCCTAGATATCTTATTAAATAGTACTGTTTTCTTAATTTCTCTTTGTGCTGCTTTGTTACTGGTGTATAGAAATGCAACAGATTTCTGTATGCTGATTTTGTGTCCTGCAACTTTACTGAATCTGTTTCTCAGTTCTAGTATTTTTTGGTGGATTCTTTCAGGTTTTCTATATATAGTATCGTGTCATTGGCAGACAGTAAAAGTTTTACTACTTCTTTACTGATTTGGATGCCTTTTATTCCTTTTTATCATCTGATTGCTGTGACTAGGACTTCCAGTACTGTGTTGAATGAAAGTGATGAGAGTTGACACCCTTGTCTTGTTCCTGACCTTTGGGGGAAAGTTCTTCGTTTTTCCCCATTAAGGATGACGTTAGCTGAGTGTTGTTCATATATGGCCTTTATTATGTTGAGGTATGTTCCCTCTAGACGTACTTTGTTGAGAGTTTTTTCCATCAGTGGTGGTTGTACTTTGTCGAATGTTTCTGTGTCTATTGAAATGATTGTATGGTTTTCATCCTTTCTCTTGTTGATGTGATATGTTGATTGATTTGCGAATATTGAACCATCCTTGCATGCCAGGAATAAATCCCACTTGATTATGGTGAAAGATTTTTTGAATGTATTGTTGAATTTGGTTTGCTGATATTTTATTGAAGATTTTGCATCCATACTTATCAGGGTTATTTGGCTTATGGTTTTTTGTTTTTTTTTTTTTAGTGGTGTCTTTATCTGGTTTTGGTATCAGGATAATGCTGGCTCATAGAATGAATTCCGAAGTTGTCCTTCCTTTTCTATTTTTTGGCATAGTTTAAGAAGAATAGGTATTCTCTCTTCTTTAAATATTTAGTAGAACTCACCTGTGAAGCTATCTCATCTTGGGCTTTTGTTTGTTGGGAGTTTTTTAATTACTCATTTAATTTCTTTCCTCATTACCAGTCCAGTTTTTTTCCCCCCACACTATTTCTGTTAATGGTATATTGAAAAATTGGTTTTTGTCAGACTATTTGCTTATGCTTTAGTAGTATGTTATGTCAGGAGATCCTCAATTTTCTAGGATGTTTTGGCATAAAAAAGCCGCAAACTGACTCAGCAGTTTTATGCATTATCCTTCAGCCAAGGGTACGTGGTGGAATCAAGTGATTAGTTTCTCAAATCTTTTCTCTGGCAGTTAGTGGTCTACCTACTTTGGAAGGGTTTAATGGTAGTGAACCTGACAGAATCCCCAAGCTCCTTAGAATGTAATCAAGTTCTTTATAGTTCTTAAAGCAAAATTATTTTTGAGAGTGCTTACTCAGTATTAGGTTTATCAAGATGTGTTTATTGGGCTCCTAAACGAGATCTGATGGAAAGAAGGATTCTGTTCAAATAAATGGAAAGGACCGCTGTAGAACATGCTAATTTATTCTAAGTCTCTTCATAACTTTAGGGTTGTACTTGCAGCTTATAAGAACTTAGTATTGCCAGTTTGTTTTTATGTATTAGTTTAAAATTCCACATGGTGCAACTATGTGGATGAAACTAGAGGGTATTATGCTAAGCAAAATTAGTCAGAGAAAGACAAATATCATATGACTTCACTCCTGTGAGGACTTTAAGACACAGAACAGATGAACACAAGGGAAGGAAAGCAAAATAACATAAACACAGGGAGGGGGACAAAACATAAGAAACTCTTAAATATGGAGAACAAACAGAGGGTTACTAGAGGGGTTGTGGGAGGGGGGATGGGCTAAATGGCTGAGGGGTTTTAAGGAATGTACTCCTGAAATCATTGTTGCACTATATGCTAACTAACTTGGATGTAAATTAAAAATAATAAAATAGGGGCGCCTGGGTGGCGCAGTCGGATAGGCGTCCGACTTCAGCCAGGTCACGATCTCGCGGTCCGTGAGTTCGAGCCCCGCGTCGGGCTCTGGGCTGATGGCTCAGAGCCTGGAGCCTGTTTCCGATTCTGTGTCTCCCTCTCTCTCTGACCCTCCCCTGTTCATGCTCTGTCTCTCTCTGTCCCAAAAAAAAATAAATAAACGTTGAAAAAAAAAAATAATAATAATAAAATAAAATTCCACATGGTTTCCATCTTCCATTTCACCAGCAGGATATAGATATCAAAGTTGTTTCTTTTCCCTTCTAGATGTGATTATAAAATAATTATAAATGCAAAAAAAAAGTCTTTTATATTAAGAATAGCTATTTTAAAACAGGGAGGCAAACCGTAAGAGACTCTAAATAGAACAAACTGAGAGTTGATGGAGGTGTGTGGAGGGATGGGCGAAATGGTTGACAGGCATTAAGGAGGGCACTTGTTCAGATGAGCACTAGGTGTCATATGTAAGTGATGAAGCACTAAATTCTATTCCTGAAACGAATATTATGCTATATATTAACTAACTTGAATTTAAATTAAAAAAGTAAAAAGAATAGCTATTTTAAACATTACTTTCCAGGATATTTTCTATTTTCATATTGCCTTTGTGTATCATATCACCTTTGTTTCCTTCTAAGCTTATTCATCCTCACCTATCTCTAAAATTATAAATACACTATTAACCCTTTTTCTTTATATAATGAATCTGAAGTTCAAAGAGTCTCCTGATGTATTGATCAGTAAATGTTCTAGATAAAACTGTGCTTCTTCAGAGTATGAATAAGAGTAATCTAAATACTTGTATGAAGTAGGAAAATTTTATTTACTAAGTTTTATTTTATATGGCAATAGTTTAAAAATTACAGTGTTAATGTCTGTTGGAGATGAGGATAGAAATGAGAAGGTGGCACTGTAACAGTGTTATGGGTTCTGAAGTCAGACAGCCTTTGATTTATATATCATTTCTGCAGTTAACTGTATGACTAGGCAAATTACTTAACTTCTTTAATCCTGAGATTCCTCTTGAAGAAAGGCTATAGATATACTAGTATTATCAACCTCATAGTGTCACCAGCACTAATTACATGTATGTGCTTTACATGTACATGAATAAATGAAGAATCCTTGAATAGCTTCCAGGCTTGTTGAGATCCCATAAAGCAGTGGCAAACTTGTCTGTAAAGGACAGGATGGTAAATACTATAGCCTTTGTCAGTCACATTCTGTCTCTGTATCTATTTTATTTTGTTTTGATTATGTTTTTACAACCATTTAAAAATGCAAAAACCATTCTTTTTTTTTTTTTTAATGTTTATTTTTGAGAGAGAGAGAGAGAGAGACAGAGCATGAGCAGGGAAAGGGCAGAGAGAGAGAGGGAGACACAGAATTTGAAGCAGTTTCCAGGCTTTGAGCTGTCGGCACAGAGCCTAACACGGGGCTTGAACCTGCGAACCATGAGATCATTACCTGAGCTGAAGTCAGATGCTTAACCGCCTGAGCCACCCAGGTGCCCCTAAAAACCATTTTTAACTCACAGGCTGTGAGCCCAGTTTGACCCCTAACCTGTAGTTTGCCAATCCCTGTACATAGCACCACTAGGGTTTCTAAAAACCTTACCGAGTTTTGCCCTTTTAAACTTTTAGCCTTGATTTGACAATGTTTATTGTATATTAGGTATTATATATTTTAGTTTCTGACATTTATGTTTTTATACACCTGTTTTGTTTTGTTTTTTTCCTACCCATCTATAAGCAAACTTGATTCTAAAATGAAATAGTTGAGACCATTTGCTTGGGTTCTTAATCAGTTCTCTTAAATCCATATAGTAGCTAAGTAGCTGCAATTTTAATATGGAAATTTTAGGAGTTTACTTCTGTTTTTTCCTTAATGATATTTTCTCAATTCTGTTGTGAATTATTAAAACAAGTTTTGGAACTGAGATAGGCCCAGTTACTAGAGCTTCAAAATTTTCAACTAATTGGGAGTTTCTAGTATAGTAGGAACATTTAGAACAGTAACATGATTGCTGTTATCATTCCGAAGGTGGAAATAGTGACAATAGTCTTGGTAACCAAGAGGATGGGTTCATATCTTTTCTTCATTGTGTACTTACCGAGCCTTAATTTTTTTTAAGTGTGGTCACAATTATCAGGCTCCCTGTTACCTTTATATCTGGTAGAATACATTTCTTTGTCTCTTTCAGTTGAAGCTGCCAAGTCTGAAGTTGAGCCCTTTAATGACTCTACTCATATTTCCCTGCAAGAAGAAAACCAGTCTTCTGTCACTCATTGCCATCCTGACGCTTCTACAATTACTGAAGAAGGTTTATTTAGCCAAAAGAGTTTCCTTGTTGTGGGTTTTAGTAGTGAAAATGAATCTAATATTGCAAACGTCATAAGAGAAAATGCTGGAAAAATTGTCTCCTTTCAGAGCAGAATTGTTGCTGATTATGCTGTGGTTCCTCTGCTGGGGTGTGAAGTAGAAGCAACTGTAGGAGAAGTCGTTACAAATACGTGGCTGGTAAGAAAACCCTGGAGTAGTTGAAATGTAGTGTGGAAGAATGTCAGATGCGAAGGATGTCAGATGCCGGAAGTGTTCATGTGTATTTCCTAGGCAGTGCAGTGCAGTTTAGGTATATTGGTATTTATGTTTGAGCAGTTTAGATTTTGCTTTTAGCAAAAGAAATTCTAAGATCTGAAAATGTGCAAGTTTCTTGGTCCTGGTCCTGGTAGAGTAGAGCTTATTGTTTCCTTGGGGCCACAAGAGCAACTTTCCTTGTAAGAAAGTTATTCCAGGTCATCTTGTACGGGTTCAGTCTTCCCTGTTTTCTCACAACCAAAGCATGACAGGAACTTTTGTATTGTTGCTTCTTACTGGCTGAACACTGGTAACTTCACCATTTTTTTTTTAAGTTTACAAGAATTAAAAAAATTTATAAACTAATACTTCGGAAGACATTAAATTTAAAGCAATATTTCCTAATTTTGGTGATAAACCTGAGTGATCTTAATATCCTATATAATTTGATTTTTTTTAATTATAATTTGGAATATATTGAGAATGAGCATACACAAGGTTATATTAAAGTAAAATTGCTTTTCACCTAAACTAAAATTACTGCTGTAACTAACCCAGTATTAACCACTGGTTGCTCATTTCAGGTTGCTGTTATTGTTTCTCTTGTTTTTAAAAGGTAACTTGCATAGACTATCAGACTTTAATTGATCCGAAGTCAAATCCTCTCTTCGTGCCAGTCTCAGTAATGGCAGGAATGACTCCTTTAGAGGGTTGTGTTATTTCATTCAGCCAGTGTGCAGGAGCAGAAAAAGATTCGTTGATATTCTTAGCAAAACGCCTTGGAGCAAGGTATGAGGTATTTTTCACGCACCTGCTATCATGGTGTACCTTTTATGCTTTTGACTTAATTGGTGAATATTCAAATTGGAATTAGGCTGAGTGTCTTTATAATATTTTGGGAATTATGTAGTGTACCTGCGTGATGGTTCAGGGTTACTAGATGGATTCCTGGCAGATGTTAAGATCACGGGCATTAATGCTTACCTACCAGGAAAGGGAAAATCTAAAGCTGATACAAGGGCCATTATTGAATATTACACATCTAAGCATCATTCCCTTCCATGTACCATATGGATGATTGATTCTTTTTCAGTAATTCTTGGGAAGGGAAAAAAAAAAAACTTAAAAGTTACTTCCAAAATCCATATGAGCCCAACCCCTAAGTGAACTTTAAGTGGTGGCTGTTTTAAAAGGAAGTACCGAACAGTTATATATATGGTAAATGTAAATGGACTAAACTTTTATATTAAAAGTTCTTTTGTCTCTCAAAAATAAAAAGAAATTTTTTTTAAAAAGTTCTTTTAGGTTAGATCTTGAAGCAGCACTTAAAATGATTTTAAACAGGAGACATACCTAAAACAAATTGATTTGAGAACATCTCAGAAAAAAAAAAAAAAGATGGGCAAAGGTATGTCAAAGAAATACAAACAAAAAGAAAGAAGGGGTTGCAGTTCTAATGTCAGACAAGTTTGGGTTCAATTAAAAAGGTGTTAAATAAGAAAAAGAATAGCACCGTAAGTAAAGAGCTATTTACACTGAAGGTTTTATTTACACACACACACACACACACACACACCCACACACACCACAAAGAACATGACTGTCATGCATAAGACAAAACTTAGGAGATAGGAGGTGGAATCAACAGGAATACATGACTTGTAGGAGACTTTAACTCTCATCTTTTACTTCATGACTGGTCAAACAGAAAACAGAGAAAGATCTAGATTTCAGTAGCATAGTCCCCTATCCTGAAAAAGTGAATATACCTTTTCCAGTGCCTGTGGAACACTTATAAACATTGCCTGTGAAATTGGCCACAAAGAAAACCTCAGTAAATTTCCTAAACTAGAAAGAGCACAGACCATATTCTCTAATCACAGTGCAAAAAGATTAGAAATGAGTAGTAGAAATAGAAAATGAAAAGATCTTATTAACTGGACATTTTAGAACTGTTTTTCATAACTCTTGGTTCCAAGAGGAATTCAAAACGATTTATATACCTAGAAATCATTATCAACTGAATGGTAATAAGCAATTCCAGTGCCTAGATTGTGATGTTAAAAATACCATTTCCCACTAAAAGAAATTAAAATGTAAAGAAATGATTAAGTTCACAAAAGGTGCCAGTAAGCCTGGAATATTGTCAGACCAGATAGCAAGGACTACTAAGGAAGTTGTGTGCAAAGGACCTCCACTGGCCAAAGACAGGAAAATTTATGTGTCACCAGTGGATGACAGTGGATGCAAACTGTGACAGTGGATGCAAACTATGACAGTGGATGCATAATGGCAGTGGATGCAAACACTTCAAATAATATTAAATGAAGACTTTATAATGACACCAAAGAAAGCTAATTGGTCATGTTGAAAGATGCTAGGAAGCCAGCTCTTTTTTCTTTCTTTCTTCCTTCCTTTCTTTCTTTCTTTCTTTCTTTCTTTCTTTCTTTCTTTCTTTCTTTCTTCTTTCTTTTTGTGAGAGAGAGAGAGATGAGGCTCACTCGATGTGGGGCTTGGGCTCACCTGAAGCAGGACCAGCTCATTATTTTGAAAGTGTTAGATAAAGAGAAAGGATCAAGTATTTATCCAGTCTTTCCTATGTAATCGATATCAGAGTACCATAATAACAGATAAGACAGTTTCCCTTTCAGAGGTATTCCAACAAATAAATAAAGGATAGGGTTATAATTCATAATATCACATATGATATATATGATAGCATCAAGCCTTGAAAATCAGTAATCACATAATAAAGAGGAAAACAGACATTATATGTCTCTTTTTTTTTTTTTTAATGTTTATTTTTGAGAGAGAGAGAGACAGACAGACAGACAGGGTGTGAGCAGGGGAGGGGCAGAGAGAGAGGGAGACACAGAATCGGAAGCAGGCTCCAGGCTCTGAGCCATCAGTCCAGAGCCCGACGCGGGGCTCGAACTCACGGACCGCGAGATCGTGACCTGAGCTGAAGTCGGCTGCTTAACCGACTGAGCCACCCAGGTGCCCCTGACATTATATGTCTCTTAATGTAGAGCATAGTGCCACCTTGAAGTGGCCTTACCACAGTGATGTGACGTCAGTCTGATGAAGCCTCTAGATTCAACTACTGACTCATAGGAAGTAGGAGAGTAGTATGTTAAACTAGAGCATAGAATGCAGTCAGCAAAATCAGACTTGGAGATAACCTTATGTTATAAATAATACAGTGTCTTCACAAATATACATTAAGAGGATAGGGAAAAGGACGAATCCTATAAGCTAAAAGACCAAGACAAGCAAACAAACATGTAGGGTGCCTGCATGGCTCAGTCAATTTAGCATTAAGACTCTTTGATTTCAGCTCAGGTCATGATCTCACAGTTCATGAGGTCAAGCCCCATGTTGGGCTCTGTGCTGACAGTGTGGGGCCTGCTTGGGATTCTCATTCTCTCTCTCTCTCTGCCCCTCCTCTGCTTGCACACTCGCTCGCGCTCTCTCCCTCTCTCTTTCTCAAAAATAAACTTTACTTATATAGATGTAGTGTTTAAGGATGCACTCTGTGATAAAACCTAGAAGGTAAGGAGTGATTACCATAAATATCCAAATAGTGGCTACTGTTATTAAGAAGGGAGGGATGGTGGGGTTGTAATTGAGTAAGGGACATGTTGGAAAGGTTCTGGAGTGGCTGGCAAGATTCTGTCATCTGATGTAGGTGGTAGATACAAGGGTTTTCACCTTATAATAATGCTCTAAATTATATATTTCCTTTTTTGTTGTGTCCTGTATTTGAATTATACTAAACAATAAAAAACGTTTAAAAAAACCCTGAAGTTGCATGGGGTGTGTAGGAGGCTCAGTCAGTTAAGCATCCAACTTCAGCTCAGATCATGATCTCACGGTGCATGGGTTCGAGCCCCACGTCGGGCTCTGTGCTGAGAGCTATGAACCTGGAGCCTGCTTTGGATTCTTTGTCTTCCTTTCTCTGCCCCTCCTCCACTTGTGCGCGCTCTCTCTCTCTCTCTCTCTCTCTCTCTCAAAAATGCATAAATACTAAAAACCCTGAAGTTGTAGAAAATCTAGAAAGTAACAATAGCAGAAGAATGAGATCAGACTCCATGGGGTAGACCAAAGCAATGCTCAGAGAAAAATGCAGTAAAATGGCTATGTAGGAAACTAATATACAGAAACCATTGACATTCATACAACCAGTTAGAAAAGCTAATGAAAGCTAAGGTTACAATGAGAGATAAAATTCCAACAGATTTAACATGAAACTTGGAAGACTTATAGAAGCTTATAAAACTCTATTAAGGGAACAATAGAAAAGATACACATGTTCTTGGAAAGAAGATTATAAAGTTTCTGTTTCCCCTACATTGATATATAAATTTAACATCCCAGTAAAAGTGCCATCCAAAGTTTTTAGGGAGGGCAATAAGCAAACATTCTTAATTTCATTAGAAAAGGTTAGAAGCGGGAAAGTTGTGAGATGGAGCCCCACATTGGTCTCTGTGCTGGGCATGGAGCCTGCTTGGGATTCTCTCTTTACCTCTCTCTCTCTCTCTCTGCCCTATCCCGCCCCAAAATAAACATTTTTTTAAAAAGGGTATCAAATGAGATTATGTGTGAAGATGCTTTGGGAAGACATACTGAGCTAGAAAGGTGAGCAGTCAGTTAAGCATCCAACTGTTACTCATAACCTTTCTATGCTCCCTAGTTCCATGCCTCCTTTTGGGAAGAAAGGCCAAGGTGGGTAGGTGAGACTAAGGAGGTAATTTTCCTGGTTAGTTCTTGAAAGTCTAGTTTAATTTGCTAATGTTGTTATAAAAAGTTTTATTGTAGCAATGCATTTTTACCTTGGAGTAAGCATTTGTAAGAGGATTCTTAAGTGTATCAAATTTTTATTAGCAACTATGATCTCAGAACGCTAACAACAGTTGTATTAGAAACTTTCTTCTTAGTTTGCACACTAGTTGTATACATGACCATTTGCTTTTATTTAATATACTTTTCAGTGTTCAAGAATACTTTGTTCGCAAATCCAATGCAAAGAAAGGCATGTTTGCCAGTACACATCTTGTATTGAAGGAACCAGGTGGTTCTAAATACGAAGCTGCCAAGAAGTGGAATTTACCGGCAGTCAACATATCATGGCTATTGGAGACTGCTAGAACGGGAAAGAGAGCAAGTGAAAGCCATTTTCTGATTGAAAAGTCAACTAAAGAAGGTTAGTACTTTTATTTTGTTCTTTTGTATGTATTTTTACAATTTGATGGTTCCTGGAATATGAATGTGCCAAAGCTTGTTTTTAGGAAAGTTCATTGAATTTTGCTTTTCACATCGCATGTAGTGCATGTGATGTTGAACATTCCTTATCGGGTAGCAAAATAAACATGTTCATAGCACAGATGTTTAATTTGTATCTGCTCTCCACTGTAGGTACTGTCTGAAAGCTGGAAGATACAAAACAACCTTCTAGCAATCTAGGGTCTCTACGTTTGAAGCCTTAAGATGTGGGCTCGGATCCCATTTACTGTTCCTTCTGTGGCTCACACTGACTATAATTCATGTGCTCTCTCTTCCTCTCCTCTTCGGACTTTTACATCTTTTCTCTAGCCTACTTCGTGCTTACCTCTTCATCCTTATCTTTCAGTTCTCAGCTGGAATGTAACTTTCCCTGGGAAACCTTCCTTAATCCACCAAGTACAGCCTTTGGCCAAAACTCCCTTCATTATGCCTTTTATACTTCTGATCCCAATATCCTAATTCTAGTTTGCTTTTGTGTCTTCCCACTCATTATAAGCTCTCAAAGGGCAAGAAATATGCATGTCTTGTGCATTATATATTTTTCCTTGGCTAGCTGGGTTGGCATGGCCTAGCCATCTAATTGTTTTTGTTAAATATTGAAAAAAGATAAGCGGATGGAAAGACACAGTAGCTTCTCTTCTAAGGTGATGGCATCTCTGTGCAAACTTCAGGGTCAAATCAGTATCTTGGGATTAGCTCTCAGAGCCATTACTTACCCAGACAGACTGGAAATTTTACAACTGAAGCAAAGTGATGTTTAGGACATATTAAGATTTCACTAAGGACTTTCCAAAAACTCCACTGTATTTGTTAACTCAGAGTACACATAATTGGGATTTTTTTTTTTTTAACTCTGCCATTGACTTAAAATGACACTTAGATAATTTTTGGCAAATTGTGGGCTTTATTGAGAATATTTCAAGTTAAACAAGATGAAATAGAAAATTTCATTAATTGTTTCAGCTGATGTGCTTTGTCTAATTCAACATAGATTTTAATACATCGTTTTGTTTTGTTTTGTTTTGTTTTGTTTTGTTTTGTTTTGTTTTGTTTTGTTTTGTTTTTGATAAGTGGGCATATGGGGGCACTTGGATGGTTTAGTCTGTTAAGCGTCCAGCTTCAGCTCAGGCCATGATCACACAGTTTGCGCATTCAAGCCCCATGTCGGGCTCAGCACTCTCTGCCCCTCCCTCTCTCCCTGTCTATCTGCCCCTTCCCCCCCTCACACTTTATTTTTCTCTAAAAATAAACGTTTAAAAAGTGGTTATATATAACTTTGTGGTTTAAAGTATACTTGAGAATTCATGTGAAAACTAACAAGGTATAAAAGATCACTTCAGGTGTGTCTCTTTAGAGACAGGTGATGACATTAGTGGCTCACATTTGTTTCTTTTCATTTTAAATCTCTAGAACAAGGTTTGGAAACTGAAATAACAAACAGGGTGAACGTAAGCCCAGATACTGCAGAGCATCCTGTCACACACCTGGACACTCACAGGAAAACAGCCGTTACACCTTTAGATATGAACAGCTTTCAGAGTAAAGCTTTCCATGCCGTGATCTCCCAACACACCAAACAAGTGTCTGTGTCCCCACCAGTAGGACAGCCGCTTCAGAAGGAGCCCTCCTTGCATCTGGATACACCATCAAAATTTCTGTCCAAAGACAAACTCTTCAAGCCTTCCTTTGATGTGAAGGTAACGTTCATAGAAAATGGTCCTGGAGTTAACAATTTCGTAGTGTATAAAGTTAAAGCTCCAAATTCTGCATCACCTCTAAAGTTTGTAGTAGTAAGTTTTGTAGAGATATTGGAAGGTAGATTCATGTTATTGAGTCCCACCGTATATTCAGGGTTGAGATAACAACTGGAGGTAAAGTGGTGTGAAATCAGGACTGGGTTCAAGTCCTAGATCTGTCATGAACAGTGTGACTCTAGACAGATCATTTGGCATATCCAAGCATAGGTTTTTTTCTTTTGTACAAAGAGAATATCACTTGCCCTGAAAACTCACAGATTTATCATAGGATCAAATGAAATGGTGTGATGAAATAATTTTATAAATCCTATAAACACATTGCTACTTATGTTTCAATTCTAGCAGTGCACTTGGTGCTTGCTTTCTGAGAATGTGTCTATTATCACCTTATTTTGCAGTCCTTTCCCTTGAAAAGATGAGTTAAATCTGCTTCTTTGTTTGATCTCCTGAGCACTTGGAGTATGACACCCTTTCTAAAAAAATTCATGCACAAATCAAGAGCTCATTTGACAATAGTTGGTTTCCTTTTATTCCCCAAAGATGATTTTCTTTGTTATTCCTTTAACAGCTGTTGGCCTTTCAAGTGGCTATTCCAATCGTTGTTTATGATTTTTTACTTTTTATCTATGAACCTTTGCACAAGTATAGTTATTACTCATATATTAGAGTTTGCTGATAGGGTATTAAGAAACAACATTCTAATAATTTTTACTGGTGCGTTTTGGAGTAGGCTTATAAAGTTTACAGGTTGTTCATCTTCAGAGAATAAATATGCATTGATATTTGGACAATTTTCACCAAGCAAAACCTTTGCTGAGATCTCTTCTAAAGTAACATTTTGTACTGTGATTAGCACTGCTTGTTATGCCTTAAGAAATAGAGGAAAACCACTGGTTTGATATCTGAGATCTAGAATCAGGCCTCTGCTTTGTTTCCTACTTCTTTCAACCTCTTTAGGCTCCATCATCCCCATCTATAAAATCATGAGGTATATTTAGATGGTCTCTCAGGTCTTATAGCTCACAGATTCTTTGAATAGTGAATGAAATGTTATTAGTAGGCAAGGCAATAGAAGAAATATTCCCAGTCATTGAAATGGTTCTTATTTAGATACCTTTCAGAAAGGTACAAAACGCACTCAAAGGTTTTATTGTTTAGAGTCATAGTTTACTTAGCAATGTTTTTCTCTTTTTGGGGGCGGGGTGGGGGGAGGTTTGGTGGGTTTTGGTGATAAAATAGTGCTTCATCTTAAAATCAGTGGTTCTTCACATTGACGTAACATGGTATATTGAAATTTTTGCTCTGAAAACAGAAGAGCCCATGGAATAATTACAAAATTGAACATATGTTAGGCCTCATATTTTAAAAATCTCCTATGTAAACTTAACTTTTAATTGATATACATCAGAAAAGTACAACAAATGTGCTGCTAAATGAAGTCAGAGTTAACAGCTGGGAGGCCACTGTATATGTTCAGAAAGAGATCACTGCCAATGCCATAGAACCTTCCTCATGCTGCTCCTCCTTACTGTTTTCTCCTTACTTCTAACACTGTAGCTTTGTTATGCTTGTTTTTGACTCTTAAATATGTCGAATTATAATATGTATTCTTTTGAGTAATTTTTTTCCTTGAGCCTTCACTTGAAAGCTGTGTCCATTTCCCTGTAACTGCAGTTCATTGATTTCATAGGTGTGTAACATTCCATTATATGGACATGCCACAATTTACATATCCATTCCACTGTTGGTGAGCGTTTAGGTGGCTGCTAGATTTTTGGTGTTACATAATGTGGACATTCTTGTGCATGTCTCTTGGAATATGTGTGCATGCATTTCTTTTTGATATATGCCTAAAAGTGAAATTGCTTGGTCATATTTCAACTTGAGGGGAGACTGACAAACTGTCAAAGTGGTATACCAGTTTATACTCCTACTAGTAATGTATGAAGCACCCAGCATTCCCCATCCTTGCCAGCAAGGAATTATAAGTTGAGGTTTTTCTAACTTTTCACTTGGAAATAATTTCTAACTTACAAAAAGTTGCAAAATGAAAATACTAGAAGGAATACTCATATACCAATTGTTCAGAAATGGAGTTTTCATTACTTTCCAGATGGAAAGACTTTGTTTTTAATTTCTTATTACATTGTGATCAGAGTGTTTATTTCTGTTTCATAGAACTTACTGATTTTTTATGTGTATTCCCTGTCATATCAGTATATAATAACATTTCTTGATTTTTGAGAACATTTTGTGAGAAGATATATTCTCTATCAGGGATAGTTTTTGCTACACACACACACACACACACACACGCACACACACATATACACACACACATACATATACACAAACACACACCCCTGAAGATCAGACTTTACTGATTATGTTGTTTAGTTAGATCCTTTATAGTCTCTCCTAGATTTTGTTCATTTAACCCATCTCATAAGTGGTATTTTCAGGTTTCCTAATATGGCGTGTTTATTTTTTTTTCTTGCATCACATATGGTTTTGTTTTAGATAGGTGATTGCTATGTTAGTTAGTACATAGATATTTGTAACTGTTGGTGTAACTTGGAATGTGTCCTTTGTCTCATTTAACACTTTTTGGCTTGTGAAGTCTACTTTGGTATCAGGATTTCAATCCCTGCCATTTTATTTTCTTTGCCTTATAAATCTGTGCATTCCTTTATTTTGGCCTTTTTGGATTGCTGTGTTTTAAATGTAGAATTAAGCATAGAACTGAGTTTTGCTTTATGAGCCATTTTGAAAAGTATTCTCTTTCAACTGAGGGACCTAAGCTCTTTCACATTTAATATGATTTATATTTGGTCTCAATTCTGTCATAGGTTGTAATTATTTTATATCACGTATGTGTGTATACTGTGTGTTTCTTCACATATTGTGTCCTCTGTTTTGGGATTTTTTTTTTTCCTTTTCATATTTAGGAAAGGATTTGTTAGTTTTATTCTTATGGGGCCCTTAAGCCCCCTTCTTACTTAACCTTTTGTCAGTTTTAAATTATGTTTTGACCCCTACTTATTGCATCTGTTGCAGTCAATGATCTTATTCTGTTTCTCCATTTTCTCTCTTCCACTGTTTTTTGTTTTTTTTTTTTGTTTTTTTTTTCAACATTTATTTTTGGGACAGAGAGAGACAGAGCATGAACGGGGGAGGGTCAGAGAGAGAGAGGGAGACACACAGAATCGGAAACAGGCTCCAGGCTCTGAGCCATCATGAGCCATCAGCCCAGAGCCTGACGCGGGGCTCGAACTCACGGACCGTGAGATCGTGACCTGGCTGAAGTCGGACGCTTAACCGACTGTGCCACCCAGGCGCCCCTCTTCCACTGTTTTTAATTATGTTTTTCTACTTTGTCAGGAAATAAAATGTTTATATAGTTTTTCAACCCATGGCCCTCACCCTTGTTTTAATCTTAACCCTACAATCAAATACGTGAAAGGCTTTCTGTCATCTTATGGTAGGATGAAATTCATCCTCTAATAGAATACTCAGGAAGGTCACATGTGTGCAGTAGTTCCTGAGTTGTGCACATTCAGAACCTTTACCAAGGCTTTGATTATTCAACAGGTTGTAGTGTTCTTGGTTTGCATTTTTGTTTTCGTGAGTTTCCTGAAAATGCTGCTCTGCTGCTTTTCTTTGTGTATATTGTTTTTGAATTTTCTAATGCCAGTCTAAATTATTTTGTAAGTTATTCCATCTTTTGTGCCTGAAGGCCATATGGAGTTTTCTTTTACAAGGATATGTCTAGAATACTGATCATTCTCCATCAGTTTTCCCTAGAACATAGCAGGTTTTTAAATGTTTGGAATTTGGATCCTTCTCCAAATGTTTGGTCTGAGAGATAAGAACAATGGAGATGCCAGTCAGCTGAGTTGAATGGAATGGATTGGGATCAGGGCCTCAGATCAAGAGTTTGTATTTTGGACACATAATGTTAGAGATGCCTGTTAGATATCCAAGTACTGTTGTCAAATAGGCAGTTACATGTAGAGCTTGAAGTTTGGGTAATGATCTGGACTAGAGAAAGAAATTTGGGAGTTGAGGTTTGTAGGTAATATTTAAAGCCATATAAAATTTAGATGCCAAGGAGGGAGAGAGGGAAGATGGCGGCGTAGGAGGACGCTGGGCTCACCGCGCGTCCTGCTGATCACTTAGATTCCACCTACACCTGCCTAAATAACCCAGAAAACCGCCAGAGGATTAGCAGAACGGAGTCTCCGGAGCCAAGTGCAGACGAGAGGCCCACGGAAGAGGGTAGGAAGGGCGGCGAGGCGGTGCGCGCTCCACGGACTGGCGGGAGGGAGCCGGGGCGGAGGGGCGGCCCGCCAGCCAAGCAGAGCCCCCGAGGCTGGCTGGCAAAAGCGGAGGGGCCTGATGGACTGTGTTCCGACAGCAAGCGCGACTTAGTGTCTGGGAGGTCATAAGTTAACAGCTCTGCTCTGAAAGCGGGAAGGCTGGAGGACAAAGGGAGGGAGAGCTGCTGAGCCCCTGGACGACAGAGCTCAGTTTGGTGGGGAACAAAGGCGCTCGCCAGCGCCATCTCCCCGCCCATCCCCCAGCCAAAATCCCAAAGGGAACCAGTTCCTGCCAGGGAACTTGCTTGCTCCGCGCAAACACCCAACTCTGTGCTTCTGCAGAGCCAAACCTCCGGCAGCGGATCTGACTCCCTCCCGCTGCCACAGGGCCCCTCCTGAAGTGGATCACCTAAGGAGAAGCGAGCTAAGCCTGCCCCTCCTGCCCCCGTGCACCTTGCCTACCCACCCCAGCTAATACGCCAGATCCCCAGCATCACAAGCCTGGCAGTGTGCAAGTAGCCCAGACGGGCCACGCCACCCCACAGTGAATCCCGCCCCTAGGAGAGGGGAAGAGAAGGCACACACCAGTCTGACTGTGGCCCCAGCAGTGGGCTGGGGGCAGACATCAGGTCTGACTGCGGCCCCGCCCACCAACTCCAGTTATACACCACAGCACAGGGGAAGTGCCCAGCAGGTCCTCACCACTCCAGGGACTATCCAAAATGATCAAACGGAAGAATTCCCCTCAGAAGAATCTCCAGGAAATAACAACAGCCAATGAACTGATCAAAAAGGATTTAAATAATATAACAGAAAGTGAATTTAGAATAATAGTCATAAAATTAATCACTGGGCTTAAAAACAGTATAGAGGACAGCAGAGAATCTCTTGCTACAGAGATCAAGGGACTAAGGAACAGCCAGGAGGAGCTGAAAAGCGCTTTAAACGAAATGCAAAACAAAATGGAAACGACGACAGCTCGGATTGAAGAGGCAGAGGAGAGAATAGGTGAACTAGAAGATAAAGTTATGGAAAAAGAGGAAGCTGAGAGAAAGATAAAAAAAAATCCAGGAGTATGAGGGGAAAATTAGAGAACTAAGTGATACACTAAAAAGAAATAATATACGCATAATTGGTATCCCAGAGGAGGAAGAGAGAGGGAAAGGTGCTGAAGGGGTACTTGAAGAAATTATAGCTGAGAACTTCCCTGAACTGGGGAAGGAAAAAGGCATTGAAATCCAAGAGGCACAGAGAACTCCCTTCAGACGTAACTTGAATCGATCTTCTGCATGACATATCATAGTGAAACTGGCAAAATACAAGGATAAAGAGAAAATTCTGAAAGCAGCAAGGTATAAACGTGCCCTCACATATAAAGGGAGACCTATAAGACTCGTGACTGATCTCTCTTTTGAAACTTGGCAGGCCAGAAAGAATTGGCACGAGATCTTCAGTGTGCTAAACAGAAAAAATATGCAGCCGAGAATCCTTTATCCAGCAAGTCTGTCATTTAGAATAGAAGGAGAGATAAAGGTCTTCCCAAACAAACAAAAACTGAAGGAATTTGTCACCACTAAACCAGCCCTACAAGAGATCCTAAGGGGGACCCTGTGAGACAAAGTACCAGAGACATCGCTACAAGCATAAAACATACAGACATCACAATGACTCTAAACCCGTATCTTTCTATAATAACACTGAATGTAAATGGATTAAATGCGCCAACCAAAAGACATAGGGTATCAGAATGGATAAAAAAACAAGGCCCATCTATTTGCTGTCTACAAGAGACTCATTTTAGACCTGAGGACACCTTTAGATTGAGAGTGAGGGGATGGAGAACTATTTATCATGCTACTGGAAACCAAAAGAAAGCTGGAGTAGCCATACTTATATCAGACAAACTAGACTTTAAATTAAAGGCTGTAATAAGAGATGAAGAAGGGCATTATATAATAATTACAGGGTCTATCCATCAGGAAGAGCTAACAATTATAAATGTCTATGCGCCGAATACCGGAGCCCCCAAATATATAAAACAATTACTCATAAACATAAGCAACCTTATTGATAAGAATGTGGTAATTGCAGGGGACTTTAACACCCCACTTACAGAAATGGATAGATCATCTAGACACACGGTCAATAAAGAAACAAGGGCCCTGAATGATACATTGGATCAGATGGACTTGACAGATATATTTAGAACTCTGCATCCCAAAGCAACAGAATATACTTTCTTCTCGAGTCCACATGGAACATTCTCCAAGATAGATCATATACTGGGTCACAAAACAGCCCTTCATAAGTATACAAGAATTGAGATCATACCATGCATACTTTCAGACCACAATGCTATGAAGCTTGAAATCAACCACAGGAAAAAGTCTGGAAAACCTCCAAAAGCATGGAGGTTAAAGAACACCCTACTAACGAATGAGTGGGTCAACCAGGCAATTAGAGAAGAAATTAAAAAATATATGGAAACAAACGAAAATGAAAATACAACAATCCAAACGCTTTGGGACGCAGCGAAGGCAGTCCTGAGAGGAAAATACATTGCAATCCAGGCCTATCTCAAGAAACAAGAAAAATCCTAAATACAAAATCTAACAGCACACCTAAAGGAAATAGAAGCAGAACAGCAAAGGCAGCCTAAACCCAGCAGAAGAAGAGAAATAATAAAGATCAGAGCAGAAATAAACAATATAGAATCAAAAAACTGTAGAGCAGATCAACGAAACCAAGAGTTGGTTTTTTGAAAAAATAAACAAAATTGACAAACCTCTAGCCAGGCTTCTCAAAAAGAAAAGGGAGATGACCCAAATAGATAAAATCATGAATGAAAATGGAATTATTGCAACCAATCCCTCAGAGATACAAACAATTATCAGGGAATACTATGAAAAATTATATGCCAACAAATTGGACAACCTGGAAGAAATGGACAAATTCCTGAACACCCACAATCTTCCAAAACTCAATCAGGAGGAAATAGAAAGCTTGAACAGACCCATAACCAGCGAAGAAATTGAATCGGTTATCAAAAATCTCCCAACAAATAAGAGTCCAGGACCAGATGGCTTCCCAGGGGAGTTCTACCAGACGTTTAAAGCAGAGATAATACCTATCCTTCTCAAGCTATTCCAAGAAATAGAAAGGGAAGGAAAACTTCCAGACTCATTCTATAAAGCCAGTATTACTTTGATTCCTAAACCAGACAGAGACCCAGTAAAAAAAGAGAACTACAGGCCAATATCCCTGATGAATATGGATGCAAAAATTCTCAATAAGATACTAGCAAATCGAATTCAACGGCATATAAAAAGAATTATTCACCATGATCAAGTGGGATTCATTCCTGGGCTGCAGGGCTGGTTCAACATTCGCAAATCAATCAACGTGATACATCACATTAACAAAAAAAAAAAGAGAGAAGAACCATATGATCCTGTCAATCGATGCAGAAAAGGCCTTTGACAAAATCCAGCACCTTTCTTAATAAAAACCCTTGAGAAAGTCGGGATAGAAGGAACATACTTAAAGATCATAAAAGCCATTTATGAAAAGCCCACAGCTAATATCATCCTCAACGGGGAAAAACTGAGAGCTTTTTCCCTGAGTTCAGGAACACGACAGGGATGTCCACTCTCACCGCTGTTGTTTAACATAGTGCTGGAAGTTCTAGCATCAGCAATCAGACAACAAAAGGAAATCAAAGGCATCCAAATTGGCAAAGATGAAGTCAAGCTTTCGCTTTTTGCAGATGACATGATATTATACATGGAAAATCCGATAGACTCCACCAAAAGTCTGCTAGAACTGATACATGAATTCAGCAAAGTTGCCGGATACAAAATCAATGTACAGAAATCAGTTGCATTCTTATACACTAACAATGAAGCAACAGAAAGACAAATAAAGAAACTGATCCCATTCACAATTGCACCAAGAAGCATAAAATACCTAGGAATAAATCTAACCAAAGATGTAAAGGATCTGTATGCTGAAAACTATAGAAAGCTTATGAAGGTAATTGAAGAAGATTTAAAGAAATGGAAAGACATTCCTGCTCATGGATTGGAAGAATAAATATTGTCAAAATGTCAATACTACCCAAAGCTATCTACACATTCAGTGCAATCCCAATCAAAATTGCACCAGCATTCTTCTCGAAACTAGAACAAGCAATCCTAAAATTCATATGGAACCACAAAAGGCCCCGAATAGCCAAAGGAATTTTGAAGAAGAAGACCAAAGCAGGAGGCATCACAATCCCAGACTTTAGCCTCTACTACAAAGCTGTCATCATCAAGACAGCATGGTATTGGCACAAAAACAGACACATAGACCAATGGAATAGAATAGAAACCCCAGAACTAGACCCACAAACGTATGGCCAACTCATCTTTGACAAAGCAGGAAAGAACATCCAATGGAAAAAAGACAGTCTCTTTAACAAATGGTGCTGGGAGAACTGGACAGCAACATGCAGAAGGTTGAAACTAGACCACTTCCTCACACCATTCACAAAAATAAACTCAAAATGGATAAAGGACCTGAATGTGAGACAGGAAACCATCAAAACCCTAGAGGAGAAAGCAGGAAAAGACCTCTCTGACCTCAGCCGTAGCAATCTCTTACTCGACACATCCCCAAAGGCAAGGGAATTAAAAGCAAAAGTGAATTACTGGGACCTTATGAAGATAAAAAGCTTCTGCACAGCAAAGGAAACAACCAACAAAACTAAAAGACAACCAACGGAATGGGAAAAGATATTTGCAAATGACATATCGGACAAAGGACTAGTATCCAAAATCTATAAAGAGCTCACCAAACTCCACACCCGAAAAACAAATAACCCAGTGAAGAAATGGGCAGAAAACATGAATAGACACTTCTCTAAAGACGACATCCAGATGGCCAACAGGCACATGAAAAGATGTTCAACGTCGCTCATCAGGGAAGTACAAATCAAAACCACACTCAGGTATCACCTCACGCCAGTCAGAGTGGCCAAAATGAACAAATCAGGAGACTATAGATGCTGGAGAGGATGTGGAGAAATGGGAACCCTCTTGCACTGTTGGTGGGAATGCAAATTGGTGCAGCCGCTCTGGAAAGCAGTGTGGAGGTTCCTCAGAAAATTAAAAATAGACCTACCCTATGACCCAGCAATAGCACTGCTAGGAATTTATCCAAGGGATACAGGAGTACTGATGCATAGGGGCACTTGTACCCCCAATGTTTATAGCAGCACTCTCAACAATAGCCAAATTATGGAAAGAGCCTAAGTGTCCATCAACTGATGAATGGATAAAGAAATTGTGGTTTATATACACAATGGAATACTACGTGGCAATGAGAAAAAATGAAATATGGCCTTTTTTAGCAACGTGGATGGAACTAGAGAGTGTGATGCTAAGTGAAATAAGCCATACAGAGAAAGACAGATACCATATGGTTTCACTCTTATGTGGATCCTGAGAAACTTAACAGAAACCCATGGGGAAGGGGAAAGAAAAAAAAAAAAAGGTTAGAGTGGGAGAGAGCCAAAGCATAACAGACTCTTAAAAACTGAGAACAAACTGAGGGTTGATGGGGGGTGGGAGGGAGGGGAGGGTGGGTGATGGGTATTGAGGAGGGCACCTGTTGGGATGAGCACTGGGTGTTGTATGGAAACCAATTTGACAATAAATTTCATATATTAAAAGAAATTAAGCTTAGGTTACAACCAAAAAGCTATAAATAAATAAATAAATAAAATAAAATAAAATAAAATAAAATAAAATAAAATAAAATAAAATAAAATAAAATAAAATAAAATAAAATTTAGATGCCAAGAGAGCAGGAGAAGAAAAAAAGTCCAGGAATACTCTCAGGGGTTCACATTTAGACGATGAAACAGCAGGGGTGACTGGAGAAGGAGCCACCAGTGAGGGGAGAGAAAGCCTGGAGATTGTCTTAGAGGTCACATAAGAAAGTATTTGAGGAAGTAGGGGTTAACTATTCAGATGCTGCTGAAAGTCTAGAGAGGTAAGAATCAAAAATTGGCCATTGGATTTAGCATTATGGAGGTCAGTGGTGATCTTAACAGGAAGAGTTTTGATGATGTGGTATAGGTGCAAGCCAGTGTAGATTCATACAGGAATGCAGAAGTTTGGAGACATTGGATATAAACTATGCATTTGAGGAATCTCACCCTGTAAAGGGGAACCAAGAAATGGGATGGTTGCTGTAGGGCAGAGTAGAGTTAAAAGAAGGTTGTTTTGTTTGCAAGATCGAAAAAATAACTGTGTGCCAATATGGCCAATCTAGTAGATCCAGTTGATGATGCAGACAAAACGGGAGAATTGCGAAAGCCACATCTCTGAGCTGGTACATGCTAGGAAGTACCAGAAAGCAAGCAGTGTTAATGGCACAGGTGCAGAAAGAAGGTAGATGTGGTATGGGAGGTTCTGATTTTTTTTTTTTTTTTTTTGGTATGAAAAATCCTTTAAATGCTATATAGAAACCTTTAAAAATTTTTAGCAAATAGAAAGCCTTACCATGTTCTCACAAAAAAGATTAAACATTGTAAAGATCTATAAAGATAATATAAATCCTATTAAAAATGCAAGCAAAAAGAGTATTAAGAATCTAAAGAATAACTGAGGGTAAGCACTAGCCCTAATAGTTATTCATAGATCTGGGGCGCCTGGGTGGCGCAGTCGGTTAAGCGTCCGACTTCAGCCAGGTCACGATCTCGCGGTCCGTGAGTTCGAGCCCCGTGTCGGGCCCTGGGCTGATGGCTCGGAGACTGGAGCCTGTTTCCGATTCTGTGTCTCCCTCTCTCTCTGCCCCTCCCCCGTTCATGCTCTGTCTCTCTCTGTCCCAAAAATAAATAAATGTTGAAAAAAAAAAATAAAAAAAAAATAGTTATTCATAGATCGTATGAAGTTGCAGCAATTGAAGGAGTGTGTTATCACATGAGTACTCAATACACAGGATTACACCCATAGTTAGGAGAATGTATCATATGATAAAGGGGGCATTCAAATCAGACAACTGGTTAACATCTGAGAATACACTTGGGATGAGAACTTAACCCTTACCCCTTACATCAGAATAAATTTCAGAGGATTAGATATTATTTACATACACAAAATGAAGGCATAAAAATTATAGAACAGACCTCGAGAGAGTCAGTTTGTTTTTCAGTAATCCCACCATTAGGAAGTCTTTTCTAACTATAACATATACCCTTAAGAAAGTAAAGGATTCTGGGGTGGCTCATTTGGTTAAGTGTTCGACTTCAGCTGAGTTCATGATCTCACGGTTTGTGAGTTCGAGCCCCACGTGGGGCTCTGTGCTGACAGCTCAGAGACTGGAGCCTGCTTTGGATTCTGTGTTTCCTCTCTCTGCCCCTCCTCCACTTGTGCTCTGTCTCTCTCTGTCTCTCAGAAATACATAAATGTAAAAAAAAAAAAAAAATTCTTTTTAAAGTAAAGAATTCATATGAATCTGACAGCATTAAGAGAAATTCTCCACATTCAACTGCAGGTTTTACAAATGTGCAATAAAAGTATTTCAAAATTCTCCATGGCAAAAATTTGACAACAAATTGGAAACAAATATATGTATATCTCAGTGGGTATGTATACATATAAATTTATGCAAATATTTAGGCAAGAGAATAAAAAAAAAAAAGACAAACCAATAGGAAAAATGGGCAAGAGCTAGAAAGAGATAGCTGTCACAAAAACTTCAGTAGAAATATTATACATGCATAAAGATGTTTAATATCATTTAGTATAATAGGGTGGGAAATTAAATTTTTTTAACCTATCAGATGGGCAAAAAAGAAAAATCTGATTACCCACTGTGCTGTCAAGCATGTTGGGAAACATGCTTCAAGGCTCATGAGAATGTCAACATTGTTACATAAATTTTGCTTAAATGTTTCCCTTTACTCTTACATGGGAAAAATGGTGTGTGTGCAAGGTTGTTCATTGCATCATTATTCTGGCAGAAGATTGTTAATCTAAATATTCATCAGGAGAGCAGCGCTAAATACAGTCACTCAGCTGTCTGCATGGAATACTATACAGATGGGAAAGAGGGGCAGCAGCATGGGCCCCTTCCCATGAGGGAACTGTGGGTGGCTTGGGAACAGGAATATATTTTGTTCCTTTGAGGATTTTTCACAATTCTCAGCTCAGTCTGACTTATTAACCTTATAGTTCACATCTTGGTTATATCTATCCTTGTTTATCCATTTCCTTCCATGTTTTTTGTTTGTTCATTTTGTTTTTTGGTGTCCTTAATTTTAAGTGCACCTCCTAGTCTAAGATTTGGCCGAACATGGGTAGCACAGTTGAAAATGTAAGTGTGTTTGTCTCTTTGAACCCATTTGCTGGACAGTACAAAATTATTTTTCTTTATTGTGTTCAGATGCAGATAATATTTCATTCTTTTTGTTGTTTGGAGGAAAACTGGAGGAGGCTAAAGCTGTAATCCAGTTAATTTTGAGGATTCTCCTCTCTCTCCTCTCTTTACTTCTCCTGTTTCCCTTTCCCTGTACTGTTTATGTTCCTCTTCTTTTATCTCTTCCCTTGTCTCCTTGTCTCCTCTTCCTCTCAACCTTTCTTTCCCTCTCCCTCACCATACATCTAGGATGCACTTGCAGCCTTGGAAACTCCAGGAGGTCCCAGCCAACAGAAAAGGAAACTGAGTACACCACTTTCAGAAGTCATTGTCAGAAACTTGAAACTTGCTTTGGCAAACAGCTCCCGAAATGCTGTTGCTCTTTCTGCCAGCCCTCAGCTGAAGGATGCCCAATCCAAGAAGGTAGAATTAGATTTCTTAGTAAAAGCAAGTTGTATGTAAAATATTTCAAATAATAATATTTGATCAGTTTCTTTTATTTTCTTTCCAGGAACAGGAAGAAACTCCAAAGCCACTTCACAAGGTAGTGGTATGTGTTAGTAAGAAACTCAGTAAGAAGCAGAGTGAGCTGAATGGGATTGCAGCCTCTCTAGGAGCAGATTACAGGTAGTTGACACATCTTTCTGTTTGGTACTGTTATTGTCTAAATTTATAGGAAAACCTAAAGTTATTGTGAGCATCCACAAAGGAACATTTATTTTGCCTTTTCCTGTATTGTATCGTCTACAGTCTCCAGTTGATTTTTAATTTACTACATCCTTGAAAAATACCCTCTTCCATATCAATTCACTTTGATATGTGTATTTCATAGGGTGTAATGCACAAATATTTGAGAACCTATTTTGTGCCACTCACTATTCTGGAAACTTGGGTTCCATGAATTATGAATACAGTCTAGAAGAATCTTTGTCTTTAAGGAGTTTATAATCTAATGATACAGTTAATGAGATGAGGTCTGAGATTAAGCATATTTTTAGTAGTGATTTTCAGAGTAGAGCCCTGTGAGTAGTGCTAAAGTATTGCTACACTCCTGAATTAAAGTGGTCTTTTTTTAAGGATGTTTTGATTTCTATTCATTGTTACTACTTTGGAGACCTGGGTTATCAGATCTGCCCCTGCTCCTGACAGCCAGGCTAGAGACAGGTCTCTAGCACAGATGGTGTGTGTGCCAGGGATCGAGAGGCCCTGGCCTATGCCAGGCAGTCCTGGGTTGATCGTACTCCACTGTCTGCAGTGCTAGCTTTCTTGATCACTTGTATCCAACCATTTGTGGCAGCATAATGATTGGCTCTTCAAGTAATACACAGTTGGAGAAATATGTTTGGCTTCATCTTCCCTTTGGTAAGTCTTGTTTTAGTTAGTTTTCTGATAGATTAGATTGGGAGAATATAAAAATAAAAAGTATCTGGGATAGTTATAAGCATCTTAATGTATTTAATGTATCTGTTGTAGAAAAGAAAAGCTTTTTACTTGTAATTATCATTTGTATTACCTGTTTCATATGTTACTATATAATCTTATCGACTGTATAATTACATGTTACAGTATTCGTCTTACCTTTTACCAATTGCTGAGTTCTTAGCATGAGCCAAGCTTTGTCTCATTTCATTCTCACAAAAGTCCTATGAGGGTGTATATATTTGTCAAAATTGAATGCTTTCTTTATTCTCTTTGGATGTGGACTTGATATAAGATGTAGAAGGAACCTATAGGACTTGTGTTTTAATAAGACTTAAAATGCCAGTCCTCTCAGTGTGAAAAATAGAATCTATTGCTGAAATTCCTAAAAAAGATATAACTGATTTAAAGTTTGCAGTAAATCTATTCCTGAAAGATTTCTCAGACTTGGTGATAAAAGAGAGGGAAGAACACTTTAACATGTAGAGTTTACAATACTTGATCCGTTCTCAAATAAAACTGTCCTAGAAGTTCCCATCCATAAGCTAGAACAGAACATCCTGAAGAGATCATGACACTGCCTACCACTTCCTACAGTTTAAACATCTAGACCAGATCTCCTCAGCATGTCATAGCATTACCTCTACTAAATGGATTTCACAAATATAACTTAACTACTTTTGTAATTTTATTTTTTATGTTTATTTTTTGAGAGAGAGAGATAGAGCGTGAACAGGGGAGGAGCACAGAGAGAGGGAGACAGAATCCGAAGCAGGCTCCAGGTTCTGAACTGTTAGCACAGAGCCCAACGCGGGGCTCAAACCCACAAACTGCGAGATCATGACCTGAGCCAAAGTCAGACACTTAACCAACTGAGCGCCAGGTGCCCCAACTACTTTTGTAATTTTAAAAACTAAAAGTCATCAGAAGGCACGTGATCATAGGATATATATTTAATATGTAAATGCCTGTGCCTGATGACACTAGAAGAAAACAGAGTATTCTTATGTTTGCATACATATGTAAAATCACTTCAAACGCTATAGCCACAAGGCTGAAACCAATGTAGAGACTCTGATACCATGAGCACCATTTCTGTTGGTAACAGGACTTTACCAAGAGTTGTTCACGGTTTGGCAAAGTTACAAATTAATCAAAGTACAGTCCTCCATCAATTACTTAGTTGGATGTTTGGTATATTAGTGTATATTAAAAATGCAAAAACAAAACAAAACACTTGGGCTTGTAAGTAAAACAGGCTTCTAGACTCATCTAATTATAAACAAACTTTTTTTTTTTTTTACATCTGTGAATTTGTGTCAAGACATTAGAAAATAATGTAAGACATGGGATAATTGTATATATAACTATACTTCAGGATTTCTAGCATCCCTCGACTTTACTGAATGCCAGTAGCACCCTCCATCATATAAACACATTATTGTAACAACCAAAATCACTCTTACAAATCTACACAATAGCTTGTAAAGTAACAATTTTGCTGAAAGCACTGATCTAGACCAGAGGGTGGAACACAGCGTGCCTATTAGTTTACCTATTATCTGTGGCTGCTTTCATACAAGGCAAGAGTTGAGTAGTTGGAAAAAGAGATTTTCGCTGCAAAGCCTAAAATAATTATCATCTGGCCTTTTAAGAAAAACTTTTCGGGGCACCTGGGTGGCTCAGTCTGTTGTGTCTGACTCTTGATCTCAGCTCTGGTCTTGATCTCAGGGTTGTGAGTTGAAGCCCCGTGTTGGGCTCCATGCTGGGTGTTAAGCCTACTTAAAAAAAAAAAAAAAAAAAAAAAGAAAGTTTTCTAATCCCTGGTCTAAACCATTTATAACCATTGAGAGTCTGTCCTTGAAGGATCTCTGAGGACTAAAACTAAATATAGTTTCTATATTATCACAGTGAGTAATGAAGCAAGATGACTCAGGCAAAAACATTCTTCTATTTTTAAAATTATTTTTATGATTTATTTACATTCCTAACATCAGAAAAAGGGACAACCATTAGAAAGACTAACAACTCGCGGTGCCTGGGTGACTCAGTCAGCTAATTGTCCAACTCTTGATCTCAGCTCAGGTCTTTATCTCACTGACAGCACACAGCCTGCTTGGGATTCTCTCTCCCTCTCTTTTCTCTCTGCCTTTCACTGGGCATAAAGCCTACTTAAAAAAAGAAAGACTAACAACTAAATTAGGCAAGGTGTTCTTTACTGTTATTTTTAAGGAAACACAATAGAGTAAGAAATAGAGATGTTTATAATATAATTTAGAAGGAAATATGCCTTAATTAACTTGACTATTTAAAAACCCTAAAGATATATTTTTTTAAATGTTTGCTTACTTTGGGAGAGGGCACACACATGAGAGAGAGTGTGGCGCAAGCAGGGGAGGGAGAGACCGAGAATCCCAAGCAGGCTGCATGTTCATGGAGCTGTCACAACTGTGGGATCATGACCTGGGCCAAAATCAAGAGTCAGATGCTTAACCAGGGATATTTCTTAGTTAGGAAATGGAAAGTATGTTAAGTGTCCATAAAGAGAAAACTCTATTTAACTTTGGTGATTTTATGCAGAAATATAATTTTACTTTCTCTTTGGCTTTTACTTGATCTTTTGAAGGATGGCACATACTTTACAATTTTTAGATTACTTTCCTAGATCAGGAAACTGTTACGTGGGAAGAGTCAGGAGATTGTAGCATTATGTATTACTTAATACGGGTTTTGAAGTCAAAACTACCACTTACCGAATATCCTTAAACATGTTACTTAATTGTGTCCTTTAGTTTTCCTATCTGTACAGTTTTAATATAATAATATATAATAATACCAGCGTGTTAGGATTGTTGCGAGGAATGGCTGAGATAATGTTGTTTCAAGTACATAGTTTATTACAGGGCATAGGGCAAATGTACAGTGACCAGTGACCTCCAACAACCAGAGGACAGATTGGATTTTTTGCCTATTTTATTGATTTGAAAATACCTTTATTGTTACTATAAAGTGATACTCATTGTAAAAAGAAAATTTAAACAATTCGGAAAAGTATAAAGAAGGAAGTAATACTTTTAAAGACTATCTTTCCTGGTATCTCTCTGTATTTACATACCTAGTGTGTGTAAAATTTGACCCCCCCCCACCCCCCAAAAAAAGCCTGTCATTTAATGTCCATGTTTACTCCAGATCTTAGAAGTTTTTTGAAGGTAAATATATTCATAGAGAGTAATGATCGTCTTAAATTTATTTAGCTATTTCTCTTAGTTATTTGTTAAAATTTGGTTGTTTCAGATGGAGTTTTGATGAAACAGTGACTCATTTCATTTATCAAGGCCGACCAAATGACACTAACCGAGAATATAAATCTGTAAAAGAAAAAGGAGTACACATTGTTTCAGAGCACTGGCTTTTAGAAGTAAGCAATACTTTTTTTTCCTTTTCTATTAAATGAGAATGTATATAAACATTTCCAGACATAAGCTAGTTTCCACGTATGTAAACAAGTTTGATAACCTTAGTTAACTGTGCACATTTCATTCCTTTGGCATTAAAAACTTAAGATCTTTAGTCCCTAAATACTTAAACAAGTCTTTTCTTTTTTTTTTTTTTTTTTTTTAGCATTTATTTATTTTTGAGAGAGAGAGTGAGAGAGCATGAGCGGGGGAGGGGCAGAAAGAGAGGGAGACACAGAATCTGAAGCAGGCTCCAGACTCTGAGCCGTCAGCACAGAGCCCGATGTGGGAGGACTCGAACCCATGAACTGAGGTGAAGTCAGATGCTTAACCAACTGAGCCACAAGGCGACCCCATACTTAACAAGTCTTTAATGGATACTCTTTCTGACTTCTCTGATTCTTGTCGCTAATAAAAATGATGTGAAATAAAATGTTCTAAAAATTTAAGGCGAATTAATTTGGCACACCAGTGCAGTTTAGAACTGTGTTTTCTAGAATTTTTCTCTGTTTCTGGGTATTCCCAGGAATAGGATTGATACCTTGGCAAAAGCACAGGAATGAAATATGTTTTGTTCTAAAGTGTATATGACATTAAACAGTGAGAATAATTTTTCGTTTGTATGGTGGAATGTTTCAGTGTCACCTACTTTTCAAAACTTTAATTCTGTAAACTTTTGCCATCTTAGAACATAATGGATTGGTTGTCCTTATTCTGCTTAACATCCTTTATTCATTAAGATGTTTTTCAGCCCTGTTTTAAAGCCTGCCATTGTATTGCAGTGTGCCCAAGAGTATAAGCATCTTCCTGAATCTCTTTATCCACATACTTATAATCCCAAAATGAGCTTGGATATCAGTACAGTGCAAGATGGCAGACTCTGTAATAGTCGACTACTCTCAGCTGATTCAGCAACAAAGGATGATGAGGTAGATGATATGGATGACACATTTACCCCCTCCTTAAGCTGAATGCATAATCTTACAGTGCTGTGAAACCAAATGTAATGACTTGTTTTGAGAAATTATAATTCTTCTCCTTGAATAGCCAGATCATTTGCCTGTAGAAGAAAATGACATAGACAATATGACCACCAGTAATAAAGAATTAGTAACATCAAATGGAGATGGAAGGAATGACTCTAAAGGAGGTAAAATCTTTTAAGTTACAAAAAACATTTGTTTACAAATCTCTATCTTTCATACAGAATGCTTCCTTTGTTTTCTGTGTTGCTAAATACAAGCAAAGCATATATTTGAGGATTGATTTGAGGTTATATGCCAATCATTAAGTAATAATTTGCAAAGCTTTAAGTGATTTATAAGTGTCCAAACTTGTGAAATCTGTGGAACAAGTTATTTTAGAGTTAGTGTGATACAGCCCTATTCTGTTAAAGGTAGGTGGAATTGGTGGTTTTGTAAAAATTCATTCTTCAGTTCAGTTTTCAGTAACTTCCAAAAAGCTTTATTGTATATGTGGTATATTTTAATATATTCACATGGTTTAAAGGTATGGAAGGAGGCATGAAGTTTCTCCCTGCCTTCCAGTGTTTTTGCTTTCTTATGTATCCTAGAGCTGTGTTATGCATATACAATCATAAATATATATGTTCTCTCCTGCACTTTTTTCTTAATATTAATTTTTTGGGAGAGCATAAGTGGAGGAGGGGCAGAGAGAGGGGGACAGAGGATCCAAAGCGGGCTCTGTGCTGATAAGCTGACAGCAGCAATCCCGATGTGGGGCTCCAACTCACAAACCGCAAGATCATGACCTGAGCCAAAGTCGGACACTCAACTGACTATAAGCCACTCAGGTGCCCCACTCCTTCTGCACTTTTAAAAAAGTGTATAAATGGTAGACATAACTATATATGCTATTTTATACATTCATCTTTTTGCTTAATAGTTCAACTTTTGGAGTGTTCATATTAGTACATAAGGAGCTTCTTTGGTCTCTCTCTGTATCTTTTTCTTTTTTTTGTAACTGTATAGTATTGATTGTGTTGACCAAGAAGAGGCTACAAAGCAACCAAAAGCAATTATTTGGGATTTTCAGGATTGCAGTCCAGGAGATAGAGTCCATTGAAACTCGTCATTGCAAGCAGGGAGTACAGGCTTATAAAGGCAGAAACAGCAAGGTTATATAACTTGCTTTGGAAGAAATATGATTGGGGCTGTCAGAGTTTAAATTGACTATCTAATACAAGATTGTTATTTAGCTAACAGATGATAACCTTTATTTGAGTCCAAAATAGAAGGATATGTTCTAAGAGGTGGTGGAGTTTGTGGTTGACAAGCTGCAATTGACAGAAGTTAAAAGCTCATAGTGTTCCTGAGAATTGAAACAGGAGACTTTGCATAGCCTTACTTCCTTTGTCCTTTGACTCTGTTTTGAGTGACTGTCTTAGCAATGCTTCCATTTTGAATCTTCTTTCACATTTATATGATTGACCATTTAGCCAGTCCCTTTTATGGGCATGCAGGCTATTTCTAATTTCTTGCTATTACAAAGAGTACGGCAGCAAATAACTATCTGTAGATGTCCTCTTTTTAATGGATTAATATTTTCTATTTTCCTTACTCATCTTACCCTACTGGAGCTTTCCTTATGACTTACCTATTTAGTTATTTAGTTAGTCCCACTCAGTTCATTCCAAAAATGTTTATTTAGGATCTATTTCTGTGTTTACAAGGAAACCAAAGATATATATATATTGTGGTCTTTTTTTAAGGACCAAGGGGTAGAAATCACATACATTAATTATGGATGCACCTCAGAGCATAGTACATAACACAAGAGGGTCAGAAGCAGACAGGGAGTTCTACAAAAGGGAGAATCACTGCAGGTCTTAGCAGGATGTCTTGGAAGGGCTTTTTTGATTTTTTCATATACGGTCCTTCTGGTAAGGACGGCCTAAGGTTCTGCAGTATTCATAGTCTTGTTCATTACTGTCGCCTGTAGTAAGCAATAAATGTCAAATTAATAAATCTGTGTTCAAATATAGACAAAATAGTTAATGTGAATGAGATGTGATAAAAAAGAGAAACTTACCTTAATTGGTGTATTTGCGTGTGTTTCAAGCTCTGACACAGACATTGGAGATGAGAGAGAACTTTCAGAAGCAGCTGCAGGAGATCATGTCTGCGACGTCAATAGTGAAACCCCAAGGGCAGAGGGCTTCCCTTTCAAGAAGTGGTTGTAACAGCACTTCTTCAACCCCTGATAGCAGTCGCTCTGCCCGCAGTGGGCGAAGTAGAGTCCTGGAGGCACTGAGGTATGTACCTGTCACTGGTGGCAGACAGGAGCAACTAGGTGACTCAACAGAAAGGTAGCTCCTTATTTGGGTTTCTACTCGCTCAGTTCCATAAGTTAAGCCTCATTCTGAATTTTTTTTTTTTTTCCAGCAAAGCAGAAGTTTAGAATAACAAGAACAGAACAGGAAAAAGGGTTATAGTACTGGGCCTTACTTAGCCCAATCTATATATATATATTATATGCAGATAACTATACTGGTTGTAGACTTTTCTCTCTTCCATTACTTCCTAGCTTTTCCTCCTTCCCTCTCTTGTTCCAAGCAGTTGTAGAATTCTTACTTTGGGGTAAGAGGCAGACAAAGGTTTGTTCCATACCAAGCAACTGCTTCACATTGAGGCATGGTTAATATTTTTTATTACCAGGGCTCCTGGTGGCTCAGTCAGTTAACCATCCAACTTTGGCTCAGGTCATGATCTCGTGGCTCATGAGTTCAAGCCCTGCATCAGGCTCTGTGCTGACAGCTCAGAGCCTGGAGCCTTCTTTGGATTCTGTGTCTCCCTCTCTCTGCCCCTCCCCTGCTTGCACTCTGTGGCTCGCTCTCTCTGTCTCTCTCTGTCTCTCTCTCAAAAAGCCTCATTTGAAATGGATTCAGTGGATAGTTCTGTTCTGTCATGTTGGTATTAAATAATAATTGTTCTAAACATTGTAATGTATAGAGAGAAATTTAAATTCTTTTAGAACCACATTCATTTTGTATTCTCTTTACAAATTTACCTTCTAGAAAAGGTGATTACAGATCTCAGTGTGATATGACAAGTTCAGTCGCATAACTTCATCTTTTTCCTGATAGAAGGATCTCTAATTGTATGATGACTGTTAGGGGACTTCTATCTTGAATTGATTGATTGAACTATGCATCTGTCTTAAGCTACCTGTATATTTCATGAGGCCAATTCTATATCTGCATACTGAGTAAACGTGACTTTTTGTCTAATATACTTCAGATGATGTTTTGTCATTACAGAGAGCCTAAATCTTGTGCCAAGTCAGAGTAAATAAGTATACTCAGAATAAGGCTATCTGCCTTGTATTTGAGGCAAATGAACTCTCTGGGCTAAATTATTTTTGTTAAGATTCCATTTACATACATTGGAAGATTTAATATTTAGAAGGAAAACAGTTGGAATTATATTTACCGTCTAGTGGAATTATTATAATTATGACATAAAACATGCTTCACTCTAGTTCAGTATATGACTGATCTAAGACCCTGGGAGGTTCGGTTACCAAGAGCCAAAAGCACCTTCTTTTAAGGCAGCTTTTATAGGGTCTTTCCTGTGTAATTATAGTTCTTATTATTTCAAGTGATAAAAATACAACTGCTGGTAAGCAAAGTAACTGGTTTTCTAAACATTACCGTGTTTCCCTAAGCCTGTATAATTAAGAAAAATTCCATTTTCAAATGTAGCAATCATTTTAGAATTTTGAAAACAATTTCTTGACAGTAAACTTTCCCTTCTAAAGTTTTAAATATATGGACATTCAGTCGAAATAGATATTTTCTTTTCTAACTAAAACAGTAAGTTTTAGAAAGAAATATTTTTAAAAGAAAAAATTTCCCAAAGTTCATTTATTCCATATTTTCAGGTGCTTACAGTGTGCTAGATGGTGGGCATACAAAGGTGAGCCTCAAATTTGCAGTCTTATGGAATTTATGAGTGTAGATTTTGTCGTGCCTATCTGTTTATTAAAATTGTCACTTTTACTCCTTAGGCAGTCTCGTCAAACAGTACCTGATGTCAACACGGAGCCCTCCCAGAATGAACAGATCATTTGGGATGACCCAACAGCCAGGGAGGAGAGAGCACGGCTTGCCAGCAATCTGCAGTGGCCTAGTTGTCCCACACAGTATTCTGAGCTTCAGGTTGACATTAAAAAATTGGAGGATTCTCCTTTCCAGGAGCCTTTACATGACGCAGAAACTGCTGAACAGGGTAATGAGAGGAAATCTATTCATTTGTTTGCATGAAGTACACATTGACTTCTTAAAAATAGATAAGCACATTGTGGTTCTCTGAATGACACATGCAAACAAAAAACTTACTAGATATTTTTGATTTTAGTAAGAGACAAAAAATAATTATAAATTGAGATAATTTATCAGTAAATTGAATAACATATTTTGGTTCTTAAATTTGGAAATTGAAGATTGGGCAGTGTTTTCCAGACATAGTTTTTCAGTATTGTTCTTTCTCTCCTTCTCATCCTTTGTACATTTGTGTCATTAAAGTTTGGACTTTGCCCAGTTACTTTATTTTCATTTAAATCTTCTAAGTTGAGCCAGCAGGTGCCTATATCTGTTCTTTGAATTTGTATGTGTTTCTTTCTGAATTCTCCTATTTTTTCCCTTGGGCTCCACCTTGAAGACAAAATGATTCCTATCTTTCATTTTTGGTCATTTTTTCTCCCCCTTTTTCTCATATCGCATGATTCTATCTCTACACTAAATAGATTTTCTCCAATTGTAGCTTTTGCTGTCATTTTACGAATTTGGGTTCCATTTTACTGATGAAAGCTTGGTATTTAAAGAAAGGGTTGGGAGAATCCCGCAGATAACCTATTTGCCTTTTTAAAAAGCTAATTAATTGCACTTATTTATAAGCTCTAGAGGTAGGCTACTTTTACGTGTATATTCCAGAGTTTGTGTTTAATTTCATCTTGGTTAAGACAGATGAGACTATTTGCCTGAATTTGTTCTTAGTCATATTTGGGTAACATCACACTGCAGCATTTTATTGCCCTCAGCTGTCTGTGATTCCGGAAACATGTGTGTAACTGAAGCCCCAAAACACCCAATCTCTGAAGAACTGGAAACACCAATTAAAGACAGCCACCTGATCCCTACACCTCAAGCCCCCAGTATTGCCTTCCCCCTGGCCAACCCACCGGTGGCTCCACACCCTAGAGAAAAGGTTAGTTTATCCTAAGTATGATGATATGCCCTTTTGATATTGCTATTGTGTTGCATTAAAAATTTATTGATAACAGTATCAGGAGTTCACAGATGTTGAAAACTGCATTTCTTTGCATTGTATTATTGTTTCTGTATTTGATAAACCGGAAGACTAAGTAAAGCGTCACTGAAAAAGAATCATATAGCTGATGATAACCTTTTTAGTGTTAATTTTTTTCTAAAATAAAACTCTTCCATTTCAGACTATAACAATAGAGGAAACTCATGAAGACCTAAAAAAACAGTACATATTTCAGTTGTCATCTCTGAATCCTCAAGAACGTATTGATTATTGTCATCTGATTGAAAAACTAGGTACAAGTATTTTACTTAAGTCAAAAATGCAACCTTACTTGGAAACTAGTGTAGTTGATATCATTTGTAAGGTGTAGAAATTGAGATTAAAAACATTGGAGCGGGGGTGCCTGGATGGCTCAGTCAGTAGAGCATGCAAGTCTTGATCTCGGGGTTATGAGTTCAAGCCCCATATTGGGCGTGGATCCTACTTGCAAAATAAAATTTAAAAAGATGGGTAACTTGTCTAAGGCTGTATGTATTGAGTCAGCATTAGAACTTTGATTTTATAAAGGTCTAAATAAATCTGAAGTCACTGGGTTATAGCATGTAAATATTTAAAGTTTATTTAGATTGAAACCAACCATCAAAATGATTTAAGAATGTCTTGTGCTGCTTTGAGCTTTTTGTTCATTGGTGAAATCATTGCAATTGTAGGTTTAAAATAACACTGCATTTAATTGAGGTTGAAGGTAGAGTAATACCCAGAGAGGAACAACCTCTTCTGTAACATTCCACTATATATGTCAGGCTGTCCACCTGATGTCATTCTGGAAGCAGCATACTAGGAAGGTAACCTGGTGCTCTTTAGCAGTACTGTCCAACCTAAAGAGAACATAAGCCACATATGTAATTTTAAACTTTCCAGTAGCCATATTTTAAAAAGTAAAAAACAAGTGAAATTAATTTTAAACATATATTTTATTTAACCTAGTGAACTCAAAATCTTATATTCAACACATAATCAATATAAAATACCAATGATATTTTCCTTACTAAGTTCTTGAAATCTGAGGTATATTTTACACTTCTAGCACCTCTCAATTTGGACCGGCTGTGCTTCAAGTGTTTGATAACCACATGTGGCTGGTGCCTACTCTGTTGGACAAAGCAGCTGTACAGGGTTAGGGAAAGTATAGGAAGAGAACTTAATCTGACAGCTTGGTATTGAGAAAACATTAAGATATAATGGTTGTTTTAGGGGCACCTGGGTGGCTCAGTTGGTTAGGCATCCATCCTTAGCTGAGGTCATGATACCGTGGTTAGGGAGTTTGAGCCCTGTGTCGGGCTCTGCTGACAGCTCAGAGCCTGGAGCCTGTTTCAGATTCTGTGTCTCCCTCTCTCTCCACCCCTCCCCCACTCCTGCTCTTTCTTCTCTCAAAAATAAACATTAAAAAAAAACTTTTAAAAGAAGAAATGGTTGTTTTAGTAATGGCCCTGAGTTATCAAGAAAGTATTAAATGTTATTTAGTGCTGTCCTTTTGAGAATGTGGAAAACCATGATTTTTTTAAGGTTTCTGTCAAATACTGGGGCACTTGGGTGGCTCAGTCAGTTGAGTGTCTGACTTTGGCTCAGGTCAGGATCTCACCATTTGTGAATTTAAGGTCCACATCAGGCTTGCAGCTGTCAGCTAAGAGCCCGCTTCGGATCGTCTGTCCCCATCTCTCTGCCCCTCCCCCCCACTTTGAAAAATAAACATTAAAAATTTTTTTAAAAATTTCTGTCAAATACAGTCATACACTTGCAAAGCTGTATTTCTTGGAAACTGGACTCATGCGGAACAGTTTCTCGGTTACCTGCTAAATCAGGTAGAGCTGTAAGTCACAATTGTTAAGCTTTACGTAGAGGTCCCAAAATGAAAGAAGCTGTTTCAGGTGTCCATCTCCTGTATTTTGTTCCATCTCTGTAAACTGTGGACAAGAGTAGTATCAACTAGCAGAGCATTTTCTAAAAGAGGACAGAGAAAAGAGGCAGATGAGGACAGACTGTGCTGGAATTGAGTCTGAATAGAAAGTTTTTGATACTAGAATGCAGAGAGACCATATTATAAATGAAGCGTGGCCAGCTGATACACATGAGTCAGTATATTGTGTTGTCTGGGTTACAGCATGAATTTGTTATATAGGATTAGATCCTGTTACAATGTGGAATTTTCACCTTACTGTTCTTTTGTCACTCTGATAGTGGGTGAGTTACTGTGTATCTGTGTCATCATGGGTAGATTGCAGATAACAATAGTCACCTACCTTCATAGAGTTGTGGGAATTAAAGGAGTTCATAATCTGGAGCACTCTGAATAGTCCCTGGCATATAATAAGTGCTCAAACAGTATTGCTGCCATTATTAGACTCCTCTGTAAAGCATGAGTAGAATTTGAATGTTTTGTTGAATTCTCACAAAGTCCTTAAAACAACTCTGCCTAACCAGTAATCTCACTTCTGAAGTATAAATCAAAAGCCATGCTTTACGTATGCTTACGCCACCTTCTTTCCTCTAAGTCAGGCTTCATACATTTGTATGAGAAGAGGGTCAGCCCCCACCTGCTGCTTCATCTCTGTTTACCTATTGTGTGTGTTTTCCTCCCAAACTTCTATGTTGTTGGGTTACTACCTTATTTCCACTCACAGAAAATTTTCTTCTGCTTTTAGTCTGTAGAAGCCCCTTTTTGACTTCTGTCTCCCTGGTTACGCATATTCAGTGCTTGAAAACTGCAAAAGTGGTTGAGACTTGAGATAACAGCAGTAGTATATGGCCTCTGTTTATATTCTGTTTCTTTTTATATCTTAATTGTAACCAAGTGTGGACAAACTGGAAAGTTTGAACAAGGAAATGTATTGAGATAGCAAAGAACTTTTGTTAATTATATTATATCTGATAATGGCATTGTGGCTGTATAAGAAAATTACCATGTACTTTAAATTTTTTTTAATGTTTATTTTTGAGAGCAAGCGAGCACATGAGTGGGTGTAGGGGAGGGGCAGAGGGGGAGACACAGAATCCGAAGCAGACTCCAGGCTCTGAGCTGTCTGCACAGAGTCCAATGTGGGGCTCGAACCCACGAACTGTGAGATGATGACCTGAGCCAAGGTCTGACGCTTACTGAGCCACCCAGGCACCCCAGAAAATTGCCATGTACTTTAGAAATGCATACTGACTGGACAGGGATAGAGTAACACAGTGTCTGGAATTTACTTTAAAATAGTCAAGCCGGAAAGGAGGTAGACTGAAGTGGCATAGCAGGATTTTGATAATTTTAGAAGCCAGGTGGCCAGTGTGTGAGTGTTCATTTTACTGTTTTGCTTTCATATTTTAAAGTTTCATAAAAAATATTACTTTATAAAAATGTATGTGAAATGAAATAATTTTCAGTCAAGGTTTTTTTTTACTTGGTGTATTTTGTAAATTCTGTGCAGAGTTGACATGTTTTTTTTCCTAGGAAAAGTTAAGAATTCCAATAAAGTATCCATTTTTCTCTACTTTAGGTGGACTAGTAATAGAGAAGCAGTCCTTTGATCCCAGTTGTACACACATTGTTGTGGGACATCCACTTCGAAACGAGAAGTATTTAGCTTCATTGGCAGCTGGGAAGTGGGTGCTTCATCGCTCCTACCTGGAAGCATCCCGGACTGCTGGGCACTTCGTGCCGGTGTGTATTCAAATTAACATTAAGAATCATGTTTCTTTAAAAGTAAATTTCTTAACAATTGATTCCAGTACTTCCACTGACCATTCATATAATTGAAATAACTAAATGTGACAAATTAGATTATACCAATTTTATAAGGCCCACAGTAACAAAACAAAAAAATGTATAGAGATCACAAACCCAGACTCTTAGTGATATCAATTTTAATTTGGAAGTGGGCCTTTTTTTTTTTTCTTATTGGAACAACATTAGAAAATTTCAAGATTATCTCGTTATAAGCTTTTATCTTTACTGCCAGTCCATTAAATACTAAGTTGTGTGAGATATTTTGGTTCCTAACTAACCATCACAGTAATACCTACCATGTAGTTTTTTGAAGTTTTCAATCAACATCCCTTAGGGATCTGATTTCTGTAGACAGGTAATCAAGCTGTTAATACATGTGTCCACTGAGAACATGTCCTTCTGTGAGGTTCATCTTACAGTAGATGAAACCAAATAATCTATGTTTATCAATTACTAAGGTATAGTTATCTGTGTCTTTTAGAAACGTATGCAGTATTTTTCTGATTTCTAATTAAAATCCCGGTATATGAATCGAAATTCATGTACATTTCCTTCTCTCTGTTCAAAAACTGATGCTTATTTTGTGCTCTATATTTATAACAATTGAGTGTATAGCTTTTAACTCTTACTAGATCATGGACTCCTTAAGGACATACTGTAGGACAACTCCAAAGTGTGTTGTACTGATTGTCTAGGAAGAAGACTACGAATGGGGAAGTAGTTCCATACTTGACGTTTTGACTGGAATCACTGTACAGCAACGAAGACTAGCACTTGCAGCAATGAGATGGAGAAAAAAAATCCAGCAAAGACAAGAATCGGGCATTGTTGAGGTATTAACATATATATAGTTATGTAGGTTATTTGAATGGCATTCAGGAATTGTAGATTGAATTCAGGAAGCCTGCATACACACTCTGGGTGGGGCGGAAGAATACATCTTTATTTCTACTAACATCTAATTGAAAGCATTTCCTTTCATTATAGAAGTCTGGGTAACAAATCCCAACCCTATTAACAGTACCAGTGATTTTACCCCAACAAAAATCAAGATATTTTTGCTCTGCATTATATTGCAAGTATCTTAAAATACTGTTTGTGTTCATCACTGTTTTTTAAGTTAATGTTTATTTTTGACAGGGGGAGAGAGAGACAGCATGTAAGTGGGGGAGGGGCAGAGGGAGACACAGAATCCAAAGCAGACTCCAGGCTCTGAGCTGTCAGCACAGAGCCCGACATGGGGCTCGAACCCACAAACTATGAGATTGTGACCTGAGCCAAAGTTGGATGCTTAACTGACTGAACTACCCAGGTGCCCCATCATCATTTTTTTTAATTGAAATGTAGTTGATGCACAGTGTTACATTAGTTTCAGGTATGCAACATAGTGATTTGACAACTATACATTATGCTATGCTCACCAAGTATAGCTACCATCTGTCTTTACTGCTCTAAAATTTTAGTAGTTATTCAGCCATCACTAGGTCTTTTGTGCAGAAGCACATCTATTATGTTATAAATTTGTAAATATTTGGATAATTTTTGAAAAGATGTGGGGTTTTTTTGTAATTCTTTATATTAAAAATATTTTAGGGGCGCCTGTGTGTCTCAGTCGGTGAATCATCTGACTCTTGATTTCTGTTCAGGTCATGATCTCAGTTTGTGAGATAGAGTCCTATGTCAGGTTCTGCACTTACAGCACAGAACCTGCTTGGGATATATTTCCTCCCTCTCTCTCAAAACATTTTTTAAAAATCTTTAAAAAAACAAAACAAAACAATATTTTGAAACATTGTTCATGTGGCATGGAAATTACATTTCAATAAAGCTGTTACTTTAAAATCATTATTTAAAGAACAGGTCCATAGGTTTCACCCAACTGTCAAAGAGGTCCTGGCTTACAAAAAGGTTAGGAACCCAAGTTAGATAATCTTTTGTGTTGTATTCTGAGTTCTCTCCTTTATCCACGCCCTTGTTAGCCTTAATTTCCCTTCTTTAGGGTAATTCCATTGGCTTCTGTTGATTGTTATTCCCTAGCTAAATATTTTGTATTTCCAATTTGCAAACATTTTCAAGAGAAATATAATGGAAGCTTCTTTAAAGAAGCTGTGCATGAAATTCTACCCTGGATTAATTATAAGAAAAAAGACTAAACAAAAGTCAATTTGCTTTGTTTTCATGTTAACTAATCAGTAAAGCATTTTCCTTCATCTTCAAGTATTTATTGATGGCCTACTGTGTGCCCAACACCCTGGCTGTGTGTTTCAAAGTATTCTGACCAAAGACAATTACCACTTGTGGCAGAAGTAAAGGTTATTTGTTGACATAAAACTAAATTTACAGATAAAATAATGTATTTGTATTTTATTTCCCAAATAATTTCAACACTGGTATTTTTTCATTTGTAGGGGGCATTTAGTGGGTGGAAGGTCATCTTACATCTTGACCAGTCCCGAGAAGCAGGATTCAAACGCCTTCTTCAGTCAGGAGGAGCGAAGGTTTGTATTGAGTCAACTTACTAAATTTTTTACACAAGTTATTTTCTAACCATGATTGCTGTGATCAGGTGATTTTCTGTACTTTATGAGATGGTGATCCTCAAGCACAAATTATACAGTTGAACTACTTTGGGACAATGATAGATTGTAATGCTTATTTCTTCTTTAGGTGCTACCTGGTCATTCTGTACCTTTATTTAAAGAGGCCACACATCTCTTCTCTGACTTCAGTAAACTGAAACAAGATGACTCAGGAGTTAACATAGCAGAGGCTGCTGCCCAGAATGTGTACTGCCTGAAAACAGAGTACATTGCTGATTATCTGACGCAGGTTTGTACGAGTTTGTCCTTGCCCTCCTCATCCCCAGAGACAGGCTTATATGCATAGGGAGGTGACCGCACAACAAAACCCTTGTTAGCTTATTTATTAATTGAATATTCGTCTCCTGTTGTTCTCCTCTATGCAGTTCCTTTCTGTTTCATTCTGTTTTTTATAATAACACATATGTAAACATTGAACTTGGAGTTA
The DNA here is from genome assembly GCF_018350155.1 of Leopardus geoffroyi. Classification (NCBI taxonomy): domain Eukaryota; kingdom Metazoa; phylum Chordata; class Mammalia; order Carnivora; family Felidae; genus Leopardus; species Leopardus geoffroyi. The sequence continues at coordinate 129,377,342 of NC_059333.1, forward strand.
AATGAGGCAGGTATAAAAATCTAGGTACCTCTAAAAGCTTTAAAACTGCTTTTTAATTAAGGTAAGCCAAAAGTCAGCCTGCTGTGTAGGTTTTGCTGTTTGTGTTTGGGAGTTGGCTCGGGATTTATAGAAAGAATGGCTAAAACACGTTTATGTTTTTTTATGTTTTTTTTCTTACATTTTTTTTAAAAAAGCCTTTATCATAAAGCAGTGAGGTGTACTGAAGAGGAATTAGTAAGGCAATACTAACTCCTAGAAACACCTAAATAACTTTTTAAAAATCTCGAGCTTTTTCTTCCCCTGCCTCTCTTGGGGCTGTGTTGGGAGTTGGGTACTAGATGTCTGGAGGAATGCAGTGAGGGAGTAGTAGGGTGCTCTGTATTTTTGTGTCTCAGCTCACCACTGCCTACCTAGCTCTCAGAAGTAGCTCAAAACAGAAGACTTGCGTGGAGCAAAGCAGCAGAATAGGGAGGGGAGAGTGTCGACTTCATGTTCAAGCTCATGGTCGAGATAAGCCAGGTACAAGTACAACTCAGGCTCACCGCAGTGTTCTGACCTCAGGTTGAAAGCTAGGTGCATTGGGGGGAATGAACGAATGAATTAATTTAAAAAAATAAAGGTGGGTGCAGTAGCCACAGGGATCTTGGTGATGATAGCTTTTAGCTTGTCTTTAGCCACGTCGCTCCAATCTGGACGGTCACCCTCTACTTCTGTGCACTGCTGTCCTCCCAGGACCTCCATTCACTATCCTTTCTCTTTGTCAGATCTCCTGTTTCTGAATCCCATGTCATCCTGATCTCTCCTTTTGTTGAGGGTCATCTTGTAGTAATTACTTGAGAAAGCACATGAGAGATAAACAGAGATTTTCTATGTGTGAAAGTTCTTTCTTCTGTGCTCACACTTGACTGATAGATAAGTTCCAACCCAGCCTTTGACGCCCATCCAAACTGTTTTCTCCTTGGAGTTTTGATTGCTTGTCTCCTTGCTCCTAGTATTGCTGTTGGGTAGTTAAAGCCTTCCTGATTCATAATCTATGTAACTAATCTAGTAGGAAGCTCTTTTTATCCCTAGTTTTCTAAAATTTCAAAATGATAGGTTATCATGGGGGTCTGTTTATATAATGCCATACATGATAAGCCTCTTCTGGTCTGGTAACTTGTATCTTTCAGTTCTGGGAAATCTTGAATTATTTCAGTGATGATTTTTATTTTCCCTCTCCATTTTCTGTTCATTCCTTCTAGTACTTCTGCTACTTACATATTGGATTTTCTTATTTCGCAAGTATTTTTAATCTTCACTTTTTGAGAGGTTCCCTTAGTTCATTCTTCTCCTTTTGTTAGCTCTTCACTTGGGTATCATGTTTTTAATAAGCAAGACCTTTTTTTAGTTTTTTTGAATTTACATTTTAGTATTTTAATAACATCTTTTTTTGCTTCATAGATGTGATACCTTCTACTAGATGTCACGATTTACTGGTTTATTTTTCAAACTTGTCTTATTTCTGCATACTCTCTGTATCCACTAAGCTGCATTCACCTCTTTGGGTCTTTATCTTCCATGTTAGAGGAATTTATCAGACATTTGGTAATTCTTGGCTTTCTGTTCATGGTTAAGAGTAGAGGATTAAAAGCTGATTGGAAGTACCGAGTGCACAAGTCTTGGCAGCTTTGATCTGAATGCAGTAGTCTAGGTGGTCTAGTTACTGGGGACTCTCTTCTAGGTTCATACTTTCATGTACTTCTTGAATTGTTTCAGTTGATTCAAAAAGGAGTCTTCCTGTGGATAGAGTGTATTATGCTAAGTGAAATAAGTCAGTCAAATAGCCTGTGATTTCACTCATATGTGGAATTTAAGATACAAACCAGATGAATATAAGGGAAGGGAAGCAAAAATAAGATAAAAACAGGTAGACAAACCATAAAAGATTCTTAAATACAGAAAACAAACAGGGTTGATGGAGGGAAGGGGGTGGGGGGATGGGCTAGATGGGTGATGCATACTAAGGAGGGCACTTGTTATGATGAGCACTGGGTGTTATATGTAAATTATACACATGAAACCAGTTTACCGTACGTGTTAAGTAGAATTTGAATAAACAATTGACATGAAGAAAAACAACGAGGAGTCTTGCAATCTGCCTCAAGGAGGAGTCTGGCCACCTTTTGTTTTACCTGAGATGCAATTGACATAACATTAATTTCAGATGTCCAACATAACAATTGCGTGTGTTAATATATATATACAAAATGATCACCATAAGTCTAGTTAATATCCATCACCACACATTGACAAGTTTTCTTTCTTGTGAGAACTCCCAAGATTGAGTCTCTTAGCAACTTTCAAATATACCATACAATATTAACTGTGGTCACCAAATTGTACATTATATCCTCAGGACTTACTTATTTTATAACTGGAAGTTTGTACGTCTTGGTCTCCCTTACCCATTTCCCTAAGCCCTCCAGCCCTGCATCTGGCAGCCTCTCTTTGGCTCTGTGTGTCTATCACATTTGGGGGATTTGTGGGTTTTATTTTGGTTTTTGTTTTAGATTCCACTTACAAGTGAGATCATCTGGTATTCTGTCTTTTATCCAACTTATTTCACTTAGCATTAAGGCCATCAAGGTCCATCCATTTTGCTGCAGTTGGCAGGGTTCCTTGGCTGAAATATTTTTTATGGCTGATTAATCCATTGTTGTGTGTATTTTAGGTTTTTATTCATCTGTCTGAAGGTACTCAGGTTGTTTTCATATCTTGGCTATTGAAAATAATGCTGTATGGGCGCCTGGGTGGCTCAGTCAGTTGAGCGTACGACTTCAGCTCAGGTCATGATCTCACGGTTCGTGAGTTCGAGCCCCGCATCGGGCTCTGTGCTGACAGCTCAGAGCCTGGAGCCTGCTTCCAATTCTGTGTCTCCTTTCCTCTCCCCCTCACACTCTGTCTCTTTCTCTCAAAAATAAACGTTAAAAAAATTTTTTTAAAGAAAATAATACTGTAATGAACATAGGGGTGCAGAAATCTTTTCAAATTGTTTTCATTTTGGATAAATACGTACAAGTCAAATTGCTGAGTCCTAGGTAGTTCTATTTTTCATTTTTTTAAATTGAAATATACAGTGTTGTATTAGTTTCAGGTGTACAATATAATGATTCAATAATTCTGTACATGGTTCAGTGCTTATCAAGAGAAGTATACTCTTAAGGTAGTTCAAGTTTTAATTTTTTGAGGAAAAAAATAATGGCTGCACCAATTTATACCCCACTAAGAGTACAAAGTTCTCTCTTCTCCATATCCTCACCAACACTTTTTAATTCTAATGTGTTTGGTAATATTTTGTTATGGTTTTGATTTGCATTTCTTTGATGATAAGTGACGTTGAACACCTTTTCACGTACCTGTTGACCTTCTGTATATCTTTGGGAAAATGTTCAGATCTTCACATTTTTAATCAGATTGTTTTGGATATTAACCCCTATCAGATCTATGATTTGCAAATAATTTTCTCCCTTTGTTAAGTTGCCTTTCTTTTTGTTGATGGTTTCCTTTGCTGTGCAGAAGCTTTTTAGTCTGATGTCATCCCACTTATTAATTTTTGCTTGTGTTGCTTTTGTTTTTGGTGTGAAGTCCAAAAAATTTTTACCAAGAGAAATGTCAAAGGAACTCACTCATTACAGGGGCGCCTGAGTGGCTCAGTCAGTGAAGCGTCCAGCTTCCTCTCAGGTCATGATCTCGTAGTTTGTGGGTTTGAGCTCCACTTTTGGCTCTGTGCTGACATCTCAGAGCCTGAAGCCTGCTTTGGATTCTGTGTCTCCCTGTCTCTGCCCCTCTCCTGCTCATGACCTCTCTTTCTCTCTCTCTCAAAAATAAACATTAAAAAAAAATTTTTTTTAAGGATCTCCTTACAGATTTCTTTTAGTTTTATGGTTTTATGTCTTGGGTCTTTCATCCAAATCTTTAATCCATGTTGAGTTTATTTTTGAGTATGATGTAAGATCACGGTCCCATTTCATTCTTTTACATGTGGCTGTCTAGTTTTTCCAACACCATTTATTGAAGAAACTATCCTCTTCCCATTAGATACTCTTGGCTCTTTTGTAATTGACCACAAATCCCTGGGTTTAATTCTGAGTTTTCTATTCTGTTCTATTGATCTCTTTGGATGCCAGTATCATACTGTTTTGATTGCCATAGCATTGTAATATAGTTTAAAATCAGGGAGCATGATGCCTCCAGCTTTGTTCTTTCTCAAGATTGTTTTGGCTATTTGGAGTCTTTGTGAGCCATACAGATTTTAGGTTTGTACGATCTCTGGTAAAAATATGCCATTGGAATTTTGATAGGGATTGCATTGAATATGTAGATTTCTTTGGGTAGTGTGGACATTTTAACAATGTTAATTCTTCCAGTTCTTGAGCACAGATATCTACTCATTTCTCATCTTTTAAACAGGGTATCTTTGGGTCTTGCTTGTTAATTCTTTAGTGTAGTTATCGATATGACTGGGTTTATGGTTTTTTGCAATTTGTTTTCATTTTCTCTCCTTTGTTCTTGTGTTCTTCCTTTCTTGCCTTTTTTTTTTTTTTTTTTTGCTTGACAGCAGGGTGTGTTTTGCTGGACAGATTACAATATACTTCCTTAACCTTTCATAGTCTAGGTAGAATCATGTGCCACTTCACACAGAAGGCAGAAAACTTGGAATCATACGGGTTCCTTTGCTTCCCCCTGTCCTTTAAATTCGGGGACAGTAAACTGTAGCTCACAGGCCAGATCCTATCCCCTGCCTTTTTTATAAAGTTCTACTGGAACACAGCTGCATTCACGCATTTGCATATTCTCTGTTCTTCTTTTGCACTCCAACAGCCGGCTTGAGTAGTTGCAACAGACCATCTGTCCTACACAGCCTAAAATATTTAATGTCTAGTTCTTTAATGTAAAGCAGGGGCCAGCAAACTTTCTGGTATCAGTTTTCCTTCAGCCTGAAAAATTTTGGTTTGTAGTATAAGTCTGATGGGACCAATTCTAGTGGGTTTTTTTTTTTGTGTGTGTGTTTTTGAAAGTGTCTATTTTACTTTTATTCTTGAAGGATCTTTTTGTAGGATATAGGATTTGGGGTTGATATTTTTTTTCTTCTTCTTCTGCTACTTTAAAGATTCCACTTTCTTGCGGCCTCCATGGTTTCTGATAAGACGTCAGTGGTAATTTGAATTCTTCTGTATGCAATGCAGTATGTCATTTTTTTTTTCCTGACTGTTCACAATTTTCATCTTTGGTTTTCACCATTTATGATATTTCCAGATGGTGTTTCTTTATATTAATCGTGCTTGGTTTCTGCGGAGCTGTGTCAGTCTGGAACTTTCACCAGATTTGAGAAATTTTGGCCATTATTTCTGCTCCATTAGGAATTTAGTCACTCATACCTTTTGATATAGTTCCACAGGTCCCTAAAGCTGTGTTTAGTTTATTTGCAGTCATTTTTCTGTGTTTTTCTGATTGACTAATACCTCTTTATCTGCCTACAACTTTACTGATTTTTTTCTGTTATTTTCATTCTGCTCTTAAGCCTATTCCAGGAGATTTTTTTTTTCAATACTAAATTTTGTTTTATTTAAATAGGCTTCACCCCCCGCACAGAGCCCAAGGCAGGGCTTGAACTCACAACCCTGAGATCAAGAGATGGAACACATAACCAACTGGGCCACTCAGGCACCGTGATACTAAGTTTTTTTGTTATCTGGAATCTATGGCTTCTAGTTCTGCCTTTTCATTTCACTCAAGTGTAATAGCTGCTTTGGTATCACTGTTTACTATCTCCAACATCTGGGTCATGACAAGTTGTTCAATTTATTTTGAGTTAATTGTAGATTTAAAAATGCAGTTATAAGAAATAATGCAGTGTCCCCCAGTAGATAAGGTCTTGCAAAAATGTAGTAAAATTTTACGGCTAGGGCATTGACATGATGCAGTCCATGTGTATTCCAATACCCCCCACTTCTCCTTATGTGTCTGCCACCACAGTCAAGATACAGAACACTCTGTCACTAGAGCCATCCTTCATTTTGGCTTTTCTTACTCACACCCACCTCCTTCCCTTCATTCTCTTCTCTGAGCTGTCTTTCTTCTAGCAACCACTAATCCATTGTCAGTTTCTGTAATTGTGTCATTTAAAATCTTAAATGGAATCAGTATAGTGTCTAATCTTTGGCTTTTTTTTTAAATCAGGTTGTTACTTGTATCAATTTTCTCTTTATTGATGAATAGTTCAGATGTACTACAGCTTTAACCATTAACCTATTGAAGGACATCTGGGTTATTTCTAGTTTGGGGCTGTTATGAATAAAGCTGCTCTGGGGCACCTGGGTGGCTCAGACACTTGAGCAACCAACTCTTGATTTCAGCTCAGGTCATGATCTCCCAGTCATGGGATTGAGCCCTGCTTTGGGCTCTGCACTGAGTGTGGAGCTTGCTTGGGATTCTCTCTCTCCACCCCCTCTCTACCCCTCCCCAACTCCCACGTGTGCTCTCAAACATTTAAAAAAAAAAAACAAAAAAAAAAACTGCCATGAATATTTGTGAGAAAAGATTTCGTTACCCTGGGATAAATGATTGAGAGTGTGTTTTCAGAGTGGTCATATTTTAAATTCCTACCAGTGTTGTTTTTCTGTATCCTTATCAGCATCGGTCTCTTATTTTAGCCATTCAGTTGATGTGTAGGTAATCTCTCACTGTGGCTTTAATGTGCATTTCTATAATGGCTCGTCAGAGTGACTGTGATATGCTTTTGTCCTCTTCATAAAGGTCCTATGAGGTGTGAGGTTCATGTAGGTATGAAATTTAGGTAAAAAATGGTCTTAGAATGTCCAGTTGCTCCACCATAAAAACCATCCTCCATTTAGTTGCTTTGAACCTTTGCCAGAATTCACTTGGGCATGTTGTGGGGGCTATTTCTGGGTTTTCCATCCTACTCATCTAGGTGTCTTTACCTCTGCAATAGCGTCCTTTTATACATGTAGTAAGCCCTGATGTGAAGCAGTCCTCTTTACTCTTCTTTTTCAAGACAGTCTCAGCTGTTCTAGGGCCTGCACCTTTCTGTGTAAGTTTTTAAATAAGCTTATTTACATGCCTACGAAAACATTTTGCTACCATTTTGATAGGAATCACATTAAGACTATGAGTGAATTGACATCTTTACTATATTAAGCCTTTTGGTCCATGAACACAGCATGTCTACTTAGGTCGTCCTTGATTTCTTTCATCAGCATTTTGTAAGTTTCAGTGTATGTTTTAGGTTTTATATCTATTTCTTTTTTGGGCTTTTGGATTCTAATTGTTTTTTCTTGAGAATGGGTCATGTTCTTCAGATGTGGAGTGATTTTGGATATATCTGGACATTATAAGTTGTAGAAACTCTAGATTCTGTTGTGTTCCTCAGGAGAATGCCATTCTGTTTGCTTCGCAGGCAACTTCTGCAATATGTGGGGGCTTAAATCTTTAGCCTTACGTTGAGCCACCTCTGTACATCCATGGGGAGAAGTGAAAGATTTGGGCAGAGTTCACAACAGACTTTGGGACTTCCCCTGCTCCTTCCTGAGATTTCCCACCTCATTTTCCAGTAGCTGTGGTTTCAGGCCGTTAATGCTGCATATTTTCTGTTGAGGTTTAGCCAGATCACATGACACAGACTGGGGCTTCTCCTCAGACCAAAAACAAACAAATGACAAAAAGAGAAATTCACCCCTGACCAAGTGTCAACCCCTTCTAGTATTTGCCTGATCTCGTTTCCTCTCCTGTGTCTTGTGTTAGGTGCTTTTAATATATTTGGGTCACAAGTTGTCATCCAGGGGAAGAGTCCAATCAAAAGATTCATTTTCATGTTATCCAGTCTGCCATCTTGCTAGAAAACCAAGTTTTATCACACTTGTAATAGGGAGGAAAGGTCCTTTTCAGTCAGGATATGGTTATAAGAGAATTGCAAAGGTTTTTGAGGCAGGTAGAGTATATGAATTTTGGCTTTGCCCCCTGCTAGTTCTATAATATTATTTAACCTTTATCTTATCTGTAAAATAGTTTTTGAAAATCTTTTTTACTTGACACTAAGTATAAGGTGTCACTTCTTAACCCTACTTTACAAATGAAACCATTATCAGGATCCAAGCTATGAATTTTTCTGATAAAAGGTGAGATTTTGTCACACACAGTCTGTTCCCTAAATGTGACAAGGGCTAGGTAGCACCTTAAAAGACAAAATTATTTTGGTTAAAGAATTACCTAATAACACTTTGAAATCTGAAAAAAAAAATGAACAATGTTTTTTTTCCCTGCTTTTATAGGAATCCCCTCCTCAAGTAGAAAACTACTGTCTATCAGAAACTATTTCATTTCTTCAGAATAAGGAGCCTGGATCATCACAGAAGAGGAAAGCTCCTACAGAGAATAAGAAACTCAAACGACCTAGAGTAAACTAATCGTGTTTACTCTTTAGTGACCAAACCTGATCTTTTTAAATTACAAAACCTGAATGCTACGGTCATGGATTTGCATAGTGATTTAAAGACAAGTGTCTGAAGAATTCAGGTTCAGCGTATAATAATGACCTTCCTTGAAATTAGTTTTTAACACCTGAAATTTTAATCACTGCAACATTAACTGTCTTACTTGAAATAACAACAAAATACAAATCCTGCTCTAGCTTGTCATTAAACCACATTGAAGTGTGTAAGGGACTTTTTATTTATTTTCTTGTAAATAGCTGAGGCTGTAGTTTAGTGGAAGTTTTAGCAAGGTGATGGATTTTACCTTAAAATGCCTGCATTAATTCATAACAAGGAAGTTATCAATTGGGATTTATTCACGATTCCCCTGATTCTCCTCACTACATTCCTGCTTTTTAACAGGAGCCTGAGCACAAGGTTTAATGAGGAACCAAGGCTTTAAACTAAAATGTGTGAGTGTATATATATGTACATGCATGTTTGTACAAATCTCCATGATATTTGCCAAGTTTGGGTGCTAAAACTTGGAAAATAAAGAATAAAGAAGAAAACCAAAGAAAACCTATCTGGGCAACTAGTTTGAGATTAATCTCTACACCCAACATGGGACTCAGACTCATGACCCTAAGATCACATCACACGCTCTACCTACCTACTGTGCTGGCCAGGTGCCCCCCATTCAATTACGTTTTTAAATGCAAAGCATTTCTCTTGTTGAAACAATAAATGATGTGTAAAATTTAGCTTAAGCAAATTGCTCTATTTCTCATTTATTTAGAATACTGTATTAACTGGGTTAAAAAAAAACCCTTTTGTTGGAACTATAAAATTGCATTAGCCTTTATTAATCTAATCTGAACCCCAAGTACTACATGTGTTACCACAGGCCTCTACAGGTAAAGCTACCTCATTTTGTTGAAGGGACAAACCAGAATTAGAACTATGGTTTTTATGTAAATGGTCCCATTCCTAATGATTTTCTGAAAGGCAAACTCAAATGGTGATGGGTCCAAGTTCTTAACCTGGAACAAAACCTCTCAAGTTTTTATCAGATCTTCCTCTGAATGGAGGGAAATAATGGGTTATCGCAGCCCTCACAATTGGCCCTTCAAAGTTTTCAGCTTTGAGCTAATTCACGGCTTAGGACAAAATTCCTACACAAATAGCCTTCGCATGTAAACTTCACCCTCCACACATAGAAACCACACTGGCCTGTTTCTTATCAGCCATTTTGTGTGATCTGAGTTTTCACTGGCAGTAAAAGATCCTATTTCTCTCTATCCCACATAAAATTATATAATGTACCATATTCTTTTCTGCCAAGATTATGAACGGTTTCTCCAGTTCTGAAAACACATAGTTTATAAAGAGTCCAGATGTCAACTCCTCCCGATTCTCCAGAATCTCTAGATCAACAATTTTGGCTTTGGCTTTGCTTCATAGGCCTTCTTACATGCAAATAATGCCAAATAGGAAACTCGCTCATTTAAGAAGAAAAACAAAAGCTTTCCTTAGTTATTCTTAGTTTCTCCAAAGAATTGCAATCGCATTTTAATGTGACACATTAGCATTTCGTATTCCTCCATGCATTCTCTTGTACATCTGCCTGGTGTCCAGCATTCATTAATCCAGCAAATTTTCCTTAGAATGTAAGTAGTACATGGGATTCAGGAGCAAACCACCTAGAAAGCATGCCTGCTCACAGAGATTAAAGAGGCAGGATCTGTATTACAGACTGTGTGAAACAATTCAAATTCAGAAGTTGAAGCCTAACCCCCAAAGTGACTGCTTGGAGATAGGGCTTTTAAGGAGGTAATTAGGTTAGACAAGATCTTAATGTTTATTTTTGAGAGAGCATGAGCAGGGGAGGGGCAGAAAGATGGGAGACAGAGGATCCGAAGCGGGCTGTGCACTGTCAATGCAAAGCCCAACGTGGGGCTCGAACTCATGATGAACTGTGAGATCGTGACCTGAGTCGAAGTCACTCAACCGACTGAGCCACCCAGGCGCCCCTAGAGTGCAAAGATTCTTAACCTGGGGGCCATAGTGGCTGGAATGGACACAGGAACAATTTGGTATATGTACACTTTTAGGGCAAAGCTCCTAGTTTTAGAACTCACATCTATAATTTCCCACTCCAAATAGACAAACCACTGTTGTAATTAATCTAAACCTGTTTCACAGGTACACCTCTCACCCAGAGGTGCTTTAATACACATTGCTCTATATCAGGGGTTGCCAAACTTTTCTATAGAAGTCCAGATAGTAAACATTTTAAGCTTTGTGGGCTGGATCTTTGTGACATTTTCTCCCCAACCTTTTAAAACCATAAAAAATCACAGCTACACAAAAATAGGCAGTGGGCCACAGAACACTGACTCCCACTCTATAATCCTAAAAATACTTTTAATCTAGATCTGTCAACAAAGCAAAGCACGCAGCTCTTTGTTTTTCTGCAATCTCAGCATAAACCTCGCTTCTGGTTCGCAACCCAGTCAGGAGGGACCTCACAACCCCTAGCAAACTCCCCGACTGAAAGGCTTGAATCCCACATCTGGCACTCCCAACTTTTAAGAGCCACATCTGAAAGACGAGACCCCAGAACGACTAGCTTTGAAAGCCAAAGGGACTTGTATCCAGGAGACCCACAAGGCTGCAGCAATCTGAGAAACAGCTCTTAAAGGGCTGGTGCGGACTCCAGGGCCCAGAGCAGAGGCAGCTGAGCAGAAAGTGCCCGTTTTGTACAAAAGGCCTAGTTGCTTATCTTAAAGCTCCAGCCTGAGGGGCAGGCACCCAATTTAAAACGCATAGGCCCTACTGAAATACTCTCCAAAGTCTGATACCTGGCAGGCGCCATCTTGCCCTCTCCCTCTGCAACCCCCCCCCCCACTGTCCTTCCCCCCAACCCCCACCCCCACACACACTGGGAAAGGAGCTCGTGCACCCATGTGGTGCTCTGCTTTTATGTCTGGTGCCCCAGTTTTTGCAGCAGCTGCCGCCCAGGGGACACCTCTTGATCACCCGGCACAAGCAGCTTCCATTTGGGGGTTCCATGGAACTATTAACAAATGCAGCAACAGTTCTTAACTGGCTACCGCCTCCCAGGGCACAGTGCAGAGCCAGCCACCGAAACGTAGCCCCAGACTTTGTGTGAAGGAGGCCATGTTGCTTATCTTAACCTTCAGCCTGAAGGGCAGGCTTCTGATGTCACACATTTAGAGGCCTGAGGGCACGGTTTCTGCCCCCTCCTCTAGCCTCACTCCGGGTCACTGGCATTTCCCAGGGAGGAGCTGGTGCACATATCTGGTGCCCAGGTTTGTGTGGCTTCTGTCTAGAGAACACCCCTGGTCACCTGGCTCTGGTGGCCAGCAGGGCCTAAGTTCACAGGTCCCGTATTTTAACAAATGCAGAAAGAGTGCTTCACTGGCTGCCTCCTGGGGCACAGCCTGGGGACAGCCACTGAAACACAAGGCAGTCTTTCTGTGAGAGCTCTGTCAGCTTAGCTTTATGGCTGTGGCCTGAGGGGCTGGCTTCTAATTAAAACATGTATCTAAGGGCCAGTACAATCCTCTCCAGAGACCTGAGTGCGATGCTATCTTCAAATTCCCTCTGCCTTGCTCCAGGTCACCAGTATCTCCTAAAAAGGAGCTTGTGCACACATTTGGTGCCCCACTTTTTGCAACTACTGCCTAGGAGACACCCCTTGACCACCTGGGTCTGGTGGCCAGCAGGTCTTATGTTCATGGGTCCCATGGGGCCTTGATAGTCCAAGAAACAGTTCATAAGTGGCTACCACCGCCAGGGTCCAGCAGACTGAAACAGAGAGCCTGGAGGTGTGTGAGAGGCTGATTAGCCTCATAGCTGTGGTCTGAGAGGCTAGCTTCTAATTGAATACATATCTGGAGGCCAACTACCATCTTTTGCAGAGACCAGGAAGGGGATCCAGTGGGCACCATATTCTCATTCTCCCTCTGTCCCACCCAGGTCACCGGTGCCTTTGGGAAAGGAATGTGGTGCCCCAACACCATCTGGTACCCCAGCATTTATACCACCCAAAAGGTTCCTTGATAGCCTGGCTCTGGTGGCTGGTAGGGCTTCTGTTCAAGGTTCAATGGGACAGTAGCAAATAAAGAAACATTTCTTAACTGGCAATCACCCCAGGGCTCAGTGCAGAGGGGGCAGACAGAAATGCTCATTTCCCACTCTTCCCTGAAAAAAGGTGTATTTGCATACTTTAAAAGCTTCCGTGTGAGGGTCTGGCTTCCAACCAGCCTGAATCTGGGTACTGACTGAGATCCTCTCCTTTGGGACATGGACAGGTCTTGGCACACTTTCAACTACCAGGAATCAGTAACAATAAAATAAGCTGCTTGTACAATCACAAAGGTTGATGAGACACTCAAGAGCTAGGGCAGGGTTGAACAGTAAGGATGGTCTCCTACACTAGCCCACTCCTTCAAAATTGAAAGGGGTGGCTCTGTTCCCTAATACACAGAAACCAACAGAGAGGAAAAGAAAGAATAAAAACCTCAGAATAAGGGGCACCTGGGTGGCTCAGTCCATTAAGCATATGACTCTTGACTTCAGCTCAGGTTGTGATCTCACGGTTCGGGAGTTCGAGCCCTACATCCAGCTCCGCACTGACAGTGCGGAGCCTGCTTGGGACTCTCTCTCACTGCCCCTCCCACTTCTCTCTCTCTTTCAAAATAAAAAAATAAAAACTTAAAAAAATAAACACCTCAAAATAAGACCATAGTGAAATGGAGGTAAGTGATTTACCTTATAAAGACTTCAAGATAATGGTCAGAAAGATGCTCACCAAGCTCAAAATAATGAATGAATGAAGTGAAAATTTCAGCAGAGAGGAAATATAACAAAGTACCAAACAGAAGTCACAGAGCTGAAGAATACAATAGCTGAACTAAAGGAAGCTAGATAGGGGCACCTGGGTGGTTCAGTTGGACTAAAGCGTCTGACTTCGGCTCAGGTCATGATCTCACCATTCGTGAGTTTGAGCCCTGCATCGAGCTCTGTGATGACAGCTCAGAGCCTGGAGCCTGCTTCAGATTCTGTGCCTTCCTCTCTCTCTTGGCCCCTCACCCACTCATGCTTTCTCTCTCTCTCTCTTTTTCTTGCTCTCTTTTTCTGTTTCTCTCTCTCAAAAATAAGCATTAAAAACACACACACATCGGGGCGCCTGGGTGGCGCAGTCGGTTAAGCGTCCGACTTCAGCCAGGTCACGATCTCGCGGTCCGGGAGTTCGAGCCCCGCGTCGGGCTCTGGGCTGATGGCTCAGAGCCTGGAGCCTGTTTCCGATTCTGTGTCTCCCTCTCTCTCTGCCCCTCCCCCGTTCATGCTCTGTCTCTCTCTGTCCCAAAAATAAATAAACGTTGAAAAAAAAAAAAACACACACACACACACACACACACACGAAAACAAAAGGAGGCTAGATGAAGCAAAAGAAAGGATCAGTGAACTCAAAGACAATGCTGTGGAAATCAATGAATCAGAACAGCAAAAAGAAAAAAGATGAAAACAAGTGAATATAGCTTAAGGGACTTACAGGACATCATCAAGAAAATCACTATATGCATTACAGGGCTCTCAGAAGGAGAAGAGAGGAGGGAAGAAAATGTATGAAGAAATAATGGCCAAAAACTTCTCTAATCTGGGGGAGGAAATAGCCATCTAGACCAAGGAAGCCCATAGAGTTCCAAATAAAAAGGAATCCAAAGAGACCCCCACCAAGACATGTTATAATTAAAGTGTCAAAAGTTAAAGACAACAAGGGGGAGCTTAAAAAGATGGCAGAGTAAGAGGATCCTGAACTCATTTCCTCCCACAGACACATCAAGCCTGCAGCTAAATATAGTGCAGCTCACTCTGTAAATGACATGAAGATTGGCAGAACAGCTCTTCCACAGCTAAAGTCATAAAGAAAAAGCCATATTGAGAAGGAAGGAGGCCAGAGATGTGGTTAGGAACTAAACTCCCAGTGTGGTGAACCACAGGTAGGGAACCACACACACAAGGGTTATCACAGTACAAAGATCCTCCCTGAGGAATGAGGGGATCAAGCCCCACATCCAACACACCCTGCCCTGGGAAGACAAGCCCCCATAATTTCTGGCTTTTAAAATCAGCAGGGATTAATTCTGGGAGACCCAGAGGGATACAGAAAACAGAGACTCCACTCTTAAAGGGCAAACACACTATCACTCACTCCAAGACCCATCACAGAGGCAGCAGTCTCAAAAGCACCTGGGTTTCATGTGTAAGAAATTGATGGACTGTAGGGCATTTGTCAGAGGGGCAAGAATCTGTTAGAACTTTCTCCAGGATAGAAGTGCTGGCACACATCATTTTTCTTGCCCTCCTTCAACCTAACTGCCCCAATGCTGATGAGAGCCAGTATGGACACTCTCCATGTAATGGTTAGCATCACTCACCCCACCCCAGCATTTCCCTTCAGAGCCACACCACCCACCCCAGCAGGTGCTCCTCCAAAGGAGCTCCTGCCCAGCCACACCCAACTGACAGCCTTGGATGGGACCAGCATCCTCCCCAAGTGACTACTGCCCTGACACATTGGACAGCCCTTGCCGGAACCAGCAGGGACGGGGAGGCAGCCTTGCCCACCGGCACGTCAGCAAGAATTCGGCAAGGACTCTCAGTGAGCTGTTCTGGGGACTAACCTCACCCAACAGGACAGCAGCTGCAGCAGGGCCTCTCAGCCAACGGTGCTGGAGGCCAGCCCTACCCACCAGCACGTCTGCACCAGTTGCAGTCAAGTCACAACAGGAGGACACACACAGTCCACACGTGGGAAGACCTGGAGGGCCTGGTTCTAGCCTGGTTCTATATAAGGGCACTACCTTCAAAACCAGGACTGTAACTGGCCTACCTAATACACAGAAACAAACACAAAGCATCAAAGTGAAGAGACAGAGGAACGTTCCATGTTCCAAATTAAAAGACAAAACCTCAAAAGGGAACAAAACAAAACCACGATAACCAATCCACCTGGTACAGATTTTTCAAAAGTAATGGTCATAAAGATGCTTGCTTATCAGACTTGCGAGAAGAGTAAGAGTAGATGAACTCAGTGAGAACTTCAACAAAGAAATAAAAAAATGTAAAAAGAACCAATCAGAGCTGAATACAGTAAGTAAAATGAAAAATACACTAGAGGGAGTCAACAATAGATTAAAGGATGCAGCATCATGAATCAGTGATCTGGAAGACAGGGTAGTAGAAAGCAATCAAATTAAACAGCAAAAAGAAAAATGTTTTAAAAATGAGGATAGGTAAGGGGCGCCTGGGTGGCGCAGTCGGTTAAGCGTCCGACTTCAGCCAGGTCACGATCTCGCGGTCCGTGAGTTCGAGCCCCGCGTCGGGCTCTGGGCTGATGGCTCAGAGCCTGGAGCCTGTTTCCGATTCTGTGTCTCCCTCTCTCTCTGCCCCTCCCCCGTTCATGCTCTGTCTCTCTCTGTCCCAAAAATAAATAAACGTTGAAAAAAAAAAATTAAAAAAAAAAAAAAATGAGGATAGGTAAGCATCTGACTTCGGCTCAGGTCACGATCTCGCGGTTTGTGAGTTCGAGCCCCGCGTCAGGCTCTTCTGTGCTGACGGCTCAGAACCCGGAGCGCACTTCAGATTCTGTGTCTCCCTCTCTCTCTGCCCCTCCCCTGCTCACGCTCTGTCTCTGTCTTTCTCAAAAATAAAAATACACATTAAAACAAAACAAAACAATAAAAATAAGGATAGGTTATGGGGCACTTGAGTGGCCCACTTGGTTCAGTGTCTGACTTTTGATCTCAGCTCAGGTCTCAGTCTCAGGATCTTGAGTTCAAGCCCTGTGTTGTACTCCATGCTGGGCATGGAGTCTACTTAAAAAGCATACAAATAAGATTTTTAAAAAATGAGGCTAGGGGTGCCTGGGTGGCTCAGTCGGTTAAGCTTCTGACTTCAGCTTAGGTCATGATCTCGCTGTCCATGAGTTTGAGCCCTGCATCCAGCTTTGTGCTGACAGCTCAGAGCCTGGAGCCTGCTTCGAATTGTGTCTCCCTCTCACTCTGCCCCTCCCCTGCTCACCCTCTGTCCCTCAGAAATGAATAAATGTTAATAATTTTTTAAAGAAAAAAATAAATAAACGAAGATAGGTTAAGGGACCTCTGTGACAACATAAAATATACTAACATTCTATTACAGGGGTCCCAGAAGTAGAAAAAAGAAAGGGGGGAAGAAAATGTATTTGAAGAAATAATATATAAAAACTTCCCAAATCTCGGGAGGGAAACACAGATCCCTGTTCAGGAAGCCTAGAGTTTCCCCCAACAAATGCAACCCAAGGAGGTTCATACCAAGACACATAGTATTTAAAATGGTAAAAAATGGTGACAATGAAAAAATTTTAAAGGTTGCAAGAGAAAAGAAGACAGTTATGTACTAAGGAAACCCTATAAAGATATCAGTTAATATTTCAGCAGAAATTTTGCAGGACAGAAGAGAGTGTCATGATGTATTCAAAGTGCTGAAGGAGAAAAATCTGCAGCCAAAAATATTCTATCCAGTAAGGCTATCGTTTAAGGCCATCATTCATGGCTATCATTCAATAGAAGGAAAGATAGTTTCCCAGATAAGCAAAAACTGAAGGAATTCATAATCACTAAATGAACCCTATAAGAAATGTTAAGGGAAACTCTGAGTGGAAAGCAAAAATCATAAGAGTAAGAATAGGAAGCACAAAAGCAAAAAATTAAGTATATCTATAAAAATCAGTCGAGAGGAACACAATGTAAAATATGATACCAAATATTGAAACATGGAGGAGAGTATAGAATGAGTTCAAAATGAAGTGACCATCAGTTTAATATACTGCTATATGCAGATATTATATATAAACCAAATGGTAACCACAAATCAAAAAACAGTAATAGATATGCAAAAAAATAAACAACAAAGAATCCAAGTGTATCACTAAAGAAAACCAGCAAATCATTAAAGAGAAAAAAAGAAGAAAGGATCAGAGAAAAGCTACAAAACCCACAAAAGTAACAAAATGAGAACAAATACATATCTACCAATAATTAGTTTTGGGGCATCTGGGTGGCTCATTTGGTTAAGCATCCAGCTTTTGATTTCAGCTCAGGTCATGATCTCACAGTTCATGAGATCAATCCCTGCATCGGGCACTTCACTGGCAGCATAAAGCCTGCTTGGGATTCTCTCTCTCCCTCTCTGCCCTTCCCCCTTCTCACATGCACACGCGCCCTCTCTCAAAATAAACAAACATTAAAAAAAAAACGAAAAACAAAAAATTATTAGTTTGAATGTAAATGGACCAAATGCTCCAAGCCAAAGACACAGAGTGACAGAGTGGATGAAAAAACCAAGATCCGTCTATATGCTGCCTAGAAGAGACTCATTTCAGACCTAAAGGCACCTGCAGATTGAAAGTGAGGGTATGCAGAAATATTTATCATGCAAATGGGCATCAAAAGAAAGCTAAGTAGTGGAGCACCTGGCTGACTCAGTCAGTGGAGCATGCAACTTTCAGTCTCAGGGTTATTATGTGTTTAAACCCTATGTTGGATGTAGTGATTACTTAAAAATAAAATAGAAAGAAAGAGAAAGGAAGGAAGGAGAGGAAGGAAAGGAAGGAGAGGAAGGAATGGAAGGAAAGAAAAGAAAGAAAGGAAAGGAAAGAAAAGGAAGAAAGGAAAGAAAGGAAAGAAAGGGAGAAGGGAAGGGAAGAAAGATATAAATAAAATAATAATGAAGGGGATACTCCAAGAAGAAGATATAGCCATTGTAAATGTTTATGTCAACATGGAAGTGCCCAAATACATAATACAGTTAATAACAAACATAAAGGAACTAATTGATAGTAAAACAAAGAAACTGATAGTAAAACAATAATAGTAGGGGACCTTAACACACCACTTACATTAATGGACAGATCATCCTAACAGAGTATCACTAAGGAAACAGTGGCTTTGAAGACACACTGGACCAGATGGATTCAACAGATATATTCAGAACATTCCATCCAAAACAGTAGAATACACCTTCTTTTCAAGTGAACATGGAACATTCTCCAAAATAGATCACATATCAGGCCACAAAACAAGCATCCACAAATTCAAAACAATCAAAGTTGTACCATGTATCTTTTCTGACCACAATGCCACGAAGCTAGAAATCAACCACAAGAAAAAAGTCTGGAAAGACCATAAATACATGGAGGTTATAAAACATGTTACTAAGCAATGAATGAGTCAAACAAGAAATCAAAGAAAAAATAGAAAACTACATGGAAACAAATGAAAATGAAAACAGTCCAATACCTTTGAGATGCAGCAAAAGCTGTTCTAAGAGGGAAGTTTATAGCAATACAGACTTACCTCGTTTATAGCAATACAGACTTACCTCAAGAAACAAGAAAAAAATCTCAAATAAACCACCTAACATTACACCTAAAGCCAGAAAAAGAACAAACAAAACCAATAGAAGGAAGGAAATAATAAAGATAAGAAAGGATATAGAAACTATGAAAACAATAGAACAGATCAATGAAGCCAGGAGCTGGTTCTCTGAAAAGATCAACAAAATTGATAAACCTTTTTAACCTGATCTGTGAAAAAGAGAGAGGGGTGCCTGGGTCCTTAGTCAGTTGAACGTCTGACTCTTGATTTCAGATCAGGTCATGATGCCTGGGTCATGGGATTGAGCCCCACATGGGCTCTGCACTGAGCATGGAGCCTGCTTAAGATTCATTCATTCTCTCTCTGTTCCCCCTGCCCCCTGCCTCACCTTGCACTCTCTCTCTCAAAGAAAAAAAGAGAGACAGACAGACAGACAGAGACAAAGGACAAAAAAAAAAAAAAAATCACAAATGAAAGAGGTGAAACAACCAATACCACAGAAGTACAGTTTTAAGAGATTATGAAAAACTATATGCCAAAACATTTGACAATCTAGAAGAAATAGACAAATTCCTAAAAAACTTAACCTACCAAAACTGAAACAGGAAGAAATAGAAAATTTGAACAAACCAATTACCAGCAAGAGGATTCAATCAGTAATCAAAAAATTCCCAAATAAAGTCTAGGATCAGATGACTTTACACGTGAATTCCACCAAACATTTTAAAGAGATAATACCTATTCTTCTCAAACCATTCCAAACAATAAAAAGGAAGGAAACCATCCGAATTCATTCTATGATGCATCATTACCCTGATACCAAAACCAGAAAAAGACACCACTAAAAAAGAGAACTACAGGCCAATATCTCTGATGAACACAGATGTAAAAATCTTAAACAAAATAATAGCAAACCAAATCCAACAATACGTTTAAAAAATCATTCAAGTGGGATTTATTCCTGGGATGCAAGTGTGGTTCAATATTTGCAAATCAATCAACATGATACAACACCTTAATAGGAGAAAGGATGAAAACCATATGATCATTTCAATAGACACAGAAAAAACCATTTGACAAAGTACATCATCCATTCATGATAAAAAATCTTCAACATAATGAAGGCTTTATATGAAAAATCCACAGCAAACATCACACTTAATTGGGAAAAACTGAGAGCTTTTCCCCTAAGGCCAGGAACAAGACTAGGATGTCCACTCTCACCACTTTTATTCAACATAGTACTGAAAGTCCTACCCACAGTAATCAGACAACAAAAAACAAAGAAAAAGCATCCAAAGTGATAAGGAAGAAGTGAAACTTTCACTATTTGCAGATGACATGATAGTTTATCTAGAAAACCCTAAAGACTTCATCAAAAACCTACTAAAACTCCTGAATGAATTTAGTAAAGTTTCAGGATACAAAATCAATGAGCAGAAATCTGTTGCATTTCTATACACTAATAATGTCGCACCAGAAAGAGAAATTAACAATCCCACTTACAAATACACCAAAAATAATAAGATACCTAGGATAAACCTAATCAAAGAGGTGAAAGACCTGTATTCTGAAAACTATAAAACATCGATGAAAGAAATTGAAGACAACACAGAGAAATGGAAAGACAGGGGTGGTTCAGTCAGTGAAGCAGCTGACTCTTGATTTCAGCTCAGATCATGATCTCATGGTTTGTGAGATCAAGCCCTGCATCAACCTCTGTGCTAACAGCATGGAGCTTGCTTGGATTCTCTCTCTCCTTCTCTCTCTGCTCTTTCCCCACTCACGCTTGCTTGCTCTCTCTCAAAATAAATAAAATAAACTTAAAAAAAAAGGAAATGTAAATTCATTCCATGTTCATGGATTGGAAGAACAAATATTGTTAAAATGTCTATGCTACTCAAAGCAATCTATATATTTAATGCAATCCCTATCAAAACACCAACAACATTTTTTACAGAACTAGAACAAGCATTCCTAGAATTTATATGGAACCACAAAAGACCCCAAAGAGCCAAAGCAATTTTGAAAAGCAAAGCAAGGCTGGAATAGAACTATCCTTGGGGTGGCTGGGTGGCTCAGTCAGAGTCATCTGACTCTTACTCAGATCATGATCTTGTAGTTCATGAGTTGGAGCCCCGCGTTGGGCTCTGTGCTGAAAGCTCTGAGGCTGGAGCCTGCTTCAGATTCTGTGTCTTCCCCTCTTTCTGTACCTCCCCCACTTGCTCTGTCTGTCTGTCTCTCTCAAAAATAAATGAACATTAAGAAAAAAATCTTATAATCCAGTAATTGTACTACTGGGTATTTACCCCCAGAATACAAAAAACACTAATTCAAAGGGATACACACACCCCTACGTTTATGGCAGCATTATTTACCATAGCCAAATTATGGAACCAGTTCATCAGTAGATGAATGGATAAAGAAAATATGGTATATATACACAATAGAACAGTATTCAGCCATAATAAATAACACCTTGCCATTTGCAACAACATGGATAGAGCTAGAAAGTATAAATGGTGAATTAAATAAGTCAGAGAAATACAGATACTGTATGATTTCACTCATATGTGGAATTTAAGAAACAAAACAAACAGGCAAAGGAGAGTGAGGGAGAGAGAGACAAACCAAGAAACAGACTCTTAACTATAGAGAATAATCTGATGGTCACCTGAGGGGAGCAGGGGTGGGAGAATGGGTGAAATAGGTGATGGGGATTCAGGAGTGCACTTGTCATGACAAGCACAGGGTGATGTATGGAATGGTTGAATCACTATGTTGTACATCTTAAACAAATATAACACTAGAATAAAAAATAAATAAATATATATGACATGACTTAAAAAAAGAAAAAGAAAGAAAGAATAGCTGAAAATGGCCTAACCTGGGAAAGGAAATGGACATTCAGGTCCAGGAGGCCTAGAAAGCTCCAAACAAGATAAACCTATGGAGGTCCAAAACAAGATACATAGTAATTAAAATATTAAAAATTAAAAATCAAAGAATTTCTTCAAAAATTAAAGAAAAAGGGAGTCTTAAAAGCAGCAAGATAAAAGCAATGAGTTATATACAAGAAAACCCCCGGAAAGCTATCAGCTAATTTTTCAACAGAAACTTTGCAGTCCAGAAAGGAGAGACAGGATATATTCAATGTGCTAAAAGGGAAAAAAAAGCCTACAATCAAGAATACTTTACCCAACAAGGTTATTATTTGGAATTGAAGGAAAAATAGAGTTTCCCAGACACAAAAGTTAAAGCTCATCACAACGAAACAGCCTTATAAGAAATACTAAAAGGACTTTTTTTAAGTGGAAAAGAAAAGGCTATAAATAGAAGAAAGTTTTGAGAGGAAAAAAAATTTACTGGTAAAACAGATACTAAAGGTAAAATAATCACTTAAAAAGCTAGTATGAAAGTTAAAAGACAAAAGTAGTAAAATTAATTATATACACAATAATTTAAGGAATACACAAAATAAAAGGAGGTAAAATATAATGTCTTGTATATAAAATGTTGATTTGAGGATGGGCAGTAAAAATGTAGTGCTTTTAGAATGTTTGAACTTAAAATGGCCATCAACTTAAAAAAGACTGTTCTATACATAGGATGTTTGATATGAACCTCATGGTAACCACAAATCAAAAACCTATAATAGATACACAAAAACTAAAAAGAATCCAAACATAGCACTAAAGAAACTCTTCAATTCACAAGGGAAGAGAACAACAAGAACAAAGTCGAAATACAAAGACAATGAGAAAACAATGAACAAAATGGCAGTAAGTCCATACCTGTCAATAATTACTTGTGTAAAATGACTAAATGGGGTGGCTGAATGGATAAAAGCAACAACAACTCAAGACTTATCTATATACCGCCTACAAAAGACTTCAGGCCTAAAGACACACACAGACTGAAAGAGAAGGGATGGAAAAGAATATTCCATGCAAATGGAAGAAAAAAAAAAAGCTGAGATAGCAATACTTAAATCAGACAAAATAGGTATTTTTTCAAAATAGACAGTAAAACAAAGACTGTGACAAGAGACAAAGAAGGGCATTTCTTAATGATAAAGGGATCAGTCCAACAAGAGTATATAACAATTATAAATATGTACGCACCCAACATAGGAGCCATGTAAATATATAAAGCAAAAAACAATTTTTATGCAGCAAACATTAAGAGACAAAGGCAGAAATTAACAATAATACAACAGTTGTGGAATTTAACATCCCACTTACACCAGTGAATCATCCAAATAGAAAAATCAATAAGGAAACTGTGTTGCAACAGTGCATTAGCTGATGGGGCTTAACAGATACATACAGAATACTTCATCCACAATAGAAGAATATTCTTTTCAAATGCACATGCAACACTTTACAGGGCAAATCACATGTTAAGAAATAAAACAAGTCTCAATACATTT
Source organism: Leopardus geoffroyi (assembly GCF_018350155.1). Lineage (NCBI taxonomy): Eukaryota > Metazoa > Chordata > Mammalia > Carnivora > Felidae > Leopardus > Leopardus geoffroyi. Next base: position 129,400,690 of record NC_059333.1, read on the forward strand.
AAGAAGACTGAAATCACATTAAGCATCTTTCCCAACCACAAGACTATGAAACTAGAAATCAAATTACAAGAAAAAACTGAAAAGGGGTGTCTGGGTGTTTCAGTAGGTTAAGCATCCGACTCTTGATTTTGGCTCAGGTCATGATCTTGCAATTCATGAGATGGAGACCCACATTGGGCTCTGTGCTAACAGCGCAGAGCCTGCTTGGGATTCTCCCTCCCTCTCTCTCTCTCTGACCAACCCCCGCCCCCCGCCCCCGCTCATGTGTGTGCACTTTCTCTCAAAAGAAAACATTTTTTAAAAACTGAAAAACAAAACAAAACACAACCACACACATGAAAGCTAAATAACATTTTACTAAAACACCAAAGAGTCAATGAAGAAAGAAAAAATATAATACCTTGAAGCAAATGAAAATGGAAACAGAACACTTCAAAAATCTTTGGGACACTGTGAAAGTAGTTCTAAAAGGCAACTTTATAGCAATACAGTTCTACCTCAACAAATAAAACATCTCAAAGAATCTAATTTTACATTTAAAGGAACTAGAACAACAACAAACAAAGCCCAAAGTTAGTAGAAAGAAAGAAAGAAAGAAAGAAAGAAAGAAAGAAAGAAAGAAAGATCAGAGTAGAAATAACTAAAATAAAGACTAAAATAAAGACTAAAATAATCAGTGAAAAAGATGAAATTATGAGCTGGTTCTTTGAAAATATAAATATAATTGATAAAACCTTGGCCAGATGAATCAAGTACCAAAGAGAGAGGGCTCAAATAAAACCAGAATAAAATAAAAGCAAAGACACAACTAACACCATAGTAATATAAAGAATTATAAGAGAATACTATGAAAATTATAGGCCAACAAATTGGACAGCCTAGAAGTAAATAAATTCCTAGAAACATACAATCTTCTAAGACTGAATCAGGAAGAAACAGACAATTTGAACAGATTACTAGTAATGAAATTGAATTCAGTAATAATAATTTAAAAATCTCATCAACAAAAGTCTAGGACCAGTTGGCTTCACAGCTGAATTCTACCAAATATTTAAGCAAGAGTTAATACCGATCCTTCTTAAACTATTCCAAAAAAATAGCAGTGGAAGAAATGCTTCCAAATTCATTCTATGAGTCTATTCATTCCAAAGACACTACAATAAAATTACAGACCAATATCCCTGATGAACATAAACAAAAAAAATCCTCAACATATTAGCAAACTGAATTCAACAATACATTAGAAGGATCATTTACCATAATCAAGTAGGATTTAGTCCCAAAATACAAGGATGACTCAATATCCGTAAATCAATCAACATGATACATCCACATTAACAGAATGCATGATAAAATTCATATAATCTTCTCAATAAATGCAGAAAAAGCATTGGACAAAATTCAACATTCATCCATGGTAAAAACTCTCATCGAAGCAGGTATTAAGGGAATATACCTCAACATAATAAAGGCCATATGTTACAAACCCACAGTTCACACCATACTCAATGGTGAAAAGCAGAGAACTTTTCCTCTAACATCAGGAACAAGACAAAAATGCCCTCTCTCAACACTCATTCAACAGAGTGCTACAAGTCCTGGCCACAGCAATTATACATGAAAAATAAATAAAAGGCATCCAAATCAGTAAGAAAGAAGTAAAACTGTTGCTATTTGCAGATGACATGATATTATACATAAAAAACTCTAAAGCCTCCACCAAAAAACTATTAGAACTAATAAATGAATTCAGTAAAGTTGCAGGATACAAAATCAATAGGCAAAGATCAATTGTGTGTTATTTTATTTATTTTATTTTTATTTTTCAAGTTTTATTTATTTTTGAGAGGAAGCACAAGCAGGAGACGGGCAGAGAGGGGGTGGGTACGGGGAATATGAAGCTGGCTCTGCACTGCTGTCAGCTCAGAGCCCGACATGGGGCTCGATTCCACAAACTGTTAGATCATGACTTGAGCTAAAGTCAAGAGTCAGACGCTCAAGCTCAACCGACTGAGCTACCCAGGTGCCCAATCAGTTGTGTTTTTATGCACTAATAATGAACTATCAGAAAGAGAAATTAAGGAAACAATTCCATTTACGATTGCATCAGAAGAATGAAATATCGAGGAATAAACTTAACCAAGGAGATCAAAGTCCTGTATATTGAAAACTAGAAGACACGATAAAAGAAATTGAGGATGACAGGAATATATGGAAAGATATTCTGCGCTCACGGATTGGGAGAATTAGCATTGTTAAGACAAGAATTAACATTGGTAGGGGCCCCTGGATGGCTCAGTCGGTTAAGCCTCTGACTTCAGCTCAGGTCATGATCTCAAGGTTCATGGGTTTGAGCCCTGCCTCTGCACTGTTACCACAGAGTCTGCTTCAGATCCTCTCTCTCTCTTTGAACCTCCCTCAGTCGGGCACATGCTCACGCTTTCTCAAAACTAAGTAGACATTAAAAAAAATTTAACATTCTTAAATGTTAAAACCCAAAGCCATCTACAGATTCAATGTAATCTTTACCAAATCCCACCGGCATTTTTCACAGAAATCCAACAAACAATCCTAAAATTTGTATGCAGCCACAAAGACCCTGAATAGCCAAAACAATCTTTAAAAATTTTTTTTCTTTTATTTGTATATAGTTGACACACAATGTTATATTAGTTTCAGGTACACAACATAGTGATTCAGCTTCTTTATATGTTACCCTATGCTCACAAGTGTAGCTACCATCTGTCATTATACAATGCTATTAAAGTATAATTGAATATATGCCATATGCTGAGCCTTTTATTCCTGTGACTTACTCATTCCATAACTGGAAGACTCTATCTCTCACTCTCTTTCACCCTTTTGTTCATCCCTCCCCCCCACTTCCCTCTGGCGAACATCAGTTTGTTCTCTGTATTTATAGGTCTGCTTCTGCTTTTTGTTTTTTAGGTTCCACATATGAGTGAAATCATATGGCATTTGTCTTTCTCTGACTTATTTTGCTTAACATAATATACTCTAGGTCCAATCACGATGTTTCAAATGGCAGAAATTTCATTCTTTTTTATGGCTGTATAATATTCCAGTGTGTGTGTGTGTGTGTGTGTGTGTGTGTGTGTGTATGCACCACATCTTCTTTATCCATTCATATATTAATGGACACTTGGGTTGCTTTTATATCTTGGATATTGTAAATAATACTGTAACAAATATAGGAGTGCATATATCTTTTTGAATTAGTGTTTTCATTTCTTTGGGTAAGTACCCGATAGTGGAATTCTTGGAGAAGGTATTTCTGAAAGATTTTTAAGTGATTTTTACACCCAGTTTGGGGCTTGAACTCACAATCTTAGGAGCTACTCTATCAGCTGAGCCAGCCACATAACCCTGCGTAAGATTTTTATTTTTAATTTTTTGAGGAATCTTTATTTTGATTTCCATGATGGCTGTAACAATTTACGTTCCCACCAACATTACGTAAGGGTTCCTTTTTCTCACAACTTTACCAAAACTTGTTATTTCTTTTCTTTTTCATACTAGTTATTCTGACAGGTGTGAGGTGATAGTTCATTGTGGTTTTTTGATTTGTAGTTCCCTGATAATTAGTGATTTTGAGCATCCTTTCATGTGTCTGTTGGCCCTCTTTAGGTCTTCTTTGGAAAAATGTGTAATCAAATGTCTACTTGATTACTATGGCTTTGAAGCATATCTTGAAATCTGGAATTGTGATGCTTGTAGCTTTGTTTTCTTCTTTCTTAAGACTGCTTAGACAAAGAAGAAACAAGAAAGAAAAACAAAGCTGGAAACATCATCCTCTCTATGTTCCAACTATATTACAAAGCTGTAACAAACAGTATGGTGTGAGCATAAAAAAAGACACACAGATCAATGGAACAGAACAGAGAACCCAGAAACCCACACACATATGGTCAATTAGTTTATGACAGAGGAGGCAAGAATATACAATAGGGAAAGTACAGCCTCTTCAATAAATGGTGCTGGGAAAACTGGACAGCCACATGCAAAAGAATGAAGCTGGACCACTATCTTATAGCACACACAAAAATTAACTGAAACTGAATTAATGATTTGAACATAAGGTCTGAAACTATAAAACTCCTAGAAGAAAACATAGGTGGCAAGTATTTTGACATTGGTCTTGGTAATGAGTTTTTGGATTTGACACAAAAAGCAAAAATAAACAAGTGGGACTACATCAGACTAAAGAGCTTCTGCAGAGCAAAGGACACCATCAACAAAAGGAAAAGGCAACCTAAGAAAGGGAGAAAATATTTGTAAATCATCTATCTGATAAGGTGCTAATATCCATACAACTCAAAAGCAAAAAAAAAAAAAAACAAAAAATCAATCTAATTTAAAAATGGGCAGAGGATCTGCATAGACATGAAGAAGACCTACAGATGGCCCACAGATATGTGAAAAGTTGCTCAACATCGCTAATCATCAGGGAAATGCAAATCAAAACTACAATGAGATATCACTTCACCCCTGTCAGGATGTCTGAAATCAAAAAGACAAGAAATAACAAGTGAGTGTTGGCAAGCACATGGGAAAAAAAGAGCCCCTTGTGCACTGTTGGTGGGAATGTAAATTGGCACAGCAATTATGGAGAACAGTATGGGGGTTCCTAAAAAAAGAACTATATGATAGAACTACTATAGGATCTACTACTATATGATCCATCAATCTTACTTGTAGGTATCTATCCAAAGGAAATGAAATCAGTATCTTGAAGAGATATCTGTACCCCATGTTCATTGCAGCATTATTTATAACCGCCAAGACAAGGAAGCAGCCTAAGTGTTCACTGATGGATGAATGGATGAAGAAACTGATGTATATACACACCCACACCCCACAGGAATATTGTTCAGCCATAAAAAAGGAGGAAATCTTACCATTTGTGATAACATAGATGGACCTTGAGGACATTATGCTAAGGGAAATTAGTCTGACAGAGAAACACAAATACCAGATGATCTCACTTATATGTGGAATCTAAAACAAAAAAACAAAAAAACAACAACAATCCATACTCATAGATACAGACAACAGATAGGTGTTTACCAGCAGTGGGGCGTGGAGTAGGAGAAATGAGTGAAGGGGGTCGAAAGGTTCAGACTTCCAGTTAAAAATAAATATGTCCTGGGGATGTAATGTACAGCATGGGGAGTATGTTTAATAATATTATATTGCATATTTGAAAGGTGCTAAGAGAATGAATCTTAAAACCCCCCATCACAAGAAAAAAAATTGTAACTATGTTAACAGATAATAACTAGACTTATTGTAGTGATCATTTTGTAATATATACAAAATATCAAATTACGTTGTATGCCTGAAACTAATAAGTGATATGTAAATTAGACATCAATATAAACAAAAACAGACAACATAGGCTACGGCTGTGTCCAAGTTTTGGTGACCAACCAAACAAGCTGTTAGAGTCTTAAGAGCTAATACTTTAAACCCAGAATCTCTAGTAAGTGCACCCATATCAATGAATTCAGCTCCATCTAGTGTTACATTCTGTTCTCCTGGCTCTCTCCCTTCAAACACACTCCTGCACATTTTCCCCAGATTTCTGACAATAACGTGTTAGGCAAGTCTCTTTATTTTTGCTCATTCTAGCTATGGGTGTAGTGGCCACGAAGAAGTTCTTGAGAAATGCGCGTGTCTTTGCAAGGCAATCTGTACCAAGTGTGGAATCTCAGGATTTTCAAGAAAAGGTTAGCCTTATCAGCCTAGCACAGAAGGGCAAACTATGTCCAGTGGCAAGGCAAGCTCAGAGAGATTTCGTGTTTTGTGTTTTTTTTAATTTAAGTTTTATTAAGTCCAGTTTATTATTATTTTTTTTAAGTAAGCTCTATGCCCAACGTGGGGCTTGAACTTACAACCCCAAGATTAAGGGTCACATGCTCTACTGACTGAACCAGCCAGGCACCTTGAGACTTGAAGTTTTAAGATTCTCTGAGTCCGACCCCATGTTGTCATTTCAAGTGTCAGGTGCCATCTTTCCTGATCAATATCCTAAATGTCACACAAGAAGACAAGGCTGCGAATTCAACTGATGTTGTAATTCTGCAATCTGGACAATTTTGTTTCGTTTTCAGGAACATCCATCAGTCCCCCACCTATATGAAATGATTCTATTAGGTCTGGCTTGGAGGCATTCTGGTCCTTGGACTGTGGCTTAAGCTGAGAGCTTAAGGACCTGAGCCTCCTTGCTACTTATTCTCATAGGATCACAGTGGATGCAGAACTAGCCCCTCACAGGTCCTTGCAGACATCATTACTGCTGTGAAAGTCAAGTGCAACCCAGGTCCTAGGAGCTCCCACAGCACTTGCTTCATCACAAGCAGAGGCGGCAGCCTCATTGTAATGCCACTGCGTGTCACGGAGTAGGAGTACCCCATTTCTCACCGGCAGGGACCTTATCATTTCACTGGAGTCCAAAGGCACCAGCAAGAACCAGCAACTAATCCCAAGAAACAAACTTTGAAGATTTGTCTCCTGAGACCATTCCTGGTACCATTTCATTAGCCAATATTTAGTCAAGAAGCAAATTAAGCCAGTAATTTTAATAGGAGAAAATGTAATGCGAAGAATGATTAACTAGGAAAAAGTTTGGTTAACTACTAAGAAGGGTAAGAGAGTACATGGGGTACAGCAGCAGCAAGCAGAGAAGGCAGGCACTACCCCTACAGTTGAGGAGGGGTGAACACCGAAGGAAATTAGAAACTTAAAGTTGGGGTCCTGCTCAACGCTGAGGCTCAAAGCCACGAGCAGTGACATGGTCGCAGTGCAGCACCCAGCCTGCCAGGGGCACAGAAACTTGCTGGAGCGGGGGGTGAGTCGTGGCTGATCCCTGAGGGTTGCTGATCTGCAGCTGCCCTGAGGACCAAAAGCAAGGCCTTCGCTCTTGCCCACTCTACACTGTTCCTCCAGCAGCCTCTGTTGGCAAAGCCACTTGGCACAGGTGAGATATGTGCAGGGCACAGAGTTCCTGACTCACAACACGGGGCAAAGAAGGGCAGCTCTGGAAGCCAGAGGCCATAAATTAGTAACGGGCACACCACTCAACTCATTCATAGGAAAATCTAGGAAAGCAACCTGCTGAATTCAGAACGTGGAAAATTCTACAAGCCAAATGACCAGGTTTTTTCAATAACTGAATGGTAAGACTAAAATGGGGAAATTCTGGGAAGCTTAGAAAACTAAATAGGTCATCCTTGCCTGTATTCTGTTTCAAACAAACCAACTGTAAAGAACCATGCAAAATCAGAGAGAATGTGAACACCAACAAGATATTTGATATTAAGAAAATGTTAGCTTTTTTTTAGGTGTGACGATGGTATTATAGTTAAGAGTCTTTATCCCTAGGTGAAATATTTATGGATGAAGTAGGTCTGGGTTTAGCTTAAAAACAATCTGGGTGGGGATGGGGGTGGGGGGTGGTGCCTAGTGGCTCAGTTGATTAAGCATCTGACTTCTGCTCAGGTAATGATCTCATGGTTCATGGGTTCGAGCCTCACATTGGGCTCTCTGCTGTTAGCACAGAGCCTACTTCAGATCCTCTGTCTCCCCCTCTCTTTGCTCCTCCCCTGCTAGTGCTCTCTCTTTCAAAAATAAATAAACATTAAAAAAAAAAAAAAAGATCCAGGGAATGGGAAGGGTGCTCACAAGTGAGAGAAGAGTGGATGCAAATTGATAATCATGGAAGGTGGGTTATAGGTTCAAGGACATCCATTACACTCTTCTCTGTACTCATGTATTTGAAATTTTTCATCATAAAATATCCCAAGAAAAATAAAATCCCATCCCCAGCAATTAAATAAGGGTTAGTACAACTCACCTCAACATTAGGAGGTCTATATTCTGCTGTTCTGAGAGAGAGAGAGTGAAGAAGCCAGGCTCTAGTGCACCCATGCTGACCTTGGGACGGGAATAGGGCAAAAGGCGCTCTCAAGTCAAATTCGAAGAAGCATTTCTTTCCCCTCTCCTTTCTCCAGCCTGAAGTCCGGCTAGAGCAGTGGGAGCAGAGCCTCATGGTTAAGAACATGCTGGAGGCAAAACACCTGGGGCGGGATCCTGGCTCCTTCCTTACTAGCCTTGTGATTTAGGCAAACGACTTAACTCGCAGAACCTATTTCCCCATCTTGAAGGGACTGCCAGGGATTAGATGAGCAGCACTTGTTCCTGGTTAGAAGGGTGCCTGGCCCAAGGTTAAATACTATATGAGTACTTTAAAAAAATCCCAATGAATGATTTGCTACTTAACACTCTTGCCCACTGGAACTAAGTTTAAAAAAAACGAGAGAGAAGGAAGGAGGGAATGTCGGGGAAGAACAAAGAAATATCATGGAAACTTGCCACTTCCCTTTACCCCCATTACTATGGTGCCGTTGAGGATGGGAATTCCTGATTTCTAACTTTAATCCGGGTTCTAATGAAAAGCATAAAATTTGAACTGTAAAATCAGAGAAACCCAGGAAGAAAACCACAATCATCCGAGCAGGTTAAAGTAAAAAACAAGCTGAGGAGAACGCCTCTGTGTGCCTACACACCATTAAAACAGATGCCGAAGTGCAGCCCACCTGACCCTTAAAAGGAAGGAGCTGGTGAGTGAAGTGAACCTCAGGCCAAGAGTGTGGGTGGTCGAAGCATCTGAGGTTCTAATTCCTAAGTAGGTGAGCTCCCGGATTCTGCAGTTGCTGATGCTTATCTCTTGCAAAGTTAATTAGGGTTTATTTCACAGTCATCAGGGAGAACTGCACAATTCTAAAGAAAGCCCTGAACCCCAAAGGTGTAACTGGGCAACCTAATGGATGGGCAAATTAAAAGTGGCCACAAGTATGGAGGGCAGATTAGCATTTACAGTGAGAGAATTCCGGCCTGGTCGGACTTACTGCCAAGACACCGCCCAACAGAGTCAGATCACTGTATAGAGAAGGAAAGCAAAGTAGCTACAGTAATCCTATTAATGGGGAGGTCATTTTCTAAGAAATGATGGGAAACACTAAAAAGGGTATTTGTGTTGACAGTTATGAACTATAAAAAGGTATACATAAAAATCAAGAGCTTAGTATTTCAGCTTACAAGTCTCCCGCCACCTCACTTCAGTATCAATTTACCTCCATTTCACAGTATCCAAAAGTGCATTTATAAATATGATAATCCTTCTGGGCTAAGAACCAACTGAAAATATTTTTCTACATTTCTCTATCTAGCTTTGTGACTTTTCCAACTCAGTCACAGAGAGATCATTTGTCCCTTATTTTGAAGTAACCCAGTGGGTCCCAAACTTTGCTGCACATTGGAATTTACTGGGGAACTTAAAAAAAACAAAAATCCCCTATGGGCAAGTCGTACCATATACCTAGTAAACCAGAATGCCAGGTGGAGGGTGGAGGCATCATCAGTACTTTAAAAAAAAAAAAAAAAAAAAAAAATATATATATATATATATATTTTTTCTTATTTTTATTTTTTAAAAAAGTTTGCTTATTTTTGAGAGAGAGAGAGAGAGAGAATAAGCGGGGGAGGGGCAGAGAGAGAGGAAGACAGAAAATCCAAAGCAGGCTCCAGGCTCTGAGCTGTCAGCACAAAGCCTGACACGGGGCTCGAACTCATGAACTGTGAGATCATGACCGTGAGCCCAAGTCAGACACTCAACTGACTGAACCACCCAAGTACCCCTTAAGTTAAAATGGAAGAACAGAGACTCTGTCCTGAGGTAACGTTTTGTGTTTCCATACGCTAACATTCAAAATAATTATTAGTTTATTTTGTACGTGTTGCCGTCCTACACAAAAAGATTAAGAAACCAAAGTTTGAGTTTTCCTGGGAATAAGGTAAAAATCACCCGATAGGTGTTAAGAGACCATATAGAAAATTATTGTGGGGCACCTGGGGGGCTCAGCCAGCTAAGCGTCCAACTCTTGGTTTCAGTTCAGGTCACGACCTCACGTTTTGTGAGTTTGAGCTCTGCATCAGGCTCTGGACTGACAGCGTGGAGCCTGCTTGGGATTCTCTCTCTCCTTCTCTGTCTCTGCTCCTCCCCTGCTCTCTCTCTCTCAAAATAAGTAAAGTTAAAAAAATAAGAAAACAAAGAAAATTATTGCCACTTTGTCCTAACAAGGTAAGAAAAGGCAAAATGCATTGGCTTAAAATTTAAACCTTCAGATCTTGGGGTCAAAAACTGCTCAGGTTTTTAATGAAAAACAAAAACAGAAGACCAGGTTTCCTAAAATGTCACTGCAAAATATACAACATTACACTATTTGCAAGAAACTTTTTAAAAATGTTTATTTATTTATTTATTTATTTATTTATTTATTTATTTTTTTCCACGTTTTTTATTTATTTTTGGGACAGAGAGAGACAGAGCATGAACGGGGGAGGGGCAGAGAGAGAGGGAGACACAGAATCGGAAGCAGGCTCCAGGCTCTGAGCCATCAGCCCAGAGCCCGACGCGGGGCTCGAACTCACCGCGAGATCGTGACCTGGCTGAAGTCGGACGCTTAACCGACTGCGCCACCCAGGCGCCCCAATGTTTATTTATTTTTGAGAGAGAAAGAGAGAGTGCAAGTGAGGGGCAGAGAGAAGGGAGACAGAATCCGAAGCAGACTCCAGACTCTGCGATGCCAACATAGAGCCCAATGTGGGGCTTGAACTCACAAGCCATGGGATCATGACCTGAGCTGAGGTCAGATGCTTAACTGACTGAGCCACTCACATGCCCCTGCAAGAAACTTTTTAAAGTTATTGCCTGTTAAATTTACTACCTCTTCAGGTGAGAAAATGGCTGCCTCCTACTTGGTTGTTAACCCAACATCTCACCTGATCCTAAAGCTATCTGCTCCAGCCTAGCAACAGTTAGACTACAGGGCCGGGTGCTGCGTCCTTCCTACTTAACCCATCGTTTTCCATCACGTTTGGAGACAAAGGAGCTTACCCTCACAAAAGTGTCCTGCTGCATGCTCTGACAGGATCCCTGGAAAGTTCAGCTGGGGGAGGGTATTCCCACGTGAAATGAGTTGACAACTTAAGTTCGACCCAGCTTCTGTGTTACTACACATCCAATGATCATTTAGAATTCCAGTCTCATTGGGCTACAGTGTCAAATTTTATGTCCACATCAAAATTATGTCCACAACAAGGATTTAGGATATATATATCACAAACCTGCAGTATCAGGAGATTAGTTAGTAGAGTATCTGTTTATGATTCTCTATTTTGACTCTCCTGCCTAGCTGATTACCACATTAACTTCTGTCTCCACTTCTTAAATAAAGGCATACCTCGTGTTATGCATGCTGCTTTATTGCCCTTTGCAGATTCTGTGTTTTTTACAAATTGCAGGTTTGTGGCTGCCCTGCATCGAGCAAGTCTACTGGCGCCATTTCTCCAACAGCATTTGCTCACTTTGTGTTTCCATGCCGCATTTTAGTAATTCTTTGAAATATTTCAAGCTTTTTCATTGTTGTATATGTTACGGTGATCTGTAGTCAGTTGATGTCACTATAATTGTTTTGGGGCATCACAAACTGTGTCTGTATGACACTGAGCTTAATTGGCAAAGGTGTGTGTGTTCTTGCTGTTCCACTGACTGGCCATCTCCCTGTCTCTCTCCTCCTCGGGCCTCCCTATTCCCTGAGACACAACAATATTGAAATTAGGGCAATTACGAATCATATGTGGGGGCGTGTGGGTGGGTCAGTCAGTGAAGCGTCTGACTCTCGGTTTCGGCTCAGGTCATGATCTTGCAGGTTTGTGGGTTCGAGCCCTGTGTCAGGCTCTGCACTGGCAGTGCGGAGCCTGCTTGGGATTCTCTCTCTCTCCCTGTCTCTCTGCCCCTCCCCTACTCACACTGTCTCTGTATTTATCAAAATAAATAAGCTTAAAAAAATTTTTTTACATAAAAAAAAAGTAGAACCATATGTGTTCATGTGAAAGGAAGAGTCACATGTCTCTCATTTTAAATCAAAAGCTCGAGGGGCGCCTGGGTGGTTCGGTTGGTTGGACATCTGACTCGATTTCGGCTCAGCTCATGATCCCAGGGTTGTGGGATCAAGCCGATGTTAGGCTCTGTGCTGAGCATGAAGCCTGCGTGGGATTCTCTCTCTCTCTCCTCTTGGCCCTTTCCCCCATTTGTGGTCTCACTCTCTAAAATTAAAAAAAAAAAAAAAAAAAAAGCTAGAAATGATTAAGCTTAGGGACGAAGACATGTCAAAAGCCTAGAGAGGCCAGAAGGAGACCTCTTGTGCCAGGTAGCCAAGTAGTGAATGCAAAGGAGAAGTTCTTGAAGGAAATTAAAAGTGCTACCACGGTAAACAACACACAAGTGATAAGAAAGAAAAAAAAAAACAAAAAACAGTCTAATTGCCGATACAAAGAAGGTTTGCATGATCTGGAGCGATCAAACCAGTCACAACATTCCCTTAACCCAAAGCCTAGTCCAGAGCAAGGCCCTGACGCTCTTTAGTTCTATGAGGGCTAAGAGGTGAGGAAGCTGCAGAAGAAAAAAAAGTCTGAAACTAGCAGAGGTTGGTTGGTTCATGAGGTTTAAGGAAGCGGCCGTCTCCATAACAAGGTGAAGCAGCAGGTGCCGTTGGAGCAGCTGCAGCCAGTGACCCAGAAGGTATGGCTGAGACCGCGAATGAAGGTGGCTGCACTAAGCAACAGATTTCGAATGTAGGCGAAACAGCCTTATGTTGGAAGACGAGGCCATCTAGGACTTTATAGACAGAAGTCAATGCCTGGCTTCAGAGCTCCAAAAGACAGGCTGACTCGGTTAGGGACCAGTGCAGCTGGTGACTTTAAGTTGAAGCCAGCACTCATTTACCATTCCAAAAATCCTAGGATCCTGAAGAATTATGCTAAATCTTCTGCCTGTGCTCTGTAAATGGAACAACAAAGCCTGGATGACAGCACATCTGTTCACAACATGGTTTACTGAATATTTTAAGGCTACTGTTGACACCTACTACTCAGAGAAGGCAAAGTATTATTGCTCATTGGCAATGCACCTGGTCATCCAAGGGCTCTGATGGAGATTGACAAAAGTCATGTTTGCATGCCTGCTAACATTCATTCTGCAGCCCACGGATCAAGGAATACTTTTGACTTCCAAGTCTTATTATTTAAGAAATACATTTGGTAAAGCTCTAGTTGCCACAGATTCCTCTGACGGATCTGAGAAAAGTAGATTGAAAACCTTCTGGCAGGATTCACCATCCAAGATGCCATTAAGAACATTTCGTGATTCATGGGAAGAGGTCAAAACGTAAATATTAACGAGGAGTTTGGAGGTTGGTTCCAGCACTCATGGATGACATTGAGGGGTGCGAGACTTCAGTGGAGGAGGGAACTGCTGATGTGGTGCAAACAGCGAGAGAACTGGAAGTGGAGCCTGGAGATGGGACTGACTTGCTGCACTCAGGATAAAACTTGAACGGATGAGGACTTGCTTCTTATGATAGCAAAGAAAGGGTTTCCTTGAGATGGAATCTATTCCTGGTGATGCCGGGAAGACTGTTGAAATGAAAACAAAGGATTTGGAAAATCACATAAACTTAGTTGATAAAACAGCGGCAGGGTTTGAGGGGACAGACTCCACTTAAAAAAATTTTTTTCATGTTTATTTTTGAGAGAGAGAGAGAGAGAGAGACAGAGTGCAAGTGGTGGAGGGGGGCAGAGGGAGAGGGAGACACAGAATCCGAAGCAGGCTCCAGGCTCTGAGCTGTCAGCACAGAGCCTGATGCGGGGCTCGAACTCACCGACTGCGAGACCATGACCTGAGCCCAAGTCGGACGCTCAACCGACCGAGCCACCCAGGTGCCTGGATTGACTCCACTTTTGAAAAAAGTTCTGCTGTGGGTAATATACTATCAAACAGTATCACATGATATACAGAAATCATTTATGAAAGGAAGAGTCAATCGATGCGACAAACTTCACTTTTTAAGAAATTGCCCCAGTCAACCTCACTTTCAGCAACCACTACCCTAGTCAGTCAGCAGCCACCGACACTGAGGCGTGATCCTCCACCAGCAAGATTACAACTTGCTGAGAAAGTTGTGAGGATGGTTAGCATTTGATAGCAATAAGAGATTTTTATATTTTTTAGGGTTTATTTATTTTGAGAGAGAGAGAGAGAGAGAGAGAGAATGAGTAGGGGAGGGGCAGAGAGAGAGAGAGAAAGGATCCCAGGCAGGCTCCACACTGTCAGTGTCCAGGCTGACACGGGGCTCGATCTCATGAACCTGAGCCGAAATCAAGAGTCAGACACTCAACTGACTGAGCCACCCAGATGCCCCAGCAGCAAGATATTTTTAATTAAGGTATGTAAATTGAATAACGTTATTGTACACTTATTAGACTACAGTGTAAACATAACTTTTATACACACTGGGAAGCCAAAAAATTCATTTGACTCACTTCATTGCAGTATTTGCTTTATTGTGGTGCGCAGGAATGGGAACCTGTAACATTGAGGAATGCCTGTACAGATTCTGACCTCTGTGCTTCATCAGCAGACTCAGCCTGGCTTTTCTTCCCAGTTCCTGTCTCACACTCCCCAACTCGACATCCCTTCCTACATTTCTACTGCAAACCAGTTTCACATTCTAGTAGAGGCAGATAAGTAAAATATTTAGGGTGCCAAATAGTGGAAAAGTCTTCAACAAATGATGCTGGATAACTGGGTATCTACACGTAAAAGAATGAAGTTGGACTCGTTCCTCACACCATACTCAAAAATTAACTCAAAATGGATCAAAAATCTAAATTAAAGAGCTAAAATTGTAAAGCTTAGAATAAGCACAAATCTTTGTGATCTTGGTTAGGTCAATTCTGAGACACACCCAAGGCACAAACAACTGAAAAAGATACATTGGGCTTCATCAAAATTAAAAATTTTTGTGCTGGGGCCATCTGGGTGGCTTCGGGCATTTAAGCGTCTGACTTCGGCTCAGGTCGTGATCTCACAGTTTGTAGATTTGAGCCCCCCATTGTACTTTCTGCTGTCAGTGCAGAGCCTGCTTCCAATCCTCTAGCTGGGTCAGTTGGAAAAGCATGCGACCTTGATCTTGGGGTCGTAGGTTCAAGCCCCACATTGGGTGTAGATATTACTTAAATAAGTAAATCTTAACAAAAACAAAAACAAAACTTGTGCTTCAGAAGACACTAAGATGGGAGAAAAATATTTGCAAATTATGATAATGAGGGGCAAGTATCCAGAATATATAAAGAACTCTTATGACTCAATAATAAAAATGAATTCAAAAAATTAGCAAAGGATTTGAATAGATATTTCTCGAGATATACGAATGGCCAATAAGCACACAGATGTTTAGCATCATTGGTCATTACAGAAATGCAGATAAATCAAAACTACAAGATATCAGTTCACACCAACTAGGATAACTAGAATTAAAAAGTCAGGTTAACTATCTGTAGTTATGAAGATGTGGAGAAATTTGAATCCTCCGATATGGCTAGTGGGAATGTAACGTGGTGCAGCCACTTTGCAAATTTGGTAGTTACTCAAAAAGTTCTATGACCCAGCAATTCCACTCCAGATAAATACCCAAGAATTGAAAACATGTTGATCCAACCTGTACACGAAAGCTCATAGCAGCATTATTCGTAACAAGAATGAAGTGGAAATAACCTAAATGTTCGACTGATGAAATAAACGAACGTGATGTACCCAACTGTTCGGCAATAAACAGGAATGAAGCAAGATGCACACTGCAACAGGGACAAACCTCAGAACCCACCAAGTTAAAGAAGCCAGTCAAGACTACATGTCGGAAAGCGCTGTTTAGAGGAAATGTCCAGAGAGAAATCCAGAGACAGAATACTTGTTGCCTAAGGCAGGGATCT
This sequence comes from Leopardus geoffroyi, assembly GCF_018350155.1. Classification (NCBI taxonomy): domain Eukaryota; kingdom Metazoa; phylum Chordata; class Mammalia; order Carnivora; family Felidae; genus Leopardus; species Leopardus geoffroyi. Next base: position 129,416,602 of record NC_059333.1, read on the forward strand.
TGGGGAAATGGTAAAGGATTGCTAATGGGTATGGAATTTTTTGGGGAGATGGAGAAGTATGTTCCAGAATTCATAGTGGTGATGGTTACACAACTTTTGAGAATATACTAAAAACTACTAAGTGTACACTTTGAAAAGGCGACTCAGGAAAAAAAAAACCCACAAAACACTATGGAGTAACTGAAATCAGGGATGGTGTTTTGTACGTTATTTTTTAAAAGCACTTTCACGAGCTCACGATTCGTGAGTTCGAGCCCTGTATCCAGCTGTGCTGACAGCTCGGAGCCTGGAGCCTGCTTCTGATTCTGTCTCCCTCTCTCTGCCTCTCCTCTCTCCAAAATAAACATTAAAAAAAAAAAGTTTGTTTTCAAAGAGTGAGCAGAGGGAGAGGGAAGCCCAAGCAGGCTCCACACTGGCCCCAATCCTGGGATCATGACCTGAGCTGAAATCAAAAGCCTGATGTTCATCAGACTGAGCCACCCACGCATCTCATACATTATTTTATAAATTTTTTTTTTCAACGTTAATTTATTTTTGGGACAGAGAGAGACAGAGCATGAACGGGGGAGGGGCAGAGAGAGAGGGAGACACAGAATCGGAAGCAGGCTCCAGGCTCTGAGCCATCAGCCCAGAGCCTGACGCGGGGCTCGAACTCACGGACCGCGAGATCGTGACCTGGCTGAAGTCGGACGCTTAGCCGACTGCGCCACCCAGGCGCCCCTCGTACATTATTTTAAATAGGGCTGTCAAAACACTCAATCGAGGAGCCAGAATGACCAAATAGCAATTGTTACCACTAAACATTTAAACTCCATTACCAAAAGGGACTTGAAATACACTCTCTAGCTTAGAAATTTGGGGACTATAATGCAGACTAAATCCCGAAATTTAAAATGGCTCATTTGAGAAATCTGTAAGCTTCAAGGGGTAAGGCCCCAGATCTTTATTCCACACAGTAAAGATTGTAGATTCTGTTGCCATGGTTTGGGACAACAAAATGTAATATAGTAACAAAAAAAGTACATTTCAACGCTTTAACTTTGGGGAAGAGTATCCACCGCTTCCATTCCAGATGTCTTTTTAACATTCAGAGTACTCTGCAAACATTTATCAAATGGGAGTTTTAACCCGAGATGAGATTATCATCCTCCCACAGCAACGGAGGCATGACATCAATTCGCCATTTTCAAAAACAGAGACTAGGTTAAAGATTAAGAATAAAAACTATGAGGGAGGTGGGGGAAAAGGAATAAAGACTATCAGACTCCAGAATCCATATATTTACTTTTTATTGAATTTGTTAATGTTACAGAGTTCTTGCACTGCCAAACCATGCCTGAGAATTCAAAGAAAGACTTGGTACAATGGACAGCCTCACCCACCCATCATACAGTATATTAAAACTTGATTCATGTGCATTTTTATAATTTCACAATCTTTTAAAAAGTTATAACAAGAGTTGGAACTTTATATCTCCCGCAGGTCTTCAGATTTCTAGCGTAGTATGCCATTAAATAAAAGTTGCGCATATTCATCTCAGTTCATTCCTCAATAACGTAACCCCCAACAAAATTTTGCTGGAAAAAAAATGCATACTTTTCAGGGGAAATATGTGGCTCAAGGTCCAAGAGACTATTTGTTAAGATTTTTGGTTCCCAAACGAAGTCTTCAGTTTAACCAAGAATCCCTTGTTTCTTGCTTAATCATCCAACCTCTCCTTGGCTGGCTCAGCTACTCGCCCCAATACACCAGAGGCCAGGCATCCTGCCTGCCGCCTCCAACAATGCTGTTAGGGCCCAGGTGTGGTGGGCAGGTCCTGTCAGGAGATACTGTCAACTCCCAGGAGCTGATTCCTGCACTGACACTTTCATCAGACTAAACTCCCATAGGAGATGCCCCCACACAGGAATAGTTCTACTCGCTCTACTCGCTCGTTTGCTTCACTCTTGCCAGTAGCAAGTCTGCAACTCCTGCATTTGGCAAAGGGATTTATTATAGAGAAACCCAGACTCTGCATCAAGCAGTCACATACCACTTTGAAGTATTTCTATTGAACCAAAGATACAAAACTAGTAAATTACCAGACTATCTCATTAGATGGAAAGACTTCTCAGTCATCCTGGGTAGCTTCTTGAAGTCCCTTTAAGGACTAAAAATTACTGGATAGTTTAAGCTGTAATTATTAAAAACAGAAGTGCTACATCACCTGTCCCTCTAGCCCCTGACTCTTCAAACGAACACAGACATACCAAAAGGTTGAGAACAGAGCTAAGCTGGCACAGTCATTGCATCTACGGAAGGTCCAATACCTTAACAATTTGGGCACAAGTGTATCTGGAAATCTTGTCAAAGATCACGCAAGATCCGTGAAAACCCAAGAGGGTTTTAGGTGAAGGTTCTGCTCACGTTGCTCTGGATTTATAAGGACAGGTCAGTGAATCACGTGGCCTGAGCAGAGCCCTTACTCTTTCCACTGCAGTTTACTGTACAGTTTAGACCTGATTAGAGGAGGCTTTAGCAGCACCTGAAGGAGAGCCCCCTGCATCCACTGCCCTTTACATCAAAGGCTATTTGGTTCCACTCTAGGGATTGGCAAATTTCACGAGACGTTTCACAATCCTAACGCATATTTCAGGTTACTTATTCAACCAAGCAATATGCTCTGTCAAAGAACTTATTCCAAAAAAAAAAAAAAAAAAAAAAAAAAAAAGGCCTTAATGTGGAACACAGAAAAAGCACTACCCAAATAATAAGAAATCACTAAAAGAAGAAAGATCACTCCCCCCCCACCCCCTTTCCCACTGGGTGGACCCAAGTTTGGTTGAATTTAACTTATGGTTACCCCAGGATACAACTCAAAGTTTAAATTATAAAATCACAGCCCTACTACACAGATTATCTGAACACAGGAGTTCTTTTGAGAGCGGCACGTTCCAGGAAGTCTAACACAGCCCACTACAGAGTATTCCTTAAGGGTGGGGCACAGGACAGGTTAATTAAGGTCACTTAAATCTTCATCTTTTACAGCAGATCAGAACCGAGATGGCTGACTTTCTGCAGGATTTGATAAGAATCCAGGAGAGCTGGTTTCAAGCTTCACACCGACACTTACTAGCTGTAACCTTCGTGTCCAGAAGTTGTGATCCACAAGAAGTCCGCGACGAGTGCAGCAAACCTGAGGTAGTCAGCCCTTACGAAGGCTCAGTATCTGAACATAAAAAGATTTTGAAATGACCACTGGCTGCAGTTTGTTTTTGTACTTGCAGAGTAATAACGAAAGAACACTGCTGAATCTAGTTCACGCATTTATAGAACAATGAGACTCCCCCTACATCCAATACAACACAAAGAGCAGTGTGACACTTATGCTTCCATAGTGCAATAGGGACGGTCACTTATATCGAGTGGTCTGCATCGGCCGCGGGTCCAGCAGAGATCAGATGATGAATGGCTGTTCCTGGTGGTTAGCTGTGGTCTAGTTACCTTAGAAGGGTTAGCAAAGACCATTCCTTAATTGTACTGTGTGTGGCTGCTTTTCTGATTTTCAAGCACAGCATACTGGTTGTCTAGCTGAAGTTTAAGGGCCTGGTTTTTTGAAACCTCATCCCTACCTCTAGTTTTGTGTCTTACTACTTCAAAGCTCTTCTCCATTTCTTTATCCCTAAGGGAAAAGAAATGTAATCAGTAAATATTTCTTTTTCACTGGGTTGTTGTGTAAATTCTTCCTCAAATTAAAAAAACCAACCAATCAAAACAAAAAACAAAACAAAAAAACCCCCCAAAAAACAAGTCACCCCTTAGAAGTATCCTGAGGGAGGAATAGGAAGGGAAACTGGTACAGGTATCCCCTGCTTCCAGAAAGTTCCTGTTACACCACTTGCTTTTACAGAAGACCTACATTAGGATGGCAACAGCCTTTTCCCATAACAGTGAACATCTCTCCAGATTTCTTTCAGGTAGCGAAAACACGCACTAACATAGGTCTTCCTGTAAAAGTGAACTGTAGTGCAAACTTTCAGAAAGTGAGGGATCCTCTCTGCTTTACGCCATTCTGACTTAGGAATGCTCTGCTTTCGACAGGGGAAAGTTGCACATAAAATCATCATCAAATCATTTTCTAGGCTTCAAAGGAACAGAAAACATGAGTACGGAGGCTCTGTGGTGTTGTTTTCTGTGGTGGCAAATCTATTTTGGGACCAACTTGAAGACAACTGGAAAGTCAAAAGGCTATCTAATGACACGGTGATTCCTTCTAAGAGTCACTTTTATTTTTAGCAAACAATAAATAATACCTCTCTTTCTTTATGCGTAAGGGCAATGGTTTTCTTATTCAAGTAAAGTTCTACTCATCATTCAATGATTTCTCCTCACTTCTTCCTTATGGGAGTGGGTCAGATAAAGTGGAGGCTTAAATTAGGCTCTCAGAGGCAAAGAAGGCTTGGATTTACTTTTAAAAAGCTACTCCCCCCCCAACAGTATTTCCATCTAATGTCTTTTACATTTCTTCCTGTTTTATTTACTTTAAAAAATTCATGTCCCTAAAAAAGATGTGGATGTGCCAAATGTGGTCATTTAACTCCAGGTAGCATTCATTTTAAGTATCTGCTGAAATAAGATTATTTTAATATTAGATTTATAAATGCCAACATCTTTCATCTATTCACATCAACTGGGAATACAATGAAAATACCGCTCTTACATTTCTAGTTTCCATGTTAGAAAGAATTCTAAACTAGGTATGACTTGTCATAGCTACAGAACAACATATAAACCAAGGATAAAGAGACCTGGTCTCTTGGCGCTCTTTCCCCACAGCCCCCTCCAGCCCTCCCCCTTTCCAGCCCTAAGGCATGTTAGTCCTACCCTAATTCTCAGCTGCCTGTCAGCTGTGGCCTGGGCTTTACCTACAAGAGAATGACCCCCCCCTCCCCCAGCCCAGGTGGGTTCTCCCATCTCTTATATCCCACTCCCTGGCCAAGGGACAGAGCACGCCAAGATAAAAAGGCGAGAGCTGGAGCACTTACTTCCGGCTTTCTACATGCTTGGCAGTGGACTGCAGGGACGGGAACTGTGTGTCACTGTAGATTTCTGGTGGGCCTTGCGGTGTTTTCCTTGTTGTGGTTAACCTGGCTCCAGGGGGCCTATACACACCGCTAGTCATCGCTGGTTCTGGGGTTTCTGTAACTGACATTTCATAACAGTTTAGAGAAACCAAACGCCTGGCATTTTAATAAGCTATTCTCACATTCCCAATCATTTGATAATTACAGAAAAAAACAATACCTACATGACAGTCTCTGGAAAACAGAAAGTTACCTGAGAGTCTGAAAGCGAAAATACTCTTATTTTTCTAGGGTAGTCTAATTTTTCTCCCATGTACAATTTTAATTACCTATGTAAATGAGTTCTTTCTAGAATTCAACTTACTGGAAGTGGGAAAGAAATCTGCTAGACCTGGGAGGCAGGCCCAGGAGGGACTGCCTTTCAGAGTATGACCATGTCAGCCCTCAGTATATATATCGGCAATGTGGATAACCACCTCTTTACCTGGTTGATGGGTTAAATAAGATGCCAGTATAAAGAATTTACTTACTAAAATGCTGTGTATATATTTTTAATTCTAAAAGACTAGTAAAAAAATATACTCGATACCCTTAATTTCACTGTCATATCATCAATGGATCTTGTTTTATAAAACACAGGAAAAGCAGGAAAAAACTAAACTGCTGAACAGCCCAAAGTCTTCCATGATGGCTAACATTTTGGGGACAGAGCCTTCTGGCTTTTTGCTATGTTATCATTTTTTCTCCCCATTCTCAACATGGATTCAGTATTTTACATGCTGTTCCATTTATCAAAAACTTCCTTTCAAAGAAAAGCCTACATCATTTATTAGCTGCAACATAATGCATAATGCATAAAGGGTTATTGTCTCATACGGCTTTTAATTAAGCGTGGGAAAGCCATAATATAACATGCATTCATTAGTTACTAAGCACCTGCTATGTGTCAGGTACTGTTCGTAGTGGGCATACAAATGTTAAGGACCGGCCTTCGTGAACTGTATATTCTTGGCAACTAGCCACATGCAGCTATTTAAAATGAAAGACTTAAAAATTCAGTTCCTTGGTTGTATCAGTCGCATTTTAAGGACTCAATAGCTGCATATGGCTAGTGGCTACTATAGTGAACAGTGCTATTCCATGACTGCAAAAAGTACTATTGGACAGTGTTATCCCAGAGTAAGGAAATCAAATATGTAAAAATTGGTGCCATACCAAAAATTAAGGTGGGGGAAGGGTCTGTCCAGGGAACACATGATGGGTAGGGACTCAGTGACGAGTGAAAAGTGAACAGGCCTGAAAGGAGGCCAACATATTGAGTTGGTAAACAAGCCAAATCAGGTCTGACACTGATCTTATAAACGTTTTACTGGAACACAGCTACACTCAATGGGTGTACGTATGGTCTATGGCTGCTTTTGTGCTGTAACAGCAGAGCTGAGTAATTAAAATAGTCTTCTGTATGGCCCTCAAAACCTAAATTACCTACTATCTGGCCCTTTACAGAAAAAGCTTACTTAGAGACTCCCAATATAAAGGAGAGAATTCAGGCTGAAAACATATGCACAAGGGCCTGCAGCAGCAATGTGCCTGGTATGTCCAAGGAGCAGAGTGAGCAAGGACCTGACTAAAAGACAAAATCAGAAAAAGAGATCCCAAGACAGGCATCTAAGGTGCTGCAAGTCTGAGAACTTCAGCTTCTATTCTGATTAGAGGGGACACCAATGGAGGCATGTCAACATCTGAGACACTTTCAGGTCACATTTGAAATGATCACTACACTGGCCACTGGCTGCGTTGGGAACAGTGTACGTAGGGAAGCAGGCCGACCACTTAATAGGTTACTGCAGTAATTCATATAATGTTGTTTCGGGGTCAACTCTATGTGAAGGGTTCAGTTTTGGATATGTGAATACTGAGGTGCTGGGTACATGGTTAAGATCTACGTGTTTGGAGGTCAGGGGAGATCTGAGTGGATGTGAATTCTGGAGTCGCTGGCATGTGGAGATTGCCAGGGGAGTAAAGCCACAGAGAAGAGAGTGGCAAGGGCTGAGCGCTGGGGATGAGTATCACTTAGAGGCAGGGAGGAAGAAGAGACCCCAGCCAGGGAGTCTGAGAGCCAACCATTGAGGAAGCAAGGAGACCATGGTGTCCTGGAAGTCAATAGAAGAGTGTGTTTCAAAGGGGTGATGAGCTACAGCAAATGTTGAGGATGGGGAACATCAAATGAGGACAGAGACTGGGAAATGGAGTTTAGCAATGCTGAGGTCATCAGGGATCAGTGACAGATGCAGTAAAACATGTTAAGAGCTCTGCTGTTAGCACAGAACCTGCTTTGGAAACTGTCCCTCCCCTCCCCCCCCCCCTTTCTGACCCTCCCTCACATGCCCTCAAAAATAAACACAAAGTTGAATGGAAAAACATAACACAGTAAAGTACTAAAAAGGATGCAAAAATGTTGACACACAGTAGTTATCTGTGATCTCTGGGCAGTAAGATTTGTTATTCTTTGTATTATTCTGTATAAAAAAACGAGTGATAAAATCTGCCCTTGTGAGAATTCATGCTTCAAGACAGTAAAATGGGGAGAAAAAAAAGAAACACAGGTGGAAACACAGGTACTCAATTATCCATTAGCCAACTGTCAAAAAGTAAAACAAATGACTTAAATATTTAAATTTGGCAAGTTAGTTTACATATAAATGTAAGAAGCCTACAGAAAAGCACATATCTTAACTTCCAAATTCCTGTCCTAAGGATGTAAAAATCTTTAAACAGACATATACAAACCTCTCCCCCAAGAACAGAAAGGAACCCCTCTCATTCTACCACAGCATTCATTCAGTTGAAAGCTAACCATATGTAAAACCATACCTAGACGTCTTCATGAAAATAAAACATTAAGATTACCAATTACTGCAGCAGGAGGTGCCTGTACCGGAGCGGTTTTATTCCAGGGGCCAGAAGATTTTTCGACACCACCACCACCACCTCCCCCTTCTTCCCAATTGTCACCTGGATCTTCTCTTTTTTCATTATCTTCTTCTTCCTTTTCACTATTGGAAAAGCAGATGAGGAAATTCAATTATAAATTTTTTTTTAAATGTTTAATTTCTGAAACAGAGAGAGACAGAGCATGAGTGGGGGAGGGGCAGAGAGAGAGGGAGACACAGAAGCCAAAGCAGGCTCCAGGCTCTGAGCGGTCAGCACAGAGCCCGACGCGGGGCTCGAACTCACAAACCGTGAGATCATGACCTGAGCCGAAGTCAGTCGCTCAACCGACTGAGCCACCAAGGTGCCCCAGGAAATTCAATTATAAAACCACCAGGAAAAGTGTCAATCCAAACCCTTAGTTCTATCAATGCTGATATCTGTGTGACCCTTGAAAAGTCTCTTAACCTCTTCAGAGCCCCAATCCCCCACTTGTTTAGCACTGATGGTAAGCATTATTTTCAGGGATGAAATGATTTTTGGAAGTTGTGTGTCACTGGCTAATTGTTTAGTACATATCACAAAAAACTCTCAAAATTAGAATTCACATTCCAATAGAGAAAACAAATCTGCGTTCAGTATTTACATCACTGCTACAGACTTTTTAGTGCCAGTCTCTACTGTATGACACAGGGAATATATCTAGAACTGGTCCCGATCACCAGATATGTCACCTGTTTAAAAAAGAAGGGAATACAAAAACTCAGTCTTCGGCTTTACTAGTGATTATAAAAATGTGACACATACATCATGGTAACACACCATCCTAAGACTGTCTGCAGTGGTTTTAATGCCAATTTCTTATTTCTTTATTCTTTATTGGCTGGAGTCAGAAATCAGTGAGTTAACTGTCAAATCTAACTTCCTTTCTGCAGCTATTTGTCCTTGCTGATGCCACCTCTGGCAGACTACCAACCCTTCCATGAATCACGTTCTATGACAATGGTGGTTTTTCCTAGAACTTCAGCCTATCAACCTCCCTCTTCTCTCCTATTGTAAAAACAGGATGTTGCCTAAAGCTGTCCCTGGCCTTCCACATTTAAGACATGTCTCCCTTTGATATCTAATCAGCAATCATGGCTGTAACAATGTACAGACGACTCCCACCCTACCATGTGACCTTGGGACCATCATGGCCTCTCTTGGCTTCTGCAAAAGGACATCTAAGTGTGCTTTCCTTCCATTTCAAGGGAAGTCCTGGCTATAAGACAACCTTCTTGAATAACTAATGGTCTCCTTTAAAGACACACACACAAATAATTTCAAAGACAATGTCCACCAAATTTAGAGGTCTAGGGTGGCAATCAGGAAGGGGTGAGGGGAACAGATGCATCTTCAATCTGCATCTGTAGCACAATTTTACTTGAGACTATAGTTCAAGAGGAAAAAAGAACAGAGAATATGGCCAAGCCACCTTTCAGTTTCCCTTTTTGTTAATATATAATAGAATCCAGTGCTGCTGTTTAAAATGTTAGGCCTATACTAACATGACAGTAATATTCAATTCAATGTCAATTAAACCAAGGACTTACTAAAACAAAATCTATATACCTAATATTAAATAGGAAGTTATTTTAAAAATGATTTTAAATTTATTTATTTTTATTTTTTATTTTGAGAGAGTGTGTGTGCAGCAGAGGGGCAGAGAAAAAGGGAAAGAATCCCAAGCAGGCCCAGCACTGTCAGCTTGGAGCCTGATGTGGGACTCTATGTCATGAACCCTGAGATCATGATCTGAGCTGAAATCAAGGGTTAGATGCCAAACTGACTGAGCCACCCAGGGACCCCTGAATAATTTTTTTTTTTTGTAATGTTTAAAGAAGTAGCTGAGTACTAGAAAGTGTGATTTTATTTTTGTTCATGCAGCACATAGTTATGAGCAGATTCTAAAGCCAGACTGCCTGGTTCTGCCACTTACTAGCCAGGAGACTGAGTATAGCACTTAACTTTTGTATGCCTCAGTTTCCACAAATGTAAAATGGGGAGAACAGTAAGATTAAGTGAGTTAACAGACACAAAGCACTGAGAACAGTGCCTGGCATATACTAAGCAGTTAAGTGTTTACTATTACCTGCTTTTTAATATTCATTTGAGCTTTCAAACAAGCAGCACAGATGCCACCGCCTTATTAAGAAACAACTAAGATGGAACAAAACTCAAAATTTCTAAAATCCACAACATGAACATGTTTTTTTTTTTTTTTGAAAAAAAAAAATGTTCTTTTTAAATGGATTTAAGCTTATTTATTTGAGAGAGGGAGAGAGAGAGAGAGAGTGCGTGCATGCACAAGCGTGCGCCGGAGGGGCGGAGAGACAGAATCCCAAGCAGGGTCCACACTGTCAGTGCAGAGCCTGATATAGGGCTCTGACGTGAGATGATGACTTGAGCCAAAATCAAGAGTTGGAGACTTAACCAACCGAACCACCCAGGCACCCCTTAAATGGATTTTTAAAAATAGAAACCAAACACTATAACCTTGTTTTCTAAAGTTTATATGTGGAATGAATGACCAGGTAAGGACAGTAAGGTCCTAACTTATCTAGGAGTCTAACAGTGGTATCCAATCATCAGTACTGTCCACCACCCCTTATTTTTTAAAATTCACTTCTGAACCCACAGCAATGCAGTTACACTTTAATATTGGTTCATGAGTTAAAAACATACGTGTTATATACCTAGTTACATCAGACTTGTTAGTAATGTTGCAGCATCCCAATCCAGGCTAGACAAGAAGATCCCCACAAAGATTTAAGAACATTCATGGCACTTGTATTGTCATATATACCCCAAGGTATGTTAGCTTTCATTTCAGTTGGTCATCTAAATTTTGAAACAGTTAACTCAGCAAAATATGCTGAATCACTATTTTTCAAATACATATACCAGACTCTTAAGACAGACTTTTCTTTAGACTGCTTTTATATTTGGTGATAAATACATCTAAACCCCAGAATTATCAGCTTGTAGTAAACAATTAACTAAAAACCAAAAAATTCTAACACTGATAATCCCTGAGCCGAATGGATTATGGATAATTCTAATACATTTCTTTATGCTGTTATACTTTTCAAATGTCCTTAATGTATAGTTTTTGTAATTCACAATAAAACATTAAATAAAACCCCCAATTTGGTCTGATAGAATACTGAGGGTCCACTGTAAAAGAAGGTTCCTTTACTATCTAGTGTTTATTACCTGTTCACCCTCAGAGACAAGTGAAGAACTGAATCACTAATCTAAAAATCCCGTTAAATTATAAACTATTCCTAAGAAATAAGAGTGATTTGTTTAATTCAAAGAATTGTGTATCTGTAATAATAAACACAAGACAACTTAATATTTTGGTTTCTTAACATTCTGAAGTATTAGTTAAATGAAACACTGGAAACTGTCTAGTCAGGACCCTTCATCTAACAGAGGAAACTAAGGCCCAGAGATGCTAACAGCTTTGCCAAAATGCCATAGTACTAAGGGCAGGGTAGAAATGATTTAAATATCCGATTACTTTTCTGCATTTACACACTCCAGGAAATGTCAAATCTCTAAATACTGTAGTAAGACAAATGTTGCAAAGAATCATTCCCACAGAAGTCAATAGGCTAAAATTGTGTTTGACCCAAATAAAATATACATAGCTTCTCATCAGCTAAAATTCACATTTCCAAACACTACTCTGCTACTTGTAAGTATATTATCACAACTTAAAGTATACAGTCTTAAATATGCAAAAGTCCATAAGGCACTGTTGGTCGTAAGGCGGAATGATGATGCTAGCAAAGGGAATATTTACAGAGCATCTAGGAGGCCGGGAAGTGTCCTACCACTTTGCAAGTTAAACCTCACAATACCACCAAAGCAGGCAGGAGGCTCACTGACACAGGAGGAAACTGACACTTGGACATTAAGTCCCTCCCCTAGAGCTACAAAGTAGGGGAGCCAATCCCTGCGTCTCCAGAGCCCATATTCTTTCATGTTGCCTCTTTCATTTTATCCTCTTTAGAGCTCTAATATATGACACAGAAATTTTCTCTATGTTGAGAAATTCACTTTCAGGAAGGTTGATCAGGATTATACATCCTGCAGCAGTTTATTAATAAAAATGGAACATTCTTACCTCTTTATCTCAAGGGACATTACATGAGAATTTATGCATCCCAACGCTAGGATTTTAGTAGCTGTGCTTCTATGAGAATGGTAGGTACCTCCACTGGTTTGACCCTATTATTGAACCACTGTTAGACAACAGCAAAATGAAGACGGACATGCCCGATGAGCTATGCCGGCAGCCTAAAATGGCACTGCACCTCCTCCAAAGACTTTCTCAACCTCTTCACGGCAGACCAAGCGTCTCTCTCCTGTGTTCCACAGCACCCTGCACATCACTGAAATGATCTACTGGTGTGTAGTAGAGTAGGACTTATTTCTTTATTATTGTTTTTTTAATATGAAATTTATTGTCAAATTGGTTTCCATGCAACACCCAGTGCTCATCCCAACAGGTGCCCTCCTCAATGCCCATCACCCACTTCCCCTCCCCCCCCCCCATCAACCCTGTTTATTCTCAGTCTTTAAAAGTCTCTTATGGTTTGCCTCCCTCCCTAACTCCCCCCTCTCCCATGGTATTGTCAAGTTTCTCAGGATCCACATAAGAATGAAAACATATGGTATCTGTCTTTCTCTGTATGACTTATTTCACTTAGCATAACACTCTCCAGTTCCATCCATGTTGCTACAAAAGGCCATACTTCATTCTTTCTCATTGCCAAGTAGTATTCCATTTTATATATATAAACCACAACTTCTTTATCCATTCATCAGTTGATGGATATTTAGGCTCTTTCCATAATTTGGCTATTGTTGAAAGTGCTGCTGAGCAGGACTTATTTCTACAACCCTGATGTCTGGCACACTTCAGTCACATTAGTATTTGCTACAATTGAATCCAGCTTGGATGCAGGAATGATTTCTTGAAAGAACAACTTAATCAGCTCTACTGAATGGGTTTAAAGGTCTACATCTCTTAAGAAGGTTCCTAAAAACACCCACTGGGCTCCAAGAGCTCAATTCTTTATTTAAAGATGACAAATGCTCAACATTTACTTCAAATATTAAATGAAATCCTTCTTTCTCCCAAAAATCCATTTTAAAGAGAGGAGAGGCCACAGGTCCTACCATCAACCAACAATCTAAGCTCCAGTATTAGGTCCCTTTTTTTTATCACCATCCCAATGGCACCCCTCCAAAAAACTTGTCTACAAACAATGATGACCTTGAATACATCTATTAACTTAGACACAAAATTTGACACAAGTTCTTATAATACTTTAAAAATTTTTTTTAATGTTTATTTTTGAGAGAGAGAGACAGAGCATGAGTGGGGGAGGGGCAGAGAGAGAGGGAGACACAGAAGCCAAAGCAGGATCCAGGCTCTGAGCAGTCAGCACAGAGCCCGACGTGGGGCTCAAACTCACAGACCGTGAGATCATAACCTGAGCCAAAGTCGGATGCTCAACCGACTGAGCCACCCAGGCGCTCCAAGCTCTTATAATACTCTTGGTAATTAAATCTTGAGCTAGTTGGTAAATGTGAGACAGGATGTTAGTATGATATGTTTGTTGCTACTGAAAATTTCTTTTTAAAAAAGATTTTAAGTAGTCTTGATACCCAACATGGGGCTTGAACTTATGAGATCAAGAGTCGTATGCTCCACCAACTGAGCCAGCCAGGTGCCCCTCAAAAATTTCCTCTCTCAAATGCACACTTATCTTCAATAAAGGTCCATGAAGGCTAACCTACCTGAGGAGTAGTGTCAAGAACTTTAAGGTGATATGCCATACCTGCAGCGGACTGAAGATAAAGCAAGTAAGGCAAAAATGATCAGTAGATCTAAGCAAAAAATAAATGGGCACTTATTTTACTATTCTTGCAACTTTTCTGAGGTTTCTAATGTTTCAAAGCAAAAAGCTAGATGAAAAAATTTATAAGTCTGAAAATTTCAAGTTACTTAAAAAGAAATTTTTTTTAACGTTTATTCTGCACAAGCAGGGGTGGAGAAGAGAGAGGGAGACACAGAATCCAAAGCAGGCTCCAAATCACAAACTGTGAGATCATGACCTGAGCTGAAAGTCAGATGCTTAACTGACTGAGCCACCCAGGTGCCCCCTCAAGATACTTTACATCAATTTCCAAAGTTTCACATTCCCTTATCTCATTCTGAGATGGCAAGGCTGCCTCTCAGACAGAAAAAGGTAACAGATTAAAGGCATTAAGAACCACCCACCCCAACTTCTCAGAGAAAAGATATCTCATTTCTCTGCCCCCTTCTAAGGGTTTCTGCCTAAAAAGTAAGACCAAGCTACAGAAGACAATAACTGGAAGTCGACAGCAGTGTTTAAGGCTCTTGAGAGAGGGATTTTTGTTTGTATGGTTATACTAATGTCAACTCGAACAAGTAATTTTCTCCTATTAAGTCCACTGTGAACTGACTCACCAAAGTCTATCAGACATGATAATCTTATGCATCTCCACTACCCCTTCCCTCAAATCTTGGTATTATAAACCAGGTACCTCATGGTTAAATAACAGAAATTCTCAACACTGAATCATCCTAATTTACCTACTGAACAGAGATGATTAATGTCACCAAGTGGGTATTTTACAAATACCCTGCTCAAAAATCCTCACAACAATCCTAGCATGTCTCAATTTTGTAGATCACAACCAACATTCAACAACCAACCAGCTTGCCCAAGGTCACACATAAGCGGCAGGCTAAAATGCAAACCCGAGTTTGTCTATCTCCAAAGCCCATGTTTTCGAGACATTATCATCTCCACCCCACTTAACTGAGTAACCTACTTCCATTCCTATGAACCAAACTGTCTTTCCCTGGGGACCCCAATCCAATTGAGTTTCAGTGTCAAGAACATTTAATACAAAGTTTACAAGGTTTTTCAATATGTAAAGTGAAAATATTAGTCATTATTATTAAGCCTCAGATGACAGGACTTCTCACACTCAAGTTTTTCCTGAAGGCTGTTAGATTCCTCTTTATTGAATGATTTATGAAGGGAATGGAAATATAGACTCTAGATTCCACAATGACGGGAGGATCCACAAAAACAGCTTCCTGAAGGTAGGTTTTTCAATGTTAGCAGGTTAGGGGAAGACCTGTGGAGGACCACTTAGGAGAAATGACTACACGCTAAGAATAATGAAAAAACAACATAAAAGCGGGCCTGCTTCAGGTCAAGCAGAACTTAAACACTCTTACTAGCCTAGCTGAGATTTACCTGTGCCCCTAGCAAAGGTGAAAGAAATGACTTAAGAACCATTTCGTCACCTCTGAAGTAGCCAAAAATAACTCTGAATATGGGTACGGAATTTAGAGTCAATGACAGAAAAACAGGTAATATCCTCCATAATAAAACAAAATCAGTTTCTTGCATTCAGTGAATTTGAAACCTTTCTCCTTCAGAAAGCGCTACTCTTGCTCAGTAAGTTCACTTACTGTCATCCTTCCTGTCCATTCAAATCTACAGAACGTGCAGTCAAGAGCCTGTGGTCAAGCAAGGCAGACCTAGAGCCTTATTCTACAGCCAAACAGGAACCACACACGCAGGCAGTTCTACAACCCCCCAGTGATTAAGAACTTCACAATACCTCCTCTTCATTTTTACAGGGCAAGCCCTGGGGAAAAGAGGGATATTCTCTCTTCTTAAAAAAAACAAAGCTTATTTAGAGAGAGTGAGGGAGCGCACACATGGGGAGTGGCAGAGAAAGAGAGAATCCCAAGCAGGGTTCTCGAAGGGGCTCAATCTCACAAACCAACCCTGAGATCATGACCTGAGCCGAAATCAAGAGTTAGTTAGTTGCTTAACCAATGGAGCCACCCAGGTGCCCCAAACAGGGATATTTTCTAAACCACACCTCTTCAAAGACATCTAACACACAAATTCAAGAAGTGGCTGGGAATAAAACTGTAGTCTAATCATGTCTACGTAACATTACTACAAAAGAACTTCAAGAGTGGAAAAACCTCATTTCCTAAAAAGTCTCCCACTATCAGTCAGGTTTCACTTTGGTTAAGCTCATGAAATAATGTGAAAGAACCTAGGACATAATGCCTGGCTATGGAAGGAATGCAACAAATGTCAAAAATATTAGTCCTGGTTTCTGAGTCAGTTACTCAAAGCCGTAAACGTCACCATTTAGAGAAGTCAAAAGGCTGTATTCTGGTTAAGGAAAATTACTTCCGTCAGTGTGCCATGTGGTCACTGGTGTCTACAAAGTGCAAACTTTAAACTGGAGGCAGTTCATTAGGATCTCATTTATTTCTTTAAACTGAGATTAAAGAGTTTTTATCTCAAAATGGTGGAACCATATATTCACTTGTTTTTTCTACCTTATGAGCCCATTAAAATATGACATTCATTTACATGAATCTAAAACAAAATACCATAGATTGGACTGAATATGTTAATTTCAAATACTTTAAGGCAACCAACCCAATTTTTAAAAAAGTCCTGTTTTCTTAAACTTTAAAAAAATAGCATGCTTGGACTATCCAATGCCATTCCTATAAAATCCTCAGGAAAATTGATCTACAGTGTTAGGATAGCGGTTATTCTTGGGAATGAAGGCAGTGACTAAAAGCACTTAGGTTTCTTCTGTAGTAGCAATGTTTAGTTTCTTGAACTTGCTGTTGATTACACAGGCTGGTTTCATTGTGTGAACACCTAAAATCCGTATTTCTAAGTATGCTTCACCTACAAAAATATGTATGAACTTGCTTATTGGACAGGATGTGAAAACCACGCTGTTCAAGCCACCAATATTAGAAGTAAAAATTTTAAAGGCCACAAAATCCATTTCATTTTAGCTGTCTCAAATAAGTAGGCAAGCTCTCACAGGATTTTGGAGCTGGCAGCTGATTTGATCAGCATATAGAAAGGACCGCCATCAGAGAGAGGAAGACACAATCCTTACAGCCCTAATAAGCGTATCTAAAGCATGAGGTCACTGTGTCTAGCTGCTTTGGGACTAGAGAAAAACCAAACATACAACACCTATCCTAAGGGTTATCAAAACACAGTTGTAAGCAGACCATACCTTATTTGCATCGCCTGAACTCTGAGGCCGCTGTAATCAACCTCTTTTTGTTCAAATTCTTTCCACTCATCTTCATCCTGTAAAACACACACCATTGGATCAAGCAAAGCTATTTGTTAAAATACAACAAAGGCAAATATCAGACTATGAAAAGGGGATCAAATATCTGGAACCTAAAGTACAGATTCATTTTCTGGCCAAAGCCCTTACTTGATCCCGAGGCCGGAGGGATCGGAGGGAGGGGGGACTGGAGGACAAACTAGGCTGGAGGACAAACGTGCCCAAGCAGTCAAATTTCTTTTACCTCCACCAGTTCCTTCAAGAGAGCGGTTACTTTAAAAGCAACCAGGAAAAGTGGAATGAAAAAGTCAATAGTAACCCCACAACTAAATGTCTACCTCAATGTAGTCATGAGACTTATTCTGTTACAGGCTTAGAGGACAAGCCCTGCCAGTTCGAGCTGCCACAAATGCGATTGTTAGAAAATTCAGCTCAGACAACTGGGCTAAAGTCGGAACACCAAATTACTCAAGAGTCTCAGAGTAGACGTCACCCGATAAATGCTGCTCTGGGCCAGGCACTTCGGCCCCAGACCCATTTCTCCTCGAGGGTGCCGCTGTCCGGGTCTCGGTCCCACCCAGCGACACAAAGTGGAGGGGAGAGAGCGGGCTGGGGGCGAGGGGAGAGTCCTGCGTGAAGAGGGGAGCCGGCCTGGCGTGGGAAGCCCCCGTCACATGGCCAGCCCCCGCGCCCGTCCGCCCTCCGGCCGGCCCCTCCCGGACGCTTCCCCGGGCGGGCGGCCGGCGGGGGCGGGCACATGGGCGCAAGCGCGCGGCCCGGCCCCTCATCCCGGCCCCTCACCTTAGTCACGGCCTTGGTGGCGGCCCCGGGGCCCGCGGCCCCCGCGCCTGCGGTCCCGCCGTCGCCCGGCCGGGCCCCCGCTCCCGCCCCGCCGCTCGCCGCGCCCGCGGCTCCGCTGCTCCCGCCGGCGCCTCCCGCCGCTCCCGCGGCGTTCGCCGCCCGGCTGCTCCGCTCCTTCTTCTTCTTCTTGTCCCTCTTGGCGAAGAAGTTATCTAGGCTTCGCTCCTCCGTCTCGGCCATGGCCGCAGCCTCCACGGCCCGGATGGGTGGGGCCAGCGGCGGGCGCGGCCCGCGGGACTCCGAGCTCGGGGTCGAGGCCGGCTCTGCGCTCACGCTCCCGGGCGCGGCGACGCCTCAGCCCGGCGGGGTCGCCGAGGCGTGTGTGGCGGGGCGGGCGGTTCCCCCCGCGAGCTGGCGGGCGGTGGTACGGTCCGCCTGGGGGGATCGCGCGCTGCTCCCGCCGCTCGAGGCTGCCGGGGCTGCAGCTGCTGCCGCGACGGCGGTGCAGAATCCCGTCGGCTCCGCAGCCGGAGGGGAAAAGGAACGCGCGGGCCAGAGGCTCCGGCGAGAGTGCCTGGCTTGCGGCGGCGCGTGCTGGAGGAAGACACGCGCGCGCAGGCCGGGAGAGGAAGGGAGAGGGGGTGGGGAGGGGAGGGAGGGGGAGGAGGGAGGGCGGGCCACTAGAAAAGAGAGGCAGTGCCCGCGCCTGCGTACTCAGCTCCGCCCGCCGCTGTGGGTCTGCGGTGGGGAGGGCTGTGGGAGGAGACAGAGGCGGAGCTGGGAAAGGAGCCAATCAGGTGCCAGAACGAAGCACTTAGGCGACAATCCCTGCCTCAGACGGGGCGGGGCCTTGGGAAGGGGAGAGAAGGGTGTATGCTACATAAGTGATGTGCCTGATGGCTCCTTTCTTCCGATTGGCCGAGGGTTTAGCCTTGAGGGCGGGCATTTAGAGGGCTAATTGGTGACTTGGCTGAAGAGGTCCGGTGAAAGGGGCGGGTGGGTCCCAGCTGAGCGCATGCGTAGGGTGCACGCGTGTGTCTGCTCGCCCTTAGTGAACTGTGGCCTTGTGGCTTGAACTTTTAGCGAAACGGAAATGTACTGTGTTAAACTAGTGGTGGGAGAGATGGTACCTCTCCCACCGCTCTACTTTATACTTCCACTCTTTCTGGTCTGACGAGTTTTAATTTTCATGTGATGAGATAATTATTAGGAAAATAGTGGGCTTGACGTCTAGGTTCTGTAAGAAAAGATCTTTAATAAGCCAGTAGGTAGATTGACACGGATTGACTTTTGTCTGGACTCCATCCGCTGCTAGATACGTCCATCAAGATCGAGCTAAGGAAATCTGATCCTCAAGCTTCTGATCTGTGAAATGGTATTAGCTATGTGGGAAAAGAGGACCTGTTCCCTTCCCAGCATTAACACGCATTGGATGCGAAATATGTGACTTCTTAATACATTTAAATAGTGCCCCCTGCCCTGACTTGAGTCTAGATGATGGCTGCAATTTATCCTTAGCCTTTATATCTGATAAAAGGAGGAGAATGATGTGCCATAGGGTGCGGATAAAACACCCATGTCAAACCTGGTCTTACCTTAAGTACTTTGTGGGCCTTGAGAATGAAAGGAATCCTTTTTTTCTTTTTTTTTTTAAGTTTATTCAGGGAGAGAGAGAGAATGTGAACAGGGGATGGGCAGAGAGAGGGAGAGAATCTTTTTTTTTTTAATTTTTAAAAATCTTTATTTTTCAGAAAGAGAGAGAATGCGAGTGGAGGAGGAACAGAGAGAGAGAGGGAGGCTGCACAGAGCCCAATGCGGGGCTCAAACTCACAAACCGTGAGATCATGACCTGAGCCAAAGTTGGATGGAGACACCCAGGTGCCCTGGGAGAGAGAGCATTTTAAGCAGGCTCCAAGCTCAGCTCAGAGCCTGTTGCGGGACTTGACCCCAGAGATCATGACCTGGGCTGAAATCAAAAGTCCAAGGCTTAACTCACTGAGCTACCCAGGTGTTCCAGGAATCCTTTCATATGAAAAAGGTGGCCTAGGGGTGCCTGGATGGCTCAGTTGGTGGAGCCACCCACTCTTGATTTTGGCTCAGGTCATGATCTCATGGTCATGAGATCGAGCCCTGCATTGGGTTCTGCACTGAGTGTGGAGCCTGCTTAAGATTCTCTCTCTGTCTCTGTCTCTCTCTGTCTCTCTCTCTCACCCCCTCCCCCACTCTCACTCTCTCAAAATAAATAAACTTTTTAAAAAATTTTAGAAAAAGAAAAAGGTACCGTAATGTATTAGACTTTCCACTTCCTCCTTCTAAGGACAGAGGAGCGAACAGCCACTGAGGAAATGACTCAGACTATGTTAGTAGCTTCATGGAGTAGATACAGCACAGCCAGTAAATGGAGCTGCGTCTTTGTCTTTTCCTTTATAGTTTTGCCATTTAAAGGTGTCTTCCCTCCCTCCCCCACCTCCACTACTTGTTAAAAGAACTAAGTCCAAAATATGTCAACAAAGTAAATCAGGTACCTAGCCTTGATCAACAGCAAGCTTACATATTATTCCCCAAACATTAACTGCCCCACCCTCAAAATGGGCCCTAGGTAACTTCCTTCTGTGACACTACCTATCTTCCTGTGATGCAGGCCAAGTTAAGTACTGCTCTCACTCCATCTCCCTTAACATCTTTGTAACATTTTTCTTCCTTTCCCTTCTTCCCTTCCTTCCTTTCGTTCTTTTTTTCCTCATCTATGAAGCACCTATTTAGCTATACTTAAGGTTACGTAGCTTATTCTAGGTTGAGTAATTCGTCATTCCTGCCTTCAACGCCATTATAATCAAGAAGATCGAGATAGGAGTAACTGGAGTTCAGTCTCTCCTTTCTTAGGTCTCCATCAATATATCAGTGTCTTGAAGGAATTAATGACTTGGGAAAATGAAGAGAAGGAACCTCAGTTGAGGGTTGACACAGCAGAAATCCCCACTACATTTTTCAGTGTGATTCATGACATGCTCCTAGAACACGATCATATGTAAGAAATTCGGGTCAGGCCAGTAGAGAGACCAGTATCTTTGTGTTTGTGTTATTGTCTGCAGTTACTGTCTCCTCCAAGAAGCTGATCCCTTCCTATTTGAATCCTCTACCCTGAAACTGACAGCATATATTCCCACCAGTTCCTCTTAAATTTCCCCTGACTCCTTCCTCCAGATTGATCACATAGGGCCCTGAATCCTGCCATCACCCCCTCATCATCACCTGTCCTCACCTTGAAGTATCCTCCAGCTTTCTCTTGATGAAGGTTTCTTCTCCTCTACCTTCCAGTATTTAGACCTTCCCCATCTGTAAAGCAAAACAGACCTTAATTTGTCCTTGCTAGATGGAAAGTTGAACATGGTGAGGACTCAGACCATTCCTAGATATTTAGCATATCTTCTAAGGATTTTAGTGCTGTCTGAACACGGAAATGTCTCTCTGAGTCCTCTGAAGTGGTACAGCCCAAAAGACATCATTTATCTCCCTCAACAAGGCTCACTGAGCCAATATTCTGTGAGCTCAAGAGTTGGCAAAGGGCAGCTGGGTCTGGTCCCATTGTCCCCGGGTTCTTTTTTTGCTGAGCTATTTGTTCCAAGTTCCATTCTGCTACCTAGACTGGAAATTCCACACATGCTCAGCTCAAAGGAATGCGGCTCATGCTGACCAAAGAGCTTGCCAGGAAATAGGGAACAACTTTTCATTTGTGGCTTCTTTTCATTTGTGGCTTCCTCTCTCACATCTGTGAGGCAGACTGTGCTACTGCCTGAGCTGTTCCACCGACCTTTTCCAGTTGGGGAGCAAATGTTTTCAGGTTACTTTCCCTGGGGAGCCTTGCTGACTTCTACAGGCAGCCTGGTTCCTGACCTTTAAAGGTCCAGAGACCTTTTGTTTGGTATGGTATTTGATGCCTTCTTGGTATTTCCATGATTTGTTTGTTGTTTAACCTCATTCATTCATTCATTCACTCGCTCATTAATTTATATAAAACATTTTTTTTAATGAGCACCTACTGTATGCCAGGCCCTAGGATAGGAATTAAAGACCAGTAAGTCAGAGATAAGCCCTACCCTCACAGAGCTTACCATATGGTAATCTGCTACCAGAAACAGACACACAGGTATATGTACATACAACTATAGCCAGTGAAAACCTTGGAAGGTAGGAATGGTGTCGGGCATGAACCTATTTCACACAGGTCTCCAGTAGTCCCTAATTTTTTCACATGAATAGGGGAATAAACAAAATATGAACTATCTAAAAGTGTTCCTTAAAATTGTTCTCTGTTGGCTTCAGAACACATACTCTGTCACATATAACAAAGAGTTTGACTTTCTCCCTCAACCTCAAGTCCCTCCTTGGCTCATCCTTGACATTAAGGCCCTTGTCAGAGGGTGAATGGACAGCAAGGGGAATGAAGTCCCAGATGCTAATGGCTAGCCAGAGATGCCTGTTTCCAGAGAGACATAAAAGCCTGCTATGTATGACCCTCCATATACACACACGCTTACCATCAAGGCTTGCAAAAAGGAGCTGGACTCAGTAATCCCACCCCTAATAAATCTGGTCTGTTGTTAGTTATACCACATAAAGTTGCTGCTCTTTGTTTTCGACCTACCCAAATAGCAATCTCATATGGTTCAACCTAATATATCTGAGAATATACACAAAAAGTCCATAAATAAATGAAGAGTTTGGATCAACCAACCCACCCATCAGGTCATCTCCCTCATGTAATCTCAGGGGGGCAGGGCTGGAATGTGATAACAATTGAATGGTCAGCAACCTAATCAGTTGTACTGTATGGAGAAAGCATGAAACAAGAATGAGAGAGAAGGCTGGAGAAGAGAAAGCAAAAAGAAGTAGGGTAAAGCCCAGAGGCCAGAGCTGACACTTATTATCCACCACTGTCCAGGAAAGAGCAAATGAAACTGGAGCTCATACAGATGTGCCCTGCTGTGAAGTAAAGATGACTCACTAAGCCCCACCCCGATTTGAAAGAAATCTGTCTAGGCCAACTCTTGGGATACACTCAGTAACCAGCCAGCTGATGGGTGATTTGGCTTTCTGATTGCTGATGTTGAGAAAAGGGTGCTCCAGTTGAGGGAGGAGCATTCCAGCTATTGAAGGACTAATACCAACTGTTAATGAATACGGGAGTATCTGGTTATATACTTCAGCCTCCTCTGTGTTGGATTACTGGGAGTCAGGCTTCTCCAGGCAGCTGAACCTCAGAGCACCGACTTGGCTGTGAAGCAGGTTCAGCTCTGTGGAAAATTCATCAAGGTAAAACTACCCTGGGTGACCTCTTTGAGAGCCAGTCAAGTGACTCTGACATTAAGCAAAACCTTCTGACTCATTTTGATCACAGAGTGCAAGGGATATAATTATGTTCGCAAGGCAGGATCATCCTATTTCTGACCCTAACTCCGTTCCTGATCCTATTTCATGACCCAACAAGTAGATGTGAAATTGTCTGGCCCTGGTTACCAGGCCAGTAGGTGAATGGAATTGTCATTCCTACTTGGGCTAAAAAGGGCAAGGAAAGGGTAAGGGTACGGGGAGTGCAGAGAGATCTCCCCCCGTGCTGAAGGCAAGATCTTTACTTCCTCTTCCTGCTCTTTACTTCAGGGTCAAAGGCCTACTTTCTGGAGTCAGACCTGGGTTCAAGTAGCAGCTCCGCCTCTTCCTACCTAGCAAGTCTCTTAACTCCTCTGCACCTTAGGTGTTTTCATCTGTAAGGGGGCTGATAAATACACCTGCCTGTGGAGTTGTGTGAGGACTGTATGATGGGACGAATTGAAGACCACTCAGCTCAGTGCCTGGAATTGTCAGCGAAATGAATGTTAGGTATTGTTGTTACTAAGAGCGTTCGCGTTGGGGAGCCTGGGTGTTTCAGTCGGTTAAGCATCTGACTTCGGCTCAGGTCACGATCACAGTTTGTGAGTTCAAGCCCCACGTTGGGCTCTGTGCTGACAGCTCAGAGTCTGGAGCCTGCTTCCGATTCTCTGTCTCCTTCTCTCTCTGCCCCTCCCCTACTTGTGCTCTGTCTCTCTCTGTCTCTCTCTGTCATAAATAAATAAACTTTAAAAAAAAGAGTGTTCATGCTGTTGCTAAGGCATGTATCATGAATTAGAGTTATATGGGGGTGTTTGCTGACTGTTCCTTTTATCTGTCCTCTCTGACCCTGCTTCTTCTTCATTACTGGGTCTTTGGTGCTATGCCTATGGAGTGCCATCCCCAGAGTAGACAATCACTGAACATTTGTTGGCTGTTAAAAATAAAGTTTCATGCTTCATGTTTGCAGTTACTATGTATGAAATCACTTAGTATTTTGGCATCTTCTCTCAAATATGATTATGTAGGTTTTTGAAAAAAATGTTTATTTATTTTGTGAGAGCATGAGCACAAGCATGAGCCGGGGAGAGAGAGAAAGAGAGAGAGACAGGGAGAGAGAGAGAGAGAGAGAGAATGAGAATCCCAAGCATGCTCAGTGTGGAGCCCAACAGCAGGCTTGATCTCACGACCCTGGGATCGTGACCTGAGCCGAAATCGAGAATTGAATGCTTAACTGACTGAGCCATCCAGGCGCCCCTGATCATATAGTTTTCACTCATGCTAAACTCTCTGTGCCCTCAAGATGTCTGGATCAAAATAGCCATAACAAAGTACCCTGTCTGCCTAGTGACAGACCGAGCACATCTGCTGTCCTGCTACCTGCTGTCCCACTCAGTCTTTTGAGCTGGGGAGTCCCTCTCCCGCTCAGCGCAAGCAGAGCAGGACTTTCCGGCCTAGCACTCCCCCGTCCGGGGTTTGAAGGTTGAGCTAGGGGTCTCCTCAGGTGAGCACTGATTAGCCTCCTGTCAAATGATTACACAGAGGAAGAAAGCATTCGATGACGATGACCCAACCTCCTGCACGGACTTAGTCCTAGATGGTATGATTCTGCCATCTGCCGCCCCAATAGTCCCTCCCCACCGGCCCCGGGGGACCGGTCCATGAGCTAAGGGATCCTCCCTGAGGAATGCTGGAAGGTTAGAAACTGGAAAACTTTTGTGAGGCTGCCTGGGGCTTTCTCCCTTGTTGCTGGCAAATCTCCTTACCGACATCTGTGGGTCTTGGCCCTGGAGGAGCAAATACCATGTCGTGTATTTGTAAACAACTATAGATTTATGTAACGATTACATGTTATATATTGAGCCTGCTGCCAAACACAGCTCCACGGAGAAGAATTCCACCTGTAAGTTCTCAGCAAAAATGGCCAAGTTAATTAAAGACTCCTAGGGGTATGGTGTCTCTTCCTCCTCTTGACCCCCACACCCATGGCAAAGCAGCTCAGAGCCCAACCTACCGCTGCTGTCCCCACCAAACTGCAGCAAATCTGAAGTTGTTCAAGAGTGCTTGTCATAATCTCCCCACCCGATTTCCACATCCCTGGGCCCTTCACATCTCCCAGGGTACCCCACACAAAAGGGAACCTCATTGGTGGTGGGGGGGAGGGGTACGGGGGTAGAAAATATGAAGCCTGAAAATCCCCTCTCTTCAATCTTTTTTTTTTTTCCTCCTTAGAGAGAGGGGGCACAAGTGAGCGAGGGGCAGAGAGCGAGAGAAAGAGAGAAGCGGGGCTCGAAACTGTTAAGATCATGACCTGAGCCAAAGTCAGATGCTTAACCAACTGACTGAGCCACCCAGGCACCCCTCTTCTCTTAACTCTTGAATATGACATTTGGGACAAAATGACCTGGGTTTGCCTGACCAGCCTCAGTTGAAGCTGACTCTAAGTATGTAGCTGGACTAATAACCTTCCGGGTTCCCCCAGGATTTTCTGTGCTTTCAGTTGCTGTCCCCAGAGTCCTCTGCCCAGGCCTGCTCCTTCCTGTACTCCCTCCCTGGACCCTGCCTACCTGGCCTCCATCTAGCTCCATCCATGAGACCCGCCGCACCACTGACCCCTCTGTAGCTCTGGTGGACACTGGCTTTCTTTTGAAAGATGGTAGGTTGAGTGTTTTATAGGCTTATTTTTACATAGCTTATCTCTTCCTCTAAAGGTTTAAATAGAAAGAAGGCAAAAGGAAAAATACAGGTAGGAAAGGAAGAGGCAGGGAGAGATGAGGCTAGTTAAAAAAAAATGCACATCCACAGGCTCTGGAAAGTTGCTTTTTAGAGGTCAGGCCAGGGCAAGTTAGGGACTGAGCTTCCTAGCAATTTTCCCAGCTGACGTCACAGGAAATTTCTGTCTCAGCCACTAATGACGAAGAAGCTTTCGGGGCCATGGTTAGATTGTTGCCCCAGAACGTCACAGACTTGTGAGTCTGAGTAGTAGAAACAGTTTCATCCCCTTGCATCTAAGAAGAGTCATGCAAAGCTCCCTCAGCTCCAGCCTGTCCTGTATTTCCCCCCCTTTGGATCTTTGCATGGCCGGTCCCTCTTCCCAGAGCGTTCTATCCCCTCCTACTGACCTGAGGAAGTCAACCTGTTCTTTTAAGGCTCAGAGGAAAACCCATCCCGTCTTCACGCTCCCAGATGCCCAGGTGGGGTGAAACTGCCTCTCCCCAGCAGCCTGTCTTTGCTCCTCTTAAAGCACGGATCCAAGCCTGTGCAGGTCACCTTGGCATTTGTGTCTGGCTGGCTGCAGATCTTTGGGAGGTCAGAAACAAGGGGATTTTCTTCCTGGGGCTACTTCCTGGGGGGTAGTGCTTTCTCCTAAGTATAAAATCAGTGGGAATCTTTGACCTGAAAACCTCCAGGGACACGGTGACTGGCTCAAACAGCCTCTTAAGATGGAGTAGTTCAGGACTCCATTCCTGGGAAGGAAAGGGTTAGCAGCCTCATGGGTTGCTGAGGCCTCAGGGCCTTTGCCAGGGTCTGCAGTTCTCCAGCAGGGCCTGCCGGTGGCCCCTTCACATCCCTCTCACTCCTGGCCTAGGGGGCCCTCTCTCCCAGGCCTGTGTCCCTGGTCCCTGTGGAAGTAGGCTTGTGCCAGGCCCTGCCCTCAGGCGCCCCTAGCTCACCTGGTCCCAAAGGGAACTACTGTGCTGTTATTCCCTTACTGCTTCTCATCCTACCCACCCAGCTGTCCTGGGCAGAATCCTAGGGTCTTGCTGGAGTCCTCCCTTAGCTTCCACCCTCTGTCCTCTCAATCACTAAATCCTGTCATTATCCTCCAAACCAGGGTGTTCTTTCTAGTTAAAAAAAAAAAAAAAAAAAAAATCAGATTAGGTCATCACTCCTGTATTTAAAACCATTTAATGTCTACCTACTCTCTCAGGATATAGGCTAAAATTCTTAACAGGATTTAAAAATCTTTCACCTGGCCCTTTTGAAATAACAGGATGTGTATAATCTTTTCAAAATCAACAAGAATCCTGACACAGTCTTCATTTTTCCAGCCGTCAAAGCGATTTAAGATGAACGAGGTCTGCATAACACTGATAAAAGGTGATGAACTCATCTGGGCCAAATGGGTGCGTGTTTCAAGGGGATTGTTTTTCTCCCCTCCTCTGCTCCACCTGGGACACTCTCCTTAGGCCACAGCTTGACGTGAGGGGGTTCACTAAGGCAGTCAGGGCTCAGAGGGTGGGTGGGAAGAGGGCTGGAAGAGTCACGTTGATGAGATTCCTGGTAATACCAAAGAAACCCAAGAAAGGCTCACCCCGCCCTCGGAATTCCTATTCTTTGTAGCAGAATGCAACTGTCAGAATTCTTTTAATGGCAAAAAGATTTGGAAGGAATGTAAATGCTCCACAGGAGGGGAATGGTATGTAAACTATAATTGGAATAATGTATGGTCGTTTAAGAGGAAGGTTCTGAAGGCTTTGCAGCAGCATGAAGAGACCACATACAGTGTCAGGTTAAGAGGAGTGTAGACCACTATCTGAGCCCAGAGAGGTGGTGTGGAGATGTGAGGTGGTGACAAAAACAAGGATTTTGTAGCTGGATAGAGCAGACTAGGCATTCAATTCCCATTTCCCCCACTCAGGACTTATGTGAACTTCTCTAGGCTTTGGTTGGTTTCTTCTTCCTTTTTTTAATTTTAATTTTAATTTTTTTAAATTTTTTTTTTATTTTTATTTTTAGAGAGTGAGTGGGGGAGAGGGTCAGAGGAAGAGAGAGAATCCTAAGCAGGTTCCATGCTCAGCATGGAGCCAAACACAGGGTCTAATTCCACAATCCTGGGATCATGACCTGAGCTGAAATCAAGTTAGACACTGAAAGGACTGAGCCACCCAGGCGCCCCTCTTCTTTTTTTTAAGCATAAATAATAATATAAGCTGGATTGTCTTGAGTATTAGATGAGATAATGCATGTAAAAGTGTCAGACAGAAATCAAATTAGGAGCTCCATAAATACTAGTTCTCTTCCCCATCTCTCAGTTGTGTGTGTATGTATATATTTTTAGTTTCATAAAAAGACATGAAGAAAATCAATAGCAAGATTCCCAACTGTCTCAGTTACCTACTGCTGTGTAACAAACTGGTCTAACACTTAGTGGCTTAAACAACAACCCTTTCACTCTATCTCACAATTGTCACAAAAGTCAAAGATGTGTGCAGGTCTCAGTCAGGCAGTTCTTCTGTTCCAGGTGGCATGAACTGAGGGATTAGTTCAGTGGTATTCTTCTGGTGACCAGGTTGGTCTGAAGGGTTAAGATAGTGTCCTTATTCACGCTAATGCTATGGTGAAGTCGACTGCAAGGCTGGGCTCCATTGGAACTACTGGCTGAGGGGGAATGAATCACAGGGAGAAAAATTATAATATGCAAATGTGTGAAGCCCTGAGAGTCCGGAGCTAGTACTTCAAAATGACAAGGTGCTTTGGAGCATCAAATCCATCAGCTTGGGAGGTTCTGAGAAGGCCTTCATACGGACCTCAGTGAGTGTGGGAGAGTTCTGGCCAAGTTGGAATGAAATGCATCTTAGAGGAAATAAAAAAGCACTAGCAAAGGTACCAGTGTGGGAAGACAAGGGACTCATTTGGACACGAAGGAGTAGATACATTTGGAATGAAGTATAGTCACAGGTGTTAAGTCTGAATGAGCCATGCTCTAAAGGACTTTTGAATGCCAGGGCAGGTGAGGTGCTATTTTATTTGCTAGCAGAGGGGAGGTCTCAGTTGGCCTAAGTGAAAAACTTACATTCCTAGAGGGGTCAGACAAGGAAGATAAATGAGTCAAGTGGTCTAGGTATAAAAATAATGAACCTGGAGGCAGCCACCACTCAGCTTTGGCTCACAGTTGCCTCTCAGATACAGAGCCACTTGGCCAGAACTTTTGATTTTCCCAAGGCGCAAAAACCAAGAATTATTATGTGAAATGTCTCTCTTTTAAAATATTAACAACTGGGGTGCCTGGGTGGCTTAGTTGGTTAAGCATCTGACTTCTGCTCAGGTCATGATCTCACAGCTCATGAGTTCAAGCCCTGCCTCGGGCTCTGTGTTGACAGCTGAGAGCCTGAAGCCTGCTTCGGATTCTGTGTCTCCCTCTCTCTCTGCCCCTCCCCTGCTCGTGCTCTGTCTCTCGCTCAAAAATAAACAGACATTAAAAAAATCCGAAATGTCAACAACTCACTTAAAAACTGTGTGCAGGCTAAATAAAACTTGTCTATGGGCCAGAGGAGGCCTACGGGTGGCCATTATCCCATGGCCACTCTCCTTAGGTGTTTGTAGGGCTGAGCTGTGGTGTGCAAGAGCAGCTGGACAGAGGTGGTGGTACAAAGATCTGAGAAAGTCCGGGCCAGAGAACCTAGCTGCTTTGTCTCTCTTTCTGTCCTGGCAGAGAAGTCTGAGGGAGTTTATCTCTGAGGTGTTTGCATGGTTTTTTGGTTTTTATTTTATTTTACTAAAAAAAAAAAATTAACATTTATTTTTGAGAGACAGAGAGAGACAGAGCATGAGCAGGGGAAGGGCAGAGAGAGAGAGGGAGACACAGAATCCGAAACAAGCTCCAGGCTCTGAGCTGTCAACACAGAGCCCAACACGGGGCTTGAACTCATAAACTACAAGATCATAACCTGCGCTCAAGTTGGACGCTTAATCAACTGAACCACTCAAGCGCCCCTGGGTTTATTTTTGCCTTTTGGAATCTTCTCGACCCTAGTTTGCCAGGGAATTTTGGATTGGGCCTAGCAGCTGGTTCTTACTTTTTAGGCTTTCTAACTGAGACATCTTCTTCTATGGCCCATTCCCTTTCAACTGTTAGTGACTTTGTTCCAGGGGTGCGTCCTTGTGTAAGCATTCTGTATGTTTGCGTGTGCATGCATGCGTGTGCAGGTGTGTGTGCTTGTGTGTGTGTGAGAAAGAGTTCTTCCTTCTGAAGGATTTTCTCAAGAAAAAATAGCATACCTTCTGCGCTGAGCTTTCTGAACTGGCAGGAGCTGACTGTTACAGCCTTGGGGTGGGCCACTGACTGACCTCATCAACTTGGTTGACTACCTTAGACCCAGAGATTATTAGCAAACTACGGTAGAGGAGAGTGTTCCACCACCTTGTATCTGTGCAATGGGATGATGGGTAACGTAGTGGAAAAATACTACAGTCAGCAGAGCTAGATCAGAGTGTCTTATATGCTAGGTGACCTTCGTCAGGTCACCTCACCTCTCTGTATTTCAGTTCCCTCATCCATAAAATATATCCAGAAATATTGACTTCCCAGGGATTGCGAGGATTCAGTGAGATCATGGATGCCAAAGTGCCTGGCACCTCATTATGCTGGATCATAGATGAGAGAGAATGAAGGTATCAGAGCTAAGGAGATGTGGATTTAAATCTTGACTCTACTACTTATAATAACAGCTACGTGAGTTCGGTAATTATGATGTGTCAGACTCTGTGCATTGTCTTTTAAAGATTTTGCAACAACTCAGCATAGATGGAGGCATGATTATTATCACCCTCACTTTACAAATAAAGAAACAGGTACAGAGAGGTTAAATAACTTGTCCAAGGCCTCCCTCCCAGGTAAGTGGTGAAGCCAGGCTATCTGATTTCAGAACCCTAGATTTTCTAGCTATATGAGTTAAGATAAGCACTGTTATCTTTCCGATCCTGTTCCTATAGCTATAAAATTAGGAAATCTTTGTGAGGATTAAGAATAATGTGTATAAAATGCCTATCATAGCAAGTGCCTGGCATTTCATGGATATTTCCTGTTTTTATTAAATGCTCGGTGTTATGGTTTGAACTGTATTCTCCCCAAAGATGGAGTCCTAACTCCTAGTACCTGTGAATAGGACCTTATTTGGAAGTGGGGTTTTTACAGATGATGAGGTTAAGATGAGGTCAATTAGGATGGGAGATTTGGACACACAGAGAGACACACAGGGAGCATGCCATGTGAACAGGAAATTGGGGTGATGCCAAAGATGGACAGCGAACCACCACAATCTAAAAGAGGCGTGGAACAGATTCTCCCTCACAGCCCCAGAAGGTAGAAAACCTGCTGACACGTTAATTTTGGACTTTTGGCTCCAGAACTCTAAAAGAATAGTTTTCTGTTATTTTAAGCCACCCAGTTTGTGGTACTTTGTTATGGCAGCTCCAGGAAACTAATGGCTTGCACGTGTTTCTTGTATCTGTATCTATCTTCCAGGTGTCTTTGGGTCTCTGGGTGCACACAGTAGCCTGCCCAGACGTGCTGGGTGCCCTGCCTGTGTGGTGCCCAAAGCCTGCCTGTAGACAGAGTCAGTGTAAACCATACTAGACTGAAGGAGGAGCCAAGAGAGGCTTTTAAGGTGCCCACCCGCCTGTTGTGCTCCCCTGGACTAGCGTGATGTCTTCAAAACCCGTCCAGAAGAAGGTGCTTGTGAATAAACTAGCCTTCCTAAGTAAGTTAAAAGGTAAAATCTCAAATACCTTGGTGCTGGTTGGAAAAAAACTTAGGTCAAGTCTCCCAGACCCTCATAAAACCATCTGCATGTTCTGCAGACATATGCATCCCATGCATTGTTTTCTGCATGCAGACATTCATGTTGTCAGAGATCAGGGGATACTTTCCAGTAGAGAAGGCTGTTTAAGCAGCCTGGGTAAGCATCTCAGGCCTTTTGGGAAATCATGATGGCCTCAAGAGCATTTGGAAATGGATAGTTGGGAGGACCTTGGGAGCCCAAGAGATTCATTGTTAAAGCTTGGAAGATAATTAGAATTGGACTGAGCTCCCCAACAGCAAGCAGGGGCCATGTGCAGCACTGCTCTTCAGGAACTCTAGAAGCAAAATTCCCTCGGGCTGATTTTCAGGAAGGTAAAGGAAGTCCCCAAACAGAAAGATTATCATGGCTATTTCAAACAGGGTGGAGAATATGAACATGCTCCCTGTTTCTGTTACCTATTTGGGTGTAATAGGCCACCTGTTTAAATTATCTATTGGTGTTTAACAAATTGCCCCAAATTTAGCACCTTAAAATAACAAATACTTATTATCTTATACAGTTTCTGGGGCATCAGGAATTTGGGATCAACTTGCCTGGTGGTTCTGGATCAGGGCCTTTTACAAAGTTGTGGTCAAGTGGTCAGCTGGGGCTGTGGTCATTTGATGGCTTGACTGGGGCTGGACGATCTGTTTCCAAGATGGCACATCACATGCAGCTGTGGTAGGACTTCAGTTTCTAGCTCACTGTTGTCCAAAGGCCTCAGTTCCTTATCAGGAGTGTAGGGTGACCAACCATCCTGGTTTGCTCAGGACTGAGGGGGTTTCAGAATGAGACTCTCAGTCTAAAACCAGGAAAGTCCTGGGCAACCTGGTGACAAGTTGGTCACCTTATGTAGATTTCTTTCCCTGGGGCTGCTCACAACATGAAGAGTGATCTGAGAGAGTGACTAAGACAGAAACAACAAGATCTTTTATAATCTAATCTTGGAAGTAACATAACACACATCACTTCTGCTATATTCTGTTTGTCACACAAACAAGCCCTGGTACAATGTACAAAGTGACTATACAAGGGTGTGAATATCAGAGGGTGGGGATCATTGGAGCCATCTTGGAAACTAGCTACTACATTATCCCAAAAGTCAGTGGCTTAAAGCAATCACCATTTTAGTACCTCTTATGAGTCTGTGGGTTAACAGGGCTCAGCTGGGTGGTTCTTCTGTCCCATAGGTTGTTGGTTGGAGCTGAAGTCACCTGGGGCTTAGTTGGGCTAGATTTCCAAATGACTCAATCACACGGCTGGCAGTTGGTGCTGGCTATTAGCTAGGGGCTCAGCTGAGGCTACCAACAGGAGAGTCTTGGTTCTCCTCCACAGGGCTTGGGCTAGGTTCTAAGAGAATGTCTCAAGAACAAGCATGTAAGAGGAAGGAAATGGAAGCTACAATTCCTCCTAATGCTTGAGATCAGATATCCTCAAACATGCTGTATTCTATTGGCCAAAGGAGTCACAAGAACAGCCTAGACTTAAGAAAAGGGGA
The DNA here is from genome assembly GCF_018350155.1 of Leopardus geoffroyi. Classification (NCBI taxonomy): domain Eukaryota; kingdom Metazoa; phylum Chordata; class Mammalia; order Carnivora; family Felidae; genus Leopardus; species Leopardus geoffroyi. Next base: position 129,450,054 of record NC_059333.1, read on the forward strand.
ACTAAACACTACTTAAAAATATATTTTTTAATCTTTTAATGTGTATTTTTGAGAGAGAGAGAGAGTGAGCAGTAAGGGGAAGAAAGAGAGGAAGACACAGAATCCAAAGCAGGCTCCAGGCTCTGGAGCACAGAGCCTGATGCGGAGCTTGAACTCACCAACCGAGAGATCATGACCTGAGCAGAAGTTGGATGCTTAACCGACTGAGCCACCCAGTGCCCCTATTTTTTTTTTTTAAGTAATCTCTATGCCCAACATGGGGCTTGAACTCATGACTCTGAGTTCAAGAGTTGCATGCTCTACTGAGCCAGTCAAATGCCCAAACACTACTTCTTGATGTGAGAAACAGCATATGTTTATAGGGAGAGAAGGAATTATTAGGGGCTATCACACTCCCTAAAGATTGTACTTTTGGGTTTCTCACTGGAAAATGTACAAAATCCCGAGAGGTGGAGAGGTGTGCCAACCACTCTCAAATTCCTTGATCTATAATGTTGGCTTTATTTTTTTTAAATGCTTTTTTTTAAATTTTTTTTTCAACGTTTATTTATTTTTGGGACAGAGAGAGACAGAGCATGAACGGGGGAGGGGCAGAGAGAGAGGGAGACACAGAATCGGAAACAGGCTCCAGGTTCTGAGCCATCAACCCAGAGCCTGACACGGGGCTCGAACTCACGGACTGCGAGATCGTGACCTGGCTGAAGTCGGATGCTTAACCGACTGCACCACCCAGGCTCCCCTAAATGTTTTTTAATTAAAAAAATTATGCAAGTAACTGTGTAATGATATTCAGTAATAAGAAATTAGAATATACAGATAAGCACAAGAAAATACTCCCTGTATTTCCAATACCTAAACACAATACTGTATAATTTTAGTACATAGCATCCTAGAATTCTATGCAAAAATAGTTTTATTTTACAAAAATAGAACTAGTCTGTACCTGTTTTAGAACCTGCCATTTTCATTAAAGCTACAGTGTGAACATCTTTCTGGGACAGTTAACATAGAGCTACATCAGTTTAAGCTTTGTGGAGTGTTTCATTGTATATCCACCAATAAAGGTTCTTTTTTTTTTTTAAGTTTATTTATTTATTTTGAGGGAGAGAGGGGTGAGGAGGGTGGAGAGAGAGGGAGAGAGGGAATCCCAGGCACTGATAGTGTGGAGCCTGATGTGGGGCTCAAACCCACAAACTGTGAGATTATGACCTGAGCTGAAGTTGTACGCTTAACTGACTGAGCCACACAGGTGCACCGCCCACACCTCCCCCCGCGCCAGTCCACCATGAAGATTCTTGATTGCAACAACAGCAACCAAATCTGGCTAACTGAATCAATAAAAGAGGAATTTTTTGTAAGGGTGTATAATAGTCCACAGAATCTATTATATGTTAGTTTAGTGTTCTATTTGCTATTGTAGTATAGCAATTCATACAACTTAGTGGAATAAAGCAATTGCCAATTTAATATGCTCATATAGTCTGTGGGTCAGGAATTCTAAGAGGATACAGCAGGGATGATGTCACAATGTCTGGGACCTCAGCTGGGAAAACTCAAACTAGGAGTGAGATGAAAAGCTGGTGAAGGGGGAGGGTAATGGAATCATCTGGAAGCTTCTTCATTCACATGTTTGGATCTTTGGCTGGGATGACTTGAATCCTGGGCTGAGCTAGAACTCTTGTCCAGAGGGCCTATACATGGCCTCTCTGTATGGCTTGGCTTCCTCACAGTGTGGCAGCCTCTGGGTAGTCTGACTTCTTACAGGGTGGCTCAGGAGCTAGTGTTCTACTAAGCAGGGAGAAAGCTGTGTGGCCTTTCATGACCTAGCCTTGGGGGTCACTTTCACTGTAGTCTCTTGATCTAAGTGTTCACAATCCTGCCCTGATTCGAGAGGAGGAGACATAGGCTCTCCTTGTCAATGGAAGGAATGTGACCATATTCTAAAGTCACCGTAACTGGGATAAGCTAAGCTGCTATAATAATAATTAAAAAAAAAAAAAAAAAGCCCAACTTAGAGTGGCCTTAATGAATAAAAGTTTATTTCTCTCATATATATCAGTTCCAAGCTGAGTTGTTTAGGTCAGGGAGGCAGCTCTGTTCCACCAGACACTTGCCTATATGTCACTGGAATCTAGGCTCCATTGCCAACATGACAGTCTTGAAAATCACTAACTGTCCTTGTGCCTTTGTGGGCAAAGCCTCAGGCAGGAAAATCTCACTGGCCACACTCAGCTTACATGCTTATACATTGTCTATATGTTGCCTTCCAGGGAGCATGAGTGGGCCTATCTGCCTTCATTTGGCCTCTGTAGTGAACAGCAGGGGTGTTTATTTCCTGTCTTAGAGTTTCCCCCTAAGAGGGAGGATGATCAGGTCCTAGATACGCTAAGAGCAAAAACCATCCAGTAGAATATGAGTGTGTCATATTTCATTCCCTATTGATAGACATTTAGTTTGATAGCATGTTATTGTAACATGTTTTCTACAAATATCTTTGAATACTTGTAAGATTTTTTTCCCTTTTAGATAAATTCCAAGGAGTCATGTCGGTTTCTGATCTCTGCATCAGACTGGCAGGATCCCGTTGAAGACAGCAACGCTCCCTTTTCTTCAAATGACAGATGGCAACTGGGGAATTTGTATAATAAGCCTGGGAGAAAAAGTGGAGAGATCCAGCATGCACTATCCAGGGTGTCCCAGGATTAGGTGGTGTTGTGTCCATGATCATAACTCAGTCTTGTTTTTGGAGCACTGCGTGAAGAGCTTCATATATACCACCTCAGTCTTCACATCAATCTGATGAGAAAGGCATTATCTTCATGTGGTAGATGGAGAAGTTTAGGTTCTAAGAGATTAAGTAATTTGTCCAAGGCCTTAGAACTAGGGTTTAATCCCAATCAGTGCTTTGAACCACTTCCTCCCTCTTGAAACATTTGATCTTGGGTTACTCCTTCTTGTAGCCCAGCTGCCATATTGTGGGAAGCCCAAGCCACATGAAGAGGCCATGTATAGGACATTTCAGACAACAGACCCAACTAAGCTCTCACCTGACACCAGCATCAGCCACTAGCCATGTGAGTGAGCCAGCTTGGATTTTTCAGCCCAGTTGAGCCCCCAGATGGCTGTAGCCTCAACAGACAACAGATGGAGCAGAATTGCTCAGTTGAGCTTAGTCAATCCAAAGACCAGCGAGAACTAATAAAATGGTTGTTGTGTTAAGTCACTAAGTTTTGGCAAGATTTGTTACATAGCAATGGATAACCAAAAAAGGTGGGGAGTTACTCATTCTTGGAGGAGTCCCACAGAGCCTGAAGAGTGGTTTTCTGCTCTGAGGGTGTAACTGGGGTAGGGGGCTTTTGATGATCCTTGATGAGTTCATTGCACTGGATTAGGTCTGTATATAACAGTTTTCCTTGCCCCAGCTGGGAAAAACCTCACTGAGTCACAAGGCTGGGAGGAGAAACTATGTGTGAATGAGTTAACAGAAATCTGGGCAAGATTCCCAAAGTAAATAATGTTGATTCTCAGCACAAGGAAGGCATTGCTTAACGCTGCTAAAACTTGCATAAATAGTCATTGCTTTATGACTGATCTGCTATATTTTCAAATTTCAAAAAAGTAACCGTAATAACCATCATTAAAAAAAAATAACAGCACTTGGAAATGCTTAAACACTGTGCACAGTTTCTGAGGGGCCTAAGAGGGTCCTTATCCTTTGAACTTCATAGTCTTGTGGGAAAGAAGTGGTGCCAATATGACCTTTGGGTAGCCCCAGTTGGCGCTTGGATCTCAAAGCAAAATCCAATGCCTCTCTTTCACTTAAAGAGCAAAGGAGAAAGTCACCGCAGTTCAGCGAGATAGTAGCTCTTTGGCCTCATTAACTTAGGCATTTACCCTTGGCTCCCTCACCTCTCAGCCCTTTCTAGTCTAGTGTTTCTCAAACAGGGGGACATCAAAATACATTTGGAAGTATGTAAAAAAAATTTGCAAATACTAGGATTCCTCTGAAAAAGATTCCCATTCTGTAAGTCTGGGGTGGGAATCCCAGAATTTTCATTTTCATGAGAACCAGATGATTTTTGCACAGACGGGCCCCATATGCATCTGGAAGAGGGCTGCAACCTCAGGGCTTCCATAAAAGCATGGAATGGAGATGGGGTGAGTCTTCTCTAAGCCAAACCTCTGAGGACCTGGATGGATCTGGGAAGCAGGTCAAGATGGGATCTTTGGATTCTAAGCCAGGAAGGATCCAACAAACTTATCTGGAGCAACAGGTTTCACACTGTTCTTTTTTAGAGCCCTAGGATTTTAGAGGTGCCATCACCTCACCCTGACAGTTTCTCTTTAATCTTGTTTTGTTATGGTAGGGTTCCAAGAAAGATTTCATTAGAAGTAGTTTTTTTTTTTTTAATGTATATTTATTTGTGAGAGAGAGACAGAGACAGAGACAGAGACAGAGACAGAGAGTGAGTGGGGGGAGGGGCAGAGAGAGAGGGAGACACAGAATCCGAAGCAGGTTCCAGGTTCTGCACTGTCAGCACAGAGCCCGATGCGGGGCTCGAACTCACAAACTGAACTGTGAGATCATGAGCCAGGGTCAGACACTTAACTGACTGAGCCACCCAAGCGCCCCCCTCCTTTTCTTTAGAATAATTTTAATGTTTATTTATTTTTGAGAGACAGAGAGACAGGACACGAGCCAGGAGGGGCAGAGACAGAGGGACACCCAGAATATGAAGCAGGCTCCAGGCTCTGAGCTGTCAGCACAGAGCCTGACGCGGGGCTCAAACTCACAAACTGAACCGTGAGATCATAACCTGAGCCAAAGTCAGACGCTTAACCAACTGAACCACCCCAGGTGCCCAGAAGAAAGAGTTTTATTACTAAATGCCCTCCATGCTTAAAAAAGTTCCCACGTTGGTGAGATCGAAGAGCAAACAGAACCTTCAAACATCTATCGTGGGAATGGAAAATGGTACAACCACTGTGGAAAATAGTTCAGGGTTCCTCAGTCACTTAAACATACAATTATCATATGTCTCAGTCTGCTCGGGCTTCTATAACAAAATGCCATAGACTAGGTGGCTTAAATAACAGACATTTATTTCTCACTGTTCTAGAGGCTAGGATTCTGAGATCAGGGCTAGGTTCTTGGTGAGGACCCTCTATTTGGCTTGCACTTGGCTGTCTCTCACGGTATCCTCACATGGGGGTTGGGAAGGAGCTCTAATCTCTTCCTCTTTTTGTAAGGTGCTAATCCCATGATGGGGGCCTCACTCTCATGACCTCACCTAAACCTAATTACCTCCCACAGGGCCCACCTCCAAATACCATCACATTTACTGGGGCTTAGACCTTCTTTTGGGAGGACACAAATATTTGGTCCATCATATCATGTGGCCCAGCAATTCTACTCCTGGCTATATACCCTAAAGAATTCAAAACAGATTCCCAAGCAGATTCTTGTACACAAACGTTCGAATGTTTGACTATTCACAATAGCCACAAGGTGGAAACAACCCAAACGTCCATCAATTGATGAGTAGATAAAAAGTAGTACATCTGTACAATGGAATATTATTTAGCCATAAAGAGAAATGAAGTGCTGATAAACATGAATGAACCTTGCGAACATTGTGCTAAGTGAAAGAAGCCAAGTCAGGAAAGGCCATGTTATTGTATGATTCCATTTGTATGAAATGTCCAGAACAGGCAAGTCTGCAGGGGCAGAGAGAAGATTAGTGGTTGCCAGGGACTGGAGGGTGGGGGATAATGGGGGGTTAAGCAGGGGGATAACCTGCTTAATAGGTATGGGCTTCTTTTTGGGGTGAGGAAGATGCCTTGCAACTAGAGAGTGGTGATGGTTGCACAACACAGGGAATGTGCCAGATGTCAGCAACCACAAATTTTATGTTACATGAATTTTATTGCAAGAAGAAGAAACAAATCCCAATCAACAGATTTAGACCAGCCGTCTCGTTTTTTGCGGACAAGGAAGCTGAGGTCAGAAAAGGGGAATGACCTGGTGAGATCACCCAGCCTGTCGGGGGTGCAGCCACGCTGTTGACCTTTGGCCTGCCACAGCAGGCTGCTTCTTTTCCTCAGCACACTTGCTGCTGTCCTGAGCTGAAGATTCAGATGCGTGCCACCCCATAGTTTCTGCGGCCAGGCCCCCTGCCTCCCATGCAGAGGTCCGTCTTCCCTACCCGCAGAGCTCGTCCGGCCTTCCCTCTGGCTACTTCCAGGGCCTGCTCTGTGCGAGGGTGTCAGTGAAAGACAAACCCGTGCCCAGCATACTTGAGCAAATCTTCCCAAAGGCTTCACCCCCAGCTGCTGCCTTCTGACTGGGTCTATGAGGGTCGGGTGGATTGGATTCCTTACATTGCAGACATTGCTCAGTTTCCCAAACTCCAGCTGAGTCGTCTGAGGAGCTGCCGGTGGTGGTCCTGGGGCTGGCGAGGATTAATCCCAGCCACATGCATGTGTGTGCAGTTGGCTCTCCTCTCTGGCTGTGGGACCACATGCATCTGTCACATGGCAAATGCTTAACGAAGGTTCACCCGTGCTAGCGTTCCTGTCTTGGGGTCAACCCGGGACTGTCTTTTTCATTTTAGTTCAGGGTTCAGGAAAAGCCCTGAGTTTCCTCGGTGTCCCTGAGAATAAAAGACTCAAGGTAAGCTTGTATGTGAAGTGAGAGTCATTTCCTCTGGTCACTGAGATGGAATTATTCACCATTCTGGAAGTGACAACAGAAGGCGGTAACTTATTTGCATTCATCTGCATTATGTGCGAATGTTGGAGGTCAGGTCTTCTGGAACAATGCCTCCAGCCCCTTCCCTAGTGTCTCAGAAAATTACTAAGTCTTTTGGTTTGTCCCAGATCCTGACCTTTCCTCATATCTCTTAGTTATGGCCTCCAAACTTATCATGGATTTTTAAGAAAGTGCATTAGGATACGAAGGGGCAATTGCAGAACTCTAGTGAGTTCTAGTGGCTCTGGAAATTTACTGAACACAGCAGTTGAAAAACCTGGCTGAGAAGGGAAACTTAGCCCTGCCCACTTTCGTCCAGGACCTGCTTCAGGATGGGAATGTGGAGGGCGGATTTCCTCAGGCCTGACAAGGTGATTCTCTTCTTTCAGGCTCAGAAGATTATCTAACACCCGAAATTTGTACTTGGAGATTGGCTTCACGCAGCAGGGATGAATGGGGACACTAAGGAAGACTGCAGAGCAGCAGTGGCTGCAGTTTCTAAGCTGCCATTTGGGGCAAAGTGGCAAAGGAGAAAATTTTTGCAATGCTGTGGTTGAGAGTGAATATTTAGAACTCAAGGCTGAGGGCGACCTTGGTGGTTGTGTGTGGTTTCTGCACCGTGGGGACAGATGCCTCATTTATGGATGCAGACTTTGTCCAGCTGGGAAAGGTCTCCCAGGACAGGGAAGTTGAGGAAATGCTGCAGTCTCCGTTCCTCATTGGTGATTTCAAAGTCTACAACCCTGCTCAATGCTCTGAGAAGTCCTGCAGGAAAGGAACCTGCTTTAGGGTTTTTGACCCTGTGTTTCCCAGAGTTATTTTGACCTCAGAATTCTTTTTCCCTCTTCATAACCCTCATTTATACTCTGTGAAAGCCACATTTCCAACAACCCGCTTGGAAAATGCTATCCCAATGTCCAGAGGAACTGGTTCTCACCCTTAATGCCTCACGGTGAGCAGTGATGGGGATATTCTGGCAGGACACATGATGTGGAATCCTGCTGTGATAATCCAGGAAATAAAATTGTGTATTGTGCCTGTTGGACCCCTTCCCGTACTGAGATTTTGTGATTCTCTCTGCAACAGTAACAAAACCACTGACATGTACTGAGTGGCGTGGACTAGGAGCTTTTCCTACGTCATCCGTGTAATCCTCATCAACTCTATTACCCCCATTTTGCCAGTGAGGAAATTGAGAGCCAGAGAGGTTATGTGAGGAGGTTACTGAGTCACATTAGTAGCAGAGCTAAGATTGAAGCTGAGGATGGTGGGACTCCACACTGGCATTCTCCCCTCAAACACCGATGGTGGGAATAGAAAAAGGTGCAGTTGCTGTGGAAAATAGTTCGGCGATTCCTTAATAAGTTAACCATGGAATTACCATGTCTTAGTTTTCTGGGGCTGTGTATAACTAAATACCACAGACTGGGAGGCTTAACCGATGATATTTATTTCTCACATTTCTGGAGGCTAGGAAGTCTAAGATCAGGGCTGGGTTCTGGGTGAGGGCCCTCTTCTGGCTTGCAGATGGCCACCTCTCATTGCGTCCTGCCTGTGTCATGCCACAAGTTGCATTTTTGAGGCACTATTTCCAGAGTGTCTGATTCCCATCAGGAACTTTTTTGGACATTGGAAAATTCACTCACCTTAGGGGATTTTGTTTTCCTCCTCCATGGATTTTATTTCTCCTGGATTTGAAATACAGCTCTGATATTTACTGGTTGTGTGACCTTGCTAGGCCTCAGTTTTCTCATCTGTAAAATAGGATAATAATCTCATTTGCCTCCTTCTGACCTTTTCTTCTTTTACTTCTTCCTTTCCTCCTTCCTTCTCCCTTAATTTCTTTCTCCCTTGTTTTATTTTTCTGTTCTTCCATAAACCCTAACCTCTGGTGTTAATTTTCCCCTGGAAGAGCCTTGAAACCCCACTGTGGATCCTCCCTAAAGTGGCTTGAGAGGTACTGATGGTTTGTCAATAACAGAGCAAGAGAGAAGCAGCTGCTGATTAATTCCATGCCAGCCAGTGCATTCTGTGCTCTGCATCTAGAATAGGGCAGTTTCCAAGGTGACCGCAACTAGTGTGTGAGGACAAGGTGAGGGCCTGGAATTATGAGCTGCCAAACTCGTAAAGAACACAGGCTTCCTCTGAGCCACTCGTGGCCCGCTGCTCGCCAACCAATTTAGCAACCGACTTGCGGCAAAGTATTCCCACAATGTTTAGTGATCAGTGCATCTATAAATAGGATTGTAAGAACAATTTGGATAGATGTTAATATATGGGTTCAGTCTCCGAGTGACTAAACCTTGAGTTGTTTTGACCTCAGAGAGCCATCAAAAATCTTCTACAAGGAACAATTCTGCAGTCATCTGTGGCAGATGTTTTGTTCCTCTTCAACATGTCCTTGTGTGTATAATTTACTAACATGATAATAACGTGCTGCCTGGTACTTTGCAATTTACAAAGTGCCATCACACACTTTTCATGTGATCCTTGCAAGACAAGCATTATTACTGAGGTTCAGGGAAGACAAGTAACTCGTCCCTAGGACATACCTATTGTGGGGTGAATGGTGTTGGGGAAAGGCAGGGAATGGGGAAGCTGGTGGAGGCAGTAGAGTCTGAATTTCAGACAAGGACTGTGTGGCTTCTAAACTGATCTTTTCTTATTCCACTAAATCCTATTTCTTGGCTTAAAAGTCTTGGAACAATAATTTCCTCTCCTGTCCTCAGAGGGGCCAGCGCATTGGGGTCAAGTACCCCAATCTCTTCTTTGATTACTTTTGAAAAAATATTTTATTTATTTATTTTTTTAAGTAATCTCTACCCCCAACATGGGGCTCAAACTCACAACCCCAAGATCAAGAGTCACATGCTTTACTGACTGAGCCAGCCAGGCCTTCCTTCTCCTTTGGCTACTCTGCATTAAAAGTAGGCTTGCCAGACTTAGCAAATAAAAATACAAGATGCCTCCTTAAATTAAATTTTAGACAAACAATAATTTTTTAGCGTAAGTATGTCCCATTGTGTATTTCATTTGGCAACCCTAATTAAAAGTACTTGTTATTAACACTTTTTCCTTTAAAATATGTGAATTACCTATAGGAAATTTTGAAAAATCATATAAGCAAAAGGAAGAAAATTGAAATTACTCCTAATTTTACCATGGGGTAATATTAATAATTCAATATTAACTTAATATTTTGATACATCTACTGTGACCTTTTTTCCCATGCATGTACTTATATGCATAAATTCCTTTTTTAAAAATAGAAAATGAGATTTACTGAATATACTACTTCAGAAATGTTTTTTTTCCTCACTCAGTAATATATCATGAACATCTTCCCATGCCCTTATGTATTCTGTAATATTCAAACCTGCAAGGTCATCAATTGGATAGCATGCTGCCTTTAGCTATCTCCCTATAGACAAACCGTTAGGTTGTTTCCAATGTTTCATTATTATAGACTTGCCATGAACAATCTTGGCTAAGTCTCCTTGCTCATCCCTGGGATAAATTTTTGCAGTAGCATTTCTAGGTCAAAGGATATGCAAACTTTTAAGGTTTTGTTACATATTATCAAATTGTCCTTCAGAAAAGTTGTGCCAATTTACATTCTCACAAACAGTATTCCAAAGTGGTATTCCTTGTGTATTGCCAACACTGGAGATTATCATTAAAAACAAATCAGAAAAATAATCACTTTGATTCTGAGACTACCCTGACTCCATAATCACATTCAGCACATTCTAAACCACTCTTAATGGTCTTATTTCTTTCTACTGAGTCTTCAGTTCTAAAATAGAGAAGAAATCAGATTAGGGATAGAAATTACTGACTGTTCCAACACATGCCCATATCAGACATCAGTCATTAATTCTGCCTTTCTTTATACTGCGTTTGGACAAGGCTTCAGAATCTTAAATCATCCTAGTTTTGCAGGTGGCCATTACTAATCTTAAACAATTGCTTCTCAGGGAAAATTTCCCTTTAGAGAAGAACTCAGTCAATAAATGGAGAAAGAATGATTGAATTAGAATGGTATTGATCATCGGTGGCTGTTTATATCAGGTGCCCATGGAAGAACACAATGTCACATTGAAGTAGCCTTGGAACCTGAATTTGATTAAGCTTCTTGATCTCACTACCAATTTGTAGGAAATGGAGATCACAAAGAAAATGTTAAACTACTTTATGAATGTGTAATCAGTGAAATCCAGACTGTGGGAAACTCTATAGGTAAAATGATCTCTTTTCTTTAGGGAAAAAATAAATGAATGAAGAAATAAAAACTGGGGGGAAACCTAAAGATTAAAAGATATCCAAAAGATATATCAGTCAATCACAGCGTATGGACCTTATTTGGATTCTTATTAAAAAAAAAAAAAAAACTATTGGAAGAATGAACTTTTTAACATTTATGAGACAATTAGAAATTTGGACACTAGCTATTTAATTACATTCAGAAATGTTATTAATTATTTCTATGTGATAATAGTACCATAGCTGTATTTTTAAAAAGAGTTCTCATCTTGGGGAGAAGGGGCCAAGATGGTGGTGCAGCATGGAAGTACTCTGATTCTTTCATCCCTGAAATGCAGCTAGATTAGCACCAAACCATTTTGCACATCTAGAAAATTGATCTGAGGATTAACACAATCTGCATAACGTGAGCCACAGAACCCAGCAGGAATTCACCCCAAAAGAAAGAACAGGAAGAAATTACAGCCAGGGACATAACACAGATATAAGCAAGATGTCTGAACTAGAATTTAGAATCATGATAATAAGAATACTAGCTGGGGTTGAAAAAAGCATAGAATCCCTTTTGCAGAGATAAGAGAAGTAAAATCTAGTCAGGACAAAATTAAAAATGCTTTAACTGAGATGCAATCTTGAATGTATGCCATGGCAGCAAGGATGGATGAAGCATAGCAGCAAATCAGTGACATATAAGAGAAAATTATGGAGACTAGTGAAGCAGAAAAAGAGGGAAACTAAGGAGGCAAAAGAGCATGATATAAGAATTTGAGAACTCAGTAACTCATTAAAAAGGAATAACATCCGAACCATAAGAGTCCCAGAAGATGAAGAGAGAGAAAAAGGGGTAGAAGGTTTGTTTGAGCAAATCATAGTGGAAAACTTTCCTAACATGGGGAAAGACATAGACATCAAAATCCAAGAAGCACAGAGAATTCCCATTAGATTCAACAAGAGTTCTCATCTTGGGGTGCCTGGGTGGCTCAGTCAGTTAAGCATCTGATTCTTGGTTTTGGCTCAGGTCATGATCTCGCAGTCTGTGGGATCTAACCTTGCATCAGTCTCTGCACTGACAGTATAGAGCCTGCTGGGATTCTCTCTTTCTCTCTCTCCCTCTCTCTGCCCCTTCCCCACTGACACTTTTTCAAAATAAGTAAATAAACATTAAAAAAAAAAAAACCCCGATGTTTAAACAAAATAAAAAAGTCTTCATCTTTTAGAGCAGTGATTCTCAGTTTTGAGATTTTGCTCTCTAGGACACTTGGCAATGTCTGGGGATGTTTTTGGTTGTCAAAACTGAGGAGAAGGGGTGTTACCGGCCTCTAGTGGGTACAGGCCATAGATGCTGCTAAACATCCTGTAATGCACAGGACAGCTCCTCACAACAAAGACTTATTTGGCCTTCAATATTAACAGTGCTAAGATTGAGAGGCCCTGTTTTAGAGATACATACTGAAATATTTATGGGCAAAATGACACTATAGGTGGTATTTGCTTCAAAATAATGTGTGTTAGAGGAAATGGATGAAGGTCTAGATGCATAGGCTGGTTGATTGTTGCTGGTTGGGGTTCGGTGTGGGTTATGGGGGAATTATTATATTCTAACTCCTTTAGATAAGTTTGAAATTCTCTGTCATAAAAAGTTTTAAAAAACCTTCCCATGAGGTAAATTGCCATCTCTGGGGTCCTACTCTAAGGACCCACTTTAACATTCTCTGGTGACTTTGAACATTTTCTAAACTCATTCACACGGAAGTTGTGAAATAGTTTATTTTTGATGTCTTCCTATCTTTGCCTTCCCTACCACCAGAGGAAAGGTGTGTAGCTTGAGCTTTTCTCACCTATTTCCTTATCTGCAAAACAGGAACATGAATGAATCTCGCTTATTCCCAGGAGCTGCTATGAAGCTCAGGATTCCATATTGGCTAGCATTACCAAATTGTGACATTTTTCTCCCCTTAAGTACAGTCTTTAATTTTGAACGAAAGTCTGCATTTCAGTGTAATTTTAGCTTCATTGAATTAGTTTGGAAGTAATCCCTCCTCTTCAATATTCCAAAAGAATTTATAAAAAATTGATATTATTTCTTCCTCACATGTCAGGTAGAATTCACCTGTAAAGCCATCTGGACCTGGAATTTCCTTCATGGAAAGGTTTTAAACTATAAATTAATTTCTTTAATAGATTTTCAGTTTATCTACTTATTCTTCAGTGAGCTTTGGTAGTTTGTATCTTTCAAAGAATTCATCCATTTCGTCTAAATCATTAAATTTATTGGCATAAAGTTGTTCATAAATTTACCCTATCATCTTAAAATTTTTTTTTAATGTTTATTTATATATTTTGAGAGAGGGAGAGAGAGAGAGACAGTGTGAGTAGGGGAGGGGCAGAGAGATAGGAGAGAGAGAGAGAGAGAGAGAGAGAATCCCAAGTAGGCTCTGCACCACCAGCACAGAGCCCAATGTGGGGCTCGAACTTATGAAACTGTGAGATCATGACCTGAGCCAAGATCTAGAGTGGGATGCTTAAGTGACTGAATTACCCAGATGTCCCCATCGTTTTAATCTTTGTAGAATCTATAGTGATAGTTCCTCTCTCACTTCTTAAATTGGTACTTTGTGTCTGAATTAAAGACTTTTAGGAGACAAAAATCAACAGGAAGATAGAATTCCTTTGTTCACATGAGAAAACCTATTTAAGTTTGAAGTCTTTGCTTTTACACATTTTAATAGAATTGTTTCTAATGCTGAATTCATGCAGCCAGAGGCTTATGGGAAGCAGAAGGGAGATAGTCTGATGAAAATCTGATTTGTAACCAGGCTCTGTCATTATGAAACGAGAAAATGGAGAGGATAGGTTGCCTTGAATTTTTTTTTTTTTTTTTTTTTTTTTAATTCTGAGTTAGCTTCAAAGAATCAGGTAGTTTTGGTCAGGGCCATTGACTCCTACATTCTGGATCTTTTCCAAACCATTCACTTAACCGCCTTATTATTTTAGTAGCATGTGATCCTAAATGATGTCACCATGCTTGTTTACTCCCAAACCCTGGAGATTCTAACAACATGGAGAAACTCAGATAATATTCTATGTCTACTTTTTCCAGGAAGCATTTGGGAGAAGTTTGAAATAGGGGGAAAATCATGGGTTTTAGAGTGAGGCAGATCAAAGTTCAATGTTCGGCTTTGCCATTTACCAGCTGTGGACCCAGGGCAAATTCTGAAAATTCTCTGAACTCTTACTTTCCTCATGTACAAAATGGGGATGAGACCTAATTAATAGTGCTCCTGGGATGTTTAAATGAGATAATAGATGTATCTAGCACATATTTACAACTCTGAGTGGATATCAGAGTGTGGTCCCTAGACTGGTAGCATCAACATCACCTGGAAACTTATTAGAAGTATGAATTCTTGAGCTCTGTCCCAGATCTGAATCAGAAATTCCAGGGGGCAGGGCAGCAATCTATGTTTTAACAAGCCTTCCAGAGGCTTCTGATGACTGGTCAACTTTGAGAACCACTGGACTAGAACATTCTTTGGCAGATGGTAGAATCTCAAGAAATGCTAATTTTCTCTCCTTCTTTATACTTTCTTGATAACCATTCTTCCAGCTTATTCTTGGCTCTCATACTGATTAAACTCCTCAAGAGTCAAAACAGTCTTTCTCTGTGTCTCTTTTTTTCCTTTCTCTTTCCAAAGTTCCTGGTGAGTGTTAGCATTCAGTAGAAACTCAGAGAAAGTTAACTATATTTCCACGTGCCCAATAAGGACAGAAGTGTCCTTGGCTTTACTTATTTATTTGACTTATATAGCACCTTGGCTCAGTTGTGTGTCTGGAAGATGAAGTGTTCAGTGTATGCTGGGAATGAATACCAATCTACCTCAGACACCAGGGATGTTGGGAGTGTAATGTCCTCCTCTCACTGTCAGCCAGGCGCCACTTCAACCCCAATAAACATAAAAGCCAGAGCAATGTCATAGACCATTTGGTCTTGATTAAAGAAGAGATGTAATAAAACCTCATCAATTCACAGGAAGTGGAATGAGAGAGAGGAGGAAAGGCCAATAAATAAATGAAAGGTTGTATGGAAAATGCTTTTGTTTAAAAAATGCAATTTTATTTGCATAGCATTTTTGGTTGAAGAAAGCACTTAAAGCTGAGGCCAGTTAACAACTATCCTGCAGGATTGCTGTGAGAAATGAGCAGTATCATCCCAGGTACATTCTAAGCACAGTGACCTTACTGTTCCCTAAGCACTCAATAAATAATATTATTAAACGATTACTGGTGGTAATAGTAGGTGGTGAGTGGATGTTTATTGGATAAGTGGCTAACTGAATGAGTGGTTAAATGAGTGAATAAACTATCAACTCATGTGATCATCTACTTTTTCCTTAGTTCAAAAGCAAGCTTCCGGGAAAATTATCCAATCAGTAGCTAGTGAGTCCCATAAAACCCACCAAACAAGTACAGTTGAAACTAAAAAAAAAAAAGGCTTTTCATAATAGTCACAAAATAGAAACCACCCAAATGTCCATTAAAAGGTGAATGAATAGGGGTGCCTGGCTGACACAGTTGGTAGAGCATGTGACTCTTGCTCTCAGCGTTGTGAGTTTGAGCCCCATGCTGTGGGTAAAACCTACATAAAAAAAAAAAAAAGATGAATGAATAAAGAAATTGTGGTTCATCCATACAACGGAATACTATTTTTTTTTAATGTTTATTTATTTTAAGACAGTGGGAGAGAGTATATGTGCACAAGTCGGGGAAAGGCAGAAAGAGAGAGAGAGAAAGAAAGAGAGTCCCAAGTAGGCTCTGTGAGCCGAAATTAAGAGTTGGACTCTTTTTTTTAAAATGTTTTTATTGTTTCTTTATTTTTGAGAGAGAGTTGGGGAGGGGCAGAGAGAGAGGGAGACACACAATCCGAAGCAGGCTCCAGGCTCTGAGCTGTCACCACAGAGCCTGATGTGGGGCTTGACCTCATGAACCATAAGATCATGATCTGAGTCAAAGTTGAACACTTAACTGACTGAGCCATTCAGGTACCCCAAGAGTCAGGCCCTTAACTGATTGAGCCACCCAGGCTCAATACTATTCTATACTATATTCTATATATTCTACATATTTCAATACTATTAAAAAATAGTACTCTGTTGTATGGATGAACCACAATTTCTTTATTCATTCATCTTTTTTTTGTGTGTGTAGGTTTTACCCCTAGCATGGGGCTCAAACTCGCAGGGTATGCCTGGGTGGCTCAGTTGGTTAATTGTCTGACATTGGCTCAGGTCATGATCTCGCCATTCCGGAGTTTGAGCCCCGTGTCAGGCTCTGTGCTGACAGCTCAAAGCCTGGAGCCTGTTTCAGATTTTGTATTTCCCTCTCTCTCTATGCCCCTCCTCCCACTCGTTCTCCCTCTCTCTCTCTCAAAAATAAATATTTAAAAAAATAAATGAAAGGAAACAAACTACTGATACACACAACTTGGATGAACTTCAAACACATCATACTGAGAAAAAGAAGCCAGACACAAAAGGTTACATACTGTGTGATTTCATTTCTATCACATTCCAGACAAGGCAGATCTAATCTATAGTCAGAAAACATATCAGTGGTTGCCTGATGCTGGGGTGGGGGTTGGGATTAATTGCAAGGGGACCTGCAGGAACCTTTCAAGGTGATGGAAAAGGTCTATATCTTGACTGTGGTGGTGGTTACAAGAGTGTATACATTTGTCAAAACTCATTGAACTGTGTATTTAAAATGGATGGATTTTATTGTCTCTAAATAATACCTCAACAAAGTTGATTAAAAGAAAAAAGAAAATAGCAACAGTCTTTCCTCCCAAGGCCTGGAAACCACTTGTGGTGCCAGTGTAGATTATGATGGGACCTGCCCATTTTATTCTGCTCTGTCTGGAGAAGCCAGGCCCCATCCAGTCAGGTTCCATTTACCAGAGCTGATCACCTGGGGAGGCCACTGCAGTGGTGTGGGACAATGTGGCCACAAATGAAGTAATTGCTGTAAGCAAATCAGGTATTTCAAGCTTGCTCCTCAGGCCCTCTGTTGTTTTGCTCTTAAACTAGATGTTAACCTCTAATTTCAGCACTGACCTGGCATGTGTCCAAAATGCATTAAACACAATGTTCCAAGCCCTGAGGGAACCATTCAGAGGGCACCAGAGAATCTTAACAAGCTGTCTCACCTTGAAAGGCTATCTTACAAATCGATTTCCAAACTCCTACAATCACAGACATTCTGTATGGCCTGCAACCCCACTGTAGTGTGGGTTTGGTTACCATAGAAGAATCTGGACTGAAGTCTGGGATGAAAGAACAGGCACCATGGAGGGACTGTTCAGAATACCAGCTACCACTCATCATTACATCTGTCTAGATATCATCTCAAATAACATTTCACAATCCAAAGGCAATTATTTGAAGCATGGAGAGAAACACACACAAAATAAATATCACCACCAATCAGCAATTACCACAGATTAACACTTTGGTCTATTTTTTAGGGATACACACACACACACACACACACACACACACACACTTATTTAAAATAAAAATAGGATCTTACTGTACAAATGGTTCTGTTATCTGCCTTTCCACTACTTAATTTAGTGGGAACATTTCCTCACACCATTAAATAGTCTCAATCAACTTTCTATTAGTCAGTTCTTGCTGTGTAACAAGCAACCTCAAAGTCTTAGTATACAGACACAGTAAATTAGTTCTCATGTAGGGGTTTGTGGGTCAGTGTGAATGACTCTGGTCCATATGTCTCCATATGTCTCCTCGTATCCCTAGGATCAGCAGGCTAGTTCCAGCATGTTCTCATGATGATGAGAGAAACACAAGGGGACACACCCAATGGGTACACTTCAAATATCTACCGATTTCATATCTGCTACTATCCCTTTGGATAGAACAAGTCATGTGGGTGAGCCTGAAGTAAAGAGACAAAGAAGTAGACCCCACAGTTTGTGGAGGAATCACAGTTACGTGGCAAAGTGCATGGATACAAGGAGGGAGGTAAACTTGGGGCCAATAACGCAGTCTCCTGCACACCTCATTTTCAATGACTCACGTGGATGCTCACAAATTCATTTATTTACCACACAATACAGCGTTAGGTGTCAGCAACTATTCTAAGTGTTTTATAAATATTTAATTCTCAAAACAGACCTATGAGGTAAGTGCAGTTATGAACCTCACTACACAGATGAGGAAACTGAGGTACAGAGAAGGTTCAACAGTTTGCCCACAGTCATCCAGTCAGTAAGTGGGGAGTGGGCAGCAAGGAAATCCACATCCAGAGTCTGTGCCTGGAAGTGTCGTGTTAGGCTGCCTCCCTTATGATCTGCCCATTTGCCCCCTGCCCCCACTGGACTGAGCACCCAGTGCAGTACCCGGGCCTGGGGGCACTGAGGGTATATTTCTTGAATGAATTTAATCAGTATCTTATCATTATATATTTAATTGGTCCCAGTGCGTTTGGCCAATATAATACTATATGGGCTGAATTGTGTCCTCTCAAAATTCAGATGTTGAAGGTCTAACCGCCAGCACCTCAGAATGTGACTGTATTTGGAGAGAGGGCCTTTAAAGGGCAATTACGTTAAAATGAGGCCATTAGGGTGGGTCCCTGTCCAATCTGCCTGCTTTCCTTATTAAGAAGAGGAAACTTGGACACACAGAGAGACATCAGGGATGCGTGTGCACAGAGGAAAGACCACGTGAGGACACAGCAAGAAGGTAGCCATCTGCAAGCTAAGGACAGAGGCCTCAGAAGAAACCAAATCTGCCGACAATTTGATCTTGGACATCCACTTCTAGAACTACGAGAACATAAATTTGTGTTATTTAAGCCTCCCAGTTTGTGGAATTTTGTTATGGCAGGCCTTACAAACTTGTATGTATGCCACTATGAGGCTACAGGCATCAATGAAGAGAAATCTTTCCTGAGATGACAAAGAGGAGCAAACAGCAGAACTTTGGAGGCCTTTCTGCCCTGCTCAGAAATGCAGAATTGGGGGATGGGTAGGCCTAACCAGGGGTCTATAACTCCCTCTAAATGAGCACTTCATTTCCTTCTGTAGATTCTCTTTAAAAAGGCATGCAAATAATAGGGCAAGATTTATGAATAGAACTTAGAAAATTGCCATCCACAGGCAAGGATTTATAGGAAGTTAAGGGAGATTTTTTGCAGCCCAAACACCCCCTACTTCTCCTGATTCATTCATTCTAACTGATTCATTCATTTGACTAACATTAGGTGTCTGCTATGCTGGGAGCTGTGCTGGGTACTGGGGCCACACCGGTCACAGGACAGGAAGTACCTGCTCCCTCGGGGCACGCCTTCTAGTTCTCCTGAGCAGCTAAAATATTTCAACTTGAAATGTTGAATGGGAGTCGTTAAATAATAGTCAAGTGAATTCCACACTCATAAATTTCACTTTCTCACTGACTCATTCATTCAAAAATCTTTTTATGTATTTATTTATTTTTAAAATGTTCATTTACTTTGAGAGAGAGAGAGAGTGCACCCACACGTGTGGCGGAGGGGCAAAGAGAAGGAGAGAGAGAGAATCCCAAGCAGGCTCCGTGCTGTCAGTGCAGAACCCGACTCGGGTCTCGAACCCGTGAACTGTGAGATCATGACCTGAGCTGAGATCAAGAGTGGCACTCTTAACTGACTCAGCCAGTGGGACACTTGGGTGGCTCAGTCAGTTAAACGTCTTATTCTTGATTTCAGCTCAGATCATGATCTCACAGTTCATGAGATCGAGCCCCATGTTGGGCTCTGTGCTGAAGGTGCAGAGCCTGCTTGGGATTCTCTCTCCCCCTCTCTCGTTGCCTCTCCCTCACTTGTTCTCTCTCAAAAAATACATAGATAAACATAAAAAAAAATCTGTTTAGTGCTTACTAGGTCCCAGGTGCTGCTCTAACCATACGAGATTGTCATTGTCATCTAAGGGCTCAGGTCTAATAGATGACAGATAAACTTATGAACCAACGGCAGTAATGGGAGTGGAGTAGTGGAGTGGTACTGGTGTAGTGCAGGGGACTATGGTCATGCAAGGAATTGTGGTAGCACAGGGGGCTGTGGTAGTTCAGGGACTGAGGCTGTGCAGGGGACTATGGTAGTATGTGGGAACTGTGGTCATGCAGGGGTCTGTGGTAGTACAGAAATCCTGGTCAAGACATGGTCACTCCACTGAAAGCATAAAGACTCTCAGGGCAAGGATATTTGTGCATAGGCTTGAAGGAGACCTGGTGGATGAGATGGGTAAGGAGGATCTTGGTTAAATTGGAGCTAGTTTAAGCAAAAAGGGGGAGTTTTGCAGAGCACCCAGGGGCTGTCCTGGAACCCACAGGAAACAGGGTCTCTCAAGGCCTGAGACCAGGAGTTGGACAGATTCTGGGAACCAAAGTAGAGATTTCATCTGACTTGCCAAAGCTTTGAGGTCTACGTCTCTCCTCTTCTCTTCGCATCTGCCTCCTGCCCCTGCCTCAGTAGAACAGCTTTCTTGATTTTTCTACCTACCCACAACTCCTGAGCTGACCCATCTTTGAATCCAGCAACAGCAAAATGTGACTAATTTATTTTAGGCCCAACAGCACATTCTTGGGAGAAAAAATTCTCATTGACCTGCTGGAGTTGGGTATTCACCCTTGGTCCAGTCAGCTGTGGTCTGGGAAGGGCAGGAGCACTGATAACAATAATGCCTGCAAGGCCCATTTATAAAGGTGGATGAGGGGGTCTCAAGAAGGGGTGAGGCAAGCCACACTGACACCACAGAAAGCATCGTCTACAGGTGCACAGGTGGGGAATCCATTATGGCTTTTAATTTAAAAATCATTCAAGGAAACTGGCAACACGTGAGATGAAGAGTAGCAAATACTACTGGTTCAAGTCAAATTCCCAAACCAACAAGAATAACTAAACACAAAGAATTATACAGTAAAGCTTAGGTAACAAATACCAATGGATTAAGTAATAAAATCTTATGAGATTTTCATAGTCAGTTTAACCAAGAAGGAGGGGGGATTATCAAATTCAGGGGGTCCATCTGGGCCCCAGGAAGGAGTTTGAAAGATGGGAAGAGGAAAAGAACAGAAAAAAGAGAAAATGAAATCTCTGCAGGTAGGGAGGCTATAGCAGAGAGGAATCAGAAGGGTCTGGAATTCCCATTTATGGGGCTTCTATTATCACTATTGATCCTGTGACCTTGCTGCATGTGGCCATCTTAATTGGATAGAAATGATGAGTCAGCTTTTCCAGAGAAGGACATTCCTTTCTCTTTCAGGTCAAGAGTTTCCCAGAAGCCTTTGGGACTGCTAGAATTTCTGTTATGGAATCCAGAAATCCTGATGATTTGAGGGCAGCACCATATATTATGAATACCAGGACATTTAAAAATGGCAGAGAGGCAAAAAGAAAGAAAAGAAAAGAAGAAAAAAGAAAAGGAAAGAAAGAAAGAAAGAAAGAAAAAAAGAAAGAAAGAAAGAAAGGAAGACATAAAACTTCATAAAATATGACTAAAATATACCAAAACATATTATTTTAAAGACAGGTCATCAGAGAAAGGGAAAGATAATGGTGATAATTTTAGCTTGTATTTTCAGTCATTCTTCCAAAGATATTAAAGGAAACCAAATGGGTTATCCCTGAATTCATGTCTTTCAGGGTCTGCCAATGGTGAAGCCGAGACAACTATGAGAAAGAGAAAAAATGACAAAGGGTATGCGACTGCTGTCGCACACTGAAGTGCACTCCTATTGTCTTGGGGGGAGAGCGCTCACCCAATCGAGCTGTGAGGTGAATGAACTAGATGCTTTTTTCATGGAACTTCAGTTTTACCAGAAAGAATGACTGACAGAAAACTTATAATTTAGGCTTGGAGACTGGACAACCATTTTATTGAAT
Organism: Leopardus geoffroyi; assembly: GCF_018350155.1. Classification (NCBI taxonomy): domain Eukaryota; kingdom Metazoa; phylum Chordata; class Mammalia; order Carnivora; family Felidae; genus Leopardus; species Leopardus geoffroyi. Next base: position 129,472,006 of record NC_059333.1, read on the forward strand.
GAAGCAAACCTGTTACTTGAAAAAAAAATTTTAAGGTCTATTTATTTTTGAGAGACACAGAGAGGCAGAGGATGAGTGGGGGAGGGACAGACAGAGAGGGAGACACAGAAACTGAAGCAGGCTCCAGGCTCCCAGCTGTCAGCACAGAGCCAGAAAAAGGGTTCAAACTCACTAACTGTGAGACCATGACCTGAGCTAAAGTTAGATGCTTAACCGACTGAGACCCACAGGCACCCCCAAATCTGTTATTTTAAGGAAAACAAATGACAGCATTTGTTGCCAGTGATAATACTCAGGGTTTAAGTGATAATTAGAATTTTGGAAAACTAGTATCTGCCATTATGAACTTTACATCTTCCCAAATACTTTAAAGACTTTCTGATAATATTGGTGGTGATATTAACACATGTGATTTTTAACATATTGTGTGTAATATGGGCGTTCCTGGCTGGCTCAGTCAGTAGAGCATGTGAATCTTGATGTCTGGGTTGTGAGTTCAAGCCCCACGTTAGGCAGACAGCCTACTTTAAAATAAAATAAAATAAAATAAAATAAAATAAAATAAAATAAAATAAAATAAAATGTTGTGTAATAACATATGTCAACATTTGGAAGATATGCATAGCTCAGTGAATCACCATTTTCTAAATGACCAATGAATGATGTTACAAAATTATGCGTGGGTAAAAGATCCACTCAAAGTACAAAATAAACCAGTGGATTTTAATTTAACAGAATATGAAAAGTTCATTGATATGATTTCAGAAGTTATATTGCAATTAACTTTTAAGAAACTATCACTTGTAGACTTTAGATGTAGTATAAAGAAAAATATCCACAATTATCTGAAAAAATCTATTAAAATATTCCTCTTTTTTCAATCACGTATCTGTGTGATGCTGGGTTTTTTCATGTACTTAAAAACAATTTATCTCACAGATCAAATGCAGAAGCAGAGATGAGAATCTAGCCTGTCTTCTATTTTAAACCAGAAATTAAAGAGATCTATAAAAATGTAAATTTTTTTTTTCATTTTAGAAGATATTATTTTTTATAATAAATGCTTTTTATGTTAATATGTAATGGATCTATTCTTTTTTTTAAGTTTATTTCACTTATTTTGAGAGAGAGAGAGTGCATGTGCAAGCAGAAGCTGGGGGAGGGACAGAGAGAGAGGGAAGGAGAGAGAATCCCAAGTAGGCTCCACACTGCCCCATGTGGGGCTTGATCTCAGGAACCATGAGACTATGACCTGAGCTGAAACCAAGAGTTGGATGCTTAACCAGCTGAGCCACACAGGTGCCCCTAGATCTATTCTTCTTAAAGGAATGGATAAGTATTTTAAATATTTTTCAATTTTAATTTTTAATACAGTAAATATCACTGGATACAGTCTACATAAACAAAACTTTTTGAGTCCTCAATAGTTGTAAGAATGTAAAGGGGAAATCATAAAGAGTGTATGGTTTGAACAAATAGAAGTTTATTTCTTGGGGCAAGTAATAGGCAAGTAACAGTCCAAGGTGGAAAGGTCAGTGGGCGGCTCTCCCACTGTAATTAGTCATTCAGGCTTCTCCTTTGTTATACCAACTCATAGACTCTGGTTAGCATCTGTGTTCTTTTAACACAGGGAAAGAGCAGGGAAGAAAGCCTTTGGGAGGTTTTTTTTTTTACCAGCTTGCAAATGGTACCCATTCGTTCCTCACATTCTATTGGCTAAACTCAGTCACATGATCGTTGTAAACTCCAAAGACGACTGGGACATAGGTCTAGCTTCAGTGCCCAGGGAGAAGAAAGATTTGGGGTGGAGGACTAGCACCAGCATGTGATACCAGGTTATTTCTCATCTACATTATTTCTTATCTAAATTATTTCTGACCTCCCCTTAATCTTTTTATTATTTGTTTATATAATTTAAAACTTGTCATTTGAAATAAGGTAGGCTTACAGGAAGTTGCAAAGATAGTACCAAATCATGTGAACCCTTCCTCCAAAGGAGACTGCTTCTATAGTTGTAGCAACAACAAAGCTAGAAATTGACATTGGTACATTACTGTTAAGTAGACTATAGATCTTATTCAGTTGTTATCATTTTTTAAATCTGCATTCATGTGTGTGCACTTATTTATGTATATCCTTTAATTTTAAAAACTGTCCTATAGTATGTATTTTAATATTTTGAGCTGCCCTAGATCCATTTTTAGAAGTGTGTTATAAATTACAAAGAAATAAAAAGTATCCGGTGAGATATATGTTAATCCTCCTGTTAGGCCAAAATGCATGGGGAGGGAGGGGCTTATTTCTTGCAAATCAGGAGACTTGTACAGCCTGGTGCTGTAGAAAGAACATGAAAATTGGAGGCAGATATAGCTGGGTTCAAATCCAACCTCTACTACATCCCACCTGAATGATTTAGGGTGGGCCACTTAATCTCCTTGAAGCTTTCTCTACTCATCTGCAGCATAATCAAGCATAGTCTTTACTTCACAGAATGCTGTGAGGACAAAGTGAGATCATGCACATAAAAAAATTTATCAAATGTACTCATAATTAGGAACATAAAGTACAGTGCGTGCTGGGGCTTCCCCTCAGAGTAACTAGCAAATTAATGCAGGAGGGGGGATTGCTAACCCGAGCCTCAGGAAAGCAGTGTCACCAGTGAAAATGTAGGTCCCAACATCCTTGGGCATGAGAACCCCTTTCTAACATCAAAATTCCAAGAGGAAAGTCCCTTCTCTCTGCCTTACATCCTTAACTGTGGCAAGCATAGCCTGCCATTGCCAGGGTCTTCAGTTCAGATCTGAGAATTTTGAAATTTGGGGGCTGAAAGGAAAATTTAATGCCATTGAGCAGAGATAACTCAGTTTATAGTTGAGGAAACCAAGACTCAGAAAAGTCAAGGCTGTGGCCAAAATCATACAGGAAATTAGACACCAAGATTGACAGAACCTGGGTGCCTAGGTGACTCAGTCAGCTGAGTGTCAGACTCTTGATTTTGGCTCAGGTGATGATCTCATGGTTGGTGAGTTCAAGTCCAGGGCCGGGCTCTGTGCTGGTGGCGTGGAGCCTGCTTGGGATTCTTTCTCTCTCTCCTCTCTCTCTTCCCCTCCCCTGCTGGTGCACTCTCTCAAAAAACAAATATTAAAAAATAAATTGTCAGATCCTATACCCCCTGCCTGCCAGTTCTGAACTCTTCTCACTATGACGTGACCTGTGTCTTCAGCTGTCCTTTCCTTTTCCTCTCCTTGCTTCCCCTCCTTTTCTAAGCCCCACTTTGAGAGCTTGGGTTTTATAGCTTCTTGGTCTGAACTTCCTTGATTTGAGATCATGCCGACATTCTTTCCTTCCTTCATGCAGGCCTTTATTCATCCATTATCGACCAATTGTTATTTGATGCCCGTGCCAGTCTAGACATTGAGTGTACCACTGGTTATCAGAGGGTCCCAGTGAATGAAGGTTTTTCATTATCAAGACTAGTTCCCAAATGTAGAGGGACAGAGAGCCAGCTCCTCAGTGTCACCTGAGAATATCTAATTATGCACTAGCATCTTTGTTCAGAAGTCATACAGGCATCAGGGTGATTTTAAGTGAACCCAATAGTATATTTACATTGCCTGGTCTGCATTTTATGTCTAGTTTAGCAGCAATTATTATCTACCCAGCCAGCTTGAAATTCACTTTTTCCTCTAGTACGCCGTTAAGGAAACCCAGTGAAAGCCTCACGTTTGATTAATCAAGGAGGAAGTAGGCATACATAGACCTAAGAGTTTGAACTGTCTCATTTTAGCCCCTAGGTTCATGAGTTTTCTGAAGCATGGTTTCATGCCTTTCAGTCTTACAAACTGCTGAAGAAGGACGGAATGTTAAGACTTATTCAAGTCAAAACTGTATAAAATCAAAGCTCTTACCACACTCCATTCTTTTTAGGAAGGAGATACTTTAATATATTTAATGAACCACTGGCATTGTGTTTCTAAACATGTGTTTCCTTTTCATGTTATTTCAGTTGTTAAAGAGACAGATAAAACAGACACGTTTTTTTTTTTTTCTTAAAGATTTATTCTCTTTTGGGTGTAGGCACTATGGGGTGATACAGAGTACAGAGATTTGGAATGAAACTTTGAAATTTTTAAATTTTTTTTTTTTTAACATTTATTTTTGAGACAGGGAGAGACAGAGCATGACAGGGGAGGGTCAGAGAGAGGGAGACACAGAATCTGAAACAGGCTCCAGGCTCTGAGCTGTCAGCACAGAGCCCGACACCGGGCTCAAACTCACAGACCGTGAGATCATGACCTGAGCCGAAGTCGGCCGCTCAACTGACTGAGCCACCCAAGCGCCCCTAAAATTTAAAAAAAAAAAATAAATTTGACCCCAAGATCAAAAGTCTCAAGCTCTACTGACTGAGCCAGTCAGGCACCCCTCAAACTGACAGTTTTTCGACTGAAAATATTTGTATTGGGTGATGTCCCTATCCTGTCCCTACACCTAAGATATTCATTCAAAAATATTAAATGGAATTACAGTGGAGTGCAAGATTTTTCAAGTTTAGGTCAGAGCATATTGATGGGTCATGAACTCTGTTGGGCTGCGACTGGCATTTTAAAAAGTGAAATAAAGTGGGGCCTGGGTGGGTCAGTCTGTTAAGTGTCTGACCTTGGCTCAGGCCATGATCTCTCACGATTCGTAAGTTCAAGCCCCGTGTAGGGCTCTGTGCTGACAGCTCAGAGCCTGGAACCTGTTTCAGATTCTGTGACTCCTTCTCTCTCTGCCCCTCTCCTGCTCATGCTCCATCTCTCTCTCTCTCTCTCTCTCTCTCTCTCTCTCTTTCAAAAGCAAATAAACATAAAGACATAAAATAAAAAATACAAAAGTGAAATAAAACCAAATAAAGTAGAATAGAAACATCAATGTGAATTATGCGTAGAAGGGTAAATATATTGTTACGTGAAACTTTTGATTCAGCTGTATTTGTGTGTGTGTATACTGTATTGTGTTAGAAATTTACTTCTTATTGTGGGTCACCATCAAAAATATTTGGGGGCACCTGAGTGGCTCAGTCAGTTAAGTGTCCGACTTCGCTCAGGTCATGATCTCACAGTTCGTGGGTTTGAGCCCCATGTAGGGCTCTATGCTGAACGCTTGCTCAAAGCCTGGAGCCTGCTTCAGATTCTGTGTCTCCTTCTCTCTCTGCCCCTCCCCCACTTGTGCTCTGCCTCACTCTCAAAAATAAATTAAATGTAATAAAAAAAAATTTTTTTTAATGTTTGAAAACACTGATACAGCAGTTAAGAGTACAGCCTCTGGAGTGAGACAGCATGAGTTCAAATCCTGGCTCCATTATTTTCTAGATGTTTGAATATTTGGCAATTACTTAAAATCTCTGTGAAATGCTGTTATGTTAGGTTATGACCTGGGGCCAGTGCATCCATTAGGACCAGGAGGCACGTGGGCATGACTAGGGCACACAATATTATTAGGACCTTCACTAAGATGCTTTGATTTCTTTTAAAATTAGAAGGAATAAAAATGAACCTTCAGCATTGAAGAAAGTATTTAATTTTTATTTATTTATTTATTTATTTATTTATTTATTGAGGGAGAGAGAGGGCGCAAGTGAGTGAGGGGCAGAGAGAGGAGAGAGAGAGAGAGGGAGAGAGAAGAGGGCTTACCCAAAGAGGGGCTCATGTTTTTTGTTTTTTGTTTTTTTTTTCCCCCACCTGTGGCTCAAGCTCACCCGATGCAGGACTTGAACTCACCAACTGTGAGATCATGTCCTGAGCCGAAATCAGATGCTTAACCGACTGAGCCACCCAGGTGCCCCTGAGGAAACTATTTTATCTTTTTTCTTCTATCATTAAAAACATAAACTTTGGGGGGCCCACAAAAATCTGCTATGGTTGGAGGGGCCCTCCAAAGAATAAAAAGTATCTAGGGCAATGAAAGTCATAATGCAATTATGAACTGACCTGATTAGGTGGGGTGACCAACTTGCCCCTGTTTTTTGTTTTTTAAAGTTTATTTATTTATTTTGAGAGAGAGAACGGGAAGGGCAGAGAGAGAGAAAGAGAGAGAATTGAAAGCAGACTCTGCACTATCAGCGCAGAGCCTGATGCAGGGCTTGAACTCACAAACCATGAGATCATGATCTGAGCCTATATCAAGAATCAGACGCCTAACTGACTGAGCCACCCAAGTGCTCCAACTTGTCCCTGTTTTAAACTGAAAGTCCATGTACTAGGAGCCCCCTCAGCCAGTGTGTGTGTGTGTGTGGGGGGGGGGGGGAGGGGGTGGTACATCAGCCACCCTGCTGATAAGCTTGTTGTAAGGGTGAAGTTAGATGACTGTTGACAAAGCATGGCAGACGCCTGGCACATCAGGGTCTAACAAATGCTTTAACATGTGTTGGGCACGTTGTTGGCCTTTGAGAATTTTAAGGTGAACCAGATACCCAGGCCAGCTGTTGAGAAGCAGTAGAACATAGTGACTGAGTGTGAACTCGGGAGCCAGACGACCTCAGTTTACACCCCAGCCCTGCTATTTATCACCTTTGTGGTTTGGGGTGAGTTTCTCGGTCTTTCTGTGCCTTAGACTCCTTACCTCTAAGATGGCTATGGTCGTACTCATACCTACTTCAGTGGAAAGTTGTGAATATTAAATGAATTGGTGCTTTAAAAATACTTAGAACAGTGTCTGGCATATGATAAGCATTCAGTAAGTCTTAGCTTTGAGTTGTTATAACAAATTACTACAGGTTGGGTGGCTTAAACAACTGAAATTTATTTTCTCACAGTTTTGGAGACTGGAAGTCCAAGATCAAGGTTTGCAGGGTTCACTTCATGGTTAGGGCTCTCCCTGGCTGGCAGATGGCCGCCTTCTCGCTGTGCCCTCACACGGTGCATAGAGAGTGAGGAATGGCAAGCTTTTCTATACATACTAATGACCAGAACTGAGTCATGTGCCCGACCTTAGATCACTCCCTGGCAAAAGACAACGGGGTCACCGTGATTGGTTTAGCCTGCTCATGATTCCCACCCCCCCCCCCTCCCCGATACGATCGGTCTTAATGTTAGCAAGTAGGAAGAGGAGAAAGGCTGGGGTAGGCTCTGACAGTGTGCCATGGGGGCTCACAGTCTACTGGGAAGTCCAACAAAACACCAGCAGGTAATGCAAAGTGAAAAAGGTGGCACTCATGATACAGAGATGAAGGGTGGGGGATACTTCAAGGATGTGACAGGCATGTGAGCTGGGTCTTGAGGCTTATGGAAGATTTCTTCGGGCAAAGAAGCAGGGCAGAGAAGAAGAAACATCACAAGGAAGTGTGAGGAACCAGGAAGAGCACAGGGGAGTCAGGGACCCACGGAAGTGTGCTGGAAAGGAGACTTCCAGAGGCAGAAGTGGGTGATGAGTGATAGGAAACAAAGCAGGGGAAGGGGAGTGAGCCCAGACCACGGAAGCCTTGAAAACTAGGTTAGGGAGATTGGATTTGATCCTGAGAGCAGTTGGGAGCCTTTGATCTTTTGAAGCAGGGGAGTGGCTGATTAGCTGAGCATCCAGAGAAAGCCCATATTTCTCAGTCTCGAGTACACAATTTCCAGGGTGGTGCGGCTGGTGGTGGAGACTTTGGTGATGTGGCAGGGGTGGTGTGGTGGTGGTGGCCGGGGCTTTTGAAGCCACAGGGTAAATGGGTGCATCTTCTACGCAACTGAATGGTGAGGAGAGAGAAAGTTAAGAAATGTATCCAGCAAGCAACTTAAATTGGGAAGAATGTTTCCAAATCTTTTTTCCTGGATGGTTTCAAGTTAGAGTTGGCCAAAAGAGGAACCTGCATAAAATTTGGGAGATGGAAGAGAAGCCGCAGCCATGGCTTTTAGACTGTCAACGTGGTTAAATGCAGCGACAGATGAAGTGCCAGCGGGTTCCTCTTGTCCTGGTCTTCCTATACTCTGAGAGCAGCTCATCTATCCAAGTGCTGACCCTGAAGACCAACGGCAGCCCCAGGCCCGTCACCAGATGCTTGGCTGTGGACCTCCCACAGCCGACAGAAGCAATAGCTCCTTAAAGATTTCTTTACCCGCTTCCCCTTTGCATCCCACTTTGGCAGCGGATGGTGCTTCTCAGATGGACAGGCTGGTGACTCTCTGATCTCACTCTTCCTCTCCAACCTGCACTTCCCAGCTCCTCCTATCACTGCGTAAGGTCTAATTCCAAGTCCCTTATTCCTGAGTTCATTGTGGTTCCGCTTCTCCAACTGAACCTGAGTTGATACACATCATTTCCTTTTGACGCCGCACTCAGCCCTGGGGAAAGGGAGGTTTTGATAGGAAATAAAAAGAAGAAGTAATCTTAAAGCTGTGGCAATATTGGAGAAGGTGAACCTGCACAGGACATAGCGGGCAGTTGTAAGCCCAGACAGCACTGAGGACCCTCAGGGGCTTGGGGATCTAAAGGCCATGGAAAGGAGAGAGTGTCAAAGGAAGAATGGTTTCTGCTTCCTGCTTTCACCAGGACCTGCCTCTGATGACAGCTTACTCAGTCTGTTCTGGCTGTCAACATGGTTTGTTGAACAATGGCTTATAACAGATGATGCTTTCATCCCCAGGAGAGAAACACAATCAGAGAAAATGTACAAAGGCAGGAGCAGTGGAAAATAGAACACTGAATAAGAAGAAAATCACACAATGGATTCATGAATCTAGACAGAAATTTTAGGAATGACTTTTGTGGCACTGGCTTTATAAAACATCTTGCTATATCGTCTTCATATTTGGGATCATAGAAGAAATAGTTATAAATAGATCTCTCCTTATTTTTCGTTGAAGCTATTACTGAGGGGGCGCCTGGGTGGCTCAGTTGATTAAACGTCCAACTTTGGCTCAGGTCATGATTTTATGGTTCATGAGTTTGAACCCGGAGTCGAGCTCTGTGTGGACAGCTTAGAGCCTGGAGCCTACTTTGGATTCTGTGCCTCCCTCTCTCTCTGCCACTCTCCCTGCTTGCAGCCTCTCTCTTTGTCTCTCTCTCAAAACTAAATAAACATTAAAAAAAAAAAAAACCATTACTGAGAATATCATCTCTTCCACTGTTAATGGTCCTATACATACAGATCCACGTAAAAATTGTCTTTTCAGTGTTCAAAAATAGGAGGTAATTTTGAGTCTTCCAATAGTCTGGAAAACATTTTTAAGGCAAAGAAAATATGACATGTATTTTATTTTCCTTTTTTTCACTGGCTGCCAGAAAACTCAGAGATATGTTTTCTCCTTGGATGCAGAAGTGTTCTTTAATCTGAGTTTGTATTATCATTCTGTACTTGGTTCCTTTGAGAATCCGTAATGCCCTTTGAAAAATTTCTTTGTGGATGCTTGAGGCAATTTTGTCTTTATTGAATTTGTTAAAGGTCATCCCTCTTGCCTTCTCCTTGGGTTTTAGAGACAACCTAGAGAGGAAATTCTTTATTTTGGATACTTGACATCATTCCTTTCCATTCCACCTGAGAAACTAACATGATTCTTGACTGACAGGAAGACAAAGGAGAAGGTGGAGGCCATATTTCCGGTTTGGACCCAAATGAAATTATCCTTACACATGGATTATAGCCATGCGTGTGGTTATTTTTGTCATGAAATACAGTTAGGATATGGAACACCTTTAGGATTGCTCATTTGTGTGAAACTGTTAGAAAAAGCTTAGTACTTTGCCTCTAAGCAGTCAGTAAAGAGTTTCCAGAGTTATAGGATGAATGTTCTTGTAGGTTACTATAGAGACCATGGCTTGTCCTATTGGCTCCCTCAGCTTTTTCATTTTTAGGTAATGATCCAGTTACTCAAACAACAGTAAAAAACAAGCAAACAAATAAACCTCCAAACAACACACACACACACACACACACACACACACACATACACACAAGAATAGTTTTCCAATAGAGTCATATATAGGTGACTATATTCTTTCCCAACTTTTTGAAAATGTGGTTATATAATTTGTAATTAAAAATTAAATTTATAAAGAAAAGTTTGTTATGACAACAAACTGAATTCACATTTGTAAGGTTAAAGTCCATAAATTTAATCACGCAATTCTATCTTCAGGCTCCACAAAAGTGGATTAGAATCAACATGGGTAATTTAATCTGAAGCTCTGAGGGGAATTCAAACTGGTTCCAGATAATGGGAAAACAATACATGTCAAGGAAAATTCAATCTCACTTCATTAGAGAGATGAAGGACGTGGGTAGCACCGTTCAGCTTAACCATCAGTAAAATGATGAGATGCAATGTAAGCATATCATCGCAAACCCCTAGTTCACATGTACCATGTATGTGCAAAGGCACATGCACACAATGTAAGCGCCACGACAGCAAGTTCTTTCTCTGTGGCGCCACCAAAGATCGCTGTCTTGCAGTGGTAGGCACTCAAATATATGTCGAATAAGTAATTTGAAAATAAATGATAGAGAAAGATATCTGTATAGAAGAAAATACCACCCACACAGGGGTTATTCTCCATAAGTGCGTTGCACTAGGAGAACATACAGAATATTAATTACATACAATAAGACCTATGAGATGATAAGCTAAGACAACAAAATGGGTTGGAGAGGATACTGCAGGACTAAAGAAAAGTTAACGCTATTAGACATGAAATAAATAAACAATGCGGTCATGAACTGACATGACTGGCAGTCAAATGTTGGAGGCGAGGTTTGAGAGAATGCAGAGAAAAGAGAGAAAAAGACTTTAAAAACTAGAGAGACAATGACAGACATAGAGAAGAGCAAAGGCAATCCTTTGATGGCTTTGAAGTAGAGACTCTAACAAACGGAACAGAAAGAACACTCAGAGATATAACCCAAAAACGTTGCCTTGAGATGAAAGGAGAATAGAATTTTCAGGCAAAGAGGGCATATCATACACTTGGGAAAACTGATTAAACATGATGGCAATCAAAGCGCATCTACCCTCTGGTTTCTTTAACAACTTGAAAAATGAAGAAAAGCTACTCAGGTGTCCAGGAAGAAGCAGGTAGGGTAAAGCGTGAGGCTGGCCTCAGACTTTTTCACAGCAATAGTCAAAGCCAAGAGATGATGAGGCCATGCCTGCCAAGTGCTGAGGGAAACCAAATGTGACCCAGGAGCATTGTACTTAGTCAAATTCTTATTAAAATATAGCAGAGACAGTCGGACATGTTCACACCTGAGAAAAGTCAGGAAGTGGAGCATACATCAGCCATCAGCCTTTTTTGGAAAACTACTTAAAGATAAATCCATTCAACCAAGAGATGAAAGAAAATAAAGAGCTCAGGAACTACAATATTGTGGTAAAAGTACTCATGTTCATTTAAATGTAAGGGAACGTCTTTTCATGTGTCTGTTAGCCATCTGGATGTCTTCTTTGGAAAAGTGTCTATTTATGTCTTCTGCCCATTTCTTCATGGGATTATTCATTTTTTGAGTGTTGAGTTAGGTAAGTGCTTTATAGATTTTGGATACTAACCCTTTATCTGTTATGTTATTTGTAAATATCTTCTCTCTTTCCATTGGTTGTCTTTTAGTTTTGTTGATTGTTTCCCTTGCTGTGCAGAAGATTTTTATCCTGAGGAGGTCCCAATAGTTCAATTTTGCTTTTATTTCCCTTGCCTAGAGGTTGTTGTCTGTTTTCTCCTATAGGATTTTGAACATCATTCATCATCAGGGAAATACAAATCAAAACCACAATGAGATACCACCTCATACCTGTCAAAAAGGCTAAAATGAACAACTCAGGAAACAATAGATGTTGGCAAGGATGCAGAGAAAGGGGAACCTTTTTGTGTTGTTGGTGGGAATGCCACTCTGGAAAACAGTGTGGAGATTCCTCAAAAAATTAAAAATAGAACCACTGTACGATCCAGCAATTATGCTACTAGGTATTTATCCAAAGGATACAAAAATGTTCATTCGAAGGGGCACATGCACCTCAATGTTTACAGCAGCATTATCAGCAATAGCCTAAAGTTTGGAAAGAGCCCAAAATGTCCATCGACTGATGAATGGATCAAGAAGATGTGGTATATATACAATGGAATAATACTCAGCCATCAAGAAGAATGAAGTCCATGGGGCGCCTGGGTGGCGCAGTCGGTTAAGCGTCCGACTTCAGCCAGGTCACGATCTCGCGGTCCGTGGGTTCGAGCCCCGCATCGGGCTCTGGGCTGATGGCTCAGAGCCTGGAGCCTGTTTCCGATTCTGTGTCTCCCTCTCTCTCTGCCCCTCCCCCGTTCATGCTCTGTCTCTTTCTGTCCCAAAAATAAATAAAAACGTTGAGAAAAAAAAAAAAATTAAAAAAAAAAAAAAAAAAAGAATGAAGTCCTGCCATTTGGAACTATGTGGATGGAACTAGAGTGTATTATGCTACACGAAATTAGTCAGAGAAAGACAAATATCACATGATTTCATTCATCTCTGGAATTTAAGAAATAAAACAGATGAACATAGGGGAAGGGAAGCAAAAATAAGATAAAAACAGAGAGGGAGGCAAACCATAAGCGATTCTTAAATACAGAGAACTGAGGGTTGCTAGAGGGGAGGTAATTGGGGGGATGGGTTAAATAGGTGATGGGCATTAAGGAAGGCACTTGTTCAGATGAGCACTGGGGGTCATATGTAAGAGAGGAATCAGGATTCTACTCCTGAAGCCAAGACTACACTGTAGTTAATTAACTTGAATTTAAATTAAAAAAAAAGAAGAAAAAAATAAATGTAGGGGGACCAAGTCTAAATCATAAAAGGAATTATGGTTGCAGAAAGGAATGGGAATACTATAAATCTTGATAAAGTAAAAATGATGTGAGCAAGAAAAAAAAAGGAGCATTAAGAGGGAAAGAAGAAAAAAAAGTGTAGCTGTGTTAATAATTACATGTGTTCTACTACAGGGACAAGTGATACTATATATAAAACAAACACGTATTTAAAAGTAATATATAATATTCCAACCTCTTAACAGTTTTTATTATCTTTATTTATTTATTTTTAACGCTGGGCCCAAAAGAATCCTATAGCAACTAATAGTTCTTGAGGTGAAGAAAGCATTTATCAAAAGTTCAGTATTTCTTTCAATATCATTTTTTTAAGTTCATGTGGAATTAAACTAAAACCTCAGTTTGTTTTTTTTTTTTTCTTTTCAAGAAAGCAGCTTGTGTAGCTTGAGCCTAATCACATATAATTTGTTCCGGGTGCCTCTCTTTAACAGATCTCTTTTGATCAATACTTCTCACCCACTGTGGGCATAGACAGAGGGCTGGAAAAATGATCACCAAACCCTAGCGCAGGGTATTTCTGCAGGGTGAGATTTTAAGTGATTTACTGTTTCTTATTTGAACTTTCTGGTGTGGCTTAAGATTTCTATAATAAGAAGGCTTTTAGATTTTTGTTTAAAATTTTTGTTAGTGTTTATTCTTTTTGAGAGAGACAGAGAGAGAGAAAGACAGAGTGTGAACAGGGGAGGGGTAGAGAGAGAGAGGCAGATACAGAACCTGAAGCAGGCTCCAGGCTCTGAGCTGTCAGCCCAGAGCCCAATGAGGGGCTCAAACTCATGAACTGCAAGATCATGACCTGAGCCAAAGTCAGATGCTTAACCGATTGAGCCACCCAGGGGCTCCTAGATTTATATTTTTAAATAATTGTGAACCAACAGAAAAGCTGCAAGGATGGTACAAAGAATTTCCATATTCCTTATCTAGATTTCACAAATACTAATATCTTACCACATTTGCTTTATCATTCTGAGTGTGTGCACGTGTGTGTGTATTTCTTTTTTCTTGGGAACCATTTGGGAATAGGTTGTAGACAGGATGGTTTCTTTACTCCTACATACCCCAGGTGTAAAAGCAAACATATTCTTGGATAGCTAGAGTACAATTATAAAAATCAGAAAGTAAACACTGATACAATAGTGTTATCTAACCTACAGACCTTATTAAAATTTTGTAAATTGTCCCAAATATGTCCTTTATGGAAAAAAGAAAAATTTTGGCTTGGGATACAACCCAGGTGTGTGGGTTACATTCAGGTGTCATGTCTCTTAAGTTCTCTTTCATCTGAACAATCCCTCTGTCTTTCCTTGTCTTTTATAAACTTGACATTTTTAGAGCATATAGGTCAGTGATTTCACAGACTGTCCCTCGATTTGAGTTTGTCTGATGTTTTCTCATGATTAGGTTTGGACCATGCATTTTTTTGGTGGGAATAGCATAGGACAGACATTTGTCCCTCCCAGTGTATCATCAGGAGGCACACGATAACCATATGGCTCATTCTTGGAGCATGTATTGTTCTATCAAAAATAATAAGGGCATGGATTATAAACAAAAATAAAATTAAGGGCTATCTTAATGTTGCTCAAGTGACAATGTTAGAAGAGTGACCTGACATGTACGTTAGGGTCAACTAAAGCAGCCACCTGTTTGGAAGGAGTCTCCTATGTAAGGAGACCTCCTCCATTATGGTGTCTGTAGCTTCTATGTGAACCCCTACGAGGCCAGCTTGTGCAACTTCCTGATACAGTTGTCTGTGTGACCCGAGTTTTGGCACTGAGCAGAAGGCACACTCTACCTGGCTGCTTTGAGTAGGGCCCGATAAATGGGTTATGAACAAAGGTACAGGGTGCAGAGATCATATAAGGTGGTGCAGTATCCCAGCCTGGGAACAATGGGGCACTGTCACACCTCTAGGTTTGGGAAGGTGAGTGGAAGGAGCCAGTCGTAGACTCAGAAAGACAGAGTTGGGTGAAGAGGGCTGCCTGATGAGGTGAAAGCTTTAGTTAGGTAGGGGGCCAGCCTGTGGTAATGGTGCAGGGAGGGCAGGGGATAAATACCCTGGCCTCACTCTCTTCCCTGTCATTCTCCTGTGGTGTCCCCTATTGCTCCCTCGTGCTGGCATACACTGGAGTTTACAGGGAAGCGAGCCATTTGCACAGTGCCCACAGATCTGCCTTCCAGGCGCAGAGTAGGTGGCCTGAAGCTGCCTGTGCAGCCCACCAGATCCAGGGAACGCGGGGAACCCAGGGGCTGCTCATCAATGGAGAACGGTTGTCAGCAATGGCGGGCATAGCCTTTCTCAGACTCTGGGGGACTTCACTGCGATCCTCCCACTGTGGCTCGCGGGGTTCTAAACAGCGTCTCTCTCTGCAGCAGATACTTGCAACATCACTGGGCGCGCTGGTCACAAAGCCCAGGGGCAGGGCGGCCTACACAGAAAGCCTGCCTATCTGAGCCTCCTACAGATCCCTGTCTTGCTCTAGTCCCTCCACGAGTGCATCCTGATATAAATATTCAAACAAACAAATAGGGGAGAAAGGAAAACTCTTTCTTCCAGGAGAAGGTCACCTGGAAACGTAGAAGTGATGGAATTGAAAAATCACCATTGGGCAACTGTAATAGTAATAAATGCTCCAGGCAAGAATCATCAATTGATATGCAACCTGAAACCAGTGGGGGAAAGTTTGAAGACTCACAGAATATTTACATGGTCTCAAAGTATCTTCCCATGAGATGTTCACCAATGACAAAGGGGGAAACAGTAACTGCAGTGGAGAAGCTTGACTCGCGCCACCTTGACCAACTGATGAAAGTTAACAACACCAGCAATGGGACATAATAATATGATGTGCCTCCTCATCAGTTTTATGGTATTCTAACCTAAAGTATACAGCCTGAATTTAATCTTGAGGAGATAGCAGACAAACCCAAATTGAGGGACAAATTTCCGTTGGTATGTGTTGAATTGTGTTCTCCCAAAATATATGTTGAAATCCTAATCCCTCAGAATGTGACCCTATTTGGAAATAGGGTCATTGCTGATGTAAGTGTTAAGATGAGGAGAAAAAACACGCACAAAAAAAGAGGAGAAAAACCAAGGACAGACAGAGGGGAGAATGTCCGTGAAAACAGAGGCCGAGAGTGAAGTGCCCCAGATACAAACCAAGGAACACCAAGGATTTCCAGCCACCACCAGAAGCTGGGAATAAGCAAGGAAGGATCCTCCCCTACAGGTTTTAGAGGAAGTGTGGCCCTGCTGACACCTTGATGTTGGATTTCTAGCCTCCAGAACAGTGAAACAATACATTTCTGTTGTTTTCGGTCACCCAGTGTGTGGTAATTTCTTACAGCAGTCTTAGGAAATGAATGTGCTTGTTAAAATGTCAGTGTCATGAAACACAGATGGAAATACTGAGGACTTTTTCAGATTTCAGTAAACTAAAGAGACATGACTAGTCAATATAATCCATGATATGGGATTTTCTTTTGTTCTAAAGGACATTATTAGGACAACTGATAAAAACTGAAGAAGGTCTTCAGATTGGATGATAGTATTGTCACCAATGTTAATTTCTTTTCTTTCTTTTGGTTTTAAAAACAAATTTTTAATTTAAATCTTTATTATTATTAATTTTTTAAGAGAGAATGTGAGCAGGGGAAGGGCATAGAGAAAGAGGGAGAGAGAGAGACAGAGAGAAGCTTAAGCAGGCGTCATGCTCAGTGTGGAGCCTACTTGGGGTTCATGACCTGCCCAGAAATCAAGAGTTGGATGCTCAGGGTACCTGGGTGGCTCAGTTGGTTGAGCATCCAACTTCAGCTCAGGTCATGATCTTGTGTTCATGGGTTTGAGCCCCGCATCAGTCTCTCCTGGAACCTGCTTTGGATTCTGTGTCTCCCTCTCTTTCCCTCTCCCTCCCCTACTCATGCTCTCTCTCTCTGACTCTCAAAAAATAAAATAAGACATTAAAAAAAAAAAAGAGTAGGATGCTCAACTGACTGCACCATTCAGGCTCCCCTTAAATAATCATTTTTAACAAACTTATTACACAAGTGAACTTACTACCAGGTGAAATTAAAACAGATATCTGTGCCACATCATTAATTAATTGCTTTTTTTTAATCATTGGAAATTTCCATTTTAAATTAAATCACTTCTTCAAATTTTAGGAAATGAGAAGTATCTCCTTTTTATTATTTTATTATTTTTAAAAATATAATTTATTGTCAAGTTAGCTAACATACAGTGTATGTAGTTGTACTGTAGTTATTTAAGACAGTTCCTTTTTTTAAAGACATATTCATTTATTAATAAAAATAGGGGTAAAGAAACGTTATGCCTGTAACTGACTTTTAAACAGTTTAGAAATTCCATCAAACTATTTTGGGGATATTGACAAACTGATTCTAAAGTTTAAGGCAAAAGGCCCAGAATGGGCAACATGATGATGAAGAAGCAGAACAAAGTTACAGGATTGACATGACCCATCTTCAAGACTTACTATAAAGCTACAGAAATCAAAATAGTGTGCTTTGTGAAAGAATAGACAGCATATAAAGACGGTATAGTAAAGGACTCTTATCCGCAATATAGAAAAGACTCTTAAAACCAGCAGGAAGACAACCACCCAATTAAAACACAGGCAAAAGATCTGAGCAGACACCTCACCAAAGAGGATATACAGGTGGCAAATAAGCACATGGACACGTGCTCAACATCATACGCTATTAGGGTATTACAAATTAAAACAACAGTTGATGTACCACTGTATCAGAATGGCTAAAATCCCCAAAACTGAAAGAGCAAACACGGACGAGGTTGCAGAGTGCTAGAACTCTCATTCGTTGTCGGTAGGGAACGCAAACGGTACTTTGCGCTGACACTTCCGGTTCAGAAGACAGTTTGGCAATTTGCTACGAAGCTAAACATAGTGTTACACTAAGATCCAGCAATCACACTCCTAGGTATTTACTAAAATAAGCTGAAAATACCTTTTTGTCCACACAAAACCTGCACCCAGATGTGTATGGCAGCTTTATTCATCATTGCCCCAAATTGAAAGCAACCCAAATCGCCCTTCAACATCATTGTTGAATTTATCAACAAATTGGTGTCTCATATCTCGTCCATACAATGAGGTATTCTTGAATAATAGAAGCAGAGGAGCTATCAAGCCACAAAAAGACTTGCAGGAACTTTAAATCATATTGCTAAGTGAAAGAAGGCAATCTGAGAAGGCTACCTACTTCATGTTTCCAATTATATGACATTCTGGAAAAAGCAACACTATAAAAAGTGAAAAGATCATGGTTGCCAGGGGTTCAAAAAAGAGGGGAAGGGTGAATAGAGGATTTTTAGGGCAGGGGCACTATTCTAGTGACACTGTATGGTGGATACAGGACATTAGGCATTTATCAAGACCCACTGAATGTACAACACAAAGACTGAACCCTAATGTGAGTTATGGACTTTAGTTAATGATGTGTCAGTATTGGTTCGCTGATTGTAATAAGTGTACCTCACTGATGTACGTAGTTAATAATAGAGGAAAATGTGTGGCAGAGGGAGTAAGTGGGAACTCTGTAAATCTGTCAGCTTTTCTGTAAATCTAAAACCATTCTAAAGAATAAAGTCTACCCATTAGAACTTATTACTCAATTTAATGAATTTTAAATATTAACTTTTAAATTTTTTTGTCTCAATGTTTGCCAGTCAAAACTTCTTTTTTTTTTAAATTAAATTTTGTTTAACGTTTATTTCTTTTTGAGAGAGAGACAGAGCATGAGCAGGGGAGGGGCAGAGAGAGAGGAAGACACAGAAGCTGAAGCAGGCTCCAGGCTCTAAGCTGTCAGCAGAGAGCGTGACACAGCTCGAACTCACAAGCTGAGAGATCATGACCTGAGCTGAGGTCAGATGCTTAACCGACTGAGCCACCCAGGCACCCCAGCTAGTCAAAATTTCTAAAGCTAGATAAGTATATAAGACATTTACATGCTTTAACTTTAAAATAATTTTTTTCTAAGTTTGTAGCATTTATACTTCTGAAGTTAATAAAGTTTAAAACTGCATTAAGAATCTATCTAGAATGTTAATATTTGTGAAATCTGAGCAAATGGTATAATGGAATTCTTTGACTATTCTTTCAACTCTTCTGTATCTGAAATTATGTTAAAAGAAAAAAGAAAAAAACCTCAAACCCAAAACCTTGTAGTCTTCTGAGTTACTAGTTCTCAGCCCAAATTGATTTGTATTGCTTCTGAAAATCAAGCTCTGTGCCTCTTCCCTCATGGTGACTGGTGTAAATTACAACCCACACTACTCACTTTAGAACATCTATCCCAACGAACCCCAGAGGCTTTACCCATGTGGCAGTGTTCTGAGTGTTCTCAGGGCTTACCTTCCATCCTCTGGCATGCCTTCCTAAGTAAGGCATCTACTTGCTAGTTAGTTCCTTCGGGCCCACCAGGTCCAATTAGCATGATGAAAACATGAAATGGATCAGCTAGGTGTGCCGGGGTCCTTCTAGACTACATTATGAGCAGGTGCAGGAGAGTTGACATAGCCTGAGGCAATACAGTAAAGGTATACTGTTGTCCCTGTAGAAGAACATGGGGAGAAAAGCATTGGCTAGGTCAATGTAAAAAATGTCACCTCTGTTGGGGTGCCTGGGTGGCTCGGTTGGTTAAGCGTCTGACTTTGGTTCAGGTCATGATCTCACGGTTCGTGAGTTGGAGCCTCACGTCAGGCTCTGTGCTGAGAGCTCGGAGCCTGGAGCCTGCTTCGGATTCTGTGTTTCCCTCTCTCTCTGCTCCTCCTCTGCTCATGCTCTCTCTCTCTCTCTCTCTCTCTCTCTCTCTGTCTCTCAAAAATAAAATAAACATTAAAAAAATTTTTTTAAAAATGCCACCTCTGCAATCTTGCTGTGATTCACGTCACCATTTGATTACTCTGTGATAATCTGCAATTATTCTCTGTGACCCAGCTGATTTGTACCCTGACTAAATGGGTGAGCTAATCGTGGATATGGTAGCAATCACCACCCTGCCTCTTCAGGTCTCTGGTGGTAGCATTCAGCTCTCATGAGGGCAGAGGAAGACATTTGTAAGAGGCTGGTACACCGTAGGAGCTTGACGAATAGTCATCACCATCCTCATTGTTGTTATTGTGTCAGCCAGGTCAGGGCCAAAATCTATGTTACCATTTTCCCTTTCTAAAGTACCAAATTTCATTGATCATCCATCCTAAGAGCACATTATCTCACACTTGAACATTTCTGAAACTAGAACATGGTAACAGCTGGTGGTGTGTTATTGCTGTCCAGTGGGATTCAAACTGGGTTTGTTCATAGAGAATTTTTGTTTGTTCTTGGAAGTGGAGGCAGATTACCTGAAGCCAATGAAACTACAGCCTCAGGGTCCCTCCCTCACGTGTCTCTTCCAAAGTCCTGCAAGGGCCCTAGTCGCAGCTTCATACGATCATATGTTTTTGTAAAATTTGCAAGAATAAGATATTTTGTATTCATTTTCCTAAAGATGGCCCCAAATTCTATAAGCTTTGGGCTCTGCCCCTGCCAGTGAATTCAATAATATGAGACCTCAATCTGAGGGTTTTGAACAGCACAAATGGTCCCACAGTCTGCATGAGAACCAACTTGGGGTTCAAATGATTAGGGAAGATATTTTCCTTCCCTCCACCCAGGGGCAGAGTTGAAACATGCAACTTCCCTTGCTGCCCCACTCTGCATGTTCCTTTCCTGCTATCTCTTTTCTGTAAATTTGTCATTTCCTCCTCTACCGAGGTCTTTAGTGTCTCAGCTGTATCTGGGGTCTCCTACTAGACTTCTGTTTGAAGTAGTTTTATTTCTAATTTTTGAAAATATTTTTATTTATTTTTGAGAGAGAGCAAGTGAGCACGACTGGGGGAGGGGCAGAGAGAAAGGGAGATACAGAATCTGAAGCAGGCTCCAGGCTCTGAGCTGTCAGCACAGAGTTTCACATGGGGCTTGAAACCATGAACCGTGAGATCATGACCTGAGCTGAACTCAGATACTTAACTGACTGAGCCACCAAGACGCCCCGATGAAGTGGTTTTATTTCTTAGTGTTACTCGCAGTGATGGTGCATCTTATAATCAATGATGCCTTAAGTTCCATGAACATAATATATAATGGGACCCTCAAGCTGGGACCAGTTGGGACAAGTAGGCTAGTGTTGGACCACACTACCCGCTGGATGTCCCTCTTGTACTCTGGGGAGATTAGCCTACAGTGACTACTGATAACTCAGGAGTTTCTTAAAACTCAGGAAATACTTAGGGACTTTGAAACAGATGCCTGGTCATATGCCCTGACTGGCATAGGGCTGAGGGCAGAATGTGAATACAGTCCAAATATGGGGTTCACATCTGTTTGAGGAACTTAAATGGTTGGAGTGAGTCCTGATAAGGCTGGATTGAGAGACTATGGAACCTTGGAGAGAAAATCACTACAAGGGAAAGAAGAGACTGGTAGAATGATGCAGCTGAGCAAGAGGGGGCCAGTGGTGAGATCATGGCGGCCAATTTTGATTCAGCTCACCCTCTCCAGGGCTTGTGTGTTAGGGGGCCAAGGAAAGGAGAGGGATGTGGCATGAAACAAAAGACCTGTCATAGGAGGCTCAAGAGCTCTGACAAAGGGACTCCTTCCAAAGGAGTTGGTTATGAGAGGCAGTTCCGTGGAGTGGAGGGCTACCTGAGCCACGTAGGAGGCATGTGTAACAGTCGGAGTGGCAGCCATTCTATTTACACCTGCCTAGGATACTCTGGGACACGCCCCTACCAAGCACTTCTCACATTGCTGAGGAGGTGAAAGCAGGACTTCCCACAGATAAGCTTGCAGTAGTTTTCACAAGCTATCTATCCATCCCGCCCACCTCTACTCAACCTTTATCTGCTCTGTCCAAACAGTAGCCACCAGCCACACACAGCTAGTGTGACTGAGGTAATGCATTTTAAGTGTTATTTAACTTTGATTAATTAAAAATTTAATTTAGGGGCACCTGAGTGGCTCAGTCAGTTAAGTATCCGACTCTTGATTTTGGCTCCGGTCATGATCTCACAGTTCGCAAGCTCCAGCCCCAGAACGGGGCTCTGCTCTGACATTGCAGAGTGGAGCCTGCTTGGGATTCTTTCTCTCCCTCTCTCTCTGCTCTTTCCCCACTCACGAGCTCGCTCTCTCAAAATAAATAAATATACGTTTTAAAAATTTTTAATTTAAAAATAGAAGCAGTATAGAATATTTGTCCTGTAAAACTTACAAGACAAATTTGAAAAGTGTTTTTTTTTTAGATAGTTACAGATTTATTAGAGTTGCTTTTCAATACATACCATACCTTCTTAAATATGATACTAATAACCCTGAGTGAACACAAGAGTTAGTGAGTTTACTTAACTTGGACAGGTGTGGTTTTGAAGCCAATATGCTTTTGCTTCAAAGCCAATAAATTCTAAAAAAGATGAACAAGGTTTTGTTAACATAGATCAAAGGAAAAAATATAAACATCAAAGGAAAACAATTTTTGGTCCTCAATTCAATTATTGAAAAACTTCTAAGTCTATTTGGGACCACTTGGGTTTGTGAATCTACTTTTTTTTTTTAACTATACATTTTGTAAAATCTAAATATGGATCACGTACTTCTGAGGAAAATTTAATATCCTAATTGGGAGGGACTGGAAGGGTAAACTAGAAGCCTGATTAGAAGATTTAGTAGCAAAACAAGAATCTAAAATATTTTATTAATAATTTTAAAATGTCAATTACATGCTGAAATGTTAGGACCTGGGATATATTCAGATAAGTAAAAGGTATTATTAAAATAAGTTTCACCTGTTTCCCTCTGATCCTTTTAAAAATGTGGCTATTAGAAAATTTAAAATGATGTACAAGGCTTAGATTCTATTTCTTTTGGACTGTGCTGATCTAGATTATTTAAAGGCAGGTCTCCATACCCGTGGCACCTAGCAGGTGTTGACATGTAACAGAGGCTGCATAACTGTTTTGGGGGGGAAAGAGGATTTAATCTTGGAGAGGGGAGAGCTGCTGAGCACGATGGTTGCTAGTTTGCTGGGACTGAATTCCCCAAATAATACATAAAACCACAATTTTACTTCCCCAGGACAGTTATTATCCTGCATGTTTCTCTTGCCTCTTTTTTCTTGGTCACTAGTAGCTAAGTGATGAGGTGCTTAACCTACCACTAGTCTATTCATTCCTGCCCTTTTGTTTCCCATCTCAAAGACCCCATAGCAACACTGACATAAAGGGACTTGGTGACAACTTGCTTGAATTATCTAGTCAGGTTTGCCAAGTAGACTTTTTATTTTTTAATTTTAATTTTTAAAAAATTTTTAATGTTTGTTTATTTTTGAGAGAGAGAGAGAGAGAAAGAGAAAGACAGAACGTGAGCAGGGGAAGGGCAGAGAGAGAAGGAGACACAGAATCGGAAGCAGGCTCCAGGCTCTGAGCTGTCAGCACAGAGCCCGACGCAGGGCTTGAAACCACAAGAAGTGAGATCATAACCTGAGCAGAAATCAAGAGTTGGACACTCAATGACTGAGCCACCCAGGTGCCCCTAGACTTTTTAATTTAAAATTTTGAACCTCATTTATACATTTTTCCTGCCTAGGTAGGTCATCAATAAGAACTTTAGCTGTAGAGACAAAACAAAATGAATAAAGACAAAACAAAATGAATAACAACAACAACAAAAGGCCAAAGTACCTACGGCTTGTCCAAAGAAATGCAGGAGTTTTTTGCTCATCTACTTTGCAAAGCCCATTCTCCAAAAGTGCAACACAGCTTTTGTGTCCAACCCCAAAAGTACACTGAAAACCTGACTCAGTGTCTTTCATTCTCAGGAGGAGGAGAAAGAGAAAATGGAGTATTTCCTCTTGGGCGTGACAGGGAAAGTTGGGTTTTCTGTTGACTCTGCAACACAGCACATCTATGCTGGGATCTACTCTGGTTCCTGCTCCACCTATTGTTCAAAATAACTGGTCTATATGATCCAATTAAGCCAGTCACTTCAGCTGAGAAAATAGTATGCTTTCTTCACTCAACCAGCAGATTAATATCTCGAACGTGATTGGGCCTGCTGTGCTGTTGTGTCAGGAGACTGAGTTTCCAATCAAGACTGGGCAAGAGCATGACCTGGGTCACCCATTCCCCTTCTTGGGTGTTGGGATAGCCAAGCTAGAAATGCCAGACAAATCTTCATGAATCACTTGAGGTCAGAAAACTGTGGGGGAATGTGAGGATGGACTATTTCTGTCTGATACTATTAGGGCTGCATGATGATTTTTTTAGTAGAAGTATGTCTGATGCGATACACGGGATGTATTTCTACTAAAAAATTATTCATTGTTTAACTGAAATTGAAATTTACCTGGATGTCCTGTATTTTATTTGTTAAGTTCAGCAACCCTAGATAAGATGCTAGTATTGCCCCAAAGAGGCACCATTCTCTTTTGCCATTTATAAAAACAAAAAAGATGATGTAAGAGTTCATGAAAGAATATCTGTGGCACGGTAGCGTCAAAATAACAAAATAGCTCAGAATAAATTTAACCAAAGAAGTGAAAGATCTCTACACGGAAAACGATAAGACATTGATGAATGACATCAAAGAAAACACAACCCAAAATGTATCCAGTGCTCATGGATTGGAAGAATTCGTCTTGTTAAAATGTTTATACTACACAAGGCCATCTAGAGATTCAGTGCAATCCCTATCACCATTCCAATGACAGTTTTTACAGTAGTAGAAAAAAAATGCTAAAATTAATATAGAACAACAAAAGACTGCGTAGCCAAAGGAATTCTGAGAAAGAAGAACAAGCAGGAGGCATCACACTTCCTATTTTGAGGGTATATTGTAAAGCTATAGTATTGAAAACAGTGTGATATTGGCAAAAAAACAGTCACACAGACCAATGGAAGAGAATTTAGAGCCCAGAAGTGAACACATGCGTATACAGTTGATTGTATTTGACAAGGGAGCCAAGAGTACTCTACGGGGAAGACACAGTCTCTTCAGCAGATGGTGCTGGGAAAATTGGATATTCACACGTGAAAGAATGAAACTGGACCCACATCCTATTTCTGCTTAGAAAAATTAACCTGAAATGGATTAAAGACTTAAATGTAAGACTAAAAACTATAAACCCCCTAGAAGAAAACATAGGGAAAAAAGCTTCTTGACATGGGTTTTGGCAATGACTTTTTGGATAAGACACTTAAAGCACAACAACAAAGTAAAAAACAGACAAGTGGAAATGAACTGAACTAAAATAAACTAAAAATTAGCTTCTGCACAGAAAGGAAATCATCAATGAAATGGAAAATAACCTATTAAATGGGAAAAAAATTTCGTAAACCAAATATCTGATAAAGGGTTAATATCCAAATTATATAATGAACTCACACAACTCAATAGCAAAAAAACAAATAATCTAATTAAAAAGTTTTGGGCAGGGCACCTGGGTGACTCAGTTGGTTAAACGTCCAACTCTTGATCTCAACTCAGGTCATGATCTCACAGTTTGTGAGTTTGAGCCCTACATCAGGCTCCGTGCTGACAGTGTGGAGCCTGCTTGGGATCCTCTCTCTCCTCTCTCTTTGCCCCTCCCCTGCTCATGCTCTCTCTCAAAATAAATTAAAAAATCTGGGGGGGAGGAAAAAGTAGGGGTCCTAGCATTTCAAGGCTGTCACTTCCCAATGCCCTGTGACCCTGCCAAGGACCACAGACAGGACATATGGCTCATGTACTCTGGCATGGTAGCAGGGACAGCTGTGGCAGCATCAGCCTTGGGGTGCCAGGCCACCGACTGGGCAGACACTCAGCATGCAGTGGTTCATTTTGGATGACCCACTGCTGTATCCCACTAGCACCTCGAGATGTTTCAAGAAGAACAGGTGTTTGGTTTAGCAAAGTCGAAATGTCAACTGGCCAGACAAGGGCATATACAAGGAGAGATCGTGTCTCCTTTCTAATCTACTTGGAGACTCTTGTCCTGACTGGGGACCATATCAGCCCTGGTGCTGCCACCTTAGTCCTCCTGGGGACAGAGTGCCCTTTCTCTCCAAAGAAGGACCTCACTTTTGGGATAAGACTATTCAGCGAAAAGTCCCTGCTCTCAGACTGCAAAATGTTAGATCTGTATGGGTGATAGGCCAGCCATAGTCATCATGCCCCACCAGTGAGCTACTAGGTCAGATGATCACGCGTATGTGTTACCGCTTCATCACTTAGAATATGAAACAGGCAGCTTTGCTTCCCTGAAGAGTAGTATCAAACCTCCATTAATGCTCGACTTACTCTTGCCTTTTTGTAAGAAAATCCTCTTATTCTGGCTGCTGTCGGCACCCTTACACTGGTGTCACATGTTTCCTCAAAGGGCCCGTGAAGTTTCGTTTGTAATAACTGGTAAACTGAATGTTATGCTAACAGATTGGGATGACACAGCTCTGCGCAGCTAGAGTACTAAAAATTAGTTACCCTTCCAGATATGTTGAAAATCACTCATTTCTTTAATAGCCAAAGTCCTATGCTGATTTCTGCAATTTTTTTTTTAAAGTAATATATTCAGGGGTGCCTGGGTGGCTCAGTCGGTTGAGCGTCTGACTTCGGCTCAGGTCATGATCTCACAGTTCGTGAGTTCGAGCCCCATGTCAGGCTCTGCACTGAAAGCTCAGAGCCTGGAGCCTGCTTCTGATTCTGTGTCTCTGTCTCTCTCTGCCCCTCCCCAGCTTGTGCTCTGTCTCTCCGTCTCTCAAAAATGAATAAATGTAAAAAAAATTAATATATTCAACTTTGGAAGAAGTATTAATGTCTGATAATACAATAAATTAGCAAATTAAAATTTTAAAAAATGGGCAAAAGGCCTGAACAGACATTTTTCCAAAGAAGATAGATGAGGGACCAACAGGTTCATGAAATGATGCTCAACATCATTAACTGTTAATGAAATGTAAATCAAATCCACAATAAGGTATCACCTCATATCTGTTAAAATGGCTAGCATTAAAAATACAAGAAATAAATGCTGGTGAAGATGTGCACTCTTCGTGGGGATGCACACTGGTACAGCCACTGTAAGAGAAACAGTATGGAGGTTCCTCAAAAAATTAAAAATGGAAATACCCTGTGATCCAGCAACCCCACTTCTGGGACAATATTTGAAGGAAATGAAAACATTATGTCAAGTTGATATCTGCATTCCTGTGTTCATAGCAGCATAATTTATAATATCCAAGATGTGTGTATGGATGGATGAATGGATAAAGAAGTTATGGTATATATATATATATATATATATAGACACACACACACACACACACACACACACACACACACACAGAGGGGAACATTATTTAGCCATAACAGGCAGGAGATTCTGTCATTTGCAACAAATGGATGGACTTTGAAGGCTTTATACTAAGTGAAATAAGTCACACAAAGACAAATAGTGTCTGATCTCATCTGTATGTGGAATCTTATCAAAGAGACAAACAAACGACTAGACTGTTAGAAAAAGAGATTAGATCCGTGGTTAGCAGAGGTGGGGGGTGGAATTGGAGGAAGGTGGTCAAAAGATACAAACTGCCAGTTATAAGAGAAATACATACTAGGGATTCATGTACAACATGATGACCACAGCTAACACTGCTGTATGGTACATGTAAAAGTTAAGAGTAAATCCCAAGAATTCTCAGCACAAGGAAAACATAAATTTTTCTTTTTTATATGTGTGTCTATATGAGATGATGATGTTAACATACTGTGATAATCGTTACACAATATATATGTATGTCAAATCATGATGCTATACACCTTAAACTTATACGGTGCTGTTTATCAATTACATCTCAGTAAGTCTGGGGAAAGAAAGAATATCTGTGGGTTATTTAGAGATAATCAGAGACCAGCATGGGCCTTGAGGATTCTTGCTGAATCATCTTACTGAAAACCCACAGAGATCAGATCCAGATGTCTATTTTCATGCCTTCTATAATAAGCTGAATTATAGGAAGGGGTCGTGCAAACTGTAATGTGCCTGCTTGGCCTGTTTTGCTTTGTTTTTCATGTGCACACCCAGACTCCCCAGTGAGATTGTAAACCCACCGGAGCAGAAAGCGGCTTCTGTTTCCTGGTATCCTTGAAGTCCAACAAGATGAGTAGGTGCTCGGAAGTGTCGTAGATGACAACGAAGGTGAGTTTGTTCTTTGGTCTGAAAGCAAGTGGATGTTCTAGCAGTCTCACTGGGTGTTACACTGTGCCCCAGGGGCCAGAGGCCAGTGGCGTTACCTAGTCTGGAAATAGCACGCATCTGCGCTTCTGGAGGAGTCCATTGGAAGCCCTTCTCTGGTCCGCTCCCGAACAAATGCTCTGTCCTTGACACCAACAGAAGCAGCAGCCTCCCCAGCCACCTGTCAGCACACTGCTGCCAGAGTGTAATTTTACCGGATGTTGTGAGAGGAAGCCTGAGTTAAATAAGGCCCTAGCGGAATCAGGGGGCCAGCAGTGCCTTTTCTTACCTGTTAATGAAGCCTCATTAGAAACAGCAAGAAGCCTTGCTGAGAACTGGAAGCACCAGTCTGCCTGGGCTCTCCCTGCCAAAGGATGATTAACTTAATGATTTACGGCAGCTGCTCTTTGAGATTAGGGAGCGGAGGGGATGGAATGTGTGCAGCCCCACACAGCACACTGGTGGAAACTCAGGATGGTGTACAAATCCAACCTCCCCTGCGTCCAATAGTTGAAACTGCTCCCGGGTTCTGGAAAACGCGTGGCCATTCAGACACAGAATTACCTCCTTTTGATGGCTGACCTTTCGGGGCCCTCCAGCTGTGTGTAGGTTAGGGATTTAGGTCTTGGCTGGGGGCAGAAAATTAATTGTTAACAAGGAAGAAAGAAAAGAAAAGACCTCCGTGTACAGTGCATCCACCATAGCTAGGTCAGGGCACACGCTCTGCCTTCTAGGGAGGCCCTTGCTCCCAGTGCTTCAATTGTGGGCACTCCTGGGGTGTGCGGCTGTGGCGGGGGGGTGGGGGGATGGCTGCTTTGTTGAAACGTAGCAGTAGGTGGTGCCTTGACTATTTCCGTGCCTCAGACAACAAACAGAATTATGTAAAGGTGTCGTGCAAACTGTAAACACCTGTCCTGTACACACGAGTTATGAATACAATTCCTTTTATCCTAGAAGCCAAAAAGGGAAACCAGCTGGCGCATTTTCAGCCAGGAGACTCCGCTTCTTGCCTTGCTTTTCTTCTAAGCTTTCTTAAGGGTAAAGAAGGTTTCTTTTGTTTATGTCGGCTTTGGCTATTTGGAATCCCAGGGCTGGGGGGGAGGGTGTCTTTGAATATGCCCATATTGGACACTTCCCCCGCCCCGGCTGGATTAGCCACTTGTGAGAACAGACTCAGCTTGGATATTTTGGTCTGTAATTCTGGGTGGCAGGTCTGTAATTCTGGACTGACAGACGCTTGGGGGAAGAATTAAGAAATTAAGACTGGGCTTTGTGTGTGTGGTTTTGGAGACACTAAGAGCCCGCGGTAGGACACAGGTGGTGGTTTCAGTTTTAATCAGAAGGCGGGGAGTCTTGCCTAGGTAGGGGCGATTCATGAACCATATTTGGGTGGGCTGGGTCCTGAGAAGGCTGGGGGAAGGATCCTGGAAGAAAAGTCCAAGGCTGCAAGTGGGATAGGCAGCCACAACATAATTAATGCCCTCCCCCACAAGACTTAAATTGAAGTACCCTTTCAACTGATTGAGAGATAATCTGCCAATCACAGTGGACTGTGTGTGTCTGCACGTGTGTGTCTGCACGTGAGTGCCTGTGCAGAGTTTAGTCAAGAGATCTGAATGCTCTGTGATCATGATATATTCGATAAAGTACCGCACCAATCCTCTCTCTAGCAAGAGTGATATTTTTGCCCCAAATTGGGTCAACCCGGCATGCCATGAGCACAAGCCTCGCCTAAGCAGTGCGTTTATGTCCATAAACCCAAGAGCACCTGGCCCTTCGATGACGAGGCAGATGGCGTCAAGCTCAAGGACTCTTGCAGAAGCCTTTAAGAATGCCTCCATGAGCAAAAGCCAGCCAGGTAATGTGATATCCATTCCACCTGACAGTGGGCCGAGCAAGGTGGGCAGACTGGAAGCCACACACAAAGCCTTTATTTGGAGAGGCACAAGGGAGGTTGATCAAGCTACAGACTATTTAAATTAAGGCAGAAGGATCCTCTCCACTTCCAGGATGCTTTTCAGATTAAGCCAAATCGACCAGGGAATCCAGCAGGGAATCCAGCTCAGGAGGGTAGGGTGGTGGTGGGAGTCTATGAGGGTGTGGAGGAACTCCTCTAGGAATTTCACTGGTCACTTGGTGAGGGAGGAAGCATTTCCTTTATGAAAAGAGGAAGTTTCTTCATTAGCTGAAACAAACAAAAAATACATACATGTGAAAGAAGTCATAGATGATGAAAATTAGTAAAGATATCATGGGAGGAGTATAGGACAGGAAAAAATTTGGCTTTTGGAGCAAGGCAGTTTGGGTTTCAACCCCCTGTCCCATGGTTATTAGATAATGTGACTTTGGGCAAATGACTTAAGCTCTCTGAGGCTTTGTTTCCTGTCTATAAAATGGGGAGAATGATGTCATCCTGGCAGTTTTGGGGAGAAATGAAGATAAAGAGCCTAAGACTATCTTGGCACATAGCAGGCACTCACTAAATGGAGTTCTTATATTCCTGAAGTACATTCAGCCTAACTCATTACTTTCTGTATATGTTTAAAACAATTTTATGTATTTATTCAGATGTTCATGGGCATTTGAAAAAATTAGCTTTCTTAGGAGCATCTAGCTTTTATAATCAATAGAAACCAATCCAATAAAAAGGCAGTTGGAAAGGAGCTGGGTGACATATTTTCCATTTGAAAGGAGGGAAGATTAGGTTGCCTCTATTCAGATCTCTTGCCTTCAGAAGAAAAATGTGGCACAGCACATTGGAAAAGCCAGGAGACCTGGGCTCTAGTCCCAGCTCTGCCTCCACCTTCCCGTGTGATCAAGGACACATCATGTTCTGCTCTGGGCTTTAGTATTCTCCCTGAAATTGAGGGGTTGGACTGTAGAATCACTAAGTTGTCTCTCAGAGCTGATATTCTATTCATTATTCAATGTATGTCTTGGAAGGGGTGTTGGAGGGAAATACAGAATTATGATAAAATAAAGGCTTGGATTTCCTTAAAGAGCTGGCAAGGAAACTGAGCCTCAAGACTTATGTATATGCTCCTAGAATTCTTATCCGTTAAAAAAAATGACTGCAGGGGAGCCTGGGTGGCTCAGTCTGTCAAGCGTCTGACTTTTGATTTCGGCTCAGGTCATGCTCTCAAGGTATGTGAAACTGAGCCCTGCATGGGACTCGGCACTGACAGCGTGGAGCCTGCTTGGGATTCTCTCTTCCCCCCTCTCTCTCCACTACTCACTCTTTCTCTCTCTCTCGCTCTCTCTCAAAATAAATAAACATTTAAAAAAGACTGTATATACACATATGTGTGTGAGCATACACATACATACACAGATGTATATATGCCATTCCTATCCCTTGTCTCTCTCCAGTATGGAGGCTGGAAAAGCTAAATCATTGCTTTCCCAGCATCCCTTGCAGGTAGGAATGGTCACATGAGCAGGTTATGATCAGTGTGATATAAGGAAAATCCACTGCAGCGCTTCTCAAAATGCTTTTCTTTCACTGATAAAAGAAAAGAGCCACAAACGGAAAAGATTTTTTTGTCGTTTCCCTCTTCCCTCCCCTTCTTGCCGTGAATGTCTGGAGCTGTGGCAGGCATTTGGCAACCATGGGTGACAAAATGAAGACAGAAAGCCAATATATCAGGGATGGTATATCAGAAAGATGAAAGAGCTTGGGACCTTAATGAAATCATTGAGTAACCTACACCACCTTATTTCTGGAACTCTTAGATAAATGTGGTTTATGCCCTTGCTGTTCAAACTGTGGTTTTTTGGGCCAGCAGTTATGGGCACCACCTGGGGGTTTTGTTAGACGTGAAGACTTTCCTGCCTTACCCCAGACCTGGTGAAGCAGTGTCTGCATTAAAAAAAAAAAAGTCCCCAGGTTGTTCTCTATCTTTAAGAATCTGTTTTTTTTTTTTGTTTTGTTTTGTTTTGTTTTTCTCTTTTTATCTTTGTTCATTTGCTTTTGTTCTTAAATTCTACATATGAGTGAAAACACAGACTCTTACATACAGAGAACAAACTGGTGGTTGTCAGAGGGGAGGTGGGTGGGGGATGGATGAAATAGGCGATGGGGATTAAGGAGTGCACTTATCTTGATGAGCACTGAGTGAGGTACAGATTGTTGACTCCTTATTTTGTACACCTGAAACTAACATAACACTATGTTAATTATACTTCAATAAAAATAAAAGATGCCCAGGTTTTGGCGTTTTAAGTGCACATGAAAGTTTCAGGAGCATTGATTTGTGGACCCACTAATGAGGGTCTATTACATTCAGCTGAAAGTATTCCTAACAGACATCATGTGTGTACTCAGTATGTATGAACACATAGAGGTATGTCTGTGTGCATGTGTGTGTCCCTGTGTGCCTGCATTATGTGAATATATGAACAGAAAAAACCCTTCAGGGACCTAGGCTGTGGAAGTGTGTGTGTGTGTGTGTGTGTGTGTGTGTGTATGTTTGTGTTGGGAGTTTGAGGATGATTTCTTTTTTACTACCTTTTTAAAATGTTTCTTTATTTTTGAGAGACAGAGCATGGTGGGGGGGGGGGGGGAGGGGGGAAGGGCAGAGAGAGAGGGAGACACAGAATCCAAAGCAGGCCCCAGGCTCTGAGCTGTCAGCACAGAGCCCCACCAGGGGCTCGAACTCTCAGACTGCGAAATCATGACCTGAGCTGAACTTGGACGCTTAACTGACTGCACCACCCAGGCGCCCCTTCCCCTAGTTACTTCTCTAGCGTTCGAAAAACGTTTCATTTCAAACCCATGGGCATGTCTTCTTGTCACTCACGGGAATCTGGAAGACGGGGGCTTACCAGCTCTCCTCCCTGTCCAGCAGGGCGTGGTAGGACGCCACGTCCCTCTGCAGCTGGGCTTTGTGCGCCAGCAGATGCTCTCGAGCCTGCTGCTGCTGCTCCGCCTCTGAGCGCGTCTCCCTGAGCTCCGCCTCCAGCCTGCTCACCACGGCGCCCAGGTTCTGCAGCTCGATGTCGTGCCAGTGCTTGGCGTCGTGCAGGGTGTTCTCCAGGCCTCGTTTCTGCCAAAGAGAGAACGCGGGTCCGAACCCGAGGAGGCCGCAGGCAGGGCCCTTGGAGAGGGAGGTGGGTGGAGCTGTGGGAGGGGCTGGCATGGCCCCGGGCTGTCCATTTCTCCCAGGACAATGGCTTCGCTGGCTCCCCGGGGGAAATGATGACTCTTCCTGGGGAGGCCAGACTCTTGTTTGGTCTGATTCACTGAGCCTTCTGATGGGGGGTGGGGGGAGGAAGAAAGAGAAGAGGGGAAGGAGAGGGAGAAAGATGAGGTATAGTGATGAGACAGAATGAAAGAGTCAGGAGAATAATGAGGGGGAAAAAAAAAAACGGGAGTGAGAAATTGACACACAGGTACACAAGGGGGAGGCAGTTTGCAGGTGTTTTTCAAAGAAATCTTGCTCTCTGAACTGCCTCTGGGCCTTTCTGCCCGTGATTTCTCACTCCCTGGGGGGCCTTTTCCTCCTCCACTGCTGAAACCCCATCCATTTTTAAGCTAAAAAGCCTTTTCCTCCAGCATTCTTGCCCACATTGCCAGAGTTGGCATGAGTGTCTCTGGCCTTTACACACTCAGCATTTTTTCTTTAGTGTGTTACTATCACACCTTGGCTAAGTTCTCTTCCCCTTGCTGTCCCCTCTCTGTGGGCACTCCACCACCCTCTCCTGAGTCTGTTTCTCTCTGAGCTGTGCTTCTCCTGTCTGTGTTGGTTGGTCTCTGCCACACTCATGATTTTAGTTGTCTCTCTCTCCCGGTGACTCCTGCATTGATATTTCCAGCACAGACCTCTCCCCCGAGCATAAACCTGCTCCTGAACTTCTTACTGTAAATATATACAATCCATGGGCATCTCAAATCAAGGTGTCCACAATGGAGCCACCGGCTTCCTTCTGAACATGCTTGCCTCTCCTATTCTGTGCTTCAGCTGGTGAACTCACATGGACTAGAAACCAGGGAAAGAAAGGCATGTCCCTAGTCTTCCCTCCCTCCCCAGTTCATCATCAGTGAATTCTACCTCTTGTATATTCTGAAAAATTTTCACATCCGTGCTCACTCCCCACCAGCCACAGGTGCCCAGGATGGATGCTTATCACTGCTCCCCTGGGGTAACCTCAGTAGCCTGCAGCTGGTCTCTTGGTCTCTAGCCTCCTGCTTTCGCACTCCCCACAGAGCAGCCATACATAGTGCTCTGCCTGAAGTCCAAATCTGGGTGTGTATCTCTTCTTCCGTCTCATCTGGATCATTCTTACTCATCCCCAAGTCCAAGCTCAGGGGTCACCTCCCCCAGGAAGACTTCCTTGATAGTCTCTTACCCCATCCCCCCCCTCCCCCCCAAGGTTGGGTTAGGGGCACCTCCTCTGGGTTTCCACAGCTGCCCAAGTACATGCATGCTCTTGAACTTGTAATAGTGGGCTGAGCTTCTTAGGGGCATGTCTCCCCTACCGGAGAGTGAGCAGAAATGAAATTTCTGTAACCCCAGTGATAAGACAGAGGCTGGCACAGAGTAGGTGCTCATCTGGGTGTGTTGCCCAGGATGACAGCACTATGGTTACACTTATTGCCCTACCTGTCTCCCATATACCAAGTGTTGCAGACCATAGGGCTGACCAATAAACACCTTTAAAAAACTGCATGCGTCTGTCTTTAACATTTTTTAATAGTTGTAATTATGGTGTACCTATAATTTAGCATCTGACTTTTTATACAACACATAAGAACAGATAAATATCTTTTCAAATTGGATTGAATAAAATCTCGATGAAGCAACTTTCTGTTGTTTCTCTTCCCTAGGAGGAGATTTTTCATACCTTTTTGATGACTGTGGTTGAAATGGAGGATTGTTGGCCATGATGCCATCTTGAATCATGGCTCCTGTTAAGCAGGGGCCACTATTATCTTATTTAAACTATCTTAATTCCATTGGATATGAGGATATTGAACCAGATTCCCATTCTAGGTACATTTACAGGTGGCAAAAAGGTGACTAATAGAAAATAAATCTAGATCAGTATCTGGTCTGGGGTTATTATTTTGGTGAGATCTGAGAACTGCTCCATGGCAATGAGGATGCAGAAATGGCCACCTGCACATTGAGAATCACTTGTTCCACTCTGGGTTTTCTCCCTTTGTTTATCAGGAAATTGCTTGGTTTGGAGTGTTTATTGTTGATGTTGGACCTGTAACACCTGTTATTTGGAAAAACCTTTTATGGAATCATGTTTGGATCATCTGTCTACAGTTTCTGCTCCATGTTCATGGGTGACTTCTCCATGTGGCCTGGGGTTTTCTCTGATGACTTAGGACCCATTGCCCAAGGTGGGTTCATAGGAACCCCTATCAGAGGTCTTCTGTCTCTTCCATCCCACCCTCAGAGTCACAGTCCAGCTTCCCCACCTAAGTCCCTGAAATCCTGGCCTGGTCCTCCCAGAGACACTTGGGCTTGGGTGATGGCAATCAGGCCACTGATGCACATCTCCTAACTCTGGCCCCCTCAGCCACACAACACCAGCAAGCAAAATGAGGTCACAGAAGCAAACTTATTCCCCAGTCTCTGGAGATTTGAAGGGACTTCCTTGAACTGCTAAGCCCTCCAGAAAGTAAAATAGTGACCTTATGTGATTTCTGGCCTTGAATCCCATTCCTGGTTTGAGTTGACTGAACACAGAGCTCAGTAGGCTTTAAGCACCATCATTGGTGTCTGGCTGCCAATATAAATAGGGCCTTGTTGGCAAAGGGGACTGAAAGTGTCTCCACCGTGGCTGTCTGAGACTTCTATGAGTGCAGGTTGCTCAGACTGAGGATAACGGGGATGGCTGAATGAGCAGAGCTGTATTTGAAAGCTGCAGGAAAGTGTGCTACTTATTCTGGCTTAGTCTGTGCTCCCAACCTTGCCCACAAGGCCCAGTGACCAGAACTCTGATCTACTCGAGGCAGCAGGGGACAGAGGCAGCCTGTCCTGGGTCCTGAGCACCACCAGCATGTCATTACTCTTAAGACTTCTGGTTGCGGGGGTGTGAATTTTCTTCCCATTTGTTCCAATAGTTAGGACCATGGGGTTTAAGTGAGGTGATCGGATGATGCCAACTTGGGATTACTTTGCCAGTGGTTATAATAATTTTACAGTGATGATCAATAATAGATACATATATCGACTGCTCACTCTGTGTCAGGCACTGCGCCAAGGGCTTGACCTGCATTGTTTAATTAATCATCCCAATGACTTTATAAAGTAAGTTCTGTTAGGTCCAGTGGTAGATCACATTTCCAAAGGCAGTTATAATCATTATCTCCATCCCACATGTCCTTTCGCTATGTGACCTTGCCACTGCCTCATCAAGAGGTGGTGTTTATTTCTCTTCTTGTGAGATCTGGGATGGTCTGTGCCTGCTTAGACCAACAGGATTCTGTATAAGTGACATTTAGGGACTTTCAAGTCCAGGTGTTAAGAGGCCTGGGAGCTTCTGTGCTCACGCTCTGAGGGAAGCCGCTTCCATGTCAGATGTCCAACTATATGACTGCTATGATTTGAGGAAGTCAAAGCCAGCCACATGGAGAGGTCACATGGAGGGAGAAAAAGAGGCACATCTGGGGCACCAGATGTGTGATTTGAAGCCATTCCTGGATGGGCCAGCCCCAGCAGATGCCACATGGAACGGAGAAGAGCTGTCTCTGCTGGACTCCACCTAAATTGCAGAGTGAATGAACAAATGATTTACTGTTGTCTTCGGCCACTAACACGGAAGGGAGCTATGATAACCCAAATAGATCCTCACCCTGCAAGTGAGAAAACAGAACCTTAGAGAGGTCACGCAGCTAGTGAATAGAGTCAGGATTCCAGATTCCAGAGTCTGGTACCAACCCCCAATCCCATAGGCCTACCGTGGTCTAGTAGAGAAACAGAGCCAGAAGGGCTTGGGTCCTCCACTTGTTACTCGTGTTAATGGGCAAACCCCTGAACCACAGTTTGCTCTTCTGCAAAATGGGAATGTCAGTCATAGCCCACCACACTTCTCAGTGTTTCTATGAGGGTCTAAGGGCAGAATGCTTGTGAGTATGCTCTCATTGCTACTGGTATCACTTTGAACACTCACCAAGTGCTTTGGGGACATAAAGCTAACTAGACATGGTCTCTGCCCTGAAGAAGTTAATGTGACATCAGAGGATCAGCTGATATACCACACGAACCACAGGGCTCTGAATGTGAGTGGGTGGCAGGTGGAGAGATCACCCCAGCTGTGGGAGTCAGGATCTAGGCTCTTCACTGGGAAGCATTGGCAGGTCTTCCACTTCACCTGTGCCAAGGGTGTGTGAGGACAGGTAGAGTGGGCAAGGCTGGGGAGGGGTCTCCTTCCAGTCATGGGAAGAACATGTCCAAGGGCTCAAGGGTAGGAGAGCAAAGGGTGAGTCCTGGGTATCTCCCTTCCTATGGAATCTGGGCTGGTCTCTGAATGAAACCCAACCTGGGTGGTGCTGGAAGGTCTGGCAAAGGAAGCCTTTCTGCTTTACCCCCAGGCAATTCCACCGAACATGCAGAAGAGAGGGGACAGTAGATAGAGGAATGTCCCAGATGGGGCAACAGTGGACAGGTGAAGTTTACTGAAAGGAGGAGAGGATGGATAAAGCTTTAGAGGTATTTCGAGTTTGGAAAAGGAAGACAGAGCCCTCGTGTTGGGGGACCTGAATCTTACCTGCAGCATGGTGGTGACAGCATCTGCTGAGGGACATTGTTGAGGGCAGGCTGGGACTTGCTGAGAATGGAGGCTGCTGGGAGGACCTGCTCGGGGGAACCAGTACCCTCTGCTGTGTTCAGTCATTTGCACACAGGTTTTCTCTTACCCGTCTGTTATGAGTTTTTAGACAACAGGAACCATCCACTTCCTGTTTGCATCCCTGGGACCTGCCTCAGGGAGGGCTTAGCACACACGAGGCGGCCAATACACGTTTGGAATGTGTGCTGAGTGATGAGCCACCTCTACTCAGGTGCGATTCATCCAGGATTTTTTGATGATGTGGGGTTGAGTGTATGTCCCCCACATTTTGCCTGGCACTTTCTATGACTGGAAGAGTGGCAATTTTGACAGCCACATGAACACCTGGGGAACAAACGGCAGCCCCTTAACTGTGCTTAAAGCAAGTTGGGCAAAGGGCAGCACCCCTAACATTAGCATCAAGGGTTATGGCAAGTGAGTAAAACTGATTACAATAGAATTCACATAGCTCTGAGTAAATAATGCAATGTCTTCCAATTTTTTGGCTAAAGCCACATTGCTCTAGGCTGTAGCTTCCTGATTTTTCTCACCTCAAATCCTTTTCTCACATCCCCTTGCACTGACCCAGATCCCATCACAGGATGTGTGGGAGAGCAGAGGAACGGTGAGATGTGTGTCGTGTCGTGCTGTGGCATGGCAAGACTGAGCATCTTCCTGAGCTGACTGGGCACCATGTGACCTTGTTGGCCAGAGGACATGGACCCAAGTGAACTGAAGACGTAAAGGAGGGGAGCTGGGGGTGATGGGATCAGCTTGGCCACAGGCAGTGAAAAAGTTGTTTCTGAGGGAATCAACTAGAATAAATCCTTGTGCTAACTTCTTGGGAGGTGGGGCTGCTGGTTTGGTGTCGGAACTGATTTGGGTGGCAAGACTGAGATGGGGGTGTATGGGGAATGGTAGAAGAGAGGGGCACTAACAATAATATTGGAACTTCCACAAGGCTTGAAACTGATGGGAGAGATGGGCTCCCTGGGCCTCAGTGGAGTCCAGACTACCACAGCTGCACAAGGATTGCATGAACTATTGCCTTTCATGCACTCCAGTGTGGACAACAGGCTTGTGGTTCAGATCTAATAATAATAATAATAATAATAATAATAATAATAATAATAAATAATGCAAGAGATCTTTCCACAAACCCCAGTGAGTCTGAGGCGCTTACTAGGTGTCTTAGGTTTGGTTCCCCAGAAGCGAAGCCTGAGGTAGGGATCCTGGTACCTGTAAATAATTAAGGGGTTGTTCTCAAGAAAAGGGGGGGCAAGGAAAGCAGTATAGAGCAGAGGAAGGTGCTAAGCCAGGAGGTAGTCTCAGCAGGAGACTGGGACAGCCTGATCCCACAGAGAGCTTGGAGTATGAATTACACTGTAAAACCTACTCGCTTGGAAGCAAGTGGGCTGGACTTTTAAACCCCATGTCAGCCGTCATTGGCTGAGGGGGGTGGGGGTGGCGGGCCTAACCTTCTGGGCCAGGTGTCTACTGTTTGAGGACAATTCCCTGGAGAAGTGGGGCCCCTGAAGAGGGACTCTGAGGATATCAGCGGCCATCACTCACAGCAGCGGCCTTGTGTAGGGTATTTCAGTGGGGCACTAACAGCGTCTACTATTCTTGTGATTCTGTATCAGAGGACCCTTTCAGGACTCAAAACTCATGCTGTGAAATGGGAATCTCTTGCAAACTCTGACCCACACGACTACGACTAGGGTTCAACAGTTGAGAGTTAAAACTGACATAAGAAACGCCAGGCTCCTCCCGGCCCACTCACCAGGGCCCGCAAGGATTCCGTTTCAGCCTGGAGGCTCTGGACCTGGCACGAAGTGTTGTGCAGCTCCAGCCTGAGGGCGGCGGCCAGCTTCTCTTCCTGGGTCTGCGCCATGCGGGCCATTTCCGCCTGTTGCTGTGGAGGGTCAGGTGTCCGCGTGAGCAGGGGTGCGTGGAGAGCCCGAACCTCGCTTTCCCTCTCGCCCTTCCCAGTGACCACTCCGCTGCATGTCACTTAGGGCAAACAGCTGGCAGATTGAAATATCCCCCTTTTTCTACAGATGCCCCCACCGATTCGTATCCAAGCATTTACTTAGTTTGAACATATAATGCATGCAAATAGAATAAAATTCAAAATATTTTTCTGAAGGATTTATAGGAGAAAGTCTCCTTTTGTCTCTATGCCCTAATTATCTAGTTCTCTTGTTTCCAGTTTCCTATACCTCTTTCCAGAAATATTCCATATATTTATAAGTAAATAGGTATGGTCATCCCCCATCCTCTTGCTTTGGTACTTAATATATCTTAGAAAATATTTTCTACCAGTATATATAGATCAATTACATTCTTTTATTAAAAAATGTTTTTGGGGGGGTGTTTATTTTTGAGAGAGAGGGAGAGAGTGTGAGTGGGGAAGGGGCAGAGAGAGACGGAGGCACAGAATCTGAAGCAGGCTTCAGGCTCCGAGCTGTCAGCAGGGGCTGTCGCGGGGCTGGAACTCATGAACCTTGAGATCTCGAGCTAGGCAGAGGTCAGATGCTTAACGGCCTGAGCCACCAGGCACCCCTCAATTACATTCTTTTAAACGGCTCCATAGTATTGCCTTGTTTGGAAGCACCTTAATTATTTAGAAGCCCTTGCACCGATGAGCACTTTGTTGCCAGCCTTTGCCTGTTATAAACAATGGTGTGAAGAATGGCTTTATAACCCTCGTTTTCCACATGGGCGTATCTCCGAGGGGGTAAATCCTTGCAGTGGAACTGCTGAGTCAAAGGGCATGCATTTATCATTTTGAGTAACGTTGCCAAATTGCCCTTCAGAGAACTTCTAACTCTGTCCAGTACTGTAAGGCAGTGCCAACTATCCCCACACCTGCTTCAGACGAGGAGCACTCCAACTTCTCTGACAGCCCCTGTTTCCTCATAAAAAGGAGTCTGGCCACAATTGTGAACACAGGGGGAAGGTCTGTGTTTCGAAATTTCTCCCTGAGTGAGATGGACATAGTCTGGTTCTTCCCCATACTTTCAGTGGAGTAGGTCATCGCTCCCCTTTTCTTTGTGCTGGAGAACAGGGAAAACTAGAGGTCACCTACATTCATCTGAGAGTAGTCTAAGGGTTATCTCTGAGCCAGTGATATGGGAGAAAACACCTGTTTTCTCTCCTACGTTACTGGCTGGCTGGGTTAGCCATTTTTACTACATCTGAATATTTATTTATAGGGTTATGCAAAAATAGCCCAATCTAACTGACTAAGAACACCCAGGTCAGAGGGCTCATATCTCAGGAGTAGTTCTTTCTGTGTGAGGGCTATAAAGCCCTCAACAAAAACACCCATTAAAGAAAGGTCTGGGAGGGGAGCCTGGGTGGCTCAGTCGGTTAAGCGTCTGACTTCACCTCAGGTCGTGATCTCGCGGTCTGTGGGTTCAAGCCCCTTGTCGGGCTCTGTGCTGACAGCTCAGAGCCTGGAGCCTGCTTCAGATTCTGTCTCCCTCTCTCTGACCCTCCCCCGTTCATGTTCTGTCTCTCTCTGTCTCAAAAATAAATAAAGGTTAAAAAAAATTAAAAAAAAAAGAAAGTTCTGGAATTGGGAGCCTGAGTGGCTCTGTTGGTTAAGCATCTGCCTCCAGATTTCAGCACAGGTCATGATCTCACGGATTGTGGGTTTGAGCTCTGCGTTTGGCTCTGTGCTGATGGCATGGAGCTTGCTTGGAATTCTCTCTCTCCCTCTCTCTCGCTGCCCTTCCCCTGCTCATGTTCTCTCTCTCAAAATAAATAAATAAACATTAAAAAAAAAAAAGTCTGGGATCGGCTGAAGGAGAATGGAAGCTGTGGGCCCAGCTCTGACTGGTCAGTGCATGGCTGTGTGTCCCTGGACTGTCATTCAGCCTCTCTGAGCCCCGTCCCTGCCCACAGAATGCAGATGACAGTGAGTGGAGAATGATAATCATATGACTCTCTCTAGGGGTCACTCTGAGGCTTCCATCAGGTTATGCATGTGGAAACTTTTAGAACCTTAAAAGCATGCAAATAGTGACAGCATATATTCTCTATATATGTAAAAAGTACTATCAGCCAATAAATGAGTTTGTAAAAGATATTGTGGGTTGGATACTACTAATGATAACTCATAGGCGTTAAGCACTTAACTGTGCCGAGCGCTTCATTAACAGGGTTAAGTCCATTATTTCACTTAATCTTCACGACCCTATGAAACAAGTGTCATTGGTATTCCTATTTTACATGAGGAACTGAGGCACAGAGAGACTGGGCTATTTACTCAAAATCGTATGTCCTATGAGGGCAGAGCTGGGCTCCAGTGTAGAGACAGATGCCAGACCTGTGCTCTTAACCAGTACTGAGTGCTGCCGTTTCCACCAACCCATCAAGACTCCTGAAAGCAGAGTTGCCTTCCCCAAAGTGAAGGTGGACCACTCTAAAACATCTTTGTGGTCTGCCAAGCCCTCCTGCGATGGGTTGCCCTATTTTTCTCTGTCTCTTTCCGGTTGGGGCTTGACCGTGTAGGCCGTGTGGCTGGGTGGGCAGTGGGAGGGTGGTGCTCTGGCAGACAAATGGAGTCTGGCAGTGCAGGGGCACTGAGCGGCCAGGGGCAGCCGGGAGCTGGAGTCGGCCCCTGACCCCTCACAGGAGCTGAGTGTTAAATTCTCAGGATGTTTGTAAGCTGGTTGGTAAACACCGCCATCATTAAAAATTAAATTGCATCAACTTACACTTAATTAAGTTTTATTAAAATGGTAGCAAATACTCCAAACACATCACTTGCTAATTTATTTACATTTTATCATTATCTGTGCCATCCATGGTCTTTATATTGATGGTACCTGTGTAGTGGGAATAACATTTAATGGACTTCTGAGCATGTCTTTCAAACTCTGTGCTCATTTACATCAAGTTAGGAGTTTGAAATCAGCCATGAGAGTATTTACCTCATGGAAATTGGTAAACACCACAAATCAGGGATTGAATTATTGTTTTGCTGACTGTCTAGAGTTAAGGAAATGTTAATAATGCAGATTAAACTTTAAATTGGGTCATGTCTGTAGCTGTTGCATTAAGAATAGCAAAAACAGGGGTGCCTAGGTGGCTCAGTCAGTTAAGCGTCTGACTTCAGCTCAGGTCATGATCTCACATTCGGGGGTTGGAGCCCCTCATCGGGTTCTGTGCTAACAGCTCAGAGCCTGGAGCCTGCTTCCGATTCTGTCTCCCTCTCTCTATGCCCCTCCCCCACTCACACTCTGTCTTTGTCTCCCTCAAAAATACATAAACATTAAAAAAAAGGAATAGCAAAAACATTAGAGGGAGTATTTTCCCAATATTTGCAAACTATTATCTGATTTGCAAAGAAGTTACTCATATCATTGATGAAAGGACTCAT
Organism: Leopardus geoffroyi; assembly: GCF_018350155.1. Lineage (NCBI taxonomy): Eukaryota > Metazoa > Chordata > Mammalia > Carnivora > Felidae > Leopardus > Leopardus geoffroyi. The sequence continues at coordinate 129,515,261 of NC_059333.1, forward strand.
TAAGGTCAATGGAAATATCAACCGAAAATTCATATGAGAGCTATCCTCATTTATCTTTGACATGAGTGACTTTTTTGTTTAATTGGATATTAATAATCAAGCATATTTTGTAATCTGATTTTGTGACATTGTTGATGACAGAATTATAAAAACAATTGGCAGATTTTGCAAGATTTCAGCAAGTCACACTGATGGTATAGGTGCAAATGGAAAAAGCAAAGTGAGTATTTTATCTTAAAATTTATGTTCTCTCTTACCACCTCACATCTGTCAGAACGGCTAAAATTAACAACTCAGGCAACAACAGATGTTGGCGAGGATGTGGAGAAAGAGGAACCCTTTTACACTGCTGTTGGGAATGCAAAGTGGTGCAGCCACTCTGGAAAACAGTATGGAGCTTCCTCAAAAAGTTTAAAATAGAATTACTCTACGATCCAGCAATTGCACTACTAGGTATTTATCCAAAGGATACAAAAATGCTGATTCTAAGGGGCACACGCACCCCAATGTTTATGGCAGCATTATTGATAATGGCCAAAGTATGGAAAAAGCCCAAATGTCCATCGACTGATGAATGATAAAGATGTGGTGTGTGTGTGTGTATACATATATACACACAAAATATAATATTACTCAGTGATCAAAAAGAATGAAATCCTGCCATTTGCAACAATGTGGATGGAACTAGAGTGTATTATACTAAGGGAAATAAGTCAGAGAAAGATAAATATGATTTCACTCATATATGAGATTTAAGAAACAAAACAAGTGAACATAGGGGAAGAGAAGGAAAAATAAGATAAAAACAGAGAGGGAGGCAAACTTTAAGAGACTCTTGAATACAGAGAACAAACTGAGGGTTGTTGGCAGGGTGTTGGGTGGGGGAGATAGGCTAAATGGGTGATGGGCATTAAGGAGGGCAATTGCTGGGATGAGCACTGGGGGTTATATGTAGGTGATGAATCACTAGATTCTATTCCTGAAATCATTATTACACTATATGTTAACTAAGTTGGATTTAAATTTAAAAAAAATTTATGTTATCTCTAAAATTATATAAAGAAAACGTCAACAGAAACTTCTCTGTTACCTTTTAATGGTACTGTGAAATCTGACTAGCACATAAATACACATGCTTATGTCTACCCCCTCCAGAGAGCAGGTGTGAAACATGAGCAGCATATCCTGGGTAAGAAATGGAGATGGGTGGAAATCAGGTCCTTTGGAGGGCAAGTTTCAAAGCCTAGGTGGGTGGGTCTGGGGTGAATCTGCTGGCCCAGGCTCTCATAGTCCCCCATATGATCTGCCCTCCTCTCAACCCAGGCAGTAGGTGGTTTGTATTCAGAGTTTCACACTGGTCTTTGAGGGGATGAACACTTTATCCAAGTGTTTCCACAAGCAGCATGGTTTTGCACATATCTGAATACTGACTTAAACAATTTTTATTTAAATCAGTTCATCTTTTCTTTATAAAGAAATGTGTTCAAAATGGAAACTGTAGATAAGTTCTCAAATTTTGTGCACATCAGAATCATCTAGGGGGGGGCTTGTGAAAACGTAGATGCTGATTCAGGAGAGCTGAGTGGGCCTGGGAATCTGCATTTAAAAGTCCCATGTGATTTTTGGCTCAGGTCACGATTTCACAGTTCGTGGGATCCCTGATTGCCCCTCTCTTTCTCAAAATAAATAAAGTTAAAATAAAAAAACTGTCATGTGATGCCTGGTTCATGGAAGCAAAGTTCTAGATTGCTACAGAAACTGCTAAAGCTGTGTCACTTGTCACAGACAAAAGATAGTTGAAAAATTAATCACATTAAAAAATTTTAAAAATGGAGCAAATTTTGGTTGTCAGGTTGCTAAGTGCCAAACCCTGCTTTCTCTTCATTGGAAGTTGAAATTAATAATATAAGAGAAGTGTCGGGGTACCTGGGTGGCTCATTAAGTGTTCAACTCTTGATTTTGGCTCAGGTCATGATCTCACAGTTCACGGGGTCAAGCCCTGAGTTGGGCTTTGCACTCACAGGGCACAGCCTGCCTGGGATTCTCTCTCCTTCTCTCTGCCCCTCCCCTACTGGCGTGCTCTCTCTCTCTCGCTCTCTCTCTCTCTCTCTGTCTGAAAATAAATAAATAAGCTTAAAAAAATAAGTACAGGGGAAGTGTTAATGACCTACCAGCAGCAAATGGAAACTTTCTTATACAGTTTAATTAATATGGAAAGAGAAAAATAAATTAACTTGCTTACTATGGGTTTCAGTGTCATTTTATATCATGCCCAATACCTTCTCAAAACAGCTTACCACAAGTAATACTTACCCTTCATTTGGGGACAGTTAACTGCTTTAACTCACCTAAAAGTATTACCTGTTCTCTCCAATTGCTTTTTGGAGTTATGCTTTCTGATTAATAATTACTTTACTTCTATTTCCATTTCAATCCAATGCTTCCAGATTTCTCCTCACAGACCAAACAGTAGGTGTGTCAGTCTAGACCCTGAGGATAGGAACATAGGGCTCTGTTTTGTTGCTCAGTGCAGTTGCTAGGATGTGTAATGAGATTCAAATATGTTGGTCCCCAGGCTTTCAAACCAGCTTGAAATCTTGGCTCTGCTGTGCAGGAGAAGGCTCCCATGTTTGCACTCCATCTATATTTCTGGGACAGGAGAGTATATTGACATTTTGAAATCTGGCAAAAGATTTCTTAAAAAATTTTTTAGCGTTTATTTATTTTTGAGAGAGAGAGAGAGAGAGAATGAGCAAGTGGTGGGGGGGGAGGGGCAGAGAAGGGGACAGAGGATCCAAAGTGGGCCCTGTGCTGACAGCAGAGAGCCTGATGTGGAGCTTAAACTCACAAACCGTGAGATCATCACCTGAGCTGAAGTTAGACGTTTAACCAACTGAGCCACCCAGGTGCCCTGGCAAAAAAAAAAAAAAAAAATTAATTTAAATTAAGGGGGCACCTGGGTGGCTCAGTCTGTTAAGTGGCTCAGGTCATGATCTCGCAGCTCGTTAGTTGGAGCTCCACGTCAGGCTCTGTGCTGACAGCTCAGGGCCTGGAGCCTGCTTCGGATTCTGTGACTCCCTCTCTCTCTGCCCCAAACCCTCTCATGCTCTGTCTCTGTCTCTTTCAAAAATAAATAAACATTAAAAAAATCGTTCTAAATTTTAAATTTTGCATGTTATTGCACATGTAAGATGGGTGTGATAAAGAACAGCAAGCATGCTTTGGAGTGAGTCAGAATGAAGTCTCTGAGAGTCTCCAAATGGAGGGGGAAAAGGGCCATCTCCTAACCCAGCCCTCTGCTATGCAGGCATGTTCTTAGCAGAACATGTATCCAAGATGAGCGCTCAGACGTGGAAATGTGCAATCTGCCTTTTCCCAGCAGGTGCTGTGTGGATTTCAGCAAATCACTGGAGCTCTCTCTTTTTGCAGCTGGTGAAAAACAGCTTTACAAAAGCGTTGCTCTGCTTCAGAGTACAGCTAACCGCCTTGCTCTCAAGCCTCTTGGATCTCACGGGGTCACACTAACCTCATTATGTTCATTATCGAGGAGAAAGGGAAAGCAATGGAGTCCTTGAAGATACCGGGGTTCCCGATCTTCTATCACAGAGGAATCTTATCCCACGTGGGGGCAGGACACAGAAACATGATTTGGAAAGATCATGACAAGAGTCTGGCATACCCTTTTGGACCCTCAAGACAAAGGCTTCTCAACCTCACATTCCACAAGATGTCACTTGCTCATTTCTAAGTAAAGAAAATGAATCAAGACACCCCCACTCCCATCCCATGTGATCTGTCCAGGTCAACCTAGCTGTTAAGAATGTTGATACTGGAGTCAGAATGTGTGGCTTGAATCTCAGTTCTGCTGCTTTGTAACTGTGTATTCTTGGGTAAGTTACTAACCTCTCTGGGCCTTCCTTAGTTCCCTCCTCTGTAAAATGGATAATATTTCAATACTTATCATGGGAACACGAAATAAGAACAAGCCTCTGAGGTGCTCAGAACACCACTGATACTTGGTAAATGCTCTGTTGGCAATGCCTTCATGACACATTGCATTCTGCCTTGTGGAAGTCTTTTTCTTCGTTTTAAAAATGTTTTATTTACTTTTGAGAGAGACAGAGACAGAGTACGAGCGGGAGAGGAGCAGAGAGAAAGGGAAACACACAACCTGAAGCAGACTCCAGGCTCTGAGCTATCAGCACAGAGCCCGATGTGGGGCTCGAACTCATGAACTGAGAGATCATGACTGGAGCCGATGTTGAATGCTTAACCGACTGAGCCACCCAGGTGCCCCTAGAAGAATGGTCTTTCTCTCCATTGCCTCCCACATGCACTCAGCCAACCTCACACTAGATTGTAGGTACCTTTCCTGAGTGGACAACATCTCACTGACCCCTCTGTCTGCCCTGGTGACCTAACATGGTTTTTTACACCTAGGACATGCTCAGCAACGTTTACTAAAGGTCTACAATGTGTCCTAGGCACATTCTAGGGACTACAGAAGAGGAGGGTCTACCAGCAGTGGAATTAAATCACATCTCCTTTTCATTAGGAGGATTAGCTATCATTATTATAATGACTATAAGTCACTTTATAGTCCTGCGGTGTCATATAAATGGTATTTAGCTAAGGATAGCTTTTGATAAGCAGCACACACACCCCTGACCTATCCAGCCAGATGTAGGATTTATTTGGGAGAAGGCTGGATGCTATCCAGTCTTTACCTGAGACATGAGTTCTCCTGTGTGGGAACTAAAAAGAAATACGTGTCTCGCTCGATGAAACTTCAGTGTTGGCAGGAGAGCTGGCCTGGTGAGGCTAAGCCAGGTTTCTCCTTGAATTTACACAAGAGCCACCTGGCTGTTGAAGCTGCTCACTTAAGGCTATAGGACCAATTCCCAGTCTCAGTGGAAACTGGCAAAGGGCACAGCGAGGAGCACGTGGCTTTTTGGTCTTGAGGCCCCTTGGCCATCAGTAAAGCACGTCCCGCTGAGGAAAGTGGCAGAAGAGGCTCGGCAGTGAGTGTAAAAGTATGAAAAGTATGTTTTCCTTCTTTTTTTTTATTTTTAAAAAAAAATTTTTTTTCAACGTTTATTTATTTTTGGGACAGAGAGAGACAGAGCATGAACGGGGGAGGGGCAGAGAGAGAGGGAGACACAGAATCGGAAACAGGCTCCAGGCTCCGAGCCATCAGCCCAGAGCCCGACGCGGGGCTCGAACTCACGGACTGCGAGATCGTGACCTGGCTGAAGTCGGACGCTTAACCGACTGCGCCACCCAGGCGCCCCAAGTATGTTTTCCTTCTTAAAGCAGTTGTTGGAGAAGTCTAAATGATAGTATTTTTCTTCTGGTTCATGGAGACCATCCCATTCCTAAGAAGGAACTCCTCTGCTCTGTCTCTTCTTGGAGATTAACACGTGTTGAATGAACACCATACTACTTTAATTTCTCAGGGATTGGAGCTGTTTCATCTTTGCAAGTGTCTTATTTTAGAAACAAGGTCCCTATACTTTTCATGGGGAAGAGCTACCACTGAGAAATATCTAAGATATTTTGAGACCACAGAATCAGGTGGCCAGGGACGGGCCAGGGACTTTGTGCCCACAGCACCAAGCACCTGGTCTGTGTTTAGCAAATGGAGTCCGAGTGAGTGAGCGAGTGAAGATTTCTTGGTAGAATGTATGAGGAGGAGCTTACAATGTTGGGTGATCCTCTATATAGATAGTCACTCAAATATTGGTCGTCGACCAGTTATGAGGTTGGAAACACAGTGTGGATGGTGAGGGTCTAGGAGTGCCCTCTGCAGTATACACGTTATACTTGGTAGGGTAAAGAACAGGTGAAAGTGGCCAGTGCCTACCTCAATGAGACGGTCTCTTTATTTTCCCTTCTAACAACTACTCTGATTCCCCCGACCTGTCCCCCGGCCAGACCAGCCGGGCTACACTATTGTACCACACAGTGACAGGAACCAAATCCTGGTCTCCTGGCTCCTCTAGTAACCCTGCCTTACTGGCTAACAATACCTTTTGAAAGCTAGCTGGAACTACCATAAATTAAGTAAAAAGACAATTGACAAGCTGAGAACACATTTACAACTTATTGCAGGGAGAAGATGAACCTTTCTAACGTACAAAGAGTCACTACAAACCAGTAATAAAAAGTCCAAGACTGGGCTGCCTGGGTGGCTCAGTCAGTTAAGTATACAACTTTGGCTCAGGTCATGATCTCCTGGTTCATGGGTTCAAGCCCTGTGTTGGGCTCCGTACTGACAACTCAGAGCCTGGAGCCTGCTCCCTCTCTCTCTGCCCCACCCTCGCTCATGCTCTGTCTGTCTCTCTCTCTCAAAAATAAACATTAAAAAAAAAAAGTCCCAGACCTAACAAAAATGGGTAAAAGGTATGATCTGATAGTATACATGAGAGCAAATATGGCTGAAATTCAGCATGTAAAGAGATGTTCCACCTACCTTATAATATGAGAAATGCAAAATGAAACTGCACCGAGAAACCATGTTTTACCTATAATATTGATAAAGATCACAAGGTATGAGAACTCACAGTATTGGCGAGGATGTGGGGAAATGGTCACTCTCAAACATTTCTGAGTACGTAAATTGTTACAACCTTTACCTAGGGTAATTCGACAACATTTATCAAAATTACCAATGTACATAATTTTTGACCCAGCCATTCCACATCTAGGAATTTATTCAGTAGATGTATTTCCATCTTGGGAAGTGAGGGACATACGTAGTTAGTGACTCATCTCATTTATAAAAGCAAAAGATTGGAAGCCACCTTAATATTCATCAGCAGGGCATTAAATAAATCCTGGGATATCCACTAGCTAGAACAGGGGTTAGGAATTTTTTTCTGTAGAAGGCCAGATAGTAAATATTTTAGGCTTAACAGACCATATGGCCTCCAATGCAATTTTTCGCCTCTGCTAGCATATGCAAATGCAGCCATAGACAATATGTAAATGAAGGAGCATGGCTGTGTTCCAATAAAGCTTATTTGCAAAATACAGGCAGTAGGTCAGATTTGGCTGTGGGCCATAGTTTGCTGCCCACTGTGGTATAATATCACGCATCTAAAAAGCATGAATACTACTATTTGTGTAAAGAGAAAGAGAATATATACGTATTCTCTTGTATGTGGATAAAATATCTCTGAAAGGACTCATAGTATAAGGATAACATTGACCGACCCAGTAGAAAAGAACTGTATGTCATTTCGCACATTTTGAATTTTGAAGCAAGTGAAGGTATTATATATCAAAAATGCTTAAATAAAATAAAAGTAAATAAAAAAAAAAAAAGAAAGAAAAACAAGCTGGGCCCAAAGCTCTTCCTGTGACACTCCCCCTCAGTGCTTGTAGTGAGCGCATCAGAATAAAACATGGCTTATTTCACTGAAGAGGCATCAGGATTATAGCCAACTCATCAACACACAGGGTCTCCTAGATTGCAGATGCTCTTAGGGGTTCTGCTGTTTCTGTCCTCCTTCAAAGGGACTCTCCCAGTGGGCTATCTTGCCATCTAGAGTCAGTGACCCCAGGTGACTAGCAGAAACCCATTTCAATCCAATTTCATATATTCTAGAAAATATTCACTTTTGTACAAGCAAGCAAAGGGAATGTGTGGACATGGCAGCCTATACAAAATATTTGCCCTTTCAGGATAATTTATTATTTGTGAATATGGGTAATGTGGAGACATGTTATCCAAGGTTTCTAGTCTCCTATGGGTAGATCTAGACCTATGTTGTCCAATATGATAGCCACTAGCCACACATAGCTATTTAAATAAACATTAAATAAAACTAAAAGTTCAGCTTCTCGGGGCACCTGGGTGGCTCAGTCGGCTAAGCATGCAACTCCAGCTCAGGTCATGATCTTGCGGTCAGTGAATTCAAGCCCCACATCGGGCTCTGTGCTGACAGCTCAGAGCCAGGAGCCTGCTTCAGATTGTCTCCCTCTCTCTCTGCTCCTACCCCGCTGGCGCTCTGTCTCTCAAAAATGAATAAATGTTAAAATTTTTTTTTTTTTTAAAGTTCAGCTTCTCAGTTGTATGAGGCACATTCCAAGAGCATAGTAAGCACAGGTGGCCTGTAGCTGCCATACTGGAAAGATGTACAGATTATACAACAACAGTTCCATCCTTGCAGAAATTTCTATTAGAGGGCACTGCTCTAGTCAGTTGCTAATGTGTCTTCCAGGCCTAAGACTATCAATAACCAGGAACCTCACAATTCATCTCAATCTGTTCACCTCTCTTCATTCTCTACTGTCTCCACAATCTGTCATCCTGACTGTGGGAGGCATGATGGTTAGAGCTCCAATGAAGTTCCTGACCACAAATGCCTTGAACTGATCTGAGGCGAGTGCCGGCCACCATCAGAATAGGTAGCGTGGGAGCATTTGCTGTGGGGTTCCTGGCCCCCAGGAGCTATTAATAGGAAGCTGAGTTCTCTCTCAGTGGCATCTCCCACCCCACCCCACCAGCTTGTGCTGGTAATTGAGTAAGCCTTTGGTTATTGCCCACATCCTCCCGCTGCAGTGAACAAGGGACAGGGATGAGGCTTCCGGGAGTGAGGGTGTGGAGACCCCAGGGGCGTGGTTAAGAAGGCAAAACAGAGCCTGTCTTGCTTGCTCCAGAATAGAAAATCTCAGATTAGGAATGCTAGGAAAGAGGTGCATGATAGTGGCCTCCCCATATTCCCAAGGTGGCCTTGTGAGGGTCTGTGGGCTGCAGACTGGGGGATGTATTCCATGGCCAGCCAGGAGGTCTGGAGGGTGGTATGGCATGTTGTCTGTGGTTCCCTGAACATCCTCAAATACCTTGAGGTGGGTAACCACAATAAACCAAAGGAAGGGCCAGGCTGCAAGACCCTCCAGAAATTTTCTGGACCAAACTGATCTCCCCAAACGTGGAGTTATACAATTTGAGAAGTTCCAAAAACTGGACCGCCAAAGTTCCTGACATCCATGACCGTGGCCGGAGAGAACCTAGCCATAACCTCTTTATAAGCTTTTGTTGATTTAAAACTAGGAGGCGTTGGCAGATAACTGGTAGCAGATGCCGATGGCATCCACCTTTATCCCTCAGGCTGAAACATGTTTGTTCTCCCCAGCTTCCATTCCACTGCCAAATTCCATACTTCTTTGCCTGGGAGAGCTTTCTCTGAAGTCTTTGAAAGGTCACTCTGCTAGCAGATGCCAGATGTCTGATGGGGATGGTATTACTACCCCAGCTTCCTCGCCTTTCCCTTCTCTTGTATTCTGTACTGTTCCCCAGAAGCCCTGTGGCTTCAGAGTCCAGTCTCCCACAGTGGCTGCTGGTTGGAGAATGAGTTCTTTGTTGGTTCCCTTCTCTACCGGTATTTTGTACTCCCCACCCGCCCCGGCCAACTTCCAGATAAACCATTTCCACTTTAATATTTGTCTCAGGGTCAGTTTCTGGGGAAACCTAAACAAAGACATAAATTAATCATGTCAATTAATTTTCAGGCTTTCCAGGCTGAGAGGTAATTAAATACATGTTTGTATGCTCTCTGCAAAAGGTTTTGAAAGGAGTGTGTGCTAAGCCATTTCACATTTATGCTTTGCTGCCAGGAAACCGACAGGAGATGCTCAGGACGGGCAAATGTCAGCCCCCAAGGGCATGACAGCAACTGACAAAACTATTTATTGGAGGACTTCTGGCTGTCAGTTCTGATCTCTGTTGATGATCAGAGGAATTCACTCATTCTGCAAATATTTTCTGAGCTCCGCCTCTCTGCAAGAGGCCCAGGCAGCATTAGCCAAATGAAAACAAGTACTGTCTGTTTTCTCTGAGATGCAGCTTTCAGATTACTCTATTAAAAAAAACACTAATGAATCTGTTCAGAATTAATGCTTGAATTACTGTTGGGTTGGTAATGATTCTCAAGAGTGTGAAGGGTGAATAATAATGGCCAGGAGTTTTTTCCTTTTCAAACTATGCAGGATTTATTTCTGTGAATTCAATGCCCCTTCCCTCCTCCCTGAAGAAATAATTGCTACAGGGGCGCCTGGGTGGCTCAGCTGGTTAAGCCTCCAGCTCTTGATTTCAGCTCAGGTCACGATCTTACGGTTGGTGGATCCAGCCCCTCATCTGGCTCCACACTGACAGTGTGGAGCTTGCTTGGGATTCTCTCTCTCTCTCTCTCTCTCTCTCTCTCCGCCCTTCCCCCCTCCTCAACAAACAAACAAACAAACAAACAAACAAAGAAATGATCACTACAGTGTGGTGTATGCCCCAGGAGGGTTGGGACAGAACAGGGTTGCACACCACAGAGATTCTGCTTTGGGAACAGAGCCAAGCAGGAATGACAGCCCAGTGTAGAGTAAAGGTGCCTGGACTGGGAGCCTGGAGAGCTGAACAGTGGTGTTGCCAGCCAGATGTGTGACCTCAGGACGTCACTGCCCTCTCTGGATCTGTCTCCTCACCTTTGAAACGAGGAAATGGGATGGTCTCTAAGGTCCTGGATTATAAATATTCATGAATCTTCTAAAAAAGAAGCAATGGACCAAAATCAAACCTGTGGTTTGGTTTCACTTTCCCTTTGTGTTGTTCCACCTCTGGCCTGGTTGGAGGTGGGGAGCTGCATTTTGTGCAGTTAGTAGGCACTATTTGCCATAAAAAATGTTTGCAGTGACCTGGCCCATGGAATTAAGGTTAGAAAGAAAAGGGGCGTTGAAAGGGGATAAGGGGTAAGAGAGATGGGGGAGTAAAGATGTTTCCTGGGCTGGAGAACATTAGGGGGTCCAGAATCAGTGAACACCCTGATCTGAAGGTTTCTGTTGATACTTAGGGGCCAGGGGATTGAGGGGCCACAGGGGGAAGAAAGAACAGAAAACGTCCTCCTGGTTTTCTTTTAGTAGCTTTTATAAACTCTTGTGGCTCTCCAGCCTTCCTGTATATTAGAAACATCCAGCGAGCTTGAAAAAATCACAGAGACCCTCTCCTTCTTCGGATCTGAGTGGTCTTTGATGGCACCTGGAAATGAGCATGTTTGAAAATGCTCTGAAATAATCCCGCCGTGCAGGTGGAATTGAGTCCCACCAAACAGTGACTCAAAGTATAGGAGCAGTCCACTTGCCTTCTCTCCAAAAGATGAGCTATCTCATTTTTCATACCTTTTCCACACCTTTCTTTCTCTTCTGTTCCTCTCATCCTGGGCCTCAAAATGCCCCAAGTCATACATGGCTGGGAGATGGAGAAGGGAAGAAGAAACCCTATGCATTCTATTTTCTCGTTAATTTCTTGATTATTTATGAGGTTTAATAAAAGATGTTTTCCTCCATGAATATAACTCATAATATTTAAGAAAAACTTTAAAAACACCGTGCTCAAAAACAAGCGAGCAAAAACATCTCAATGTGTCAAATAGGCCCCTCCCTCAAAGACAACCGCTGCTAACTCCAGCACATTTTTGCGTTTTCTTTCTAATTCTTCCCTGATGCCTCATTTCTTTGTCTGATTGCTTCACCCTACTGTATATACCAGGGGTTGGCAAACTGCAGCCCACAGGTAAATCCAGCCCACTTCTTATCTCTGTAAATAAAGTTTTATTGGAACACAGCCATGCTCATTTGTTACCTTTTGTCTACAGCCGCTTTCACAGGACCATGGCAGGATTGAATAGTTTCAACAGAGACTGTCAGGCCCAGGAAGTCTAATATTTATTATTTAGTGCTTTCCAGAAAAAGTTTATTGGTTCCTGGCATATACCCTTCTGTACTCTTGTATCCCCCATTTTACCTTATTATGTGAGCATTTCCCGTGTTGTTATAAATGCTTCATAAATATTTCTAACAACTTCCTGGAATTTCATTGCATGGTTAGGTTGTGGCTTAGCCTTACCCCTATTATTAAACATTTCTGTGTCCCCTCACCCAGTTTTTTCATTCTTTTTTTTTTTAAATGTTTATTTAAACATTAAATAAGAGAGAGAAACAGTGTGAGCAGGCAAGGGGTAGAGAGAGAGGGAGACACCAAATCTGAAGCAGGCTCCAGGCTCCGAGCTGTCAGCACAGAGCCTGATGCAGGGCTCGAGCTCACGAACTGTGAGATCACGACCTGAGCCGAAGTTGAACGCTTAACTGACTGAGCCACCCAGGCACCCCAGTTTTTTTCATTCTTTAAATGAATGCTTCAGTGAGTATGTTTGGATGTAAACTTTATCTGTGTTTTCAATGATTTGTTTAGGAAAGTGTCCAGATTATTCAACTGGGAGGTAGGGGCATTTCAGGACTTTTAACACATATCGTGAATTCCCTCACTCAAACATGTCATACGAGTTTGTACTCCTCAGTAGTAATATAGGGGAGAACCTACTTCTCCACACACTTGTCAGCATTAAGTTTTAAACATGTTCTGCATTTAGATAGGTAAGCCGCTATCATCTTAAATTGCATTTCTTTTATGTCTAATGAGATCGAAACTTGCATTTCTTCTTTTCTATGTTGACTGCTTTTCACCTTTGCTTGGCCTCCTTCTGCACAGGGCAGAGGGGAGCACACTCACCTTGGCTTGGAGCAAGGCTCCTGCCTCCGCCCGGTTCTTTTCCACGTCTCTCTCCCAGTGGATTCTGATGGTCTCGAGGATGTCGTCCAGACCAGTGCCAATGGGAACACCCATTTGTTCCAGCTCAGACCCTGCCAGCTGTTTGTACAGCACTTTCACATCCTGCAAATGACGATAGACGCTTCAGGTGAGTTCCAGAGGTGAAGGAAAGGACACAGAAGTTGAGCCAGCATAAGCCCAGGTCTGTTGGGTAATCCTTATGCTTCTCATTCTGCTACTGCCAAAAGTGGGGCTTCGCAGAGACTGGCAAAGTCCCTGACCCTGTCATCAGCACCGGTGCCATAGTCTCCTTCCTCAAGGACGCATTTCTTAGGCTGGTCTTCGCAAGCCCAGACCCACTCAAAGCAAACGTCAAAATAAATAAATAACCAAATAACAACACAAACAGAGTAAGCAACAAGAGTAAGATGAAATTGATGGATTTCGTAAAGTCACAGTAGGCAGGAAGAGGTTTAAAGGTAACTCTGGAGTCTCTCAAGGGTTGGGGGTGGGGGGAGTGGTACCAAACGACTGAGCTAGGAACAGGAGGGCTCCTGGTCAGCCTGAGGTCGGACAAAAGAAGGGACTTCCCAATGGAAGCATGGTTAAATGAGTTTTGACTTTTTCAACTGAAAGCACTTTAAGTGTCTGATCAGCGACTTGGGTGAGGTGGTTTAGAGTCAGTGCCATTCCGCAGGGAACTGGAGGGCTTCCCCGTTGGAGGTCCCACTGAGTCCTGTCACTCAAGCATCTGACCTAATTTCATTAATGAGTGTGTGTAAACCACAGCTTGGATCTACCTTCAGAGCTGTCTTGTTTGTCCTATGCAGTGCAAAAAAAAAAAAAAAAAAAAAAAAAAGACGTGAAATACAGTGCCTTGAGGTAGAGGATGCTCTCTCCAGTTCAACACAGACTCCGTCACTCTTGCCGGTGTGGACCTGCTGTCTCCTCCATTTATGTACCAGCCTGGTCTCAAAGCCACTTGAATTTGAGACTCCCCGGGGTAACCTTACCCACTACAAGGATTTGAAGGTATTTTACCCGCATTTTCCCTGCAGCCCTGGGCAAGGGACGGGGAGAGGCCGAGATGAGCCACCATCTCTGATGTGAACCTCCGTCAGACAGGTGAGTGCCTGTGGTCTGTGGCCAACCCAGCGTTGCCCCTGCCCCCACCTACCTCCTCATAGCCCCTTGACAGAAAGCCAAGTTCTTCTTTCAGGCTTTCTATTTGACTCTCCAGATCCATTTTTGTCAAATTAGCCTCATCGATGACTTTATACAGAGAGTTAATTTCCTCTTCTGCTGCCTTTCGAAATGGCTGCTCATTTTCATATCTGCAGATAAAGGAAGGTAAAGAGCAGAGGTGGGCAACCCAAAAGGGAAAATAATCAGAAACATTACCAATAGGCCAATTATGTCATAGACAAACAGATGTGAAAAGTCACTGTTCCAACAGCTTTAAGGGCACTGTTAATGCAAGTCTTAGATGTTGACTTATTATCATGAAAATGATTGCAGCCAACTTCTGATGGCCCAGCTTCACAGGCTGCCAGGCTCAGGGGCTCTGGAGGCACAGAACTCTAGGGAAAGCTTCTCCAGGAGTTGAGATCCAGGTAAGGGGATCTGGCCTTGTCACCCTTATTGTGATTTGTCATCCTTTCCCTTGAGGATCTTTGAACAGACATGACTGAGAGTCTGCTAAGTACCAGGCTATGTGCTAGTGATCCCAAAATAAAAAGCATGGTTTCTGCTCCAAAGAACCCACGTGAAATTTTAAACCTGTGGCTGCAAACCCAAGTGCCATCAGGGGCCAAGAGGGGAATATAGATGAGGGACGAGGCCCAGGTCTGGGAAGCAGGGAGAGGTGGGGGCGGGACAGGAGCACACAGGACGGCTCACCCTTCAGGCAAGGGGAGGCTGCTGCGTGGAAAGGTGTGTGCCCAAACGAGGAAACCTGGATTTATATGTAAAATATCCAGAGTTTTAAAAACTTGCAGCTTATACAATCACACACACACACACACACACACACACACACACTGACACAAGTCTGAAACTGTGCCCTCCCCTCCCACCACCAAGTTCTTTCTTTTTTTTCCCAAGTTCTTATTTAAATTCCAGTTTACATACAGTGCAATATTGGTTCAGGAGTAGAAATCAGTGATTCATCACTTACATATGACACCCAGTGCTCATCCCAACAAGTGCCCTTCTTAATTCCCATCACCCCTTTAGCCCATCCCCCCACCCACCTCACCTCCATCAACCCTCAGTTTGTTCTGTTTTTTTTTTTTTTTTTAATTTTTTTTTTTCAACGTTTATTTTTGGGACAGAGAGAGACAGAGCATGAACGGGGGAGGGGCAGAGAGAGAGGGAGACACAGAATCGGAAACAGGCTCCAGGCTCTGAGCCATCAGCCCAGAGCCCGACGCGGGGCTCAAACTCACGGGCCGCGAGATCGTGACCTGGCTGAAGTCGGACGCTTAACCGACTGCGCCACCCAGGCGCCCCTGTTTGTTCTGTTTTTAAGAATCCCCCTGAGTTCTTTCCATCTCTGGTTTGCTCAGAGCCTTCTTTCTAAAAGCCACTCAACATCTTTGCCAGTTTCCCCCAGTGTTAACTCCTTTTCTTCCACAGCCTTCCACCCAGGTGTACCCCATCAGCCAAATTTCACACCTTACCTTCATCCATCCATAGGATGGAGAAAGCTCACACTTCTCATTGAAGAAAGCATCTTAGGGCTTTAGAGTTTTAAGGGCATTTAGTGTTCCTACATGTCTCCCACTCTGTGACAATGCCTCGATAGCATTCTTGATAGGTGATCATGTAGTCTCTGCTTGACTACTTCCAGTGATGGGGAACTCATCACCTATCAAGGCCACCGTTCCATTTTGGGACAGCTGTAATTATTACAAATTTCTTCCTTAAAGAGCTTAAGCCTTCATTCCTGTAAGAGTCTGAGTTCCACTCTCTGGAGTACCCAAAGTCAGTCTAATCCTTCTTTCTGGCAGTCCTACAAATATTTAGAATGTCTCCTCTTATAGCACTCTTTCTTTCCCGCTCATCTCTCCCTCCAAGCCTTTTGTTCCTCAGGTTAAACATTCCCGGTTCTTCCGTTCTTCATACAAATTGGTTTCCATGTCCCTCATCATCCGTGGCGGGGACTGTGACCTTTCTGTCTTTGTATTCTTAGCACCCACCTCCAGGCTCCAGATAGATTTGTGGAATGATTAGAAATGCCCTAATTGGTCCATGTCCTTCTCAATATGTGATACAGAAAATGGAATGTAAAACTGCGGATGTTCCCTGATCAATTCAGAGTCCTGGGGGACTGTTTGCTCCTTTGTTTAAACCCTTCAGTTCTATTCACCATGAGCCCTAAGGTTTCCTTTGAGGGGGTTTGTTTTTTTGTGTGTTTGTTCATTTGATTTTGACCAGCTGTATTTGCTGTTGACTAGTATTGGGTGTCCTCTCAACTAGAGACCCTGAGCATTTTTCACAAGCCCAACTACCTTGTCCTTTCTGGGTGCACCTGGCATTTGAACCCCAAAGAGAGGATCCGCATATATCTTCTCTCAGTTTCATTGGCCCGGTGTTCCAGTGTGTGGGGATCATTTTGATTCCTAGTTCTGTCTGTCATCTTTCTCTTCACCACCCTCCTGGCTTTGTATCTTCTGCCATTTTGCCCTACCTGCTTTCATGCACCTGTGGTTAAAAATAGTAAATGAAGGAACCAAGGACAGAGCCCTGTGGCATACTGCTAGAGACCTTTCCTCAGAGTTGGACCTGCACCTTTGAATCACCCCCTGAGGAGCTGGTTTCTAAAGCATTTTGATGTGCTCTCTATGTGGGATTAGATTTTCTACCCAAATGTATTCTTTAGGAAGTACTGTATTTTTATTAACATTTAATCTTTGGGAAACGAGTCTTGCCCTTCTAGCTGGAATGAAAACCCACCCATAGCACTGGGATTGGTCCCTTTTGACCCCCGCTGGAAGAGTCTCTGTGTGCCTCCCAAGTCCTGTTGTGATTATCTCTCCAGGGAGCCTGGTCCCTCCCAGGATATGCGCCACTCAGCATTATGGGAGGCCTTAGGTGCTCTACAGACCTTTGTTTGGAAGTCCTTTAGAATTTGACACATATCTGTGATATCCCCAAGGCTGCTGCTAAACTTTCAGCTTTCTCTCACTGTCTTTTATTCCTTTCCCCTTCCATGTTGAAGTCATCAAATAGAATCTCTGTGTTGGTGATGCCCAGAAGTGCCTATCTTGACCTGTGGGCCACTCTGGCCCGGCATCTTCAGTGGCCCACAACTGCTCCATCAGCTCAGCTCAGCTCTGCTTGCTCAAAGCCAAGCTCATTACTACCCTTGAATTTAGACCAGCTTTGCTTCCACAATTTTCTATTTTTGTCGAGAGAATGGCAAATCCTCTCACTTACCCAAGTTCAACACCTGAAACTTACCTTTGCCTTCTATTTTCAGGCTGCATATGTAGATAATTATCAACCCCTGCCAATGATTTCTTTGACCCATCCCTCAAGTCTGCTCGTGGCCACCGTCCCAGGCAGACCTTGAGCTGTAACAGCCTCTGATCGTCTTCCCACAACTGACCCACAGTAGTGCCTCCAGAGGAACCATCCTTAACCATATCCAGTCACCATCTGCTCAGAGCCTTAAGTGTTATCTTCTGGCCCCTAAGTAATCTGATCTCACCTTACTTTCCAGCCATGGCTCCTAGTACAGACTCTGCCCTTCCACTGGTCCAGCCCCTTTGCTCCCATTGCTTCTTGCTGGTTTGCCCTGCTTCTCCTCTCTACCAGTACAAAGCTGAAATTTTGAAGCTGAAGACTAGTCATGATGAGACACTGCTCAGATCCCTTCTATGGGTCTCTTCTTCTCTCGGGTCACCTCTGAGCTCTTTGGTAGGCTGACATGATACTCCAGGATTTGGTCTCTCCCTGATTTTCAAGCCCCATTGGTTGTCCCTCCTTTCTTCACTCCACATGCCCCAGTTATAATGAGCTACTTGGTGGCCACGAATACACCATGTTTTCTCGTGTCCTGCCTTAACACATACTGCCCTCTCTGCCTGGAAATTCGTGTCTCCTTTATTGGCCTGCACAACTCCTGCAAAGGACCCAAATCAGACCTCACCTCTTTGGTCAACCCTCCCTGGCCGACTAAATGTCCCCACCCCACCTGTGCTCTTCTCAGTGATGGCACAACCACCCCATGATGCTACTATCTGTTCACTCCTCTGTCTTTGACACTGAACTGTGAGCTCCTCGAGGTTCCATTTACTTCATCCCCAGGACCTGGCCAGGGTCCGGGCAGCTATTCAAATATTTCTTGAATTTATTCATTTATTCATTAATTTAACAACTATTTGTCAGGCATCTATCTTGTGCCTGGCACTGTTAATACACTGGGGAACAAAACAGACCAAGCCCCTGCTACTCAGTTGGATGGATGGATGAAGAAATGTATGAATGCATAATGAATGAATGAATTAACGAATGAATGAATGAATGAATGAATGAATGAAATTTTGGTTACATCCTAACTTAACTTCACACCTAATTAAATTCTATCTTAAATGTAGCACAAATGGTTTCATGTCTCTTGGCATCCATCTCTAACTGTGCAGTTAGCTGTCAGTGGCCAGCTGATGGCTTCGCTTTTTTGCGCTTCTGTGACCTTGGCCAGCACAGTGTTGTCCAAAACAGCAACCCCAGCTGACTGAGTTTCCTTGACTCGAGAGTGGCCACTAGTGGAGGTCCTTTTATCAGATGGAGAAGCCTGGTCTTAGAGAAAGGAAATGACTCCGGGTCTGAGGAGACGGTAGCGATTTTCCTTTCCATCACGATACCCTTTCTATCCTAAGACAAGAATGGCAGTGGGGTCACTGTCTTCCCCAAAGACTCCCAACTATATGCCTTTCCTCTTTGCCTTTATCAATTTAAGGAAATGTTCCTTGAATAACTATCCCATCACCCATCTAATTGCCCAACATCCAGAACACCTTCCCCGCAGAATATTCCCAAAATCGCTGTGTTCATCAATGAAAGGTCTTTTTCATTTCACTTCTCCAACACGGACCACAGACCTCATGCACCATCATGACTTTGCCCTAAATGCATCTCTCTCCTGTCACTAGTACTTCATATTGTCCCTTAAATTTATCTACTTAAAAAGTACATGTTAAATCAGTAAACTTTAAAAGCTCTTTATATTGAATACATTTTAAATTGCTACTATAAATTATAGTAGCTATAGTGGAAAAACAGTTTCATGAGTCATAAATAGAAGGTAACTGTAAAAATCCATAACTATTAAAAACAAACTGTCTATCCTTCTATCGCTTAAAACGATCGTCATCAGTGGTCTACACACCATATTTTAGGAAACACTGTACTAGACTTCAACAGATGTTTTTCAAGGCTGGTGACTTAAAACGACTGAGGCCTGGACCCACCCCCAGGGACGGTGGTTTCATCTGTCTGTGCAGCTTGCACGTTGGCAGCTTTAAGTGCCCAGGTCATTCTGACATGTGGCTGCAATTGAGAAGCATTGCTCAAAACCAGCTGTTCTCCACGTGTGGTCCCAGGACCAGCAGGATCAGCATCATGGGGACCTCATTAGGAACGCAAATTTGGGGCCCCACCCCAGACTACTGAGTCAGAAATTCAGAGGGCGGGGCACAGCCATCTGTTTTCTAGAAGACCTCCTGCTGGTTCTGAAGCACACTACAGTCTGAGAATCCCTGCCCTGAACCAGGTGACAGTGGGCAAGGTCTCTGAGCCCTGGGGACCTGGCTTGTGTCTAGAAGGAGGGTTTGAACTGGACGATCTTTCCTCTGGATTCTCCTGGGGCTTCCACTATCCCACTCCAGCCTTCTGTGCCGCTGGAAGGGAACGCTGCAGACCCTCGGAATAGCAGTCCCCGAGTTGCACAGTGGTCTGAAGGTGCAGAGTGACTGTCCCCCCTGCTGCAGAAGTTACCTCTCGGGGCACCTGGGTGGCTCCGTCAGTTAAACGTTTGACTCTTGATTTTGGCTCAGGGCACGGTCTCACAGTTTGTGGGATTGAGCCCCATGTCAGACTCTGCACTGACAGCACAAAGCCTGCTTGGGATGCTCCCCCTCTCTCTCTATCTGCCCTTCCCCCTCCTCTGCTCTCTCTCTCTCTCTCTTTCTCCTTCTCAAAATAAATAAACTTTAAAAAAAAAAAAAAGAAGAAGAATTACCTCTCTTTAAAGTCGTCTGCACCCGCCTGGATATTCTCTGTCTGAAGCATGAGCCGGGCATTTTCCAAGACCGCCTCGCCCACCTAGAAAGATCACACACATCAGAGGAGACAAGGTCACTGGACCATCTTCCCTTACTTCCCACTGTGACTCGCACTGGGCACAGAGGTTCTGGGGAATAGAGCACTTTTCTTACAGCAAATATTTTTAGAATTCAAGTATCTCTTTCCAAAAAGGTAGGGAGGAGATAAACCACAAAGCATAAAATCTGGCTGTCTTTTAAGAGCCTTTAGAGTTGGATTTTTGGAGCTAAAATATTACTCAAAGGCAGACTTGTTCCTAGCCTCTGTCATAATGCTGAGCTCTCAACTGCCAGTGAAGCTTCTGGCTCCTTAAATGAAGTTTCACTGGTTTGATTTAGTGGCTCTTAACATTTTCTGCTCATGGGTGCCTTTGAAAGGCTGACGAAATCTTTAGGTCAGTGCTGTCCAATAGAACTTTCTGTGGTTATGGCACTCTTCTATGTCTGCACTATCACGGCCACACGTGGCTACTGAGCACTCAAGATGTGGCCAGGATGACTGAGGAACTGAAAATTTAATTTCATTTGAATTTAAATAGCCACCTGTGACTAGTGGCCACTGTACTGGGCAATGCAGCTCTAGAATTTCATTCATCCTCAAAACGTACATATGAACATAGATACACTATGCATACAGTCTGGGAGTTTCCTGGAGCCACAAAGAGTGGCTTTTCTTTTTTCTTTTTTTTTTTTTTTTTCAACGTTTATTCATTTTTGGGACAGAGAGAGACAGAGCATGAACGGGGGAGGGGCAGAAAGAGAGGGAGACACAGAATCGGAAACAGGCTCCAGGCTCTGAGCCATCAGCCCAGAGCCCGACGCGGGGCTCGAACTCCCGGATCGCGAGATCGTGACCTGGCTGAAGTCGGACGCTTAACCGACTGCGCCACCCAGGCGCCCCAAGAGTGGCTTTTCAAAACTGGCTCCCCAAACCCTACAGAGTCCTTCAAAAGTGGGGGCTGGGGGGTAGTTCTCTCCTTGATCTGAGAAACATATATATTACATACGTAGCTTTTCTATAATCTTCAGTTTGGGGGGGATAAGAGGACAGTTACTTTAAAAGAAGGACGCAAGTCACTGTTTTCAGTCCTTTTGTACTTGGATGTGAAAGTGTTGTAAGCTCTTCATTGAGTGGGAGGTCTTCCAGCACCAGAAGTCAGAGATGGCATGAGATGAGAAAGTAGGAGAGGAGAGACCCTCATCTGCCTGTTCCCCAGGGTTCCCCAGGGCTGGGCTGGAGCTGAGAGAAGATCAAATTTGGTAGCAGGAAATTCAATGAAACGAGACAGGACATCCCCACTGAAATAAGGCAGGACGCAAATCAGTACTCTCACTGTGGTTGGGACTTGGCCCACCCCTGTGCTCTCTCCGTTTCCCCATGGGACCCCTAGCCCACCGTGTTGACATGGACCCTCCCCAAGCTTGGTTCCTTGTTAACTGCTAGGTCTCCAAAGCCTGGCTTCTGGTAGACATTGCATCGATACCTGCTGAATGAATGCATGCATGAATGAATGGTGCGACCATGGGTGAACCGTACCCCTCCCTTCCCCCGTCAGGGTCTGGAGGTCATTTCTATTCCTCAGAAGCCCCCTGAGATTTTGTTTTTAGTTAGGTAGGGTGAGGCCAACAGATTGGGAGATGGCTGACCTTGAAAAGATATTACTCACAGTTCCCAAAGGCAGGGGCAGCCACACCAAGAGGGGCCATATAACGAAGTACAAGGGTCGGCTGCAAAAGGATGAGGGGAAAGTGTGGGCAAAAGCCTTTATTGTGGTTTTCATGGGAAGGATGGGAAGGAATGGGTGAGGCAAGGTAAATAGCCAAGCGGGTTTAGGATTGAGTAGTTTGAATCATTTCAGCGGTCTCTATGGGTCCCTGGCTGGTCTCGGGCCACCTGGGATGATTAGAGCAGAGGAATATTGCCTCCTGGAGTATAAGTGCCAGAAAGAGAAGGCAGATGGGGTACAGACTCTCGGACTCTTGGACTGGCTGGTTTGCATATCAAAAGCATGTCGGGCAAGTGGCTTACTATCTCTAAGATCAGCTAGCTCAGTGAGGGGCTAACAGCGAGGCCCTAGATGCCAGAGCACCAAGAATACAGAAAAAAAGAAAATACAGTCAATATTGTTGAATATAATTCATCTAAAGGGCCACGGCTATGTGAGGCCTCCCTGAGGACTGGCTTTGGCTGGTCTGGCCGAGGCTCTCTTCAACCTCCTGCACGCGGTTGTGGCCCTCCCACTCAGGAGCCCCTTTTCCAGACTTTGGTTGCCACTTTACAGATGCCATTTTCCAGATGACAGACTTAAAGCCAAAGGCAATCAATCACCCTGCTGGATTTCTCACAACAATGCCCGAGCAAATGTCCCACTCTAGTGTGGGACACCGAATCACAACAGGTATCTAGACTGCGGGCCCCAAAACTATGGCTGTTAGAGAAGGCGGCTTTACAATCTCTTTAGACAGAGATTGTGGCCACGCAAAGGCAGCTGTGGGCAGCTGTGGGGCCTGGAGCTTATGCAATGTGGGAGACTGCCTTTAAGAAAAAAAATAAAGACTAATACAAAGGGCTATGCACAAATAAGGGATCCTGAAGCTTAAATTCTTAAAATTCTTCACCTTGGTACAGCCTAATTTTGTCTGTTTCTGCTTTTTAAATTTGGGCCCCAGGGGGTGGGCAGAAAAAGTACAAACCAAGCAACACTCTGGCGCCTATGTTGGAAACGCGTATTGAGAGTCCTACGATTCGGGACGAACAGAAAGATGGCTGAAAATGCAGTCGCCCCAAGTCCTGCCATCCAGCACAAGCACCGCCAGCATTTGGATATGTTGTATTTCCTCTCAGCCTTTGCTTTGCCCAGCTACAACAGTACCCGGTGTGTTCATTTTTAACGCTCCCCTAGTTGATTGCAAACTTTATGCAGAAGAGGTGGCAGGGAGCCATCCATGAAGGAGTCTGATAGGAAATGCCAGCCGCTGCGTGATCGGCTGCGGTGAGGGGTCAGCTGCTCAGTGGTCCTCCTGCTCAGTTGGGGTTGAGGACAGGAGCGCTTCCTGGGGTAAATTGGAGAGCAGACGGGGTAGTTGCGTCCAAATGTCTATCCCAGGCAGCTCGTGTGGCACTGGGCTCAGGGAAGCTGGAGGCCTTCCTGCTCTAACTGTTGTTTAGTGACAACCAGGGGCTTATTCAAGCCTCAAGCAGAGGATAATTATAGGCCCTGACTTGCCAAAGCACGGTTGCTGTCCGTGCTTTCCCGTCTCCTTCACATGAGGAGCTTAAAATAAACCGCCAGCCCCCAATTCAGCCATAGAGCCCTTCACTGTTCTCTTGTGGGCACCTCAGCCTAGCAGAGGGGCGTCCTCTCTGGAGTTCGTGGTGGCCCAGCCTCCCCCACTGTAGAAAGGGCCCGTCAGGCAGCATGACCAGGGCTGGCACCTTGGCCGAGGTTTAGCACAGGCTGGGGACCGGGCTGGTGGCCAAGGCCCAGAGTAAAGCACGGAGCCTGCCGGGGCACAGGCTCTTTGTCTTCTCACCTGGGAAAGTTTCGTGAAATCTTCCCCAGGGCTGAGCACGGGAACTGCAGAGGGGAGGGCATGCACTGACCACCTACGGATGTGCCCGGCACACCTGCTGGGGCTGGCTTGTACTGGCTTGCCGGGGCAGGCTGGTAAATACTTCAGGAGTTTTGGGAGCCAGTGGTTAAACACAGCCATCACGAACATTTTAATTATGTGAACTTACAATTAAATAAATTATACGAAAAACACCATTAATAAATGCTCAGAATACAAAGGCCATGATTACTCATCACTTCCTCCCATGTTTGACTATCATCCTGCTAGTGAGGTTATTTCCTTCTGTTGTGTCTGCACAGTGGAAACACCGTATGATGTATGTTATGTGTGTCTCTTCTCAAGTGTGCATTCAGTGACAGCAGGGTGGTAGCTTCGTATCAGCCGTGGTGAGAGTGTTTACACCAGGGAAGTTGGCAAACACGGTAAACCAGAGCCTTTTATTTATGGAAAGCTGATTGTTACACAGATTCTGGCTCGGTGGCTGGGCCTCCCATGCTACTGAATACTTAACACTCATGACTTCGCTCAGTGCTCCTGATATTCAGCCCTGACAGCAACACACCTATTTTACAGAGGAGGGTGCCAAGGCCATACAGAAGTTGCCCCAAATCACCCGGACGGAGCAAGGCAGAGCCAGAACGCCAGGCCAGGTCAACGCGACTCCAAAGTGTGCGTATTTTTGTCATCAGCTTTGGAAACTAAAGGGCTCATCAGCATCAATAGAGAAACTCATTGCGGAGGACTGTCTTCTGTCTTTTTCCTGGAACGGAACAGCCAGGAATCGTGGTTCCTATTTGGGCTGCATCACAGAGAGAAAGGGATGTCTTCCCCACTGGCGTGAGGCAGCTCACCAAATCAAACCAAAGCAAACCAGCTCCCACGCCAACCTCCTGAACTTACATTTCTGAGCCCGTAAGCTAAGCAGAGCTGAGCAGACAGTGGGGCCAACTCTGAAGAAGGCCTGGAGAAATCCTGCTGCAGAGTGCTTTGCTGTCTGGCCTACAGAAGAGACGTCATCTGCATTTAAAAGTGAGGGAAATGCACATTCGCTATCTGGTCCTCTGAGATTCACGCTTGAAGAGGATGCAAATTAACTTCACCTCTCTGGTCATCTTTTCTTTCCAGGAGTGAAGGCCATACAAAGACCAAATAGTAA
Organism: Leopardus geoffroyi; assembly: GCF_018350155.1. Classification (NCBI taxonomy): domain Eukaryota; kingdom Metazoa; phylum Chordata; class Mammalia; order Carnivora; family Felidae; genus Leopardus; species Leopardus geoffroyi. Next base: position 129,539,916 of record NC_059333.1, read on the forward strand.
TATGTACAGTCACTAGGCTGATGCCATGCGTACAAGTGTCCTTGCTCGTAACCCCGGAACCCCTCCTGCCCTCTTTTCTAATAGGAAGAAAGTCGGAACCAAGGTAATAGTTGCACAGCAGGGTGAACCATAAGGGTGGCTGGCTGGCAGCTTGCGTGTGGCTGCTGGGAGGGCCAGAGGGGATGACCTCTCCTCCTCCTCTCTCTCCTTCTGCCCAAACCAAGCTGACTCCTGCCAGCAGCATGTGATGATTGTTTCGTCTGTGCAAGATGATTTAACACCAGGTCTCCTGGTAAAAAGAGACACCGAGGGGCGCCTGGGTGGCTCATCGGTTGAGTGTCTGACTCTTGATTTTGGCTCAGGTCATGATCTCACGGTTCGTGAGGTGGAGCCCACATCGGGCTCTGTGCTGACAGTGCAGAGCCTGCTTGGGATTCTCTCTCTCTCTCTCTCTCTCTCTCTGCCCTTCCCCTGCTCTCTCTCTCTCAAAATAAACCTTTTTTTTTTTTTTTTTTTTTTTTAAAGACAAGCTGATTTTCATAGCAGCATCAGTGAGAATTGGTGTGGGAAATCAGGTGGTCTTGAGGGGATAGGTCTCAGGATTTGGAAGTTTTGATGGAGTGAGAAACGGAAGATACCTTCGAAGCATACAGTTCAGTGGAGGAGAACAGCAGAGCTGACTAAGTACCACGGGGACGGGCAGTCAGAAGTCAAGTAAGGCACAGGCTTTGTTCTGAGAGGGATGGGCAGGTAGGGGTAAGGGAGTGTTTACAAACTGCTTTGGCTTGGCGCGCAGCTCTCTTAGTTACCTCCCTGGAACCCTCTTCCTCTCGCCTCCACGTGGAGAATTCCTTAGCACACTTTATGTAGGTGGTTCTCAAAGTACGGTCCCCGGCCTGGCAGCATCAGCACCACCTGAAACTTGCGGGAAACGTGAGCTCTCAGACCCTACCTCAGACATCTGAGTCAGTCTCTGGAGGGCGGCCCGACAATGCATGTTTGAAAAGCTTTCCAAGGGCTCACAGGGCACACTTGGCTTGGAGAACAGCAGCTTTGCGCAGACCTTCCTCCAGTCCTGCTCGTGCTGCCTCCCAGCCTGCTCCTGGCTGTTCCTCCGTGACCTTGCCTGGGTCATTGTATAAACCTAGAGCACCCCGTTTTACCACTTCACACTCCTAGGCCTTGCCTCCTGAGAAATCTCCCTCCATTTTAATGCTCATCTCAAACATGCCTTCCTCTGCAAAGTTTTTTAATTTATCTACTCACTCATTCTTGCCTTCACTTCTTCAGCACACGATTATTGTTTCCTCTGTGGTAGGCTCTGTGTTGGTTGTAGGGGAATCAGCAGCTGCTATAAGGGATGCTGTTAGAAAGGTAGGAAAAGGCCAAGCATGAAGGGAAGGCTGTGGGAGCGACAGGAGGCGGGATTTGCTGGGGAGCCAGTGAAAGGTTTTGAGACGGGCACAGGTGTGATCTGTGCAGTAAGCGTGTCCCCTGACTCCTGAGGGAAGGGCAGATTGTAGGATGCAGGGGAGTGCGCTGAGGGCCCAGCTAGGAAGCTCTGTGAGAGCCCAAGGGAGATGATGGCGGCTTTGACTAGGGTGGTCATCGGGGCCATGAAGAGAAGCAGACTTATCTTGTGGATGGAACAGATGGGTTTTGACGATGGAACAGTTGTGGAGAGAGGGAAAGAAAGTAATTGAGGGTAACTTCTAAGTTTTTAGCCTGAGCTGCTGGGTGCCTGGTGCCTTTGCTGACTCTCTTCCTCCCGCCTTAGATCATTCGTGCATTGGAGCCACGCCCCGACCTGTGTACCACACCTAGTAGACAATGACATCGGTCATGAACCCCCCTCCTCCACTCACCAGCTTGGGCCAGTTACTTGGACATTTCTAAGATTCGGTCTCCTCATCCAGAAAATGAGGATAACACCACCCCCTACCTCCTAGGGAAGATGTGAGAGTTAAACGAACCACAGAAGGTAAAGCACTTGGCCGGCTGCCTGGCACAGAGTAGGCTCTCCATGCATGGCAGCCGTTATTATCACTGTTACATGTCTTAGGCCACAGCACTTGGCCCATGACTGCTGAATGGATATGATGGGTGTGTGCAGCCTGGCACTGTTCCCTCTTCTCTGTGCAGGCAGTTGAATGAAGACTTCCATCTAGTGGCTTTTTTTTTTCTTTCAGTTTTTTCCTGTCCATAGTCATTTGAAAAAAAGCCCTGGTCACTGGTACTATGATGAAGAGGACCTTAGCCTTTCCTACTGCTGTTCCTTGCTATGGGTATAGTTATTAAAATAAATGATGCTGCTGGTGGCAGGTGAGGAATCTGACCCTCCTTGTGTTTTAAAAAGGCAAGGACAGGGAGTATTTTTAGAAGGGTTATCATTTGGCCTGAAGGTACAACTAATGCTTTTATTGAGCTGCAGGTGCGGGGAGGAGGTGGGCAAGACTGGGCCCCTGGGAAATTAGACGTGGCTGGTGCAGTGGCAGGGGGTAGGGGTCCCTGGAAACACTTTACACATTTCTTTGACTCTCAAGTTTAGGAGGAGTGCTCAGCACGACTTGTTCTGGCAGTAAACGAACAGGAAGTCATTATCTGTCCCTAGCACCCCGCTGAAACTGCATCTTCATCACGATGGTGAAGACGCACCATGTTACCAAGCCCAACAGATGCTTCTCTGCGCTCAGCTACACCTGCCAGCGACATTTGTCACAGAAGATGTACTTTACTGTCTTGGCCGCCGTGACACAGCTCTTCTCCCGCTCTTCCTCCTACGTCACTGGCCATTCTTGCTCAGTCTCCTTCACTAGGTCTTTCTCCCTCAACTGACTTCTGCGTGCTAGAGAGTCCCAGGCTGGGTCATGGGACTTGTTCTTTTATCCCTAGGTGATCCGGTACAGTAGGTATCAGTTGAACGAATGAGCCCAGCAACAGCACTACCTCTTTAGGGAGAACCAAGGCGGTGAAGACACGGTTCCTCCCTGGCTCCCACCTAAGACCACCTCCCTCACCTCCCAGGTCAGAACTCCATCGATGCCCTGCATCGATGTGCTCCAGTTCCTTTCTGCCGCACTGCCCAGCCTGGGTTCGAGGCCCGGTCGTCTCTCCGGTGCTTTTACCTCATCGTTGCTACCCAGGGACGGACAGCACAAAGCCCAAGCACATGGAGTTAAGATTACAGCTACAAGTGCAGTTAGGGAGCGTGTCACAATGTCATGGAGAAGTTGAACCTTCTCCAGCAATAGCTCACCCCTGAGTGCAGTCACAGCCGGTGGGGATCCGGAGAGGACCAGGGACACCTGAAGGCTAAGGTTGGGTCTTACTTTGGGAGGCCAGGAGAGTAGACATTTCTGAGTCTGTACTGCAGAGAAATGTTGACTTCATCATCAAGCTGTGCTCGGTCTGAAGAAAGAATGTTATTGTAGAAGGGGTCAGATGAGCATGGGCTGAGAGGCCAGAACTGGTGAGTGGTGTTATAAACAATTTTGGGGCAATCAGGAACACTCTGATCTCTACAGGTTGTCCTCTGTCTTGATGAGTACAAACCTCCTTAGGCCTCACCTTTCCCAGAAATGTCTGTACCCCTCCCAGGACTGGTTCTGAGCTTAGTTAGCATCCTGCCTCCTCTCTGGGGAACAGAGGGGTTGATCTGGAGAGCAGCAAAGCCCTAAGGAGCTGAGCACTAAAGAGTAGCCACCACTGTGTGGGCCCCCCTAGTCCTGGGTGTCTGTATCACAAAGCCTGCCCTTCAGGGCCTAAGTTTCTACAGACGTCCTAACAAAATCTGAGTTTTGAGTGCCAGGCACATCAAGATACAGTGACCCTGGGAGGCTCTGTCTGGGCAGCCAGCTGATTGGTCTCTCTCTCTCTCTCTCTCTCTCTTTTTCTTCTAGATTTAGAGTGAATGCTTTCTAATCTTCCATTCCCTTTCTTACTGTAATGAGCTTACTGCAATGCAAACTTGAACTCACATTTATTCAAGAGGGTGTTCTTGAATAAACCCTCACAGTTTGCGCCTTTCTCTGCACTTAGCTTTCTCTCTTCTTCACTCTCCTGCTGTGAACTGAACTATTTCTTCTGAACAGACTCAGGCCTTTCCAGCTTTCAGAACCTCGGCCCATGCTGCTGCCTCTGTATGTCATGACCTAACCATGCCACCCAGCCTCCATGCTTTCCTTCTCTGCCAGGTAAACTCTTAGCCATCCTTCAAAACCCCAGCTCAGGTGCACTGGTAATCCTCTGTCCTCCCTAGACTGCCCTGCGGGCATATCTCTTTCAAAGCAGTTGTCACGCTGTATTTTATTCTGATTCATTTCTCTTTCCCTACCACTGACCTGTGTGTCCCTGGGATGGGGACAGTCTCCCACCTCTGCCTCCTCAGCACCCGGCTCAGTGCCTGGAACAGGGACACTAAATATTTGTTAACTCAGTAGGTGAGGTAAGCTAGCTGAGGAATGCAAATAATGCAAACACATAAGGCAGTACGTAACGAGATGTGTAGGACTAAGTATAAGATGGCTGAGAACTCAGAACTTAGAGCCAAACTTCATAAAACCCAAAATAAAAGCAAAGCAAACCCAAACATTTTTAAAGCATTTAACAACGTTTTATGCCACGATAAGCCCTTCACAGTCAATGAACCCCACACCAGCGGCTGCACAAAATGGGTGCGTGTTCATTACAGGGGAGGATATAGACCCAGAGACTTGCCCACAGCATCACACGGCCCTGCTGAATTTAACCTGTCTCCTGGACTCCACAACCCATGCTCTTTTTTACCCCCTTAAAAAGACACCTTTTTTTATGGGGAATTTCAGCTAGGTAGAACTATATATAAAGGTGGAGAGAGAATAGAATAATGGCCCCCCTGTCTCCCCACTTCAACAACCAAAATCTCACGGCCAATTTTCAAAATCTCTGTTGCTGCAAACCCCCTCTCCTGTCTGAGATTATTACATAAGTATCACTTCATCTATAAATATTGCAGGAGTCATGCTCGATGTTGTACTCCTTGCATTTTAATTTAAAAGGTATCAAAGTAACACGTACACTTGATTAGAAGAAATGCTGGTAAAGAAAAGCATTCCCTGCCCCACGTCTTGTCCCAGAGCCCCAGTCCCCAGCAGCTTCCACTTTTCATTTGCCCGGAGCTTGCCCCATATTTCTACAGGTTTTTGATTGTTTGAGTTATCAGCCATAGACATCATTTACTGACTTCCCAGCTGACAAATGAAGATTATGTCACTCACACTCCACCACCCTTTTCCTGTATTTATTGACCATCTTGATAACTTTAAATAATGAAGCTCTATTTCTCGCTGTATCAGTTATGGAGTTTCTCTTTCACACTTTTGCGCCCTCTTACAATCACAGGTGATTTATCTTCTAAGGTCAAAGGGAAGACACAAAACCAGCTTAATTACTAACCTACTTCACTGATGCTTGTGTGAAATACAGGTCCTTTCTGCTAGGAATTACGATGTAGGTGCCCCTGTCAGAAGCTATGGGCAGATAGCCAAATTGTTTTACTTCCCAGCTGAGCATCCTCGGGCCTGCAGAAAAATGTCAGCTACTTGACTATGTTCCACGGCGCTGCATGCACACCCCCACGAAACCACCTTGCCTTACCACCACGCTCAAGTCCAACGTTAGGTGGCTCCGTTTCTTCTCTTGAGAGATGGGGCCACTTTATCGTGACAGTACCAGGCACACAGTAATCCCTTAGTGGATGTTTGTTAAATGAATAAGTGATACGTGTTTAAAGAGGCAAACATATGAAATAACGAGAAACCAATTCGCAAGCAACAGACTGGCAAACCTGTGGGAGGAGAGGGTGTGGAGAAAGCGGAGGTCAGTCTCACATGCTGTTCCAGAACGTAAATTCGTGTAGCCGCTTTGGGAAGCAATTTGGCAATGCCATAGAAAAGCTGACGGCAGGCATGGCCCACTCTGCTCCTACCTACTGGCCTGGAGCAGGGTCAGAAACTTTGTCGCTTTGTCTACAAAGGGCCGGACAGGAGATACTGGAGGCTACGGGCGCCCACAGTTTTTGTTGCAACTACACCACCCTGCCCTTGTAGGATGAAAGCACAAGTACACAATTAGTACATGAGTGGATGTGACTGTGTTCCAATCAAACTTTATTTACAAAAGCAGGTACCTGTTTGCATTTGGCCTGCCTATTGTCTGCCCACCTCTGACCTAGGGAAGCTCTTCTGTGTGTGTGAGGTTTATGTATGCCCTCTCCTGTTTGCGACAGAGAAAACTGGAAGCAACCTACATCCATCAACGGAAAACTTCATAACCTATGATGTATATACAATGAAATGCTACATGTATCACCGTGGATAAACCTCAAAAACAAAATGAGAAGCGAAGAAAGCAAGTTGCAGAAAGAAATATTATGGGATGGTTAATTTTTTTCTAATGTTTATTTTTGACAGAGAGAGAGACTGAGCATGAGCAGGGGAGGGGCAGAGAGAGAGGGAGACACAGAATCCGAAGCAGGCTCCAGGCTCCGAGCAGTCAGCACAGAGCCCGACGCGGGGCTCGAACTCATGAACTGTGAGATCATGACCTGAGCCGAAGTCGGACGCTCAACCAACTGAGCCACCCAGGTGCCCCTGGGGTGGTTAATTTTATGTGTCAACTGGCCATGGTGGTCAGATTTGGACAAACGTTATTCTAGATGTTTCTGTGAGGGAGTTATTGGATGAGATTAACATTTAAATCAGTGGACTCTGAAAACAGTAGATTGCCCTCTGTAATGGGGAGGGGGGTGGCCTCATCCAATGGGTTGAAAGCCTTAATAGAAGAAAGACGAGTGCTCCCCTGCCCCAGGGAAGGAATTTTGCCAGCAGCAGATGATCTTTGGACTTGAACCGCAACGTTGGTTCTTTCTTAGGTCTCCAACCCGCTGACCCCTTAATCTGGGACATGTAGACTCCATTATCCTGTGAGCAAATTCCTTACAATAAATCTCTTTCTCTCTCTAGAAACATCCAATTGGTTCTGTTTCTCTGGAGAACCCTAATGCACAGTATGATACAACTTAATATCAAGTTTAAAATCATGCAAAACAATCCTATAAAGGGTTTATTATACATATATAGCAAAACTGGAAGAACATTGGTGGGAGTGGTAAAAAGCCAAATTTAGAGTGGTGCTGGCCTCTGGGGAGGGGATTGGAATCAGGACAGAGCACAAATGAGGTTTCCACTGAAATCTTTGATTTCATGTTTAAATATAAAAGGTCTGCCGCAAATAACACGGAGACTGACAATTCTGGATGTTGAGCACCCATTTTCATATGCCTGAAATATTTCATAATTAAGAAGAAAAGAATGAGAGAACATCAACAACAAGGCAAAGAAATCTAGCGTGGTGAACGGAATGCAATAGACTCCTAATGTGCAGAGAGGGAGACTGACTGGAGAAGGCAGGTGACGGAGACTCGGGGGAGGGGAGCGCCTCTAGAGCTCCAGAAAAGGCCTCCTTGGGCCGCCGGGGGTGAAGATGGAGTGGGACTGGCTGTGGACTCAGGTCTGGGGGCCAGCAGAGCAGGACAGGAGGTATGGGGACAGGGGAACCGAGAACAGCTGGGCGAGTGTGGGAGAGGCAGTGCGCGCGTGGCCGCGGAGGTGTGGGTGGGCCAGTGTCAAGATCACCGTCACTGGAGCTCTCCCAGCGGCCCTTTGTATTCATCCTAAGGGGGCCCTTTAGAAATGGTTAGCCTGGACTTCCTTCTGACAAGGTTTGTTTCCTGCGTGCCGGCCAGAGTCAGAGGAGTCCGTGTTCTCACCGGGGACTTGCTAAGGCTTAAAGCAAATGAGGAGCTCTTCTTGTCTACTTCAGGGGTGGCTGCTGGGGCAGACTGTCAGCGCTCAGCCCGCAGAGTTTTTTCAAACCGCCTCTGTATGCCCCCAGGTTCCGCTTCTTTTCCTTTCCCACAGCCTGCACCTGGGCTCAGGCCACCCCAGCCCGCTTTCCAGTTCCCCTGGGCTAACTGCTGCTCTGGGAATGACTGACAGGTGTGGGGTGGGAAAGCCAGCTCCCTCGCTGGGGGCTGGGGCAGCTCTGAGGTGGAGCTTCCCTCCCAGTTCCCTGCAGGGTCAGGCTGAAGCTGAGACCTGGCCAGAGACGGTTCTCTTGCTGGTTCCTCCCTTGCTGGTCTCTCTTGGGAGCACCTCCATAGTGTGTCCCTCACTAAAGAATCCTGGACTCTGGCTCTGCTTCCTGGGAATCCGTCTGGGACAAGTGTTCTTCTCAGCCTCCTGCCTTGCATCCCAGAAACCCTCTGGAGTACAGGTGCCTTAAGCCTGGTCTGTCTCAGTGGAGCTGGGCACACAGGTTCTGGAGCCAAACTGCCCAAACCGATCTCTGTCTAGATGTGTGATCTTGGAAAAAGTTATTTAATTGCTCTGTACCTCAGTTTCCTCATCTTCAAAAAAGGAGTCATGAAAGTATTGGCCTCATACAGTTGTTGTGAGGTTGAATGAGTTAAGAACCTCAGAACAAATTCTGGCATATATAGTAGATGCCCAATAAATGTTAGGTGCATTAATTAATCTCCACTGGAAGTTTAAATGGTGTTTAAATGGCACTATGTTTTTTTAATGTTTATTTTTGAGAGAGACAGAGACAGAATGTGAGTAGGTTAGGGGCAGAGAGAGAGGGAGACACAGAATCCAAAGCAGGCTCCAGGTTCCAAGCTGTCAGCACAGAGCCGGATGGTGGGCTCGAACTCATGAGCTGTGAGATCATGACCTGAGCCAAAGTCAGATGGTCAACCGACTGAGCCACTCAGGCACCCCTAAATGGCACTATTTAAAGAGCATTTCTCTCTTCCCCATTCTTGTTTAGGGCACATGCCTGCAGGAGATACAGGGTGTGGGAGCAAGAGGTGAAGAGCTAAGCTGTGGGCTGCCTTCCACATGGGAGGTGGGGGTGGGGAAGGGGCTGGGGGTGGGGGTGGGGGTGGGAGGCCTCTGCAGAATTCTCCGCCATCTGCTTCCAAGAGACCTAAGTCAGAAATGTCATTACACAGTCTTAGAATGCAAAGGGCTCATGAAGATCATGAAAGATGAAGACCTGAGGCACAGAGAGGTGTGATGGCCAACGCCAGGCCCCAGGGCAGGTCCTTTGCCCTTTAGAGTCCAGCAGCAAGGACTTCTGGGAAGATCACGGGCTGTGACTGGAAAGACAGGGCTTCAAACCCTGTCTTTGTTACTTGGGGATTGTGATGCTCTATTTGTAGACTATCTGTAGCCTGGGGAAAAGGAAACTTGCTCCCCAGGGTTTCAAGATGATGAGAAGAAATGTATGGGAGGGTGTCTGGGTGCCTCAGTTGGTTGAGTGTCTGACTCATGATTTCGGCTCCAGTCGTGATCTTATGGAGCCCCTCATTGGGCTCTGCGCTGACTGCGGAACCTGCTTGGGATTCTCTCCACCCCTCCCCCGCTCCCACGAGCAAGCACACTCTCCCTCTCTCAAAATAAATAAACTTAATAATAATAATAAAGAAATGTATGTGTAACAACACAATGTTAACTCATCTGGGCTGCGACTGGGAAGTCCCTGCACTCCTCTAATGGCCCCCAAAGGTGCGCCCATCCTGGGCACAGAGGTGGAGCTCGTGACAGGCATGTTAGCCTGCGCTCATTGGAGAGGGGTCCTATCCAGGAGGGCAGCCTGGGGCTGGGGCTGAGGGAGAGGGGCTGCTAGGGGGGCATCAGCTGAAGAATGGGCTTCTCCTTGCGGTGGGTCCAGCAGGGGAATCTTAGAAGAACCCAGAAAAATCTGTTAAGAGAATCTGTTTTAAACTTTAGTCAGACCCAGACACTGTGAAGCGACCTCACAACAGTTTCTCTCATGGAAGAACTCTCTGGCCCTCTTTCCCTTTCCTTTCTCCCTGCTTACACTTTGGTCAGGTTGAAACAGCAGTGGGGTGTGAGGATAGAAGAACTTCCAGCAAGAGGTGCTGGGCCCTACCTGGGGCGGGGGTGGGGGGAGGGAGACAAGGGTCCACGTGTTGAATGATATACCGACTAGACATTCTATTTACTGACTTGGGACCGTGTTTCATGACTTAAAATGAGCATGGAAGTTTTAGGTAACGACAAGTGATCAGAAAAGTCATGAGACTACCCAAGTTTTCAACCAGAGGCAGGAGATAATATTTACCTCCCAGTGAACCAGGAGAGGTTCCTCTCAAACCAAAGCTGCTTTTAGAACGATGCCTCATGAGTCCTTCCTGTTCAATGTACGGTTGACATCCATCATACAGGTCTTGGCACGTAGCAGGCACTCAACAACGTGTGGATTTATTTACTCATCATACCTCTTAGAACTTCAGGTCCTAGAGTCTGAGAATTTTGACTCTTTAATAATATTTAAATTCCCATAGTTCCTGGTACACAGTAGACCCACATTCAATGCCTGATGAATGAACATAACAAAACTGAATTCTGTGCCAGCCCCACAGCAGCTACCATGACAAATGTAACACTGTCAAGACTGCCGGTGAGGAGGGAGGCAGGGCCAACACATGCCAACATCACTAAAGATTCCGTACTTACAAGTGACACTAATTACACCCATGGACTGAGAATCTGCAGCTGAATCTGTGACACTGACAAAGACTTTTTCTACTCACATTATTCTCCTTAAATTTTAAAAGGGTCGGGGCCATGATGGCAGGTGTAATTATCTCCATCTTTTTGCAGATAAGGAAGCTGCAGATGGGAGAGATTAGGGACCTGGGTGAAGCCTTTGGGGAGCCAAGACTTGGGGTATTCAAACTCAAGCTCTGACCTAAAACCCAAATGCACAGAAAATGCAACTGAAAGAGAAAAGGAGCGGGGGCGGGGGGGGGGGAGGGCAGAGAGAAGGGGTTGTTTCTCCATCATAAATGGAAGCAGGAGAGAATATGAACAGACTTGCTGGCTAATATATGCAAAGTCTCAGGGAAAAATGAAATTTTATGGTTGATTTATAATTCTCAGGAAATGGGAGCCATTGTGGAAATTCTGACATAAACAGACTGCAGGGCAGCACGGACCGCGTGGCTGGCCTTTCAGATCAGGGTGGCGTTGGCAGTGAAAGGATGATTATAGCTGTCCAAAACTTAACACAAATGACATCTTGCAGCTGGTTGACTAGGTATGCAAGACAGTGCTCGGAGCAGCTAGAAGGTGGTGCCGCCCGCCAAAGGGACAGAGTCAGAGGCAGCAGTCGGGGACTCCCCCATCTCCAGGGGGGCCCCCCGCCGGTTGGAGAAACCTGGGGTACATTCTGGCAGATGTGGGGAGCTAATAAAACTGCTGCTTCACCAGGGGTGGGGCACAGGCTACCACCCGACCCTCAGAAGTGAAGGAGGTGGCCGACATGTACTGACTGTTCCGGGTCTGGGTCGGCCAATCAGCTGAGCCACAAAGGGTACTTTAAATACTTCTTCCCTTTAGGCTTTGCACTGCTCAGAGATAATGATGGGCGGTGACAGACAGGTGTATTGTTGGAGGCTTGGGAGATCAGAGAATTCCACCCTCTCATTTTACAGATGAGGAGCCTCAGAGCAAGAGGGATCGCTGCAGGGCACAGAACTGGTTAGCCGTCAGAAGCGAAGACGGACGAGGGGTCGGCTGTACTTGGTGTCTTCACGTCCATGAAGGGGTTGGATAAGGCGACCCCCTGCTGACCAGAGTTAGGGAAGGGAATCTGGCCTATCCCCTGTGTGTCTGCAGGGAGACGTCAGTGTGACCCAATCTCTTCATTTAACAGTCGAGGAAACTGAGGTTTGAGAATGTGGGGTCACTTGTCTAAGATCACATAGAAACATAGTGACATTTACTGTATTTCCACTACATGAATAGTCCTCTCTTAGTCTCTCTTTTCTGAACCTCCAGCTCCATGCTCTTTGATAGGATTTGGGATCTGATTCCAAGTGCAAAAGGAGTGAGGGTGAAATGGAGTATGTACAGAAATATTGGTCATTCTGGAACATTTTAAAATGACATTTGAGGAACTGGGATAAAATATTGGGAATCAGGGGTCGCCTGGGTGGCTCAGTCAGTTAAGTGTCTGGCTTTGGCTCGGTCATGATCTCACAGTTTGTGAGTTTGAGCCCCACATCTGCACTGGTGGTGCAGAGCCTGCTTGGGATTCTCTCTCCCTCTCTCTCAATCTGTCCTTCCCCATTTGTGCTATCTCTTTAAATAAATAAATAAACTTAAATTTTTTTTAAAAAATATTGGGAATCAGGACTACAGTGTGAAAGAAAACAATAGTTACTCTTATGTGTCGAACTGTGTACCACCCAAAAGATACGTTGAAGTCCTAGTCCCCCAGCACCTGTGAATGTGACCTTAAATGGAAGTAGGGTCTTTGCAGATGTAATCAAGTCAAGATGAGGTCATTAGGGTGGGCTCCTGGCCAATGTGACTGTCCCTCTTGTGAGGGAAAGGTGGACACAGACATACAGGGAAAATGAAGGCAGAGGTTGGAGTGATGCTTCGACAGCCAAGAAAGGCCAAGGATGGACACCCAACAACCAAAATCGGAGAGAGGTCCAGAACAGAATCTCTCTCACTGTCCCAGGAGGAACCAACCCTGCTGATTCCTAGATTTCTGACTTTCAGCTTCCAGAACAGAAGAGAATAAATTTCTGTTGTTTTACTCCACCCGACTGTGGCACTTTGTTATGGCAGCCCTAGCAAACCAAAACAGGTACCTCTTATTAACCAATTACTTTGCTGGATAAAGACCATTTGTTGATTTAGCCAATGTTCCCTGTGTATCTGTTGGGTGGAAGGCACTACGCTGGGTGCCAGAGAGAGAGCAGGGAGTGAGAGAAGCTAACTCCTGTCTTCCAGAAGCTTACATTCTACTTACCTGTATCATCTCCCAGAGTCCTCACAACAGTCCTGCGAAACAGGGATCATTCTCTTTCAACTTAGAGATAAGGAAATTCACTCTTCAGGCGTTAGTAACTAGGCCCAGGCCTCACTTCTGGTAAGGATTAGGGGCCTGGACTTGGCTCGGTCTGAGCCACTGCCCTGCATTCACCCCTCACTGTGTTCTACCTCATTTACTGCTTACGTGCATGACTGCCTAGATAGACTCTCGAGGGGGAGAAGGGTGAGAAAGGCGGGAATGTGGGTCCCAGAGGCACCCAGTGGGCCCCAAGTCACGTTACAGTCAGGAAATGACACATCAGCCCCAGGCCTCCAGGGGCCTCATAGTTGTGTGAGGCAGAGACCCTTCACACTCCTGCTCTGTCTCCACAGGCCTGCTGCCCCCGTTGAGAATGAGGGGGCTCAGGAGGCCCAGTTTGGGGGGAGGAAGTTGAGCCACGGCCCCGCCAGCTAACAAGTTGGCCATAGAACCCTCACCTGCTCTGAATGTGCATACGGTATCAGTGATAGCCAGACAGGGTCACTCTGTGATCCTGGTGGAAAGAGACAGAGATAAGACCATGCTGAAATCATATCCAAACAGAGAGGAAAGGATGCTCTGCATTCACAAAACTCAACATCCCTCTTCCAGCAGCACAAGTGACGAGGTTTACTACTTACTGTTTATGAATGCCCGCCCTGTGCCTGCTTCATGCCTCCCATCTCCTGGATAAAACCTATAAGACACCCAGTCATCACACTGCCCCCAATTTCTAACAGCATCAGATGCAGAACAAATCCTTGCTCTGAACCTTTACCCCAATCAACCAGCACAGCGCAGACCTCAAAACAAGCCCCTCTGACTCCCTCTTTCTGAGATGTCCCAGGTTCTCCCTTGCTGCAGCAAGCTGACAAACCTGACTTTGTCCACCGGGAAGTGTGTTCTCAGTGGCCTGTCTGGTTTAGGCAGGTGCACGCCTCACCCCTCTACCAGGATCCATGGGGGTTGGTCCTGGGGGCTCCTCCCACTGGATGTGGCCCTTGAGGAACCCTCAACTCTTCAAGTAGTACTTGGAACTGGGTGGTGGAGGGGGGTCACCCTGCAGGGGACAGGGAGCCAGCCCAGAAGTCTATGGAAAGCACCGATGCCTTTGTGCGCGGTTTGGGAGGAGGACTCATCCCAACTACACTGGAGCGGTGCCCCTCGGGGAGTTCCTGAACTCTGCTCAGATATAGACATTCTGCCTCAAGGGCCGACTGCTCAGCACTTTTTTCTGGGCATTAAAATCACTGAAAAAGAAAAGTCGAAGTCCCTGGGGCAGGGGGAGGGGGATGCCGCACCATTTCCTGGCAGCAAAGCTATTAAACTTTCAAGTCCCAGTACTGAGCTGCCTGACAATCTGGAAGCCACCCAGCCTCACGCATTCTAGCTACAGCAGTTAGTTCCAGTTAAAGTGTGCTTGGCTAAGGATCAATCACTGTTTCTGACAGTTTTTTTTTTTTTTTCCAAATTAAAAGCAAGACAGAGGAGGAGAAAAAGGAGGTTCATCTTAGTGGTTAAACTCCTCACAGAGAATGGCCCTTGTTGACTATGACTCTGTCTTTTCAGACAGTGGGTGCTCACAGTATACCCTTTTAGGGCCTGGGGTGTGAGGCAGGACTGACCCTGTTGTTATAAATGAGTATAACAGGAGGACTTTCATAATATTTTGAGGGTGGAAACATTGAATTGGTCCTGGCTGGGACACTAATTCAAAGGGGGAACTTAATCTCTGTAGGTCTCACTTTCTTTGTCTATAAAATGGCAGCTATAGGGTGAATTATGTCCTCCCTCAAATTCATATATTGGAGTCCTAACTCCCAGGACTTCAGAAGGTGATTGCAGATAGAGCCTTTAAAGAGGTGATAAAACCTTAGAGGAGAAAATAGCAGCCTCTTTGACCTTACTCGACTTGTCTCTGAAGGAGAGGGAAACAAAAGCAAAAATAATCTATTGGGACCTCATCAAGATAAAAAAAAGTCTGCACAGCAAAGGAAACAATCAACAAAACTAAAAGGCAACTGAAGGAATGGGATAAGATACTTGCAAATGACATATCAGATAAAGGATTAGTATCTAAAATCTATAAAGAACTTACCAAACGCAACACCCAAAAAACAAATAATACAGTGAAGAAATGGGCAAAAGACAGGAATAGACACTTTTCCAAAGAAGTCATCCAGATGGCCAAATGACACATGAAAAAATGCTCAACATCTGTCATCATCAGGGAAATACAAATCAAAACCACACTGAGATATCACCTCACACCTATCAGAATGGCTAAAATTAACAACTCAGGAAACAACAGATGTTGGCGAGGATGTGGAGAAACGAGAACACACTTGCACTCTTGGTGGAAATGCATACTGGTGCAGCCGCTCTGGAAAACAGTGTGGAGGTTCCTCAAAAAAATTAAAAATAGAACTACCCTATGACCCAGTTATAGCACTACTAGGAATTTATCCAAAGGATACAGGAGCACTGATTCATAAGGGCACATGTACCCCAATGTTTATGGTAGTGCTATCGACAATAACCAAATTATGTAAAGAGCCCAAATGCCCATTAACTGATGAATGGATAAAGAAGATGTGGTTTATAACTTAGCAATGAAAAAGAATGAAATCTTGCCATTTGCAACAACGTGGATGGAAATGGAGGGTATTATGCTAAGTGAAATAAGTCAGTCAGAGAAAGACAGATATATGTTTTCACTCATATGTGGAATTTGAGAAACTTAACAGAAGACCATGGGGGAAGGGAAGGGGAAAAGTAGTTTCAGAGAGGGAGAAAAACTGTAAGAGACTTAAATACAGAGAATAAACTGAGGGTCAATGGGTGGGTGGTAGGGAGAGGGGAAAATGGGTGATGGGCATTGAGAGGGCACTTGTTGGGATGAGCACTGGGTGTTGTATGCAAACAGTGAATCATGGGAATCTACTCCTGAATCTAAGAGCACACTGTATACAATGTCTGTTAGCTAACTTGACAGTAAATTATATTTAGAAAATAAACAAATAAAGAGATGATTAAGGGGCACTCGGTTTGCTCAGTTGGTTGGGTGTCCAACTTCGGCCCAGGTTACGATCTCATGGTTTGTGAGTTCGAACGCCATATCGGGCTCTCTCCTGTCAGCCTGTCAGCGTGGAGCCTGCTTCAGATCCTCTCTCTGCCCCTTCCCTGCTTATGCTCTCCCAAAAACAAACAAATATTTTTTAAAAAATTAAAAAATAAAGAGGTGATTAAGTTAAAATGATGCTGTGGGGGTGGGGCCCCAATCCAGTTCCACAGGTGTCCTTATGAGAAGAGGAAGTCTGGGCATACATGTCCAGAGGGAAGACCATGTGAAGACACGGAGAAGGATGGCCATGGAGAAACCAAGGAGAGAGGCCTCAGAAAAACAATGCTGACACCTCGATCTCAGACTTCCAGTCTCCAGACCAGAGGGCATAAATTCTGCTGTTCACGCCATCCTGCCTGTGGTACTCTGCCATGGCCGCCCAGCAGACAGTGGGCGTCTTCCTGGGTGACACAGACGTTGTTGAGACAACCAAATGAGACAGTGAGTGACAGTTCTTGTTAATGCTTATGTCACGCAAAATGAGCATCGCACAGAGGCCTGCTTTCATCGTGAAGTGTGGACAGTCATCTTCATGAGACTCATCACAGTACTTGGTTTTCTCAGGAGACATTGGAGGGGAACCTGTAGAACCCCTAGAGTGACTGTACCTCCTCCAGGGGGTGGCTGGGATGTGGGCAAAAAACCCCAGGAATTCAGGGGCCTGCCTGTAGTGCCTGGCAGGGCTGGCCTGGGGGTGCAGACTCCACATTGAGGGGCCCTGGGCTCCCTCCCAGTCACCTGCAGGCCCTCTGAAATACCACCAGAAGCAATTCACTTCCCAAGCAGGGCTCCTTAGGGACAGGGACAGTGAACTCTAGAGATGCCTCAGGGCTTTACCTCCTTGCCTCATTTAGGCCTCACAACATTGCAGGAGAGAGTTTTCACCGAGGCTCTGAGACAAGCCCAGGTTTCCTTGGCAAGTAAATAATAATAAATCCATCTGTCAGTTCAGCTTCCTCCTCAGCGTTGGCTGGGAGTGGGTCTGAGGAAGGGACTCTTACCCTCGGGTGGGAATGAGGATGAGGAAGGTGTGTAGTCGCAGGCTGGGGATGATGCTTGCAAGTGCTCCTGAGGGCAGCACTGGGGGTGGGGGGCGGGCCGAGCTGTGGAAGGGTGCTCGGAGGGAGGGGTGCGAAGGGAGGGGGCGCTGAGGGAGGGGAAGGGCACTGGTGGGGGTATGGAGGGAGGGGGACCTGGAGGGAGGGGCTGTGGAGAGAGAGAAGGCCTGGAGGGAGGAGCAGAGTAATGGTGGGGGCAGGCAGGTGTGGGCATTTAGAATTCAGGCAGGGCATTTTGCCTCTGTACAACTTTGCCCAGAGTCTGTGGAAGGGGCCTTTCTAACTTCGTTTCTCTCTGAATACTGTGGTGTTTCCTCTAAGACTTTTTCAGAGTTATTCACTGGCCCTTGAAAGAAATAAATACAAAGTCCCAGTCGTTTTCTGAGAGCAGGTTGCTTTTGTGATGGACATTCCCTGTGCACAGCTTTTCATTACTTACTGATAACAGCTGAAGTAACTTCTCATTTCTGCTGAGTATTGAATTTGTGACAGTCAGCTCTATTAGCTCGTTTACAACCAGATAAATGAGTCTTTCTGTGCATTCCTCCAGCCAGACGATGATAAACTGCGTTTTATTTCCCTAAATTGAGTCCTCGGCTTCAATGGATCTGCATGAACCCTGTGGAGGAGTGCTGGGGACCTTGGTTCACCCATTCTTTTGATAATTCCCTGTAAGGAACCATTTGTCCTTGGCACCTGTGCCACCTGCCTGGATGAAATTTTAATTTAGTGCTTCTGGAGAGTGTAGGTCACTACGAAGTCTTGCCTATTGCTCTTACACATGCTTATGTAATTTGGTTGGGTTTTTGCTTTGAGACGAGAGTGTTGAGATGAGCCTTCTTTCCCACCAGGACATGTCAGTAGCTTCTGTGAGGTTGTGAGGGCTTCGCCCACCCTGGCCTGGCTGGAACACCCCCACTCCCAACCCAAGTCGCTGGCAGGAGTTTTATTTATTACTTCATTAAAAAAAAATTTTTTTTTAACGTTTATTTATTTTTTTTGAGACAGAGACAGAGCACAAGTCGGGGAGGGGCAGAGAGAGAGGGAGACCCAGAATTCCAAGCAGGCTCCAGGCTCCGAGCTGTCAGCACAGAGCCTGACATGGAGCTCAAACTCACAAACTGTGAGATCGTGACCTGAGCCGAAGTTGAACACTTAACCGACTGAGCCACCCACGTGCCCCTATTACTTCATTTTTTAAATTTTAGGTAAAATATAGCAACATTGCAAAAAGAATAATTGCCCGAAGTACGTCTGCTCCTACCCTTGTCTCCAGCCCTCACTAGAAGCATCTGCTGCTACCACCCCTGGTGTATGCTTTGAGTCTGCCTTCCCACATGGAAACAAAACAAAACACACAGAGTGCAGCATAGCATAGATGGGGTTTTGCAGCCTGCCTTTTTCCTCAAAAATATACACTGGTGCTAGTCCCACATCAGTACATAACAAGCTTCCTAGTTCTTTTCCTCCAGCCACCGAGGATTCCGCTGTGTTAGTTAGCTATATTGGACATTCAGGCTGTTGCCAGTATTTCGGTGTGGTGTGGGATTTTAGGAGGCTTTCTGCCCGTAACTTCAGGGTTCCCATTTGAAACCTTGAATGTGTCCGATTCTGTATTCAGCCCTGGCTGTGCAACCATCTGCTGGCCACATTTTGTGTACTGGGGCACACCCACTCCACACCACGGACTTAGAATAGAGAGCTGAGGGGGACAGTGCAGAGACCGGGAAGAGCTTGGTGCCTGGTGGTGAGAATGAAAACCCTCAGCATCAATGATGCCATCTAGCCATCCCCCCCACCCCAGCCCCGGCCCAGCCACTAAGGAGCCTGACCACACCGTGGCATGGCTTCTGTCAGCCCAGACCATGTTCCTAGCGTGGACCTAGGCCCCTTACAATGCCTGCCTGAGAAAGGTCAATGCTGCCAAAAGAATTTACTCTTTCTTCCAGCTAAAACCTGACAAAAAGCCCCTGACCTCCCTTTTCCTTGGCAGTTATTTTAGGAAACTCGAAATTGTAAATCCTTTATCTGCTGCCTTTGAGAGGTAGATCCACAATTCAGAATTTTGCTTCAAGGACCTGGGAGCCATCTCTGTGAAATGCACACTTTGAGGAGATAGTTCCCTGTCTCCCAGTTCCTGTGGGAGGGTCGGATGCTGACTTTGGTGGGCGTCTTTCTCCAATTCGCTCCTGTCATAAAGCTATGAGAAGTGTGTTTCTCCTTTGGATAAGCACCAATTAGCAAACACAGATGGCCTGATCATAGACCACCCCCTCCTTTAACCTCCTTCAGCACTTTTCCTTTGGCACACCCAGCATTTAAAAAGCCTTCTGTCTTTTGTTTCAGTGGAGTTGAGCTCAGTTCTGTATCCTCAAGTGTCTCTCTTCTACTGCAGTAGTCTGAATAAAGTATGTCTTGCCAATTTTAACAAGTGTTCAAGGCAAAATTTCTCTTTGACAGTTGAGAAGTCTGCCTCATGCATAGACTGCTCTGTGGATGGTCAGACCGTTTCCTGATTCCCAACCTTCGTCCATGTGGGGCCCCGGTCTGAAGGGCCATCTTCTGGCATGTTCTGTGGGTCCCACATTGAGTGTCAACCTCCTGGGGTACCCTCACTGAGGACCAGGGAATACCCTGTCTCTTCTCTAAACTCCCGCAGCATGGGTGGGTTGAATGACTCATGAATCCACGTGTGTGAACACAGTTGTTTATGTTACTACTCACTTAATATCTGTAGCTTCTCCTTTACTCAATTCCACAAATTTAATTGGGCATTGGTTATACATGTAGCAACTTACAAGCATTATTTCATCCATATACCCGTCATCCAGCTCCAATGATTATAAATGCATGGCCTATTTTGTTTCCCCTATATCCCCTCACATTCCTACTCCACTTCAGATTCTTTTGAACAAATTCCAGATATCATTATTTCTTCTTCATATATCTCAGTATGTAGTGTTAAATTATAAAAATGCCTTAAAAATAACTTCTAAAAACATCTAAAAATGACATCTAAATATTAATAACAATTCCTCAAATACCCAGTTCATCTTTCCTCAATTGTCTAATTTTTAGTTTGTTTAGATAGTGGTTCAAATAATGTCCATTTTAGTGGGGTGATATGTCAGTTTAATCTCTTTTTTTTTTTTTTTAATTTTTTTTTTTAATTTTTTTTTTTCAACGTTTATTTATTTTTGGGACAGAGAGAGACAGAGCATGAACGGGGGAAGGGCAGAGAGAGACGGAGACACAGAATCAGAAACAGGCTCCAGGCTCTGAGCCATCAGCCCAGAGCCTGACGCGGGGCTCGAACTCACGGACCGGGAGATCGTGACCTGGCTGAAGTCGGACGCTCAACCGACTGCGCCACCCAGGCGCCCCAGTTTAATCTCTTTTAATGTATAGCTCTACCTCATCTCCCTTTTTGCTCCTTGCAGCGTTTTCTTGTTGAAAAATATTGGGTGTTTAGTTCTATAGTTTCCCCATTCTGCGTTTTGCTGATTTCATCGCAGTGGGTGCCAATAAACATGTTCATCTGACCTCTACATTTTCTGTAAATTCGTAGTTTTATTTTGAAGCGTAATCACATTCAGTTTTCTTTTTCTTTTCTGGCAAGACTATATCATAGGTGATGTTGTGTACTCTACTGGGGGGTACCTGTCTGCTGGTTTCTCTTTTTGTGATATTAGAAGCCATTTGATGATTGTTATTGCCTAGATCCGATTTTTAAATTATGTTTGCAAAGTGGTGATATTTGAATTCTATTTTAATGATTAATATTAGTTATAAATATAAATAAAATGTTAATAGTTACATTATTATTTATTTTTTAGCTGTATTATTTCTAAAAAAAGATAATTACTCTCTTCAATTCTTCTTTTTTTTTTTTTTTTTTTTTTTTTTGTTAATGCTGATGGATCTACAGTTCTTATAGGAAAGGTAGGAAAAATGACTAATTCTTTCTAGTTATTTACCAGGTTTCAAAATAATGAGTTGGTTCCCAGTGGACTCCAACACAACTAATAAGTGGGATTTTTTTTTTTTTGTATTATACTGAACTCATAGATTTAAACATACTTGATGTGTCTCAATGCCTTGTGGTTAATATTCTTATTGATATGTAGTCATCTTTGTTTAGTGGGAGCTTATTCAAATTGTCTCCTAAGTCTTTTCACATGACTCTAGCAGTTCTTTATAGCTTCTTTGGTTTTGGTATGATAAGAGGTTTCAGATTCATCTCTTACACTTCCTGTTCCCAAACCTGGATTCAGCCATTTCTCTAACTAAGGAGCCTCAGTTCTTGTAATGAAAGATGGTACTTAGTGATCCAAATCAGAGGCTAAAAATACTCATTGCTAGTGGGTTGACAATTGTTTCTAGGTCTTTTCACTGGCCAGAGTTAGGAAATGGGTATATATTTATTTTGGGACCACATACACCATGATTTTAAATGGATAATTTCAATTCAAATTCAGGACTAGAGAATTGTCACTAAACTTTATCTGCCTTACAAGTGTGTCTCCATTTATCCATACTAAAAGTCTCAGATCTCAATGACACAAATAGAATTACTCTTTTGCTTTATCCCACAGTACAACACACACACACACACACACACACACACACACACACACCAGTGTCAGAATAACAATATGAACAATATCATTACTGAAAATGATTTAATAAGATTTTTTTTCAGTACTCTTTGCATCCCACTAGGGATGTGCAAATTACTTTAGTATAAAAGTCACTTTTATAATTCCGCAAAAATACTTTCATGGTTCCAAAGTCATCTCCACATAACAAGATAAATTAAAAGAATTCTAGTGCCCATTCCTTTCCCCTCTACCCTACTCCCTCCATTCTCCTATAAATGATCATTTAAAAACACTTGTGGTTTTTATTTTCAATTACAAGTGAATATGTATGTATATGTTCATATATCTTCCTCTTCCTTAGATAAATGGTAGAATGAAATACACACTATCTCCACCTTGCTTTTTAACTCAACAATACATCTTGGAGATCATCACTCCATAATACTTATAGAGCTCTTCCTCATTCCTTTTGTGGATGTATCATTGCTTATTCAGCTCGTCCCCTATTGCTAAGTATTGGGGTTTTTTTCCAGTCTCTTGCCATTATAGCTATGATTGAAATGAACAACCTTGTGCGTACTTCTTGTTCATGTGTTTGCCAGGTATCATCAGGAGAGATTCCTAGAAGTGGGATTGCTGGATTAAGTCACATAAATGCACATATAGTTTGTCTAGATATTGCCAAGTTCTTCTCCATAGGCATTCTAACATTCTATTCCCATCAGTGCTGTGTGGAATTGGCTGCTTCCCTAGCACTTCACCAACAAAATAGATTGACACGCTTTTGGAGTTTTGCCAATCTGATAAGTGAAAAGGATATCTCAGGTAGGTTTTTGTTTTGTTTTGTTCGTATTTCTCTTATCATGGGTGAAGTTGAACATCCTTTTACGTGGTTAGAGCCATTTTCATTTATTTTTATGTCAACTCTCCATTTGTGTCTCCAGCCTATGTAACAGTAAGCACATTGTTGGCTTTTATTTTAAAACCTCAAATTCTAAATGCTGCTTATAGAATAGAGGTATTAATCCTTTGAATTCAAAGTTGCAAATACTTTTTTCTAGTTTGTCATTTATCTTTTAATTTTGCTTATGGTGTTATTTTGTGATGCAAAATTTAAAATTTTTTGGTAATAAAATTAACAGTATTTTCCTTTATTGCTTTTAGATTTTGAATTATATCAAGGAAGACTTCTTCCACACCCAGGTTATAAAGGAATTCACCCATGCTTTCTACTTGTATGGTTTCCTTTTTTACATTTAAAAAATGTATCCAAATGGGATATATTTGGAATTGATTTAGGGAACAGTGAAGGATGGATCCAATTTTATTTTCCTTATGACTATCTAGTTGTCTGAATACCATTTATTAAAAAATCCATCATTTCCTCCATTAGATTCAAATAGTGCATTTATCAATACTAAATTTCTGTATGTAGCAGGGCCTACTTTTGAATTTTATATTTTGTTCCATTGGTCTTCTTATCTTTTATGGACCAATATGGAACTGCTTTGTGAATGAGATTCTAGTATATTTCAATGTCTGGGAGAGCTGACGTTTCCCTCCTTGCTCTCCTCTTTCAGTTTTTCTTTTTGGCTATGCTTGCCTTTATGTTTAAAAAATTATTTTTTAATGTTTTATTTATTCTTGAGAGAGAGACAGACAGTATGAATAGGGGAGGAGCAGAGCAAGAGAGGGAGACACAGAATCCGAAGCAGCCTCCAGGCTCTGAGGTGTCAGCACACAGCCGGACACAGGGCTCGAACTCACAGACGGTGAGATCATGACCTTAGCCGAAGTCGGATGCCCAACCAACTGAGCCACCCAGGCGCCCCTCTTGCCTTTATGTTTTTACAAATGAAATTTACAATAAGCCATTGTAGTTAAAAAAAAAAAAAAACCAACCCCTATGATACTGTAAAATTAGGATTGCATTAAATATGTAAATTAACTTAGGGAGAACTGACATTTTTCTTGAGTCTTTATATTCAAGCACATGGTCTTTGTTTCCGTTTATGCCTTTCAAGAGAGGTTTATTATTGTCTCATATACATTTTGGACATTTCTTGTTAAGTTTATTTAGAGTTATTTTAACTTTTGCTATCATAAATGAGATGGCAGCCATTTATATGTGAAATAAACATATGTCTATGTGTGCGTATATATATATTTAGCATATATCTTTAATGTGTATAACCTGCTACTTTCCTAAATTAACTTATTTTCTATTGTACAGTTTTCATGTGGATCCTTTTGGGCTTTCCAGAAAGACCAGCATTTTCCTTCTTTCTTTCCAATCCTTATACCTCCAATTGCTTTCTCTTGTGTGGCATTAACTGTGACCTCTGACCAGTGTTCCATAACAGTAAAGATAGTGGGCATCCTTATCTTGTTCTTAATTTCTATAGGAAGTCCTCTTGTATTTCTTTCTTAGCTATTTTATCATGTCAAGAAAGTCTCCAATCATCCTTATTATTCAGGTGAGAAATCAAGATGTAGCAAGATCAGTGAAGAATTTGCTGTCAGTCTTTGTAGCCCATCCCCTATTTTTTGTCACTGGGACAGCCCAGTCCTCTACTCTTCAACATGGCCGGTGCATTTTAAGAGATGTTACGAGATTTGACAATGAGCCTCCAATGATAGGACTCCTTCTCCCCCCTGTATTCTGTAGCAGAATTTTGCTTCTGCACAGATATCCTCTACTTAGTAAAGCTAGAACCCCCAGGAAATCAGAAACTACCCTTCTTAGAAAGCAGTTTGGTGACTGCCTATATTACTGGACCAAGACCCTTGGGGGAAGCCTCATGCCTCCTTCCCTGCCTCTGCTCCCTCCAAAGATTTCTTCCTCTCTTATATGTCACTCTCCCTGAGAGGAATTCTCCTAAATACATTTTTTTTCTCCATAAAGTAACATTTCTAATGATACTTTAGTGTCCTTTATAACTTGGCTAACAAAGTAGTTAACTTACTGGCCTCCTCTGACCAAAGTATATGTACAGTACTCAGAAGAGATGGGGTGGTTTATCTTGGGTAAATTTATGCAGGGTGTTGCAGATACTAAAATAGCTCAGGGTTCTTTCTCCCTCCCCCTTTCAGGGACACCAGGTTGTGAATCATGAACGATGATCTTATGGCCTTCTTATTCAGGGGCACTGGGGGCTGGGGCTGGGGGGTTAGTTCTTGTTTCTTTTTCTTTTAAAACAAAAACAAAAAACCCTGTTAGGACCACAGGTTCTGTGGGGAGAGAAACTGGCCCTCACCTGGATTGGCTAAGTTTCCAGCAGTTTCCCCAAATAGGCAGATCCCCAGAGTATGGGTCTCTCTTTGCAAGGACAGAAAGAGGAACTGTGAAAGGCAGGAAAAATATTCAAATCAGGTTCATTTTAAATTCTAATTCTCTTGCTTTTTAATGATTTTGATTTCCCCTTTCTTCCAGCTAACAACCTTTGCTGTGTGAGGTGTAAGCTGCTGTTTTCTCCCACGGAGACCAATAATTTCAGTGGAAACTGAAGCCTCCACGTTCCCCTTTCTTTCCCAGGCAGCATCTCTCTGGCCTTGGCCTTGGCCTTGGCTTGCTCCCTGTGCTCTGAGACTCTGCCTCCATGGCTGCATCTCTTCTGTCCCAGTCTCCTTTTCTCTGCAGCTCTGAGACAGGGAGGCTGCCTAATTCCAAGCTTGTGTTTGGCCTATTTGAAGATGAAAGGGTCTGACATTGCTGCCAGAACTTATTATGAGCACCATTCACTTGGCAAGAGAAGTTGGGAGCACTCGGCAAAGCAGGAGAGGAAAAGAGTCAGTTTCTGCCCAAGCAATGGGCAGGGACTGTGCCCTCTTTGGCCTCTGGGGCCATCACCTGAGAGTTTTCCTGTTTTTACTGCTTAGCAGAAGTGGCTGAGTTTCTAATATAACTGAGGAGTGGGGAGAGAGAGGTTTGGAAGTGAAAAGGGACTTTGTATACATTAACCCTAGCAGGATTGGCTATGTGATTTGTGGGTCCTCGTGCAAAAGGAAAACATGGAGCTCCTTGTTCCAAAGGCAGGGGGGTAAAGTGCTTTGAAAGGTGGTAAAATATAAAGGAAATAAATAATGGTGGCAAAATATAAAACTCTGTGGTTTTTCTCTTGTCTTGTCATGGTAATTTTTGCTAGTTAATCTTGCACATCCTCAGACACAAGGGTACTCAAGGGGGCAAATGCAAACTCTTCTAGGCTCCCCGGGGGCCCTGCCCCACTATTTGGGGCACTGTGTGGTATACCAACTGCTTGGTTAGCCTTCCTTCCCTGCCTGGTATCTGCCTTTCCCACAGACCGGCCACTCTGACCCATGGAGGATAGGCAACGCTAAGAGGATTGAACTTCAGTGTGGCCCTGCAGGTGCCTGGGTCAAGGGTAGACAAGAGGCTCACCCTTCCCCTCTAGCTGCCTTCTAGATGCAGTGTGGTGCTGCCATTCCTGGTTCTGTGCCACACCCAGGAAGCAACCCGCCCCTCCCTGAGCCTGTGACGAGGCCCTAACTGGAGTTGGTGGTGGGTGGGGGCCTGGGGTTCCCAGGGTCGCAGGACTGAGCAGCTGAGAGCTTTGGATTCTCGGAGCCCAGACACTCTTAGCATGGCATGGCTGCCTCTGAAGCCTGTGTGAAGGGAAGGCAGCACTTTCTGAAATAAATGAATTTCTGGTAGTCTGTTCTCTAGGCCTGGAAGAGGTTAGGGGCCCTGGTTGGGGTGGGCCCCTCTTGCAGTTCTATGGGAACTGGCTGGTTGGTGGGTCTAGGGCTCCATGACAAAGCACCCTGGAAGGCAGTGGGGGCCCCCATTCCCCAGTGGGAAAGGCTTTGTCTCTGATTAGCCAGAAGTTGGGTTTCTGAGTAGCCAGAAGTTGGGCCTGCCGTTTGAGGACAGATAGGGCTTGGGAAGGAGCTATCATCGCATGGCTGTTGGGTGAAGAGGACTCTTGGGGTGGAGAAAGGAAGAAAGGATCCAGCTAAGGCCCTGAAGGGGGGCCATGGCCTCCAGAGGCGAGTCCCTTGGTTTGAGGCTCGGCTCCCAGGGGACTGGGGTAGAGTGTTCTGACTCAGGATGGCCTGCTGCCCGCGTACCGTGCTTCACAGTTCCCAATGCACCTTTTTGCATCTTATTTCATCTCATGCACACAGGGACCCTGGGAAGTGCTCATTCATTTTATAGATAGTGAAAGGGGGACATAGAGCAAAGGAATGGCTGGTCCACGTAAGTGGCAGAACCAGGATTTGAAGTGGGGCCCCACTCACGGTTGAGCATCAATCCTGTACATGGCTCCAGGTAGCTGCAAGGCTGTGAGTGAAGCAGTCTCTCTAAGCTGTTAGTCACTAATTTTACTGGGTCCATAACATTCAGTTAACCCCCTTAACAGTTCTCCTCAGTAGATAAAGTAATCCCCAAATGGCAACTGAGGAGACAAGTTGAGAGAAGTTAAGTAACTGACCCAAAGGCACCCAGTGAGCAGGTGGCAGTGCCCACATCCAAATGTAAGTTCACTGTAAGCTGAACTAGTTTAAGCTCTTTCCAGTCTTTCCACTGGTGGGGAGAGCTGGTTCTTCCTAAGTGGCCAAGAGTGCGAGGGCACGGCCAGGCAAGGGACCACAGGACAACATGGTAACTAACTACCACCGTGGATGTGTGTAGAGGCTGTCATGAGATCACAGAAGGAACAGGGGGAGCATCACAAAGGAGCAGGCTGAGGACACGCAGTTGTGTTCAGGGTCTCTTAGGTGGGTGGTGTGGCTGGGACAGAGACGTGGCTTCATGAGGGCTTCGGGGACTGAGCCCAGAGTCATGGATTGTGTCCTGACAGTGATGAGGAGTCCAGAAAGGTGTTGGGCAGGGACATAATACAGTCAGATCCCATATGTCCAAAAGAGGATGCTGGTGACTGGTAGAGAACACCAGGAAGGAGAGCAGGCATCAGCAAAGCCATCTTAAAGCTTTATGTTGAAGCCTGGAGGGGTAGAAAGCGTGGGTCAGCTTTGTAACCGCAACAAAGGAAAATTAATGTGCATATGTAGAATTTTCTTTGGTTCTTTGTGGCGGAACAGAGCTTAATATGGCTGGAAGGCTGGGCTGTGTGATACAGAAATAACTTCATTTTACAGGTTGGTCTAACTGTATCTTCAAGTTCATGCTTTAAAAAAAGGAAGAAAAAGAGAACTCTGTAGTCATATGAAGGATCTCACTTATCGTCACTTAATGTTTATTTCTGAGACAGAGAGAGACAGAGTGTGAGTGGGGAAGGGGCAGAGAGAGAGGGAGACGCAGAATCTGAAGCAGGCTCCAGGCTCTGAGCTGTCAGCACAGAGCCCGACGCGGGGCTCGAACTCACAAACCCATGAGATCATGACCTGAGCCGAAGTCGGTCTCTCAACCAACTGAGCCACCCAGGTGCCCCAGTTATGGTCATTTAAGAGGAAAATGACCACCAGTGTCAGGGCTGAATGTCTTGGCATCCAGCCTTTGCTTTGGCAGCCCTGTGGCTGTGCTGCTGTCATGGTGTAGCTTTCTGGCCTGTAGTCTACCTGCAGGCAGGAACCATGCAACTTACATATCTATGGATTCGCTGTAATAGCCACAGCATTAGACCCGTTTTACAGATAAGGCCAATGATGCATAGAGAAGTTGAGTAAGTTGCCCAATCTCCTGTAGCTAGCTACAGTTGAATATGGACTATGTTTTGTGGCCATACTTTCTGACTTAGAAATCAGGATACCTGACTTCTCATGAAAAGCCTGTGTGGCATCTGAATGTGAGAAATTGTCCTGCACATGCTGAAATATTGGAATATCTGGGGACAGCCTGGTGGTTAATAGGACACAAATATTTGGACTCAGGGCTACCAGGGAGGATCTGGGAGGGATGGCTGTCTTAGATTTGACAGCTTTAAGCCCCAAGCTGCTCTTAAGTTGGCTTTCTCTCACAGCCCAGATTGATGCAAGCAGGACAACGGCTCCAGAGGAAAGCCAAGAGGACAGTATTGCACATCACACATACTGAGCTGACAGCCAGGCACTGATTGCCTATGAGCCCATGAAGGAGAAGCATCCTGGGATGAAATGGGAGGCAGGCAGGGAATGGGGAGCCTCTCAGTGTTCCTGCTCTGCATCACCCAGTCACACACAAATGAGGCTTGTGACCTCCTCTCCGGGGACTGCGTGCTGGGCCCCAGGGTACAAGGGCAGTTCCTAGCTGAGTTGGAGGCTGATCTAGCTCAGAGGGATCCTAAGGCCAGCCTTTGTTGGGTGGAGGTGGGGGAGGGAAGGGACAAGAAAGAGCCACCCACAGAGACCTGATGAGATATGCAATGCTGGCTGGAGTCCCAGTGGTGGAACCATAGGCCGCAGGCCAGACGTGACAGATGAGCTCAGCATTCTGCAGCAATCAGCCTGGAGAGCACATCCTGACCAAGCAAGGGGGAATGATGAAACCTCTGTGTCCTGCCCTGTCCCATGAGATAGCCACTGGCCACATGTGGCTATTTAAATCTATTATTATTGTTATTATGATTATGATTAATTTATATAGAAAGAAAGAGCACACACAGGGCAGGGCAGAGGGAGAGAGAGAGAGAGAGAGAGAAAGAGAGAGAGAGAGAGAGAGAGAGAGAGAATCTTAAGCAGGCTCCACACTCAGCGCTGAGCCTGACCTGGGGCTTGATCTCATAACCCTGGGATCACAACCTGAGCTGAAGTCAAGAGTCAGATGCTCAACTGACTGAGCCACCCAGGAGCCCATATTTACATTTAAATAAAATAAAATAAAATAAACATAAAAATAAAAATTCAATTCCTTATCTTATTAGCCACATTTCACGTGCTCAATAGCCATATGTGGCTAGTGGCTACCAGACTGGACAGTGTGGGTATAGGACATTTCAATCATGGCAGAAAGTTCTATTTCAGTGTAAATTATTTCATTAATATTTTAAATATTGACTACATGTTGAAATAACATTTAAAATATACTGAGTTAAATAAGATATGCTAATATTAACTTTACCTGTTTCTTTTTTACTTTTTTTTTACTGTAGGTAATGGAAACTTTTTAATTACCCTGTGGCTCCTATTTCTATTGGACAGTGCTGTAGTCGATGAATAGAGGAACACACCCCCATTTATCCATTGTTTTTAATGCCATATCCATTCGATGGTGTTCCATTTGATGATGTCTGTAAAAACTCTTGCTTAATACAAAGGGTACAGAGTCAGCCCAGGCTAATGGGATGAATGCAAGCTTTGGAACTGGAACAATTTGGGCTCAAAGCTGAGCTTCCCTATGGGCTGCATGATCTGGACAAATTACTTAATTTCTTTGTGCCTCAGTTTTCTCATCTGAAAAATGCGGTCAGTGAATAAGTCCCTGCCTAGCACTGCTTTGAACACAGGAGACAGTGCATGTACAGGGACTCCTATGGACCTGGCCCTTAGTCTACCTCAGTAAATGGCGACTGTCATTGTTATCATTGCCATCAGTATTTCCGAGCATGAAAGAGTAAGAGGCTATGGTCAGTTTCTTTGGCCTGAGACCATTCACTCCCCTGCCCCTGCCTCAGCATCCTTGCTCTCTGATGATGACCCCCCAGGCATCTGTGAGCATCCTCTCTTGGCCCTACACAAAGCCCTTGGGCATAGCCCACGTACTCACCTGTTGGCAGCTGCTGGCCCAGGAAGCCCTGAGGGCACCCCAGCTTTCGGAGCGTGTGGCCTTGCTCTCCAGGTGCACGCGCAGTTGTGCCTCCAGCTCCTGGCTGACGTTCTCGAGGGCATGAACCTTGGCCATGTATTCCACCAGGCAACCCCCCAGGTCCTCAACGGCACCGAGGTTCCTCTCCAGGCCTGGAGCTGGTGCTGTGGCCAGACCTGAGCTCCGCAGGCCCTGCAGGAAAACGCTGCTGATGCCCAGGGCCCGGCGTGTCACGCGGGTGCCCAGGCCACCTGTGTACCCACTGGGCACCATCCCTACATAGACTCTGGGTCCTCGGACGAGACCACCCATGGCATTGGTCCTGGAGGCTGGGGGGCTATCCAGGGAGGATGATGACCATGTTCCCCCAAAGGACGCCCTGTGCCTCTGGAGGGGCAAGCTGGAGCTGGCACCGGTGGGCATGTCCACCACCACTCGCCTGCTGCTCGTCATCCCTTCTGCCTCTGCTGTGCCTAGTGGGCTTACAGAGCCCAGTGACTTTTGGTTTCCAGCCCCAGTGTCCCTGTGGCTCAGTTGTGGGCCTCTCTGGAAGCTCCCCTATCCCAGGGCTGCTTTGTCTGCTGTTTTCCATGAGCTTCCACCATTCACCGAGCTGAAAGGGAAACAGGCCCTGCCCAGGGCTGCGTGCAGAAAGGCACTCATGCATTCTCTGCAAGGTCATGTGCCTGACCTCCCAGATTTTTCTGCTGGTGATGGGGGTGCTAGATCAGTGCGGACTGTGGGGGTGGCTCATCTGGATTTGTGTACTTTACTACCTAAGAGAGAGCAAGGCAGGCATCAAGCAGCCCATTTCACAGATGAGTAAACTGAGACCCAAAGGCCTCAGATCACAAGTGTAGTGACCCAGGACTGAATCCAGGTGTTCCAGGGCCGATTTCAGAGCTTTCTACATCTTTACATGTGTTGTGTATGTAAATGTGTGAATGTGCATGCACGTCCACACAGGTAATAGAGGATGGAAATGGATGTGAACCAGCCACAGTGGGAGGCAGCCCCATGAACTGAAGAGAAACAAACCAAACCTGTTGCCTCCCTTCCCCTCCTTCAGTCTTGGTAGCAGCTTCAGGTCCTTCTGTGGCATTTTTCTTCCCCCAACACTGCTGTTTATCAGCTGCTTGACCATGGCCACGTTGCTTCACCTTTCTGGATCTTGCTTTCCATGCACTGGCCTGAGCTCTCCCTAATGCAGTAGTGCAAGGGATCCTGGGAATTCAGGTCCCACACATGTTGGGCACCTTTTATGCTGTAGCTGTTCCCTACACCTCTGTTTCTCCATTTGCCAGAAAACTAGTAAATCAAAACAAAGAGAAGGTTTTCGAGTAAGCTCTTTAAGGGTGGGTGCTTCAAGTTAGGTTTTGATGACACCCCCTGGGTTTTAATTCCTGCTGTCAGCATCCAGTAAGGCCTGTTGTTATGGTCACACCTCAATTACTTTCCCAGATCTAGAAAAGATCCTCTTTGCTATCCTGAGATAACAAAATGGACCTAAATAAACTCCACTGCACGTAAGTTTTACAGTAGAGAAACCAAGTAGCCAAAACCCAGAGCTGGATATTTATCCCAAATCCTGCACCACGGGGACGTACCTCAAGTGAGAGAAGGGGAAGGAAGCCAATTTCTAGTAAGTACTGAATCTATCCTAGTGCTGTACATAATTTCCATACTTTGTTTCATTGAATTCTCAATTTAACCTTCGAAGGTAGGTACAGGGTTGACATGTACTGCTATTTGGGCTGTGCACTGTACAATTCCAGAAGTATCATCACATGTCAAATGATCAGTTATTAACTCCTTATGTGATGAAGATCCTGAAAGCTGCAATGACTTTTCCAAGGTCCCCTATCCAGAAAATAACAGAGCTAGGACAAGAAAATCTCATCTGACCCCTAGTCCAGTGACTTATGTAGGACGCCCTCTGTCTCCCACCACCTAGAGAACAGGGTACTATCCAAAGTCACACAAGCAGAGTTCAAAACTACAGTTACCTACTGGGATATTCTATGCGCTCTTCCTTGCTGATTAGGACACCATAACTTTTTTTCCCCTTTCTACTTTGTCTGAGTTGACACAGAAGATACTGTATAAATATCAATGTTGGTATATGATTAACAGATTAAGGAACCAACTTGATCAAGTAAAAGGTGGCAGTGTCCTTGTTTAGACGTGGCATTCTTGGTGCAAACACCACCTCTGAGGCACCCTATAGGCCCCACCGCACCCGCCAGACTCTTATAATAACATCCTCCTAGCACAGGGGGTGCTGCCTGGGTCTTGAGGGGCTGCAGGAATTTCAGGGTGTATCATCCAAGGCTAAATGAAGGGTTCAAACTACTGATGAAGCTGTTTGCACAGGTGTCATGTTTAGGCACTGTTATTTCCTACAGAATGGTAACTCTCAGTGGACAGGTTAACCCCAGCTTTCTCTGACCTTTCTCTGATACGTACAGTAAAACCCCCAGCCCTGTGGAGGGAGAGAGGAAGAAGGGATGTACCTTAATTGACACCAGAGTTTCCAAAGACCTAAAGAAAGAGGACTTTTGGAGAAGTCACAAACATGTTCTAAAGGATTGGTATTACCAAATGACAAACTGCCAATAGCTCATTACTCATAAAACCCAACTTATTGTTAAAATAGATTAAAAAATACAGATGGACATTAGGCAGTGTCAGGACTTAAGGAAGACTTAAAAGTTATTTTAAAATGAAAAGAATGCAAAATGTATTAGCATCTTAATCCTCTGGCTAGTAAAATAAGTTTATTTATATATACATGGTAGTTGAATTCTGTGGATAAGGAAAAATAAGTCATACATCCACATATGTATATATAACATATGTATCTTTGATTACATATATTATATATAATTTTACTTTACAAACAGATTTCTTTCTATATATACGCACACACATTGCTATATTAAATGCAATAGTTAACAGAAATAGAAGGTTTAAAGGTCATACAGCAGCACACTGGGAAATGAATCTCAGAGCAACATTTAACCTGCTTCCTTGTGGGTTGAAGAGTCTTTAAAGAGACACATCCACCAAACTCATGTTAAGTAGGTTCATACAACATTGAGAACACACATTTTTGAAGGCCATCTTTAAAAAAAAAAAAGAAATGTAGGAAGAAAGGAAAAAGGTATGATAAAAAGACCACAGCAACAACACGAACATACGAATCAACATTCAAGTTCAATTCCCAATCTGACTATAAGAACATCTATATTGAAAATATACTATCAAACTAATTTTCTTTTAGAGAAAGAGTCAAAGCAGTTATCTACTCTCCCAACCACTCTCTATTAGGGAAAAAGTGAGAAGCAGCCATCTGTGGAAGCCTCTGTTGCGTCTCTGTGGGTCTGAGCCCTCCTGAGCGTGGACAGGCGAGGGGAGCAGTGGAGGGGAGACTGGAGAATGCGAGCTGGATGGCAAGCCTGTCTACTGACCCACAGGCAGGTCTGCAACGCCAGGGAGGGATATCAGGATGTCTTCTCCCAAGTGATCCACTTTAGCAATCTTGTTTAAGATCACAGGAGGGCTTAGAAAATTACAGCCCCATAATTCAAGGCCTCTTAACATGTTCCTCAGGGGCACAGTGCGATGCCTTTTGAGAAAACAAAGCTGAACCCCAATAAACATTTGATCCTTGAAGGAGAGCAAGCATACCAAAGCTCCGGGGCTAGGATCCACATCTAAACCATCTCTAGAGAAAGGCACGAGCTTTAAAGCAGATGTGGGTGTTGGAGAGGATGCAGGAATGTGCTTAAGGGGGGGGGGCTTATTTTCCACCAGGGCAAGGCAGTCCTGTTGTTAGCACAGTGGAAGCTCCCTGTCGTGGGATGTTAGGGGGATGTGGCCTTGACGGGACGCCCATGATGTCCTCCACAGGCTCCTGAGGGCTGCATGTTCCTGCCCGCGGTCCTTAACTCAGTTGGAATTACGCTCGACAGCCAATGGTGCCACTGTGCAGGTGCAGGACGTTTATCTGCTGGAGTGGCGAGGTGCTCCCCCTTCCTGCTCTGTGCACGAGTCTACTGCTTCTCCCCCGGTGGCCCACTTGCCTTCACTGGTGTGTACACAGAGGGGGAGGGAAGGGAATCCCACTGAATCAAGAGGAACCAGAACTTTAAGGAGCACGCAAAGGGCCGTACTCTTGACCAATTTAAAATCGCACCTCTACAGGTCTGTCTCTTCCCTCACCTGCCTGGGGCTGCTGGGACCCCAGGTGCTCAAGGACAGTTATTAAGAGAAGCAATCAATGCAACTGCTTTGCTTAGAAATACCTTTATTTTATAAAGCCACGGATCGTTCTGTAAAGTTTTTTTTTTTTTTTAAACCACACTTGTAAAAAAGATGTTGACAATTCTTAGGGGGAGAAAAAGCTGAAAATGTTTCTCATTAAGTCAGGGTTACACAAAGGTTATATTTATAATATATATTTGTATATTTATAATTTAGAGACGAATGGTAGGGAACGGCAAAGCAAGGGTTGCTGCTGTTAGATCTCCGACACTTGATCATTTCCCACAAATAGTGTTTCCTGGCAGAAGGGGTTAACAAGGACCATCCCAGTGTCTCTGTAGTCGCCGTTGGCTGGGGAGCGGGGCTCTGAGAGCTGGTCCTGGGAGGAGAGAGGCAGGACATGGGATGATCTCAGAGGGTTTAGGCAGTGGCCATTCATAAAGAAATACACACACGAGGACATTTGTTTCCACATGGGATTGCTTTGGTAAACACCTTTCATCATCTTCACTGCCAGCGTGGAGGTGCAGAGCCCTCTCTGCTCTTCTTTCATATTTTTGCAGCAGCTTCTGAACAAGATTTCCTGCTTCCTGAATCACTCCCAGCTCAGGCTGCCAGAGATGGTATTGCTCTCCTTGTAAAAGTCCGAGAGGGCCCGCCATGAGTGACATTCAGCATATCTCGGTGCTCTAGTGGGCAAACCCACACTCTCCCTCCTGCCTCTTTCTCACAGATCTTTGGGAGATGTGGCTGCCTTTCTTCCCTCCACCTTCACACCCTACACTTGCCCACCTCCTTCCTCTCCTACCACCCACCTGGCAGGGCCTTCAAGGGCTCACTCCTCCCCATCCTGAGTCCTCTCAAAACCTGCTTAGAATTATAGCCTCATTTCTTGTAGTACTAGATGGTTCTGAGGTGAAAGGACCTGAATCTCTGTGTGACAATGGGTGGTAAGTGAAAAATACAGTCTGTCTCCACAGCCCCAGAAATGGAAAAGCCTACAAAGAGGTAATTCACTGATCAGGTCATCTGAATAGCTTTGGCCTCATCCAATAAAGGCTGCAAGCATTTGTGGGCCACTAAATGTCTATACTCAGATTCAGGCCCAGGTATAATTTAGGGAGGGAAAAAAAGTCACAGCTTGTCCTAATTCTCAAACACTGAAGTCTCAGAACCTGCAGGCTACATCAGGGCAAAGACTCAGTAATATGCTGAGGCAGAGCTGGCTTAAGCCAGACTTGCTTAGATGTCTCCACTTGAAGAAGACATAATTAATTCTCTCAAGTTTATTTTTAAGCAAAACATGTATAATTTTTGAGGAGTACATATTGCCTTATGGATAATAAGGAGAGAAAGAAAGAAAGGCCATTTGTCAGTAAAATGACTTTCCAGAAGACGAGAATTTCCATCAATGTCTGGAATTGGTTGAGTGCCCATCTCAGAGGCAGACACAGAGTCAGCCCTCTAAGTAAGGAAAACAAGGCAGCATGTCACTGAGTGGACTACCATTCCCATTCTTCATTGGGCTTTGGGTGGAGCTGTGGAGGGGAATTTTGGAGGATGAGATCTGGTGTGTCGTTTCATGGTTTTGTTTTGTTTTGTTTTTTAATGTTTATTTTGGAGAGAGCGAGTGTGAGCAGGGCAGGGGCAGAAAGACAGGGGGATAGAAGATACAAAGTGGGCTCTGTGCTGACAGCAGTGAGCCTGATGCAGGACTCAAACTCATGAACTGTGAGATCACGACCTGAGCCGAAGCTGGCGGCTCAACCAACTGAGCCACCTAGGCTCCCCCTGTATAGTTCTTACAAAGCAAGTGTTCACCATGGGTGAACCATGTGGACACTTTTTGCAGCAGAAAAAAGAAAGTTACTTAAGAAATATCAGACAAGAAAGAAGGAAAAAAAAAAAAAAAAAGAAGAAGAGGAGGAAGGGAAGGAAGAGGGGGGGAAAAAAAAGCATGGAAAAATTTCCAGGCGCTTTTTGGGCATCCCAGTTTTGCCTGTACAGCCTAGATTTGTGCTTCGCTCTTTCATCAACCCAGAAGGGGAGCAGGGCACCAGAGAAACTTGCTTAGGCAAAGCACTTGGCAGCCACTGGCGCTGGCAGCCTACAGGGCGGGCGGTCAGGGCTGCCCCGGCTGTGGAGTGTGGGGCACCTGCCCTGTGATGGCAAGGCCACTCTCGGGGTGGTCCACAGCGCCTGGGTGTGCCCAGAGAGTGGGAACAAACTAACACTGCGCTACGTAAAGCAGGATGAGGGCAGGAGGCCTGCTGGGAGGGAAACAGCCATAAAGCCCGTGCTGAAGCCAAACTGACCTTTTTGCTGCTGGTTCTGCTGCAACCTCCTGACCCTGGGAGGGTGACTGCTGGAGGCAGCCTCTACTAGAGCCTCTGGCTTGTGTCTGATGGCAGCCCAGGTGCCCTGGCTGGAATGACTAACTGGGACGCTGCACAGGCAGGGCCCTTTCTATAGTAAGCTCACAGGCACGGCCCTTTGGCTTTGGTTTTCGTTTATCAGTTTGCAGAGAGACTACGAGAAATTTATGTACTTAAACGTTTTTTAACGTTTATTTATTCATTTTGAGAGAGAGCGAGCGAGCAGGGGAGGGGTGGAGAGGGGGAAGAGAGAAAATCCCAAGCAGGCTCTGTGCCTTCAGCACAGCCTGACACGGCGCTCGATCTCATGAACCGTGAGATCATGACTTGAGCCGAAATCAAGAATCGGACACTTAACTGAGTCACCGAGGCACCCCAGGAATATGAGAAATTTAGAGTTCAGGGATTCACAGCCCACATTCAAAGTGTGGCCAG
Source organism: Leopardus geoffroyi (assembly GCF_018350155.1). Lineage (NCBI taxonomy): Eukaryota > Metazoa > Chordata > Mammalia > Carnivora > Felidae > Leopardus > Leopardus geoffroyi. The sequence continues at coordinate 129,577,415 of NC_059333.1, forward strand.
CCCCTCTGCTAACTTAGCCATTTTTCGCTCATTATAATAGTTTTCAGAAAATCTTTAAAATAAATTTTTATTTTTTATTGAAGTTTAGTTGACATTCAGTATTATTTTAGCTTTAGGTGTACAACATAGTGATCTGACAATTGTCTGCATGATGAAATTTTCACCACAATGACTGTAGCTACCACTTTTGCTATGCAGGATGTGCACTGACCATACTAAAGGTCACTGCTTTCATGAAGCCTGTCCCTCTGTCCTTCAGTTAAAATTTTTTATTGAGCGTCCACTGTGTGTTAGGCTTTGGGCTGGGTGATGGATCAATAATGAACAAAACTTGTGGTTCATTCATGTGATAAACATTTACCAAGCACCTAGCAAGTGCTGGGCACTGTTCTAGGTGCTAGGGATAGAGTGGTGAGAAGAACAAACAGAGCTCCTGCCCTCAGGCAGCAGAGACAGATGACAGGCCTGAGTGATAGGGAGAAGTTATTGAGGTGAACATGAGGGGGTGCTGGGGAGGGACAGACAACATTCCAGCAGAGGGGAGAGTCATGCACAGCCCTAGAACAGAATGTAACTTGGTGCCATAAAGAAATGAAATCCGGTGTGGCTAGAGCTTAGCAAATGAGAGGGAGAGTGGAGTGATGTGAGGCTGGAGGGTCAGGCCAGGGCAGGGCCAACCTCCCAGGCCCTGTAGATGACTCTGAACTTTAACTTGAGAGCACCAGGAAGCTACTGAAGGGCTCTGAGTACATGAGCGATGTGATCACATTTATGTTTGTAAAAGCCCACTCTGGCTGCTGTGGGGGATGGATCTGCAGGGGAAGAGGGCACTGTGTCTCCAGAAGAACTCTTCTTGGCTCTCCCTGCTTTTACTCAGATGTCTGTCATCTTTCTCCTGGACCTTGATTGGTCCCAGCTGGCCTACTTATTTTGAGTCTTTCTTCCGGTCATCCCATCCATTCATCCATCCATTAAACCACCCTTCCTTTCCTTCCTATTCACTCACTACTCACGTATACAGTGCCTTCATCAGACCACTGGCACAATCTTTCTAAAACTAGGCCACACAAAGCTCAAAACTTTCAATGACCCTCCACTGCCCAAGACTAAAGTATGAACTCCTTCAAGCCCATTCAAGCCCAAGCCCAACCCATGTACCTTTCCTGATGTGTCCTGGCCTCTGCCCCACCTGTGTGAGGGTAGAAGGAACACCTCAAAGCCTGGCTCTCTCACTGGCCAGACAGGTGTCTGGGCAAACACTTCTTGACCCAGTGTATTCTTTTCCCCCATGATATGCTGTGTCCAGTCCACATCCTCACCTTTACTCAGGCTACTTACTTTGCTGGGAAACCTGTCAAAATCCATTTATCCTTCCAAAACCCCACTGTGAAGGCCTTCTTCTCCTAGGTTTCTATACCTCTGCAACTCTTCTTGTATCTCCCCTAGTTTGTTTGCTTTGGAATGATGTGTGGGGCTCATCATACCTCAACCACATCTTGGAATCTGGGCCCCCTGAGAGCAAGTTCTCATCTTGACAGTCCCCAGGGACTGCCTGCCACAAGCTGGGTCCTCAGTGAATACTTATCGAACCGTTCCCAGAAACTAGAGGTCCCAAGAACAGTGCTTCCCAAACTTTAACATATGTAGAAGGCAACTGGGAATTCTTGCTAAAATACAGATTGACCCAGTAGGACTGGCTGGGGCCTGCAGTCTCCTGGTCCAGAGACCACCCTTCAAGGAGCAAGACACTGAGAAGCAAGCAGACGCTCCATAGCTTACTTTGGAGCCTGGGCTTTTCCCTGTGCTGGAGCCAGACCTTTCAGGGGCACCCCTTGGTTTGGGGCTCATTACCTCAGAGGTTTCAAGGGACTGGATCTCCCTTGGTAACTCCACAGCATGCTTGTTGAAGTAGTCCATGGTGATGGCATTGTTCCAGTAGCTCAGATTGTTCTCTGGGTTGGCCGTCTTTTTCTTCCTCCTCAGGCAGCACACTGTCAGCAAGACGGCTGTGGAGAGAGTCCAAGTTAGAGACAGGGGAGGGAGACAACAAGCATGGAGCCAGCAGTGCTGAGTGACAGGCGCCAGTCTCCAGGTGGGGCTGTGATGGCCATACATGCAACCACTTACTCCATCAGTCAATTTGTTTGCTTGTTCGTTCAACAGTTATCTACATACGCTGAATGCCTACTGTGGGCCAGGTTCTGGGAGAGAGGGAATGAAAAAAAAAAAAAAAACACAAGGCCGCCCTGCATCATAAACATCCCTCCTAGTGTGTGTAAGGAGGGATACTCGGGATGAGGGGCAAGGTCACACGATCTATAATAAACAAAATGAATAAATAAGATAAATTCAGATAGCAGTAACTGAAGAAAGAAAATAAAACAGGGTGAAGTGAGAAAGACAATGGACAGGGGTTGGGGAGAGAATGCTTTGGGGTCATCATGTAAGGCTTTCCTGAGGTGACCTTAAAGCTGAGAACAGAATATGGAGAAGGAGCTAGACAAGAGCAGAATGGGGCAGTATGCCCCAGGTAGAGAGAACAGCATGTGCAAAGGGACCAAGGTGGGGACACACTTGATGTGAGTGAAAAGAGTAGCCTGGCTGGAGTGTAGGGGAGTGAGGTAGGAGATGAAGCCAGGGTCATGTCCAGTGGCTGCATCCATAGGGCTCACAGGCAAGAGGCCTGGATATAATTTCAGATATCTGTGGGTGCTGCACTGCCACTCCTCGAGTTTGCTCCAAGAAAAGGCCTTGCTCATTTGGTGGAAAGGCTTAGAGAATGGCTATGTGCTCTCAGTTGCACTGCTGGACTGGTGAGGAGAATTCTCAGCCAGAGTGGGAGTATGGCAGAAAGAGGAACAGGACTTGGTGAACTTTACAAAATGAGCCCTTGAATACCACAGGGGCACTTGATGGTAGAGACTTAGAATAGTATTACTGAGCAGAGGTCTTGGACCCTGATAAAAACAGCTGCTCTGGCACCATAACCATCACCTCCACTATCACCAACCTCCTCCTCCTCCTCTTAAAAAAAAAAAAAAAAAAGAAGCTTCTAACAGTTATATAGTGTTTATGTGCCAGGAACGTTTCCCAGCACTTTAGAAATATTAATTAATTTAATCTTCCACTTCACTCCATGAGGTACTTTCAGGGTTCCCATTTTGCAGGCAGGAAAACTGAGACTCAGAAAAGTGAAGCGACTTGCCCAAGAGCAAACCCAGACATCTGGACTCCATAGTCTGTGCTCTTAACCATTCATGATTCTGCCTCACAAAGATGGATGCGCAGAAGTCCACACTGCACAGATGGGCCTGATCGGGGCTCTATGCAGCTTGATGTGTGACCCCGTCTGTCCAATCTTTGAGATTTGCAGGGCCCCAGGGAGGAAGGAGTATGTTTGGATTTTGCTTAACAGAGGGCTTTCGGCATGCCAACGGGGAAGACTTTTGAAGTTGGGGAGGTAAGGTGGCCTGTCCAGGCTCACACAGTGCAACGGGTGATGTTTCGACAAGGGTGACAGTAACCCTCTTGGTGAGAAGCCAGTAAATGAAGACTGGGCATCCCTTGCCCAGACTCATCATCACCACAGCCTGTGCAGTGGCTGAAACTCCAGGCCAGGGGTGGGCAGGGCTGCACTTAACATCCTGGAGGTGCCAACCATGTGTGCTCCAGAGAGGGGACCCCAGGCTGAGCATTCCAGAGGCCGGCACCAAGATAGCAATGACCACCAGGGGGCAGCAGAGTGCCAGCTCTGTTCGCAGCAGCCTGAGGGTTAGCCAGCATCAGGGCGCCTGTACCTGCCAGGGTGTGGGGTACCTGAAAAAGCTGGCACCCACACAGGCTAAGACCACAGGGCCCACCCTGTAGGCCCCTGCAGGATGATGTAGGAATTCTGTAACTCTCTTATCTCAACCTGAAACGGCCTCCAGACAAGACTGAGGTTGGGCAAGTTTCTATGGGTCCAATCTACTTTGATGAGAAAGACTTCTCTAATTTGCTCATTATTCTTCCATGTCCCCTTAAAAAAGTTTTAAAGATATAAAGGAGATTTCTGAATGTTTGAGCTAAAAGGAATTTTAGATTGGCTGGTATAGACTTTTTTAAATTTTGAAAAATTTCCAAATTCAAGTTCTCCTTTCTTCTCTCCCTTCCTTCCAAAGACGGGGGTGGTTGGAGGATGAATGGGGGTGAGGAAGGGGAGCTGCAGAACTCAGCCTGAAAATCTGCTAATTTAGGGACTCTCCTTATTTTACAGATGAGAAGACTGTGGTCCAAAGCATCCAGCTGACTTGCCACAGGTCACAGGTCTGCGAGTGGCAGGGCTGGGGCAAGACCCTAGGCCCTGTGTCCCTTTTTCTGGCATCTTTATTATTCATTGTCACTACCTTTCTACCCTGCTCCTGGAACTGGGATGGTTAAGTGGCCTGAGGGGGGGATTCGAACTGGTGAAACAGAAACCACAAAGAGAGGGTTAGGCTGCAGTGAACTCATGCTGCTAACCTGGGCTGGCACAGGGTGCAGAGTCCAGGTCCTCTGGCTCCTAGTCCAGTGCTCCCTCAAGCCCACACTGCCCCTGGCTCCAGAGCCAGGGCCTGTTTAAAATGTGGAACCAGGACCCTGTCTCGATGGGAAGGGCTGGCCTGCTTGCAGGATGGCCTGGGGATTGGAACAGGGGGCTCAGTTCCCAGCTTTCTCTCCTCAAATGTTGTTAGTGCTCTAGGCCTGACTGTTTCTCTCCAGGAGTTCCCAGTGCCTCTCAAGTGCCATTTCATTTATATAATAGAAGCTGGCCTGAGATAGAAAGAGCTTGGGCTTGGAGTCCACAAGACCTGGGCTGAAGTCTGCTGCACATTACACTAGGTAAGTCACTTCCTCATACTGACTGCTATGGACTCACAGGGTTGTAATGAGAGCTAGAGATCATGAATGCAAAATGCTGAGCAAACTGCCGGATGCACAGTGGGTGCTTAATTAATGACAGTTTTCTTCTTGTTCTTCCAGTACCCTCCACAAGAGAGATGTGGAAAGAAATACCGGGCTGCATGACTGTTGAGTGGCTCAAGGCCAAGGCACCACCTGTGGTTTAGAACTTTCATTGTTTTGCTGGCCTGACCTTTCATCTAAGAAAGAAAAGTACAGTTCAGATTTATGGAGTCTCTAATACATGCCCAGGGCTGACCTAGGCACTTTATAGTCTGATTTAACCCTCAAAATAGCTCTCTGAGAAAGGTACTGTTACTCTTCCCCTTTGCACAAGTGGCAACTGAAACTCATGGAAGTTAACAAAATTGATCTTGATCACTCAGGTAATTAATGGAACCTGACCTGGGTCTCTGTGACCGTCAGAGTGATGCTTGTTGTGTGAGATCACCCTGAACATGGCTGGGAACACATCTGAGGCATGTGGAAGCACTTGGTAAAGGACACAACTCTGGGCAAACACAAGCCCATGCTGGCATCTGCCTCTTGAAGGTCCTGAACTAACACAGAGAATGTTAGTCCTATTTTTATAGGTGAGGAAACATTGGACTGACAGTTAAATAACTTGTCCAAGCCCCACAGGTGGCCGGCAGGAGAGCTGGCATGACATCCAGGTATGTTTGAGTCCATGAGCCAAGCTTTTCTGTCACACCAGCCTTCTTCTCCAATGATTTATGCAGCAGAACAGGGGCACCTGGGTGGCTCAGTTGGTTGAGGGTCTGACTCTTGATTTCAGCTCAAGCCATGATTTTGCTGTTTGTTCTTGGGATCGAGCCCCACGTTGGGCTCCGGGCTGGCAGCATGGAGCCTGCTTGGAATTCTCTCTCTCCCGCTCTCTCTTTACCCCTCCTCTGCTCGCTCTCTCTCGATCTCTCACATAAAATAAATAAATGAACAGTTTTTAAAAAGTGTTAGAAAGTTAGAGGACAGGGAGGTGTGAAATATTTCAGTTTGGGCACTTCATCTTATAGAGGGGAAGCCTGACACCCTGGAGTGAAGGATTGGTCCAGTGGTGCCGGTCTGAGGGGCCAGTCTGTGGACCATTGTTTCCCACCTTTGGGCGTTTGGGAAGGAGGCCAGGCTCAAAACGAGGCTATGGGCCTCAGGAAAGCAGGTTTAGGGGCTGTCTGGCTCCTCATCCTGGTGTGTGGGACTAGAAGGCCCCCAGCAGGAGGTGCTGACTGGGAAGCAGAGATGAGCTATGAGAACATAGGTATGACACTGTGGTCCAGCTGAAGTGACATCCCCTGGCCCTGAGGCTGCTCCCCACCACCCTGGCTTCAGTTAGCTCATAAGCCCCAAGGAGACAAACCTCCTGGACACACTTCCTTCTCATTCCAATTTATTCTATTCTTCTCATGGAAAGAGTAACTCTGACCCGTGTCTTCTTATGTAATAACTACAAAGTTATTTTGGGCCTATAAAAACACACACACATATATATGTATGTGTGTGTGTATACACACACACACACACATATTTTATACACACATACATACACATACATAACTAAATACACACATATACACACATTCAGATTGGACTAACATTCACAGAACAATGAACATAGCTAAGAACTGCATGACCACAGGATATGTTATCTTGCTGAACGCTGCACTGATACTCCAGTGGCATTAGCTGCATGTCTGCAAGAAGCCAGAATGCTCTGGGGTGAGGTGCACATGGACCCTCACATATCCGGGGTCAGAGAGAGTTGCTTCCCGGTTCCAGCCAGGCTCAGCTTAGATTGGTATGAAAAACATCTGCCGCTGGCCTGTTTTCTGTTCTCACCCTCCAGAAAGGCTTTCATCTTTTTCAGGGAAGCAGAGTGAAGACATTCTCGAGAACAGATGCGTCATGTGCAAGAGACGCCAGGGAGCCTGGCAGAGCCACAAAACTGACCTCCTGATGAAAACCCAGAGCACCGACGGCAGTGCGGGAGGATCAGTTCAGTGCCAGGCCCAGAGGGTTCCGGCAGGAGGTAGTGGGCTCTTTGATTCCTGATGGTGGCAGCAGAGACCAACTCAAGAGCCACATGGCTCCCCTGCCCCAGTCAATTGTGGCCTGGATCCAATCAGTTTCGGTTCTCAGCACATCTGAAACCCTGTGTGGCTGTCTCTGGCATGTCTCAGGAGACAAAGCATTTCTCAGCTGTGGCATATCTAGCCTTCAAGCCATTGGGTGGAGCTTTCCATTTGGAAGGGCTGGTGTAATTGATGACATCCCTTCTTGCACAGGCCTGAGATTTGCTATGATCACCCCCTGCTTCCAACAGAAGTAGAGGATTCACCCACCTGCCTAGCAACCCTGGCCACCTGAAGTCTGGCTTCTGGTGGATGGAGAAAAGCAGGAACAAGACCAGGGCTGGTCTGAAAAGCCAGGTGTGAGGAAATCTAGGCACGCACTTTGTTACCAACCTAGACTGCCTGAAATATCTGGCAAACTGGCAAAGACCCATCTTTGAGGGCAGCAGAGTGAACTTTAGGATAAATGCAGCCACTGGAAGAGGTCTGCTTGTCTAATGACTGGAGTGGGATTAGGCTATGAAAACAGCTGGGATATTTGTTCATCTGTGCTCTGAAAGAGCATGGTATTCTGCAGCTGGACAAATATTCTATCTTGATGTCCCTTGCATCAGGGCCTTCACAGGCCCCCAGAGGACCCACAGGAGTTGGGGCCACGACTAAGGGCAGGGAGCCCTATGTGGAGGCAGCCAGGGCTAAGGCAGGGACCTTAGGAGTGAGAGGTTAGGGGACCCTCCCATGTGGACGATGGAAATGCAAGACAGATGCTAAAGAAGTGGAGTCTGGTTCCAAGAGGCTGCAAGAGTCCACTTTGAACAAAGACTCATATCTTCCTTCACAAAGTGGTATGTTCGGTCCCAGCACCTGAAGGCTCTTTTCAGACTGCCGAAGCATTCTCTGGGTGCAGTTCCAGGCTATGTATTTGCTACTACCTTAGTTGACATTATTATGCACGGTTTAGGCAGCCCATGGGTTTTCTGGCTTTGCAGTAAGATCTGATCTAATTTCAAACTCACACATGTAAAAAGGGCTGTAGAAGTCTTTTCAGAACTATAAAACACAGGTGGGTGTGGCCTGTGGGGTGCAGGCTGGATCTACTCTGTGCTGTCCAAACCAGGCAAAGAGAAAGGCCCAGGTGGAGAGAGGGCTCTGGGAGCTGGGGAAGGGAGCCACATCACATATATCAATTCCCTAATGCTTGGCATAGTGCTTGGCACACAACGGGCACTTGAGAAATATTGTGTTGAATCAAACAGATTCTACCACGGGATCTGGGCTGACTTATGTGAGCTAGGACCCTGGAAAAGTCACTTCACCTGGTGACTTATTCCCTCCCTGTAAAGTGTGTTCCTTGCATAGCATGTTTATGTTTTTGTTTTTGTTTTAATCCCTCTGGCTAGTCTGTTTTAAGGATGGAATGATTTTTTTTAAATGGCCATTTAATTTTGAGACAGAGAGAGAGAGAGAGAGAGAGAGAGAGAGTGCACAGGAAGGGCAGAGAGGGAGGAAGACAGAGGATGTGAAGAGGGCTCTGCACTGACAGCAGAGAGCCCAATGTGGGGCTTGAACCTATAAACCATGAGAGCATGACCTGAGCTAAAGCTGGACACTTAATCAACTGAGCCACCCAGGTGACCCAAGGATGGAATTATTAAAAACAATGGGAACTCACTTTGTAAACTAAAGCCTCTAGAGACATGTAGAGAATAGAAAATTAGAAAGCTGTTTCTAATGTGGTTACTTCTCAAATATGACCATTATTAATAATTTATTGGCTAACAGTGCTACATTTTCTCATTATCATTCTTCTGTTTCAGAAGTGGGCAATCAGTTTTAAGAATTCATTTGTATTTCCATGAAAGACAATAAAGCCACTTAATGAAAGAATGAAATATGCAATCTGCAAACATTTTCACTTTTCCTGAATTGGGTCCTTGAGCAGAAATAGGCCGCCCACTTTTGACATGGAAAGTTTGCTTTGCTTGTCAACTAGAAGGAAACAAAAAGCTGGGAGAGGTGGCTTCTGGAAAGAATCCAGAATCTAGATTTTAAAAGATCTTATTGGTACAATGCCAAGCAGAAATTATGTTCATGTTAAAGGCACACACCCCCTGTACTAATGTTCAAATGACCCATGGGTTGAGGAAAGGCTAGGAGAGCTGGCTTAAAAGCCTCCTCTGTGGAAAGTTTCTGGGGTTTCATTCCTCTTGAGATCAGGATGAGCCCATGGTGTGATGTGACGGTACCACCTACAGAGCCGATGCCAGTGTTGGCTTCCTGAATGTGACCGAAATGTCCAGAACAAAGGAGCGACCATCTGCTCTCCTCTGCCATGGCTGGGCATGTGAAATGCTGTGCTTCCTTCTAGGAGAGCAGGGATAAACTGGTGGCCATCCAGAGTGGCAGACAAGGGGGAAGTGCCAGGGCAATTTGGCCCTACAAAGAGACTTGAATGAATAGTAATGAGCAACTTGGGAAAAGAAAGGCTGCCCTTGAGTGCCATTTCAAATGTTTTAGGGATTGGTAGATGGACTGGTTTTGTGTGGTTTCAGAGGACATGGCTTAGGACCACAGAGTGGAAATTACAAAGAGGCAAATGTCAGGCTCCCAAGAGAGTTGGGTAACAACCTGAGGGGGCATAGGAGAGTGGGATGTCCAATGAATGAGGAGCACAGGGGGTTTCTCACCCCTAGAAGGGTTCAGAAGGAGGCCAGATGATAACTGTTATGGGTGAGCTGAAGCTAAGATCAGTGAGGATTCCTGTGAGGTTATCAGAGAAACTCTAAGAATCTAGGATCAAATACATGGCAAAGACATAAAAGGAAGCCCTAAGGTTCTGAGTGATTATGTTAGGTTCTGTATGGAGACATCAGGGAGAAGGTCTCCTGAATTCTCATTAAAGTAATGACAGGGAGCAGCAAGGAGGTGCTGGTGGCCTGGGGAGAGCCCTTCTCCACCAGTACCAGTGGAAGCAATGATGGGATCTACATCATTATCTAGCTCACACCACCCATGAACAAATAAAACCAGGGAAGAGAGAGAGAAGAGCTAAATTTACATGTAACTCTCAAGGCTCAATTTAGCTATAGGAACTGCTTTTGCCAAGGCTGATAGAAATCCCTGCAAGATCAAAGCTTCATTTCTTCTTTTTTGGAGAAAGAGAGAGAGAGTAGGAGGAGAAGAGATGAGGGATGGGAGAAAAGGCAGGCAGAAAGATGGATGTGAAGTGGGAGAGGAAGGTGAAGGTTTTGCTACTTGGAGGTTGTACGTTTAGAAGTGCCAACATTCACCTACGGTGTCTTGGTGCCATGTCACTATAGCCATTAGCAGGCTGCCCTCCAGGGTGAGTGTGGCAGCGGGGTGTCATGACAAGAGCACTGGGTGGGAAGACAGTCCCTTCCCAGGCCTGTCTCTCGCTTAACTTTGGGCTCCTGACTGAGCCATGGGACCTCTCTAGCTTGGTGTTCCTTTCTAAAAAATGCGGTCAGACTGGACTACTTGGAAGGTTCTTCCCAACTCTTGGGAGCTTTGTCTTTATGATCAGTGAGCATCTGAGCCATAGCCTGGCAGAGCAGAGGACTAGAGGTAGAGATAACCCATGATTCTTGTCCTGCCACCTGGTTTCCTGTAACTCTGGGAAGTTTTGCAGCCTACTTGGCGGGGACTGTCCAGCTCTAGGGCAAAGGAACTCTGGGGACCGACAAGTTGATGTGGTAGAGGGAGAGGAGGGAGAGAGGGAGGAGTAGGGAGTGGGTGAGGCACTTACAGCAGGAGGAGATGGGCACACTGATGGCCAGGATCACCCAGGCGATGTCCATCTTGCTCAGGCAGATGGTGGCTCTGTGCTGGGGTTTGTCCCCTTCAGCCACATGGGAGATATTCCCTGCTGTTCCAGGCTTCCAGGTCCCAGCAGGAACCAGGCGGTTGAGGAAGTTTCCTGTGGCCGTGGACACCACTGTGGAGAGAGGACTGGGCACCCTGTTGGTCATGGTGGGGGTGGCTGTAGCCTCCTCCTTGGCTTGGAAAACAGTGCTTTCTGAGCCCCCGGTGGGGTGGGCTGGGGCCTGCGAGGTTGAGGATGTTCCCTGAGGAATCCCCTTGGAAGGGGCTGAGACACTGGCATTGAAGGCAGCCTGGGTGGGCCCCGCGGTGGCTGTGAAGACCCCAGAGCTGGTAGATGGAGGTCTGTCGGTGCCAGGGGTGACAGTAAGCCAGGAGTCACTGTGGCTGGGGCCATCCTGTGGGTCACCGCGGGGGCGCTGAGAAGGCACTGGGGCAGGTTGTGGGCTGGCAGGGGCACCTGAGGCTACTGTGGTGTCCGGCTCCCCTCCTTGGCTGGTGAAAGTGGAACCACCCCCCTGGTCTGCTCTGCTAAGGCCTGGCTTGTCCTCTGCAGGCACAAGGGGGTTGGTGGGTGGTACCCACGAGGTCCTGCTGGGCGCCATGGTTGTGGTCACTGTCTGGGGCTGTGGTGAGGAAGAAGAACCCCAGAGTGGGTTCCTGGGGGTGAGGGTGGAGGGGTCAGTTTCTACAGACCCTGTAAAGTTGCCTTTGTAGATCTGAAAGATCTTCCCTAGGGGCCGCTTCTGCCCCAGATGTGTGGAGCTCTGATTTCGTCCCCGCTGGCCTTCCTTCCTCCCAGAGTGGCCACTGGGTGCAGGCAGGACAGAGCGTGATGAACTGCCGGCCCCCTTTCGGGAAGAGCCTGGGGGCCTGGGAGGCCTGCGCGTGGTAGCCCGGGTGGGTGCTGTGGTGGGACGGCTGCTGGCTCCTGTTGGCTTTGTCAGCAGGATGGTGGGTGCAGCTTCTCCCTGGGGGCGGCCCTCTGAGGGGGAGGATGTGGTTGCCATGGCAGTAGGAAGGGGCCCTGTGGGCAGTGGGCCTTCAGAATGTGGGGTGGTTGCTGTCGCCATAATGGTGGAGATGGTGTTTGTAGGAGGGTGTCCATCTGGATGGGGTGCTGTCATTGCCATGGGAGCTGCAGCCTGTGAGGAGGGTCCATCAGGATAGGGGGTCAGTGTCACCACAGAAGTGGGTGCAGTTGCCATGGATGAGTGTCTGGTAGAGCTGAGGGATTCTGTCACCGTGGTGCCTGGGGTGGTGCCTGAGGGGAGGACCTGAAGAGATTCTCTGGGAGATGGTTCCTGGGTGGCAAATACCAGTGCTTCGGTCAGTGCCAAGATCAGGAGGAAGCCTTGAGAGGAAGACAGAGAGAAGAGGTGAAATGCCTGGGGAATAGCTCAGAGTCTGGACCTTCCTTACCCATGAACCTGTAAAGCTCTGGGAACTCAAAGGAAACGTTGGGAGCATTCTGGAGGTCCACACTGCCATCCTGACCCTCATCAGATACAAGATCATGTGAAGCTGGGCAGGTCTATTAGGTAGGTGCTACCCAGCACTGTTGGGGAGAGGCAGCTAAGCTGGTCAGGACCATCCTTTGCTGAGTGCCTGTGAAACGCCATCAGCTCTCCACCCAAAAGCAGCTTCTGAGAACAGGCTGGGCTGGGTGTAGGAAGAAGGCTTGTGGCCTCTGAGTGTCTGCTACCCCTCTGCAGCCAGAGGGTGGTCAAGGCCAGGTTGATCAAAGGGAAGCTGGCAGTTCTATGTGGAATGCTTACATAAGCAGAGCTGACCAACTCTCATGCCCTTTCTGAATCTTCCATTTATGGACTAGACAAAGGCAGAAATGGTCAGAAATGCTCTCTCTCTTCAGACCCACTCACCAGGCAAGTAGGGAGGGTCTCTAGACCTCTCCTTGACCCTAGAGGACAAAAAATGAACAGGGCAGTCTCTGGCTCTGGGTGAGCTCAAAGAAATCCACAAACAATCCTAAAGCAAGGCAGCGACATCTCAGTGCCATAGAAGAGCAACAGGCAGAGGGGGACAAGGGTCCAGAGGGTGACCAGATCTGGTGCCTATACAGCACTTAGCACAGAGCCTGAAAGAGATGCACACTGTGAACACCAGCTGGTTTTGTGGTTCTCATTAATGTTAACTGCTTTTCTTGTGGTGTTCATGTGGCTGAACTCTCTGTGGAAAATCACTTGTGATGCCCAGCCTTTTGAGTAGGAGGACGCCTTTTGAGCATTAAAAGAAAATCAGGAGTTTTGCATGATGATCAGAGTGTATGCTTTTGGCTCATTGAGAAAATGCACAAGGACAAAAACCTATAAATTTAAAAATACTTCTAAATGTATGTGGATTTTATGAATCATAATAGCATGTGCCACATTTTACAAATAACACACCACATATAAATGTGAGACATAGGATCTGTTCAGATTATAAACTGGAAGACTGGTCACCCCAATAGAATACGTGGGCTGAGAAGAACTGGTCTCCACTACTGAGGTGTAGCCTGACAGACTTCTAAGGTCTGATTCTGACCTGTGAACTCCTCCTTGTTCTTATGAAACCCCTCCTGGTCACTCTCATGCCCTTCCTTCAGCTCTGCTGGCCACCCAGACAATGGTAGAGATCTGTCACTATCTGGTAACTCTCTGGGAGCTGCCCTCCCCGACCAGATTCAAGCAAGACAAATGGCCAAAGCAGGGGCCCCGGCAGTGATTTCTGCATGTGTGGGACAGTCAGCAAAGCTGCTGACGGGAAGACAGGGCCCTGGTGAGCTTTCAGAAACAGAAGGGGAGATCATCTCCTGGCATTCCTTTGAAAGGAGGCCCGGGATCACCACTGAGGCCACCTCCGACTTATGTGGAGTGGGGAAGAGTCTGAGCGTGGACCTGCTCCCCGTACTCTGCACTTCTAAATTAGTAGGTGGAAGGAGGCCAAGGGACTGCAGATTGAATGGGCTGTAGCACATACAGTCTCTAGGACCAACAGTTTGTCCTAAGCGACATATTTTTTTTTTCTAAAGTTTCATTGGTGACCTAAACCATGTAACAACTGTAATCTCTGTTTGTTCAAGTCAATCCTAAAAACTGTTTACAGAGCACCTGCTCTGACCCAGTCTCTCACGCTCGATTTAATCCTCACAACCACTCGACAGGGCAGGAAATTGAGATTTCAGGTAGATTAACTAACATGTTCAAAGTCCCACAGTAGCCACAGTATATGAAACAGACTATGTCTAAGATGCCTGCTTTTCCTGGTCAGTCAGCCACACCAGTGATGCAGGAGGAGGAAGCGGCTGACAGGAAGTTGCTGTGCCACGGTGCTCTGATGGGTTCAGGGTTTTTCTAACTCCTCTCTTGCAGTCAAACACCACAGGGACAATCTGTTCTTATGGCTGGGAGTCTTGACCTCGGATGTTTTGAGAGACATTCCCTTATGAGCCTCATAAGTTTACTCATAAGTTCCTTGGTTCAATATAAGTGTTAAAGATTGAATTGTTTCCCCCAAATTCATATGTTGAAGCTCTAACCCCTAGCACCTCAGAATGTCACTGTATTTGGTGACAGGGCCTTTAAAAGGGGTTATTAAGTTAAATGAGGCTATTAGAGGTGGTCCCTAATCCAACCTGACTGGTGTCTTCATAAGAGGAGATTAAGACACACAGAGTGATGCAGACATGATTGTGCACAGAGGAAAGGCCATGTGAGGACACGGTGAGAAGGTGGCCATCTTCAAGTCAAAGGGAGAGGTCTTATCAGAAACCAATCCTGTCAGTACCTTGATCCTGGTCTTCTAGCCTCTAGAACTGTGAGAAAATAAATTTGTGTTGTTTAAGCACCCCAGCCTGTGATACTTTGTTACAGCAGCCTGAGCTAAGACAGGTGTCTTATCTTACATTACAGATATCTCAGAAACAGGAAAGGGAGAGACCAGGGCTTGTGTGAAAGTAGCTTATTTTGGGAAGTGATCCAAGGGGACAACCATGGGGGTCTGAGATGAGTTAAATAGAGAAAATCAATCTGAGCGTAGGTTATGAGTTCATCATGGTGAGCAACTCCTATTTCCTGGGGACCTCTGAGGGGCTGAGTAGACCGCACCTCAAACTGAGTGAGAAGAGCACTCACTTACCCAGCAGCTCCCGTCTCCACTGGTCCAGGGCTGCTCCCCAGGTGCTCATCCCTCTGTACTTCCTCACTCTTGCATGAGGCCCACAGCCCATGTGGCTGAATAAGAGAAGCCCTGGGCAGAGGGGCTGTCAGGGAATGTCTGTGCCCAGCTGGTGGCTGGAGTGACAGCTGGAATTAAAATTAAGGGCCCAGAGGAGTCCTGGGGTCGAACACCAGATGTGTTGGAGACAATCAGAAACCAGAGACCAAGGACATGGCAGTCTTTTGGCAGCAGCACCAAGGGCAGTGCAAAGCTTTCAGAGACCCTGAATGATCCCAGTGACAGGCCTGGGAGTGGGAGAGGAGCCACCCTGGCCTCCAGAACTTCTGCAGCACTCTAGAGGCAGAGGGGTTAACACATCCTAGTCTTTAAAAGACTTGGGGAGAGAAATGTTCCTGACTTTCCCACTGGGAATATGCCAGGGACTAAAATCCCCCCGGCTGGGAAGTAATATGACTACAATAATTTCTTGCTATAAGACTTACAGTATAAGTAAATGTTTGCCTTTGTTGCTTTTTTTTTTTTTTTTTTAAGTTATCAGTGTCCTGTAAGGTTATTTTTCTCTCTGTGAGGACTGTTAAATTACCTCTCAGACCTTTAGACTTTAGAGTAAAACTTTGTTTGGTTCAATGAATGGATACTGTCATCCTGGGTGCACAGAGTTTTCATTTGAAGGATGACATTTGCTGTCACAGTGAGAGAGGGCCCTAAGAGGTAACTTAATCAAATCTCTTCATTTCACAGAAGAGGCAATGGAAGGAGCAAAGTGACTTGTCCAAGAACACACATCAGGTTGGGGACACAGCCTGGACCACAGCCATTATTTCAAAGCAACTTTCATTTGTGTCATAAAAATTGCTACAATGTTGCACTGCCCAAACACCTCCTTCAATCTCCACTGTTACCTTCACTAAGAAAATAAGACGTGACTTTACCTCTCCTCCTTGGCATAAAAGGTTAATGACTTAATGGAAGGACACACAATGTCACAATAACTGTGCAAGGCCTTCAACCTGGGGCTCCCCTAACAGATGCAAATTTTCATTCAAGTCCCTTTGTGTTGGTTTGCTCACTCCTCTCCCTACAATCTGGGGCTACCGCTTCTTTGAATATCATTTGCATAGATTATGCATAATAGCCTCTGGAGGCTCTAATTCCAAATATGTGAGAGAGACTAAAACTAAAATCTAGCCTGACATGCTTTAAATGTGGAACTGATTTTTAAAGTATCTTGGAATAAGGACAAGTGTGGGGAGTGGAAACTCACAGACTGATGGGTGACCAGATGTCACAGGAAGGCCTCCTCCTACCTAGAAGTCCAATGTATACATGATCTCAGGGCCCAAGGAAAGGAAAAGTCCTCTCTCTTATGTTTATTTGGTTGGCTGCCCACAGTGCATATTAGGCATGATATTTGCATCCGGAAAGGCAAGGAGGGAGTTGGTGAAGAGAGAAATGGCTAATTGAATGTACTGAGGTGCTTCTTATGTATTATGCACTGCTTGAAGGGCTAAGCCTCTCCTGATATATTTAATTCTCATAACAACATGATGAGACAAACACTATCATTAGCTCGCTGTTGCAATGGGGGAAAAGCAGCACAGAGAGGTACAGGAACCTGTCTACTTTCACACAGGTGGGGAATGGTGAACTGTGATTTGACCTGGCACCTCGGCTCCAGAGTCTACACTCTTAGACACTTTCACTCAGGGATCTGCTTGGCACCACACCTTCTCCCATCCATGAGGCTACTCTGCACATTCAAAAGCAATGATCCACAATCTTTTGGGAACTGATTTCCTATTATTGGTCTTTTGGATTTTCTTCCCTCTTACCTGTTTTCTTTCAGGGCTCTATATGACAGATTTGATGTTGTTTTTAATAAGACGGCCAATTAACTTTATCCTGTAAGTAACTAGGGAAACTTGTTGTTGTACAATAAAAGGGCCTTAATTCTGCTCTTCTCCAATCCTGACATATCATGTATATTGCTGTTTAAGTTTTGTCTTAAAATTGCTTACACACACACACACACACACACACACACACACACACACACGACATATTTCTTACATGGAAAAAAATTCCCTTCCACATCTAAACAATTCTATTTCATTTTCCTTGTAATTTAAATGTCTTCATCTTCTAAGTAGAGCTTCCCTCCCCATTAAACTAGATTTCTACTGCCAGACATTTTCCCCATTGCTTTAAACTCTGTGACAGAATCATAGAATCAGGAGTCTGAGAAGTCTTCTGAGCCACCCCTGTCACCAAGCAAGAGGGCAGCTCACCCATCTTTTGCAAGTTCAAGGACACTCTACCCACCAAGAGATAGGATCAGTTTCCTCTCTCCTTGGCCCTACGTAGGCCTTTGTGACCCCCGTGACGAATAGAACAGGGCAGAAGTGACAGCACCTGACTTCCAAGATCAGGACAGAAAAGGTCATGTACATTCTGCAGGTTTCTTTCGGGGGACTTTGGCCCCATGTACGAAGTCCAGTGGCCTCCAGGCCACTGTGGAGAGACTGCGTGGAGAGTGAGAGGAAGGCCTAAGGAGTCCCAGGTGTTCCAGCCCCAGCTAGGCATCAGACATGACAGTGAAGAAGCCTAGAGACAACTGTGGCCCCAGCCACTGTTGGGTTGCAATCACAAAAGACACTCCAAGTAAGAGCTGCCTCAGTAAGCTCAGTCAACTCTAACATTTGGGAACAAAGTAAATGATTAAGCCATTGTTTTGGGGGTAGTTTGTTTTGCAGCAATGAATAACTGGAACACTTAGGAATTTAGCTTCTGCATCTGATGTTTTGACAACAAAAGGAACGCATATTCACAGCATACCAAGTCTGACCATCAGGGAGTTCTGTTCTCAACACGGGCAGGAACACACCTTCTTGCTAGGAAATGGGCTTTTCTAATTTCAATATTATTACCTTTTAGTAGGAAGGGATGTTAGGACTCTCTGGTATCTAACTCCTTCACTTTATAGATGATAAGGCTTTTTGAAAATTTTTATTAAAAATAATTTAAAAATTAAAAAATATTTTAAAATATTTTATTTTTTATTTTATATAGAGAGAAAGCAGGGGAGGGGGCAGAGGAGAGAGAAAGAATTTTTTAAAAACATTTTTAATGTTCATTTATTTTTGAGAAAGAAAGTGCAAGCAGGGGAGGGGCAGAGAAAGAGGGAGACCCAGAATCTGAAGCAGGCTCCAGATTCTGAGCTATCAGCACAGAGCCCAGTGTGGGACTCAAACTCATGAACTGTGAGATCATGACTTGAGCTAAAATCAGACACTTAACCTACGGAACCACTGAGGTGTCCCCCCGCTTTTTTTTTTTAAATTTTTTTAATATTAGAGAATCTTAAGCAGGCTTCATGCTCAGTGCAGAACCTCACGTGGGGCTTGATCCCATGACCCTGGGATCATGACTTGAGCTGAAATCAAGAATTGGACGCTGAACCAACTGAGCCACCTGGATGCCCCCCACAATCCTCTCTTTAAATCACTGGTCCTGATATTCTAGTGTGTTCCATCCTCTGAACTTCAATGTTCCCTTTTATTTTAAAGATCAAACATGAAATCCTCATTTCTCAGACCATGATTTCCCTTAGAAATAAATATGCATCATTGCCTTTAGGGTGTGCTGGACAAATGCTCTTAAGAGGTAACTTATGCTTATGACCTTGGCTTCTTTATGAAACCAGGGAGTTTAGGGTGCAAATCTTTGTTGTTGCCCTCCTTCCAGGTAGTAGCCATACCTCCAGCCAGCATGAATTTCCTTGTGCTATAACTCTGGGAAGCTAACATAACACAGCTTCCTAACGAAAATATTATATACATATATGAACACACATATGTGCATGCATACACAGCACTGATTCTTAGGAACAGGAAACAGGCAAGAATTTGCAGCCAGGGTCCTCCTATAATCTCCATGCTAACATATGGTCAATTCATTTGTCTAAAGTCAAAACAGCTACCATGTAGAAGTACCAGGATTTAAATGTAGGTTCTCTGATCTTGGCTGCTTGAGACCCTAGGAATGGAAAGATTTTTGGCCCAGAAAAATACCCTATGTGAGCAGAAGAACATTTTATGAAGACAGGTAGTGACACAACAATAGTAACAACTATGATGACTACAATTAAAAAATAAAAATTTCCCCAAAGATAGCAACACTTAGGACAACTATGCTGCCTTCTACCTTCAGCTTTAGCTTTTTTGCCTTAGCCATTCAGCTCCTCTTAGTACAAACATTTTCCACCTAGGACTCCTCCTTGGTCTTGAAGACCTTTTAGGTATCCCTCCTTGTGTGCCTGTAATCTCTAAGCCTAACCTATTCTAACCCCTATCTCTTTGAATGGAAATAGACAGCATCTTATCTATTTGCATGTCAGAATTGTAAGCTACCAGAAGGTAGAGACTGTGTCTGGTTCAATGTTATATCTCCATATCTAGTGTAACACTGTGGCTACAACAAATATTTGTTGAAGGATAAGAAACCTAAGTTACTCACTAGTCAGCTGTGGTAGTTTGTATTTTCCAAAAATAATCACCACAATACATCCCAACCCACCCAACTCTTCTTAAACATGACTTGGCACTCCTAGTGGAGAGGCGAGGTCTTTGTTCTCTCCCCTTGAATCTGACTGGGGCTATGACTGTGGCTGAAGTAAAGCCACATGACTTCTGAGGCTAGGTCATAAAAGGTGGTTTGGCTTCTTCCTATGTCTTATTCTTGGGTGCTTACTCTTGGAAGCCAGCCACCATGCTATGGGGAAGCCTGAGTAGTCCATTGAAGAGTCCACGTGGAAAGGAAATGAGGCCCCTGGACTTCAGTCCCAGTGGAACTTTTGAGATAACAACCAGCACCAACTTGCTATCCATGGGAGTAAGCTATCTTGAAGACTGATTTCCCAGCCCCAGACAATCCACCCTAGCTAAATCTTGATGGAGCAGAGACAAGTGATCCCTGCCCAAATCACAGATTTATGAACCAAATGAATTATTATTTTTGTTTTAAGCCACTAAGTTTTGGGGTGGTTGGTTAGGCAGCAACAGTGACTGGAATACGACCTATATAGAAGTGAACTTAGAGCTCTTTCAGTGATAATTCTCAACTTATGCATCAGAGTTATTTTTTGTTTGTTTTTTTAAGTGCAGGAACTCAACATGCTGATTTTGACCTGGGTTCCCTTATTTTCCTTCTCTTTTTCTCAGACTTAAGGAAAGGGAAACATCTTAATTCTGGGTTCCTTCTATAGCATCACGATTTCTCCAATTTAGGCTACAAGTTCCCCCAAAGGAAGAAAGGAACATGGCAGCCTAGGAGGAGCTTCTTGGTCCACTATGCACTTTGTGGCTCAGGGAGGCAGATGGAATACAGCTGGAGGCTAGTATATGGTGGCCACAGATTGGAGAATATGACCATTTCCTTCAAGGAGCTACAATTTTAGAAGGGAAGAAAATCAGCTATGATAGGGGCATAAACCCATACACCAAAGACATTCTCTCAAAGACTTCCCTCAAATAAACAAAAATAAGAGTCGGAATTAGATGGATGAAAAGGTCAACTCAGCTTCTAATAAAATAACGGATCATTAATATTCAGGGAACATATCACTGACATCATGGGAAAGAACACAAATACAGCCCCGAATGGCTTGTACTCTCCCAAACTAAAAGGAAAAGGCTAATAAAAAATGTTCCAGCTTTACAGTAGAAGAACCTGACAAATACTACCTCAGCCAGGCGATGAAGGTTAACATCAACAGATATAAAGTCATGGCGACAGTATGTACCCTTGACATGAACATAGTACTTTACCTCTGTAGTTTTCCTTCCCCTATACCCCCACTCTAATGATAAGAAAAACATATGAAAAATCTAAATTGAGGGACAGTATACAAAGTATCTGATTGATACACCTCAAAATTGTAAAGGTCATCAAAAACAAGGAAAGTCTGAGAAATTATCATAGCCAAAAGGTGCCGAACGAGACAATGTGATGTGATATCCTGGATAGAGTCCTGAAACAGAAAAAGGACATTAGGGAAAAATGAAGAAAATGTGAATAAAGTCTGGACTTCAGTTAATAATAATATATCATTTCATTAATTGTGACAAATGTACTATAGTAATATAAGATGTTACTAACAGAAAACCAAGTGCAGTGTATACAGGAATTCTCTGTTCTACTCTTGCAACTTTTCTGTATGTTTAAAACTACTCTAAAATTAAAAAAAAAAATTTTTTTAAGTTCCACGTGGGTCCTGGAGGGGGACATAGTTGAAGGGAGCTTTGCAGGCAACTTTCCCAGCAACTTGGTATAAGATCATGTGTCCACAGAAGGGGGCATGCAGATACAACACTGTGTAGGGGGAAAGACTGAGTCCCACCCTGCCGCCCTAATGGCAGCTTCCAGCATCTCCTATCTTTCTTAACTTAGTGGGTAGATTCTGATTTAACCTAGCTACTGATATGTTGTGGAGCCTACCTGAAGAAAGAGAAAGGGGAAAAAAGATTCCATGACTATTGCCAGATACATTTATCTATATTCCCTCTGATTCTCAGCTTTTTAAATATTTGCATTCAGATCCAAAGTGTAGAGTTTGGAGGTGAAACAGAGAGACCAACAGCCTGAACACAGTTTTTAAATCTGTTCAAAATCCAACTGAGGGGTCAGGGTAAATGCCACTCACTTAATATAGTCATAACTTCCTTGACCCAGGAAGCAGGTTGCATGAAAACCAAAGCTTATTTATTATTACTATGGGGCTAGATTGCCTTACCATTTAACCATGGGAGCCATATAAGGTGTTGAATATGGATACTTCTAACCTCATTCAAAATTTCTACCTATACCCCCTTCCTGCTATGTGATAATGTATCAATCTCTAAAAACCCAACTTGGCTGTCAACTTGTCTTGACAAGATCAAGGCCCTTCAGTATTTCTGGTCAGAAATGATGGCTCCCTGTGCAGTGCTCCCAGGGCACTCTGTTCCTATTTATATTGTGGCCCTTCTCCCTACAGAGTTCTTTATTCAAGGGTGTGGTAGGAAGGCATGGGACTGGTGGTGGTGGTGGTGGTGGGGTTAATGGTATTTAGGATCAATTCTGGCTCTGTAATTTCCTAGTTGTGTAACCTCAGGCAAATTAGTTAAGCTTTGTTTTCCCCAGCTATATAATAAGGATGATGATGCCTAACTTCAGGGTGCTTTCAGAGGTGGGAGAGGAGACTAAGAGGTACAGAGCGTCCACACAGTAGTGGCATTCAACAGGTAGCAACTGTTGTTTTAGTTTCTACTACATTTAGGTCATTCCCCTGGGGCTGTGAACTTCTTGAGCATCTGGAGCCCCAGAACTTAGCTCACTGTCTGACTCGTACAAGGAACACAATAATGTTTTCTGAACAATGTGGGAATAAAAGAATACTTAATTTCATGCATTTGAGTTATCTGCAGCTGAATGCTTACAACAAAATTATAGATGTTTATTTCTTTGTTGACAATGTCAACAGAAGAAAGCAGTAAAAAAATGTGAGTCCTGTGATGTGGCTATACAAAGCCTGCGTGTGTCTTCATGTGTGTATTTATCTTACTTTTACTTTGCTTGTTTTTGTGGTTAACATAACTAGTTCAAATGAACACAGCAACGCATAAGACAGAGTGAGGCAGGAGAAGGCTGAGACGGAACCTACATCCTATGTATCCTCCTAAGATCCTCTTCCACAATTGTGCCCACTGCTGCACGTTCCATTCCTAATTACAAAAGCAAATAAGCCTTGTTTCTTCCAAAGTTCTAAAGGGTTGTGTGAAAGTGTGTGCCAGGAATTGGGCTTTACAGAGATATGTCTTGGCTTTGGCTTCCTGGTTGAAGGTGTGTGCTCTGGGCAGGTTTTCTGTTTTTGTTTTTTAACTTTTTATTTATTTAGTTTGAAAGAAAGAGAAAGTGCAAGTTGGGGAGGGGCAGACAGAGAGAGAGAGAGTGAGTGAGACAGGCGCGCAGGCACACAAGAGAGAGAATCCCAAGCAGGCTCTGCACTGTCTGTGCAGAGCCCGACGCGGGGTTTGAACCCGTGAACTGTGAGATCATGACCTGAGCCAAAGCCGGACACTTAACTGGAGCCACCCAGGTGCCCCTGGGTAGGTTTTGATGACAGCAATAAAGAAGTAGGATGAACAGAAGGACTTATGTTGAGGGCCAGCTGACAGGGGAGCCAGCCCTGTGAAGCCCATAGAGTCTCCAGATGCTTGGCTCCTGGAGCCAATAAAATGACCCAATAAAATGACTCCTCCAGGGCCTGAAGTCCCACAGCTTGGGGTCTTGGCCAGTGGGCTTCTCAATGAGCATACGAGAATCTTTGGGACTCCTAAGAAGCCCCTTAGATAGTTCTGAGGACCTTGTCAGATAGGCAAGGTCACTAGTATCTGTCTACCCTCAGCTTTAAATTCTCAAAAGCAAGAAGAAAAGGCACAAAGTTTGGGCCTGATCATGCCTGAGAATCATTTACCTAAAAAGAGCGTTGGGGTTTTTGACCTGACATCCTCTGGGGCTTGTCTGAAGCATTATCTCTCAGCACCCACTCCTCTTCACAAAGAGCTTGCTGTTTACTGAGAGGAAAATGGGAGGCCAGCAGGGACAGTGGCAAGTCTGAGGGGAAGGGGTGGGCTGAGTGGAGAGGCTGACATCAAAGAAGGGTGTCTGCTCTCTCTGGCACATTGGCTTGCCTGCTCCTGAGCTCCTGCAACTTCTCCACTAGCATTGTGCAAGGCTGCTTGGTATTCTCCTGGTTCCCTGATGGGGCTGGCTGCAGACTGTCTGGTACGGCTCTCATCAGTTGCCAAAGTTCACTGCCTGTTCCAGTTTGCCTGGAACAAAACGGCTCAGGCAACACAGCTGTGCATTCTTGTGAAATTGCCTAATTTCCCATTTCAAGGCAGAATGCCCATACTCTAAGGTATAATTTAGGTTTTGGGCATGAGCTAGATTTCACAATTGAATTCTGAGTCAGCCCTCCAGGCTGTGCGTGCTTGGGGATTAAAGCTTTGCTCCCTCCCTGCTCATCCCTTCTCCCCAATACTGATAACTATTCACTAATTTTAGATTTCCACTTATTGAGAAACTACTATGTGCCAGGCACTCTACTAGGTGATTTTTATATATTATCTTACTCAGTTATCGTAAAACCCTATGAGGGAGAAAAGAACAAACCTTAATCCATGTGACTACAAGGGTACCCACCCTCCACCTCTTTATTCTTCTCTGTTGGAGTAGAAATCTATGGATTTAGGTACTTAAACAATTCAGTGTGGACTTAGAGGTAGCTTTCTGGAGGAAAAACTAATAAAATCATCTTGTGCATGTCAAACCAAGGAGATAAGAACAACATATACAGAACAAGGAAAGAACAATGGAAGATAGTCTGTAATTCAAGACTATGTGGGATGTAACAGATTTGATGTACACTAGCTTGGCAGGGAACCCATGAAAGGCAGAGGAACCCAGCAAGTCTTCCTGGAAGAGGAGAAATCTGAATTCTCTTACTACCATTCCACCATTCATTCATTTCTTCATTCATATATTCAACAAACATTTATTGAGGGCTAAGCTGAGGGTAGCTTTGTGTTTTCTAGATAAAATGGCATCCTGATCTCAGCCATGGGGATGGCTGCTATTACCTCATTCCCCATGATGGGCACTAAAATGCATATTGGTAGAGAAAATTCTGGCAAATTCTGAAAAGGAATTTTTTTCAGAATTTATCCATGGGTAGAAAACACTTCAGCACTTTATATTTTACAGTATGCTTATGTTCAGAATCAGAACACACATTTATTAAATATCAAATTAGGTTTGAAGGTATTTTACTCTTAAAAACCCAATTAATACTCATATTTTATAAGAGGTGGGTTTCATTCCCTAAAGCCAAGTTTCAGAGATGTTAAAAGACTTATTCAAAGTCACACATTCAAGGGGGAGCCAAGATGAATACATAGCACACAGTTGAAACACTGCCTCTGACCTGAACCAAGGAAAATAAGATCAGAATTAAACCTGAAGCACATCCTGAAATGTTCTACTCCCAGGCTGAGCCTAGGGTGACATGGGGACCACCACCCCAGCCCAACTCCAGAATGTTGTTTTTTGTAGACATCTTCTTCAGTAGCCTAAGGTAGCTGCCCCTACCTCCTAGGCATGGGGAGGATGGGAGGTGGTTCCTTGCCCCAAATTTGGTAAGCTGTTCTTCCCTTACTCTAGCCACAGCTCCCACAACAGGTACTGAGACACATAGGTAAGTGGTGTCCCCCCGACCAAATGTGACCCAAATTTCTTTTAAAATCTAGAACACACTGTTTAAATCCTACAGACCTAGGAATAGGACTCTTTGTAATAAAGGGTGCTTAAGTTCTATCCTTCTCCTCCCTCTTCTCTTTCCTGAAGAGATATGGGGAGAAAACAGACACTGGGACTAGGTAGAAATTCACTCATTAGTTGTATGGCCTTGTATCAATTTCCCAGGCAAGGTGGCTATGTTGGGATTCTGTCTGGTGCTTTCTATTCACCATGATGTTCTTTCATTAGTTCTCAAGATTTTGTACTAAGTTGGTGCAGTGGACAATGTTGCTTGCCATCTAGATTCCTCCTTCCACCCCCAGTAAGGAGGTCCTTATTCTATAGCTACTAGGAGTATTGGCAGCTGATGGCACACAGCTGAGTTTCTCTTTGGGAATTGCTCTCAGTTGACAGAGCTGCCTTGTTCATGGATATACCCTCTTCCTGGTAAACTTGCATCCAATGACTGGATCCTGTTGCTAAAAGGACTAATCTCCTTGCTTCAATTTGGGACAAGCGTAAAGGGCCACTCCAGCTCCAGAGTTCCCCAAAGGGTTGGTTGAGGATTTTGGTGTGACTGCATCACAGCCAACTTCTCCCCCTGCCCAATACTGCTTCCTTTACTCTACTAAAGGTATTGATTCTGGGAACACTTCCAAAAAACATCCAGTATGCAAATTTACAGCTCATAGTATGCTTTCTGGGAATAATATCTGCAACATACAGTATCCAATAAATGCTGATAAGGAGGAGGATGATGATCCCCTCCTCTTGTCATTCTTTTCCTATGTCTTACTCATATATTACCCATTATGTCCTGTGTCTTAACCATATATTCCTTCCCTCTCACTTAATATTCCCTTAAAGATTCACCACTTTTAGATACCCTCTCTTGGTGTACCCCTTTCCTGGTCCTAGTCATTGTAACCATGGTTATCACTCTAAATGATATGTAAGATCTATATATTTGTCATTGTGTATTTCTGACATCTTTTCATTATCCTGGAAGCCCTTTGAGAGAATAAGTATTTTCAAATTCAATTTAAAAATATCAGTCTCACCCAAATTTGAGGAGGGGAAGATGGCAGTGGAGTAGGAGGACCCTAGGCTTGTTCCAGGAACACACTAGATAACTATCAAATCATCCTAACTACCCCAGAAATTGTACTGAAGACTGAAAGAACAAATTCCACAACTAAAGGGAGAGAAGAGACCACACTGAAGAAGGAAGGAAGTGTGGAGATGTAGTTTAGGAGAAAAATGGATCATGTGTGTTGTGGAGGGGAGGGAGCAATGGTTATGGAGAAGGGGGAGAGAGAGAGAGAGGAGAGAGGAGAGAGAGAGAGAGAGAGAGAGAGAGAGGAGAGGTGAGGTAAGGCAAGGCAAGGCGAGGAGAGAGGTGCACACAGGGGAATGGACAAGGAGAATGTTTCCTCAAAGCCATTGGAAAACGAGAGGGGCTGAATTTCATGAGTTCTCTAACCAGTGGGTCTTAAAATCTGGAGTTTTAAAGGTCAGGAGGCTTGGCTGGAAAACAGCCCAGAGGGCACTGCCCTGCTCCTGAAGAGAAGGCAGGCAAACCACCCAGGGGCAGACAGTATAGAAACAGCAATCTGAAAAACACCTGGGGCATAGTGGGGAGATTATCTTGGAGATCATCTTGGAGAGCAACCCTGGGAGGCAGCATTCATGTAGATGTCTCTGGGAACAGGAGAGCTGGCCAGGGCCATTTCCCTCCCCTGCCCCTCTGCATAAACACAGAGCCACCTGTGGGAAGCAGCACAGCACCAACACTGGCTGCTTAATTTGCTTATATCAAGCCCCACCCACCATGCTTTGGTGGGACTGCCCTTCTCAGTCAAGCTTGCCTTAGTCACAGCATGGCAGACCCTGCCCCTAGAAGACCAGCACAAACCCCTGCCCAACTATGTCGCCTAATCAGAGAGTGAGTTGTACAGGGTCTCAGTTCTGGTGGCATTGGTGTCAGGTTTCATTTCACAAGCAAACCAGAGCACACCTAAAGATAAAACTTGCCACATTCAGGCCAGGCACCAAACACTGCCCATAGCAGGCAAGAAGAACCTCTGCAGACAACTGGCCTGAAGGATACAGCAGCAAAATATAATAGCAGAGTACATGCAACAAACACCAGAGACATTCCCTGAAGCACCAGATCCTGAGCACTACATCATCTCTTCTTTATAGGGCCATAACTGTCAGAAGCAGGAGACATAACTGACTTTTCTAACAGACAGAATGCATAGACTCAGACAAAGTGTCAAGATGGAGGAATTTATCCCAAATGAAAGAACAAGATAAGGCCATGGCTAGAGGTCTAAGCAGAACAGAGATAAGTAATATACCTGATGGAGAATTTAAAGCAACAATTATAAAGATACTCACTGGGCTTGAGAAAAGACAACATCAATGCGACCCTTACCACAGAGATAAAAGAGTTAAAAAAAGAATCAATCAGAGATGAAGAGTGCAATAAATGTGATTGGAAACAGGCTTGATGTAATGAAAAGCAGGCTGGAAGAAGCAGAGGAATGAATTAGTGGCCTAGACGACAAACTAATGGAAAATAATGAAACCAAAGAAAAGACAGAAAGAATTATGCAAAATGAGAATAGATTTAGGGAACTCAGTGACTCCATCAAACATAATAACACACATATTATAGGAGTCCCAGAAGAAGGGAGAGAAAAGGGGGCAGAAAATTTATTTTAAGAAATAACACCAGAAAACTTCCCTAATCTGGGGAAGGAAACAGACATCCAGATCCGGGGAGGCACAGAAAACTCCCATTAAAATCAACAAAAGCAAGCCAAATCAAGACATTATAACTACATTTGCAATATACAATGACAAAGGAAAAATCTTAAAAGCAGCAAGACGAAAGAAATCCCTAACTTACAAAGGAAAACCCATAAGGCTAGCTGGAGATTTCTCAATAGAAACTTGGGAGAAAAAAAAACAAACTTGGCAAGCCAGAAAGGAGTGGCATATTTTCAAGTTGTGAAAGGGTAAAATCTGCAGCCAAGAATACTCTACCCAGTAAGGCTATCATTCAGAATAGAAGGAGAGATAAAGAGTTTCCCAGACAAAAAACACTAAAGGATTTCATGACCACTAAACTGGCCCTGCAAAAAATATCAAAGGGAACTTTTGAGTGCAAAAGTGACAAAGACAAGAAAGGATTAGAGAAAATCTCCAGAAACAAATAATAAAATGACAATACATATCTATCAATAATTACTTTGACTGTAAATGGACTAAATGCTCCAATCAAAAGATATAGGGTGTCAGAATGGATTAAAAAAAACCAAACCAAAACAAACAAAAAAAAATAATAAAACCAAGACTCATATATATGCTACCTATAAGAGACTAATTTTAGACCTAAAGAAACCTCCGTGAGGTGGTGGAGAAACATTTATCATGCATATGGATGTCCACAGAAAGCCAGAGTAGCAATACTTATATCAGACAAACTAGGCTTTTTGTTCTTGTATTGTTATTATCCTGCTTTGGGTATGATGGTAGTACTGGCCTCACGGAATGATTTTGAAAGTTTCCTCTATTTCATTCTTGGTAAGATTTTGACCAAAACTGTCATTAAATATTTTTTTAAAATGTTTAGTAGAATTCACTAGTGAAACCATGTGCTCTTGGGCTTTTCTGCACTTGGGAGATTTTTGTTTGCTAATTCAACTTTCATTCTTGTTATTGGTCTAAGAAGATTTCCTATTTCTTGGATTCAAAATTCATGATTCAATCAAGGTAACTTGGGCATTTCTAGGAATTATCTGGTTTCTTTTTCTAAGTTATCTGATTTGTTAGTATCTAATTTTTATAGTAATCTGTTATCACACTATGTATTTCTGTGGTTATCTGTTGTATTGTTTTCTCTTCCATTTCTCATTTTAGGTTTTGACTCTTCTCTCTCTTTTTTCTTTAATGGAGTGAAAGCATTGCCAATTTTATTTATTTTTATGGAAACCTTGGTCATTATTTTCAGTGTTATGTTATTGTTTATTCTAGTCTGTATTTACTTCTGATTTTTCTTTGTTATTATTTCCTCTACTAAATTTCAGCGGTCTTTTTTCTAGTTCCTTATGGTATAATATTATTTAAACGTTTTCCCTTGATACAAGCATTTATAGCATAAATTTCACTCTAACATCTCCTTTTGCTGCACACTGTAGATTTTGGAATATTGTGTTTTCTTTTTCTTTTGTTTTGAGACATATTTTGATTTGACCTTTGATTTCTTATTTGGTCCACTGCTTGTGCAGTAGTGTGTTAATATTTACATATTAAATATTTAATATTTACAGTGTAGATTTTCCAGCTTTCATTTATTGTTGATCTTTAGTTTTATACCATTTTGGTTGAAAAATATATTTGGCATGATTTCAGTCTTTTTCTAAAAATTAATTTACTTATTTTGAGAGAGAGAAAGAGCACAGGGGAAGAGGCAAAGGAAGAGAGAATCCCAAGCATGCTCTGCCATGTCAGTGCAGAGCTGGCCATGGGGTTTGATCTCATGAACTGTGAGATCATGACCTGAGCTGAAATCAAGAGTTGGATGCTTAACCAACTGAGCCACCTATGTACACCTGATTTCAGTCTTCTTAAATTTGTAATATTTGTTATATCTCTTTTTATGTGGATTCTTTTGTGTGTACTTGAAGAAAATGTGTATTCTTGGATGGATTTTATTTTTTTTATACACACACACACATATATATGTATATATATGTATTATGTATATATGTATGTGTGTGTATATAAGTATATACATATACTTATGCATATACAATATATATATATATATATATATATATATATATATATATATATATATGTAAGGGGTTTGAATCTTGGCAGTCTGGCTTCAGGGATGGCCACATTACCACAAGGTCCTCCTGCTCAACCATAACTCCCTGAAGGATGGGAGGAAACATTATTTCTTTGTATATTTCCATAGCATAATGGAATGGAATGGATGGAACGTTTCTTAGATGAAATGGTTTATATATCTTTTAGAACCATTTATTCTGAAACATGTTTCAAGGAAAAAATGTTCTTTTTGGAAAAAAAAACTAACCGAGGGTACTCATTTAAAATAAAGCATATCAGCCTGGCTCAGTTGGTAGACCATGTGACTCGATCTCAGGGTCCCACATTGGGCATGGAATCTACTTAATTAAAGAAAAAAATTTAAATAAAAAATAATATAAAAATATATAAAAGCAAAATAAAAAATAAAAAAATAAAAGAAATAAAAGAAAAATTAAAAAAAAGCATATCAGAGGTGAGGGGTGTAGGGGATGGATGAAATAGGTTAAGGGGATTAAGAGTAAACTTAATCATGAAGAGTACTGAGTAATGATATATAGAATTGTTGAATCACTATACATAACAACGTATGTTAACTATACTGGAATTAAAATAAAAAAATTAATACACCAAAAAAATCTATTCCTCCTACCCAATAATATACGCTGATGATTGAAGGCATCTAATCCTGTTGGCTGAACATTTGACAAATCCCTTATAACCACCTCATCTTCCTCTCAATTAATTCATTCAGCATATATTCACTGGGTGTCCTATCTGAACTATGCATTGTTTATGCTATGTGAATACACAAAGAAATAATGTTTCCTCCCTATCCTCCAGAGAGTTATGGTTGAGCAGGAGGGCTTGTGGTAATGTGGTTGACTCTGAAGCTAGACTGCCAACATTCAAACCCCTTACTCCCATGTTCTAGCCCAGTGACCTTGGGTAAATTAAACTGTCTGTGCCTTAATTTCCTCACCTATAAAATCAGATTAAAAACACTATCTTATAGGATTTTTGTGAAGATTAAATAAGTTAATATATAAGGGGTTTATAACACTGTCTAGTAGACAGTATTATCTAAGTCTACACTCTCCAATATGGTAGCCATTAGTCACATGTAGCTACTGGGCATTCTAAATGTGGTTAGTTCAAGTTGAGATGTTCTGAAAGTGTAAAATACATATCTAATTTTTCCAGGTGATTCCAATTTCACCACGTTTGATAGGCACTGCTAAGGGAATGCAGAGGAACTGGTGACAGGTCCTGTTAGAAGAGAAGACCATGTCATCCACCATCCACACCAGTTACAGAGAAGACGTAGGGCAGGGGAGGCCACACAAGAAATGGTCTAGGCATTTTAGTAAGTTTGAAATACAAATAGGTAGCCTACAGCAATGCTCCATTCCACACTGCTTGGCAACTTCAGTTGCTGCTTTTTCTGGAAACAATGCCCTCTTTGCCAGACTGGGTCTGCAAGTCTTCTACACCTTTTTAATCTAAAGTGAGCCTAGAACAAAGGGAATCTAAACTCTTTGCCCTAGGTCAAATTAATTTGCATTTGTAAAGCACAACCTCAAAAGGCATGCTTGTTATTCCCTGTGTTGTGCTCCCTACTAGGTGGATGTGGAGCTGACTTGGAAGCCTAGGTTCAGAAACAGTGCAAGAGAGCAGTTGCAACAGCTCAGGAGCTAGCCCATGACAAGTGGGTCAGCTTCTAAATAGAGCCACTTCTTGAGAACATCATAAGCCACGGGAGGATTAGGGGGTAGCTATAGAGATCTTTTTCCATTAAGAAACAATTCTACACTAACTCCATGATTTTGCACTTTGGATTTATAATCTTTTTTTTTCTCTTGGGCACTTACCAAATAAATGCCTTTCATTTAATGAAGTCTAAATTCTGCCCTTGGTCTTCAGTGGGGCTACACAGAGGGACATGAATCCAGAGAAGTCCACGCATTATGATGTGGGTATGACACATTGTGAATTAAAGGACTTAGTAAGCTGATGATGCATTACTCTTCCTCGGGGAAAGGAGAGCTGGGGATAAGGGGCCCCATGGGACATCATCACCTGGGAGGAGGTTGCAGGTGCATAACAAACTCATCTTTATATGGAAACCTGTCTTTGCTCTCTGCTCCCCAGGTTTCTTCTTCTTCTTCTTCTTCTTTTTTTTTTTTTTTTTTTTACAGCTTGTGTATTCATAGACCTCTCCATTCACAATGATGAATGATATCACCTTCCCTCACTTCCCTTAATGCAATTATGCTGCAGAAGTTTTGGGCTAGTGCAAGGTTTCCATTAAATGATTTCTTGGAAGTGGCATTGTGTCTGTGGCTTTCACCTACCAAAAGAAGGGCAAGCATCCGAATATTAGCAGTGATAGGTGTCTCATGTTTACTGGAAATTATGATAATAATAATAATAATAATAATAATAATAGAAGTGTAGCAGTGACAGTGGTCGTGGCAATAGTAATGGTCAAAAAGGTATTATTTATTTGGTCCTACTATTTCAGCTTCTGTGCTATATACTTTGCTACAATGCCACACTGTAGTTTTCAAACAAGACTGCCCTAAAATATCATCCCACAGGTTCTTCCTACAAGGTGAAGCTGACATTCATTGAGATATGAGGTCTATGTTCTCTTATACCTGGGTAAACCTGTGACTGTGGCAGAAGTGACACTATGAGTTCCAAGTTCTATTAATGAGGAAGCACAAGGCAAGCTGGGGGCAAAGCACAAGCTAACAACCTTCTCTGCCCCCACCCTAGATGGGATAAGTGTGACATCCCTCGGCACTCCTGAGTGTCCAAGAACAAAGGAAAGAAAAAAAAAACAATGGTTAACTGATAGAGATCACCGTCATGCAGGACATGAGTCTCATGTCATCAGTTTACAAATGTCTTAGTAAATGATAAGAAAATGGCAATCTTATCAAAAGCCTAATCTCCAGAAACCCGTACTCAGTTTCCTGGACCCCTAACAACACACCCCCCTTCGTGGTGATGTGAGAAGGAAATAGCAAATTTCCTTATAACCTGCAGCCCATAGACAAATACTTGAGATAGGCAGAGTAAAACATTCTTCCAGGAATTCCCTACTATCTTAAAGTTAATGCTTTGCTAGAGAAAAAACCACCTTAACTTGACAATAGCTAGGCTTCCAGTATCTTATGAATCCTCGTTAGCATATGAAAATCTGTGTGGAGTCCTCTCTTTTGCCTTTACCTCCCCCAACTCCATAGGATATAATCAGTCACTCCTCACACCCCTGTGCAATTCTTTCTGCCCAATGGTCCTGTCTTATGCTTTAATAAAATCACCTTTTTGAACAGACATCTCAAGAATTCTTTTTTAATTGTCAGCTCCAGACACCCACCATCACTCCAAAACCCCATCACTATGACTTCATAAAAAATAACATGCAATAAGATGATGCTGCCATGGATCATACAGAGATGGACATGCCCCAGGAGCCCTAGCCCTTTAAGCCCCCAGCTGTAGGTGTCTCTCCAGCATTGACTGCCAAATGGGAGTAAACTAATCTTTAGGTGATTTCAGCCCAGTTGATGCCAAGTGAAGTCCCCACTGAGTCCTGTCCAGAATGCAGGCTTGTGAACAAAATAAATGGTGTCATTGTTATAAGCTGCTAAGTTTGGGGAAGTTTGTTACACAGTAATAGTAAATGGAACCCCTACGTTATCTCATTCAGCCTGTGTGATAACCTTTCAAACTAGGTATTATTGTCATAGCTACCTTACAGATGAGGAAACACGCAAAGAATTTTAAGTTATTTGGCTGAAATCTCACAGTTGGTATGTGGCAGGGCCGAGCTGCAAGCCCAGGTCTGTCTTGCTCTGTGTGCAGGTTCTGAGTCAGATCCTATCCAGCCTTGGCTACACATCCCATTCATGTGCTACAGTCCCCAGTGGGTCTGCACCCCTGCCTAGCATATCTGCTAGATTACACATGGACATCTGTAAACAAAGACGGCCTCTGGATTTTTCACTGTGTCGTAAGAAAGATTTACCTTTTAAAGGTCTGCAGATACAGCTGATTCCTATGCTCAGTATGAAAACACACTTGGCACTGAAGTGAAAATGGGAAAAAAGAACACAGGCTGCCTTGAGGTTAGATTTGGGTTGCAATGTCTTAGTTCATTCCGGTGGACTTTAAGATGTTGGCTTGTATGTATGTATGTATGTATGTATGTATGTATGTATGTATGTATGTATTTAACCATCCATAATGTTATTTCCATCATGAGATGTATTCTAAGAGTCAAATGGCTTCTTTGCTGTCTTTTATTTTGGAGCTCAATTGGTTTGTAAGCAGGAGACAACCCATTTGGGATACTCTTTCAGAGCTGTAGCAAAGTTAGCTGTGTTGCTTGTATTTTCACCAACTGTTACACCCCAAATGACAATTGGAGCTACCCTTTGAATTAGCAAGGTCTCATCAGATACAGAAGGAATACAATCAGCGACAGCATGAAGCACAGTATGATCCAGTGCATAGCATGTGGGAGACAGGGTCACCAGTGTCACTCATGGCCAATAGAGGCCTTCAACCAGGTGGAGTAGCTCTGCTCCTGCACAGCTGGTTTCTAAATCAGAATCCCCAGGTAGCAAACAGAGAACCAATGCAGGGAGGGTCTGCTCATTTCTATTTCTCTGGGGTTCCCATACTATAGGGCAGAGACTTATCCTGTGTACAATCATACTGGAGGGCTAACTTGACTCCATCTTCTCATTCTTGAATATTCCTTCATTTTTCATGGCTCCCTTTTGATTGATTCAGGGAGACATTTATTTCTCTCCTTTTAAATTTAAATTTATTGAGGTGTGACTTATATGCAATTAAATCCACACATTTTAAGTGTACACATTGATGAGTTATGACAAGTATACAAACTTATGACAAGTATCCAAGTATACTTGTGACAAGTATCCTCAGTGAAGATAAAGAACATCTCCATCTCCTTGGAAGGTTCCATTGTGTCCCTTTGCAGTCAGATCTCCTCCCCTATACCTACTCTGGGCAACCAATAATCTGACTTCTATCACTACAGGTTTGCTTCTTCTGTTCTTGTTTTGTTTCTCGCTTTCACTCAGCATAACATCTGTGAAACTTATTCATTTGCTGCATCGGTGGTTTGTTCCTTTTTTATGGCTGGGTAGTATTCCATTACATGACTATGCCCCAGTTTGCATTCATTCATCTAATGATAAACATTTGGATTGTTTCCAGTTTAGGACTATTATGAATAAAGCTGCTATGAACATTTGTTTACAAGTCTTTGTATGGACATATGTTCTCATTTCTCTAGGGTAAATACCTAGGAGTAGAACTGCTGGGACATATGGTTAAGTATATATTTAACTTTGTTAAAAACTGTCAAACTGTTTTCCAAAGTGGTTTACCATCTTACATTTTTGTTTCAAAATTTAATTATGTTGATTGACAGATGAATTAATTATTTAGGTAATAAAGTATATCAGTATGATTGAAAGTCAAAATGCAGAAAATACAGTGAAAAGTCTCCCTCCCAGCTTCAACTCACCTGAAAGTAAGCAGTGTTACCAATTAGTTGTGGACCTTTCAAGAGATAATTGAAACATTCACAAGCAAACCCTTAACTACATTTTCCCTTCCCACTCTTTATACAGGTGAATGTGTCCTTGACACCTCTTGCTTTTCTTACTTAATAATGTATCTTGGATATTGTCAAAGGGATATTTTCTAAAGTGTGTTCTGAGAAACTCTATCCCCATCAAGAGCTGTGTAAGAAAAATGGTCCCAAATAAACTTGGGAAAATGCTGCATCCTTCAGCCAATCCTCAGAAATTCACAATTCACATTCAGGTATTAAAGGCTCTAAGAAGTCCTGTAATTGAAAAGCAAAGTTTCTAAAAATATTTGACCTGAGAATCTTTTTCTTTCCAGCAACATCTGTTTAACTTTGCAGAACTAGAATTCTGCAGAAAATTCTTGGGAAAGCACATTATATAGACAGACTAGTAAACATTTTAGGTTCTGTGGATATGGTCTCTGTTGGGATTATTCAGTTCTGTCATTCTAGTGTGAAAGCTGTCCCAGGCAAGATGTAAATGAATGGGTGTGGCTGTGACTCAATAAAGCTTTATTTACAAAAGAGGCAGCAGGCTGTAGTATGCAACTCCTGATCTAGGATTTGAGATAGTAAAGGACTGGCAATTATAAATTTTTAAAGTGTTTTGTCAAGGCCTGCTGTTTGTGCTTTCTCCCTACAGGCCCCATTCCCTTCCCCACCCCAATTAATCTGCCATCTCAAGGTTTAGAAGGACAGCAATTGAGGGAAGGAGGGGACAGAGACAAAGGAAGAAGATGGGGATGGAGAGAGAAGGAAAAGGTGAGAGGGAATTGTGGAGAAGGTGTCCTGGAGCAGAGGTTAAAGAAAATAAACACTGCTAAGGGCTAAATCAATAGCTGCCTGAAATTAAAGTTCCTCCTAACTGCTTTTCCTTTTTTTTTTTTTTTTTTGCCTCTCATTCCCCTCTTGTCCCCTCTAAGCCAGGTGTCCACATGGAACACTGGGAAAAGGGCATCCATGTTTCACACTCTCATGGTCCATTTGATTAAATAAATGTCCACTGACTGAATGGAGACTTTTGGATTCTGGGCTTTAGCATCTCCATCTGTAAAACCATGAAATCTTTGTTGTTCATGTCAAAACCATCTGAGGATGCATCAGGTTGTGGCCAGACATGTAATTCTGGGAGTAAATTTTGTAAGTTTTCCCTTATTAACAATTGGGCAATAGATATAATAGTTATCTAAGAAAATTTTAGCTATTGTTTTAAATACCAGATTCCATCAACTAGAAGAAGTAAAATACTATTGTTTTATGTATGAGTAAGAAAAAAATATACCAAGTATGACACAATGCTTTCTTGCAATTACAATTTTTATTTTATATTTATTAAAAGAGCTCCTTTAGACTTACCTAGACACATTTATCATATATCCCTTCACTTACATCATGAAGTAATTGCCAATCCTTTTGCAAGCATCTCAGGAAAAACACACAACCCGATTTCAACTGTTATGTAAGTGTTTTCCTTCTTTTGATTTCATCTAGAGTTTAATTGTTGCTTTGGTTTATGGAATGGAGACCATGCATACAATCATGGACATTTTTTCCACAAATATCAAATTTCGGCCCTGCTGCCCTACTTCAATGCCCTTTGCAAATGCAACTTTTTGTTTCCATGCTTTGTCACAGTGAATCTTTGTGACCTTTGTGTGTGTGTGTGTGTGGAAACTCTTCAAACAGCAGTTAAACATGCATAGTACCAATGGTGCATTTGCCTCAAATAGAGAGATGAGGTGAACAACTACAACCAACATTCACCTGTGCACAGACAATGAT
Organism: Leopardus geoffroyi; assembly: GCF_018350155.1. Taxonomy (NCBI): domain Eukaryota; kingdom Metazoa; phylum Chordata; class Mammalia; order Carnivora; family Felidae; genus Leopardus; species Leopardus geoffroyi. Next base: position 129,615,041 of record NC_059333.1, read on the forward strand.
GACTGTCATGAGTGCTGCCTGGCTGACAGCAACTGCAATATGCATTGTAGTTCCAGGGATGTTAAAGTGAACAGAAGTGTTTCTAACAACATAAACCTACATGAAGATGTGTGTTTAAACAAAGTCCTAATTTCAAACTTTAGTAGGTAAAGAAAAAATCCAGTGCCCTGAAGCAGGATGTTGTAACATTTTTCTTCTTCACAACCATTTCCAAATGCTGCACAGTGATATTCAGATACTTCCAGCTAAAAACCTGTGCACTGGAGTCACCTGGATGGTAACAGGTCCAACTATGAGATTCCTGCAGGTGCTAACTTGGTATGACCCACAAAACTATATTTTCGCACTTGTCTGCCCTCCTGTGAACTCAAAAAAGATGTATGGTTTACATGATGAATTATGCATAAGAGTGTGAAGTGCTGATCATTTTAAAGTAAGAAAATCAGAATTGAACTATAGCTAGTTTTTTTTTTAAACATGTGCTTAGCACATATGCCAAAGGAATGTGTAAAGGAAAAAGCTAATTTAGAAATTTATATCCCTGTAAAAAATGGTTTCATGACATTTAAAGTAAGATCTGACAGGCTTCTGCTACAGTTAAGGAGGCTGCCTGGCTCCATAAACCCCTTTCTGAGCTGGGCTTGCCAGGTTCTGTTTGGTAGGATTGGAAGAGCAGGGATCTAGTGAGATGTGAGTGCATGTTGGCGTGTCAGGGAAAGCACCACGCTACACTGTGCGCTCTCTTGGTTATGAATCTTGTGTCTCTCTTGCCTGAGGTTCAGACCCAGGTCTTGTCTAATCCCAAGCTCCTGTTCTTTTCATCCTCTGCCATTTCACAAATGTGCTGATAGAACCCCCAATGTCAAAACCCTAATATTTCTGTTCTATACAATTCATTGTAGTAAATAAGCTTCCTGGCAAAGCTTCCCCAGGGATAGGGATGGTTGCCATGTGATATTCTGGATGCCAGCTCATCCTTCTGTGCCTATTCTAGCATGGCAGAAGTCTGTCAGATGCCTGATCAGATTTCTTGGGTGGCTCCACACGAGAGTGAATTTCCAGATGTGTCCCTGGCTCCGAGCTTCACTGGCATGCACCTAACGTGGTGTATGCCATGCTCTCACCACAGACATGGAAGTCTGAAATGGTAGAACTTGTCTACGGTGTGTGCCATTCATGCTTTCAAAATGTTTTCAAGGTGGTTTACAAGAGAACAGGCACAAACATAAGTCCTGTAATATAAAAACTGAGATCAAGACTTTACGGAGCAATAAGAAGACTAAAATGCATTGAAACAGAGGGTGGAAACCAATGCAACAGGGAGAAGCAAGAGCCACCTGTGAAATTCCATGCTGCTGGCCCTGCCTCCTATGGTTTCATTGCTAAGCAACCTTAAAGGACACAAGCAAATCAATGCTTCTCCAGAATGTCAAGGAACAAAATGTAGGAGTGATCATGAGCCTGTCTGGTACTTGTGAAGGAAAGTTTGGGAAATGGGCTGTATGATTAAATTAGATGGTAGGCAAGACACAATGCTGTTCTTTTTCTGAAAGGGAGAGCCTGAGCATTGCAACTGGAGAAGACAACGAGGTCCTTGGCTGGCTCCAAAGCTGCTTCCATGTTTGTAGTGTGTAAGAAGTGATTATTTCCTTTTACTGTACAACCTTTATCTCAATTCAAATCTCATACCTAGTACTTCTCTGTCAATCTAGAAGCATGAAGGTAATAGAGCTGGGACAGATGCCACATGCCAAGTCAGTTAAGGTCCTAAGTTACTGAATGAGAGTTGAGTAGAATACACAGGGCAGAAGCAGATACAGCAGTCCTTGGCATGGGACACTTGGCTTCCACTTCCCCAGTGGATAGGATCTTTACAAGATCTGAGGTCACACCAGGTTCTTGTTATGTCATTGCTCTTGCAGGCTCACATCTTATGTCTTCATTTTCAAACAACTAAGGTTAATGATGTATATGCTCCAGTTTAAGGAGCCCTTACAAAAAACAGGGTCTCCTAACTCTTAAGCCCAAATCAGCATCAGATTGCTCTCCTTATCTTGAATTTCATGAAGATTGGAATGGGTGGGTGAAGGTAGCATTATTAATACCCTGGTTGCCCTTGAACAACATCTTGGTCTTTTGTTTTCTAATATTCTGGAAAGAGGTTCCCCCTAAACCCCAACCTGTCATTCTGCTGTTCAAATATCTAGTTGGCCTCCTTCAGTTCAAGGAGTTATTTCAAGATCAAGATCACATAGGTGAAAAAAAAAAAATCACATAGGTAGTAAGTGGTAGGGCTGAAACTTGAACCAAGGCCTTCTAATTTTGTTCAGAGCTATAACTCCCGATCACACATAAAGATGCATGGCAGTGCCTAAAATTTCTTAAAAAAAATTTTTTTTAAATGTTTATCTATTTTTGAGAGAGAGAGAGAGAGAGAGAGAGAGAGAGAGAGAGAGAGAAATACAGAGTGTGAGCAGGGGAGGGGCAGAGAGAGAGGGAGACACAGAACCTGAGGCAGGCTCCAGGCTCTGAGCTGTCAGTACAGAGCCTGAGGCAGGGCTCGAACTCACCAACTGTGAGATCATGACCTGAGCCGAAGGACACTTAACTGACTGAGCCACCAAGGTGCCCGAGCACCTAAAATTTCTAGGCCAACTAGAGCCTCTATGTTCTGTGTTTTTGTTTAGTTACCATTTCTGTTGGGTTAACATGAAAATAAAATTGTAAACAAAACTCTCAAAGTAGTCACAGGATATCCAATGATGCAATCTCAAAGTTTAGGAAGAGAGGTAACATTAGCTTTTAAGAAGACACCAATTTTGTATTCTAGGTCATTTTCGTGTGCATCTAATATATAGTTCCCAAACTTGGCTTTTCACTAGAAACAATAGGATTTTGGAAGCTTCTCTGATGAATCTAATGAGAACCCAAGACTCAGAAACACTGATCTAATTATAGCTGCATGTTAAGTGGTTTTCCATAGCCTGTCTCATTGAATGGGGCCCGAGAGGAAATGGAGGTAGTACAAAGAGTGAGGTGTTTGGAATCAGAGAGATCTTAATTCACATCTAGGTGGCTCCAGAGAGTGCTTCCAGCTGTGTCACCTGGGGCAACTTGGTCACTTTAAGTCTCACTTCCTACATCTGTAAAGTGGAGACTTAGGATGATTTGGTGAGATGATATATGAAAGTGCTTCTCACAGTGTCTGGTACAGTCACTGTGGCTGCTATTATCATAATTATTATTAACCCTGAGGATGCCTTCTTTCTTCTTAGAGCATCATAGTCTCTATGCATCAGCCTTCCCAAGGGTTCAGAACAAAGTAACAAGTGACAACATGGGACACTGAGAGAGCACACCTGGAAAAAAGTCCACCAAGCTAGATGTTCAGCAGCTCCTTGATTTTTTAAAACAGACTCACAAAACTGGGGTGAGGCCACCTGTGATGTGTAATTGTAAGGAGAGGTAGGGGAATATTTTCTGGAGATCATGCTTTCTTATAAGCATACTGAGTTTGAAATACTTTGGGTGATTGAAACCAGCCCCTCCCTACCAGACACAAGTGTGAATTAATTCTGTGAATTAATAGGAACAAACAGTTCAGCTCATAAGCCAAGGCAGGCATGCTCTATTTCTCAGGGCTTTGAGAAAATCGCTACTGGAAGGAAAAGCCAGTCCTCCAGATGTCCAGCCTTGCAGGCAAGGGAAGTCACACCTGGACCACAGAGATGCTAGTGGCTTTTTCTACTGCTTTCTCTTCCCACCTATACTCCCAACCTTGATAAAACCAATTGTCACAGTCGCTGTTTTACAACTCTTCTTGTCTGATTTGGAAAGTATCACAAAAAAGTTCTTCTGAGTCCTATTTTAGGAATATTTATCAATATTTTCCTCTATTTGTTTCATAATTTCATCTTTTACACTATGTAATGGATATGTGTGCCACTCAGATCTGTCTTCAAGACTGAGGCTCTTGTCCACCAATAGCTGGGAGTATTGGTTGTGGATTGGCTTATAGCTGAATTCCTCTCCTGGAATTTCTCTCAGCTAAAGGGAGCTGTCTCACCCAAGATTACAACACTCTGGTGTGAACCCCATATCCAACATCTGGTTGACATCAGGGTCCAAAGGCCCTTGTCTTAATTTGGGACAATTCTGAAGGGCAATTCCAGCTCCACAGCTCCCCCTGGTGTGGGCTGAGTTGTCTTTGTTGACCACATGTCAGCCTGACTACCCTTTTGCTCCAGCAGACTAATTGCCTCAGCACTGAACCTTCTATATAGCCAATCTCCTTAAGGTCTGTTTTCCTAGGGAATCTTGGATGAACAGTTGAATGCATTTGAAACTTACTTTCATATAATGTGTGTGATGAATCTCTAACTTATTGTTTCCAAATAATTATCTCAATAACACTTATTAAGTTATCCTTTCCCCAGTTTTTGGACTGCTACTTTTATTACATTTTAAATTCTTAAATATACTAGAAACTGTTTCTGGGCTATGCAGTATGCTTTTCTAATTTGTCCACTTTTTGTACTTGTAATACATATTTTAACTAGTATTACTTTATGACATGTTTGACATGTTTTGATTTTTGGCAGAGAAAGCCCCTCTTCATTACTCTTATTTAAAAAAAAATGTCTTTACTACTTTTGCCTGTTCATACTTAAAAAAATGTTATTTAAATTTTAGTTAACATACTTGTACAATATTGGTTTCAGGAGGAGAATCCAGTGATTCATCACTTACATACAAAACCCAGTGCTCATCACAACAAGTGCCCTCCTTAGTACCCATCACCCAACTAGCCCATCTCCCACCCACTTCCCCTCTGTCAATCCACAGTTTGTTTTCTATCATTAGGAGTTTCTTGTGGTTCATTTCCCTCTTGTCCTTCCCCACCCCATATGTTCAGCTGTTTTGTTTCTTAAATTCCACATATGAGTGAAATCATATGGTATTTGTCTTTCTCTTACTGACTTATTTCACTTAGTATAATACACTCTAGCCCCATCCATGTCTTTGCAAATGGCAAGATTTCATTATTTTTGATGGCTGAGTAATATTCCAGTGTGTGTGTGTGTGTGTGTGTGTGTGTGTGTGTGTATACACGTAGGTGTACATACATTTATCCATTCGTCCATCAATGGACATCTGGGTTCTCCCCATAGTTTGGCTACTGTTGATAATGCTATAAACATTGGGGTGCATGTACCCCTTTGAATCTTTATTTTTGTACCCTTTGGGTAAATACCTAGTAATGCAATTGCTGGGTTGTAGGGCAAGGTCTATTTTCAGTTTTTTGAGGAAGCTCTATATTGTTCTATAAAGTGGCTGTGCCAGTTTGCATTTCCACCAACAGTGTGAGAGGATTCCCCTTTCTCTGCATGCTTGCCAATACCTGTTGTTTCTCTTGTTGTTAATTTTAGCCATTCTGACAGGTGTGAGGTGGTATCTTGTCATGGTTTTGATTTGTATTTCCCTGATGATGAGTGATGTTGAGCATCTTTTCATGTGTCTGTTAGCATCTGGATGTCTTTGGAAAAGTGTCTATTCATGTCTTCTGCCCATTTCTTCACTGGATTATTTGTATTCTGGGTGTTGAGTTTGGTAAGTTCTTTATAGATTTTGGATACTAACCATTTATCAGATAGGGCATTTGTAAATATCTTCTCCCATTCCATCAGTTGCCTTTTAGTTTTGTTGATTGTTTCCTTTGTTGTGCAGAAGCTTTTTATCTTGATGAGGTCCCAATAGTTCATGTTTGCTTTTGTTTCTCTTGCCTTCAGTGGTGTGTCTAGTAAGAAGTTGCTCGGCCAGGGCCAAAGATGTTGCTGCCTGTGTTCTCTACAGTTTTGATGGTTTCCTGTTTCACATTTAGGTCCTTCATCCATTTTGAATTTATTTTTGTGTATGGTGTAAGAAAGTGGCCCAGTTTCATTTTTTTGCATGTTGACATCTAGTTTTCCCAACACCATTTGTTGAAAAGACTGTCTTTTTTCCATTGAATATTCTTGCCTCCTTTGTCAAAGATGAATCAACCAAATAGTTGTGGGTCCATTTCTGGGTTTTCTATTCTCTTCCATTAGTCTATGGGTCGGTTTTTGTGCCAGTACCATACTGTTTTGATGACTATAGCTTTATAACATAGTGTAAAGTCTGGAATCATTATGCCTCCAGTTTTGTTTTTCTTTCTCAGGATTGCTTTGGCTATTCGGGGTCTTTTGTGGCTCCATACAAAGGTTAGGATTGTTTGTTCTAGCTCTGTGAAAAATGCTGGTGGTATTTGGATAGGGATTCCATTAAATGTGTAGATTGCTTCGAGTAGTATAAACATTTTAACAAAGTTTGTTTTTCCAATCCATGATCATGGAATGCTTTTCCATTTCCTCGAATCCTCTTCAATATCTTTCATAACTGTTCTATAGTTTTCAGAGTATAGATCTTCTACTTCTTCATTTAGATTTATTCCTAGGTATCTTATTGTTTTTGGTGCAACTGCAAATGGGATTGGGTCCTTGGTTTCTTTTTCTGCTGCTTCATTATTGGTGTATAAAAATGCAACAGATTTCTGCATGTTGATTTTATATCCTGCAACTTTGCTGAATTCATGTATTAGTTCTAGAAAGTTTTTGGTGGCATCTTTCAGGTTTTCTACATAGAGTATCACATCATCTGCAAATAGGAAAGGTTTGACTTCTTCCTTGCCGACTTGAGTGCCTTTTATTTCTTTTTGTTGTCTGACTGGTGAGGCTAACACTTCTAGTACTATATTGAATAGTAATGGTGAGGGTGGAATCTTTGTCTTGTTCCTGACTGTAGGGGAAAAGCTCTCAGTTTTTCCCCACTGAGGATGATATTATTTGTGGGCCTTTTGTATATGGCCCTTATGGTGTTGACGTATGTTCCTTCTATCCTTACTTTCTTGAGGGTTTTAATCAAAAATTGATGCTATATTTTGTCATATGCTTTTTCTGCATTTATTGACAGGATCATACGGTTCTTATTCTTTCCTTTATTAATGCGGTGTATCACATTGATTGATTTGTGTATATCGAACCAGCCCTGCAGCCCAGGAATAAATCCCACTTGATTGTGATGAATAATTCTTTTAATCTACTTTTTTTTAAAGGTTTATTTATTTATTTGAGAGAGAGAAAGAGAGCATAAGCAGGTAGGGGCAGAGAAAGAATCTCAAGCAGGCTCCATACTCTCAGTGTAGAGACTGATGTGGGACTCAAACTCATGAACCATGAAATCATGACCTGAGCTGAAAGTGAATCTGACACTTACCCCCAGGCACCCCTAATGTACTGAATTCAATTTGCTAATATTTTGTTGAGTATTTTTGTATCCATGTCCATCAGGGATACTGGCCTGTAATTCTCCTTTTTTTTGATGGGATTTTTGTCTGGTTTTGGAATCAAGGTAATGCTGGCCTTGTAGAATGAGTTTGGAAGTATTCCTTCCATTTCTATTTTTTGGAACAGTTTGAGAAGAAAGGTATTAACTTTTCTTTAAATGCCTGATAGAATTCCCCTAGGAAGCCATCTGGCCCAGGACTCTTGTTTGTTGGGAGATTTAAAAAAAAAATTTTTTTTTAATATTTATTTATTATTGAGAGACAGAGAGAGATAGAGCATGAGTAGGGGAGGGGCAGGGAGAGAGGAAGACACAGAATGTGAAGCAGGCTCCAGCCTTTGAGCTGTCAGCACAGAGCCCTATGTGGGGCTCAAACCCACAAACTGCGAGATCATGACCTGAGCTGAAGTCAGATGCTTAACCGACTGAGCCACCCAGGCATCCCTGTTGGGAGATTTTTGATTACCGATTCAATTTTTTGCTGGTTATGGGTCTGTTCAAATTTTCTATTTCTTCCGGTTTCAGTTTTGGGAGTTTGTGAATTTCTAGAAATTCATCCATTTCTTCAAGATTGCCTGGTTTGTTGGCATATAATTTTTCATAGTATTCTCTTATACTTGTTTGTATTTCTTGGTGTTGGTTGTGATCTCTTCCCTTTCCTACATGATTTTATCTATTTGGGTCCTTTCTTTTTCTTTCTTTTTTTTTGATACGTCTGGGTAGGGCTTTATCAATTTTGTTAATACTTTCAAAGAGCCAGCCCTTAGTTACATTGATTTGTTCCATTGTTTGTTTGTTTGTTTATATGTCATTTTTTTTCCTGCTCTGATCTTTATTATTTCCCTTCTTCTTCTGGTTTTAGGCTTTATTTGCTGGTTTCTTTTCTAGCTCCTTTTGGTAGAAGGTTAGATTGTATATCTGGGACTTTTTTTCCTTCTTGAGATAGGCCTGAATTGCAATACACTTCTTTCTTAGAACTGCTTTTGCTGCATACCAAAAGGTTTGGATTGTCACATTCTCATTTTCATTTATTTACATGTATATTTTTGTTTCTTCTTTAATTCCCTAGTTAACCCATTCATTCATTAGTAGGATGTTAACTTCCATGTATTTGAGGGCTTTCTAAATTTTTTCTTGTGGTTGACTTCAAGTTTCATAGTGTTGAAAACATGCATGGTAAGATCTTGATCTTTTTGCACTTGTTGAGGGTTGATTTGTGATCCAGTACGTGACCTATTCTGGAGAATGTTTCATGTGCACTCAAGAAGAATGCATATTCTGCTGTTTTAGGATGAAATGTTCTGAATATGTCTGTGAAGTCCATCTGGTCCAATGTGTCATTGAAAGCCATCGTTCCCTTGTTGATTTTCTGCTTAGATGATCTGCCCATTGCTGTAAGTGGGATGTTAATGGTATTAATGGGCAATAATGGCATTATCTTTGATGAGTTTATGTTTGTGATTAATTGATTTATATATTTGGATGCTACCAAGTTGGGGGCATAAGTATTTATAATTGTTAGATATTCTTGATGTATAGACCCTTTAATATGAATTAATGCCTTTCTTTATCTCTTATTGCAGTCTTTGTTTTAAAATCTAGTTTGTCTGATGTAAGTATGGCTACTTCAGCTTTCTTTTGACATATACTAGCATGATAGATGGTTCTCCATCCCCTCTGCCAGTCTTTGCTTATCTTTTTTCTTTCTTACTAAATAATGAAAGCTTTTAAGGGTATGGATTTGCCTGAATTGAGCCTTAAGGATTTTCATTTTGCTTTTGTATTCAGAATTTATTGTTGGGTTGCTTGGGTGGCTCAGTTGGTTAAGCGGTTAAGCATCTGACTCTTGGTTTTGGCTCAGGTCAGGATCTCAAAACTCTTGAGTTCAAGCCCTGCATCGGGCTCTGTGCTGTCAGCTTGGGATTCTTTCTCTCTCCCTATCTCTCTGCCCCTCCCCTACTCTGTTTCTCTCAAAAATAAATAAACATTAAAAAATTTATTTTCAATCACACTCCTTCAACCTTTACATATGACTACTTCTGTAAAATATTTTAATCTCCTTTCAGCCATAAACTTTGACATAAGTTTTTGTACTACTGTTATTTTCTATGCAATCTGCATTTGAACTTTTCACTTTCCTTAATGTCTGATATTTAGGATGATTTAATGGCTGTGAGATTTGGTTTAAATTTTTATTTTTTTATTTCTAACACTACTTTTATTATATTAAGAATAAAATTTACCTTTTTTGAATTTAGCAAGGCTTTTTTTTAATAATAATTTTTAATAAATGATCCATGGATATATGAAGATATCATCTGTAAGGTACAAAATTTGATATATAGTTATCAGATGAAATTTATTAAGCATATTTACATTCTATTTAGTTTTGACTCCATGATTTACTAAAGACTAAATATGGTGTGCTAATTTTTTCCATAATAATGGTTTCTTTTCAGGTCTTCTTTGTCTTCTAACAGCTTTGCTCTCCATATTTCTGTGTTATGTTATAGTACATTATACATTCATTGTAGGTCACAATTTTTATAAAACAATCTTCCCACTGAAAACTTTTATTCCTTAAGTTTTATTTTAACTAACATTAATATTGCCACTCCTGTGTTATTTTGCTTCCTTTATTTACTTTTTTGACTTAAAAATATATTTCTGGGGGAGGGAGCCAAGATGGTGGAACATCAAGGAAGTTTTTTGTGTGTCTCGTGTCTATGAAATACAGCCAGACCAACACTAAACCATCATGCACACCTACAAAACTGATCTGAGGATTAACACAACAATCTGCACAACCTGAACCACAGAATTCAGCAGAAAGAGAAAAAATTTTTATTTTTAATTTTTATTAAAAATATTTTTAATTTTTTCTACTATATTCTTTACTTTTGTGTAAATTTTTTCAAATTCTATTTTACTTCCATCATTTCATTTTAGTCTACTTCAGTGTATTCATTTTTTTCAAATTTTCCAATGATTTCCTTTTTTAAAAAAATTTTCCCCCCTTTTTTCTCTAATCTATCAAGCCACTTTCAACAGCCAGACCAAAAGACACCTAGGATCTAGCATCATTTATTCGATTTTTTGTGTGTGTGTTTTTAATTTTTTAATTTTAATTTTTTTAATTTTATTTTTTTATATATAATTAATTCCTTTTCTCCCTTCAAAACGACAAAACAAAGGAATTCACCCCAAAAGGAAGAGCAGGAAGAAATGATAGCCAGGGACTTAACCAACAGAGATACAAGCAAGATGTCTGAACCAGAATTTAGAATCATGATAATAAGAATACTAGCTGGAGTCGAAAATAGATTAGAATCCCTTTCTGTGGAGATAAAAGAAGTAAAAACTAGTCAGGATGAAATAAAAAATGCTATAACTGAGCTGCAATCATGGATGGACGCTGTGGCGGCAAGGATGGATGAGGCAGAACAGAATCAGCAATATAGAAGACAAACTTACAGAGAATAATGAAGCAGAAAAAAAGAGGGAGATTAAGGCAAAAGACCATGATTTAAGAATTAGAGAAATCAGTGACTCATTAAAAAGGAACATCAGAATCATAGGAGTCCCAGAAGAGGAAGACAGAGAAATAGGGGTAGAAGGGTTATGTGAGCAAATCATAGTGGAAAACTTTCCTAACTTGGAAAAGACACAGACATCAAAATCCAGGAAGCACAGAGGACTCCCCATTAGGTTCAATAAAAATATATTTCTGCTTTATTTTTGCTCAATTTTTCTCTATCCTCATATTTTTGAATCTTTTGTGTCATCATGTTTTAGGTGAATAGAGAAAATAGCTATATTTTGTTTTAGGTGAAAGTCTTTATTATCTAATAGAGACTTTAGTTATATTTATTGACATAAATGTTAGGTCTTACTTCTCTCATCCTGCTTTGTGATTTCTATTTTATTGTTTGTTGTTTCGATGTTTCCTTATTTGTTTTTAAAGTATATATGCTGCTATTGTCCTGCCATAATTACATTTCTTTAATTATCCATGCTAAACACAAAACTTTTTATTTTATTAAAAAAATACTTTATTTATTTATTTAAAGTAAGCTCCATGCCCAACGTGGGGCCTGAACTCACGACTCTGGGATCAAGAGTCACATGCTCTAGCCAGCCAGGCACCCCTAAACACGAAACTTTTAATCTTTCTCTCACCTTTCCACTAATCCTACTTACAACAGGAAATTTATCAAGCCAGGTTGACCTCACCCATTTCTTTTTATAAACAATTGTACTTATTTAAGCAATCTGTTCCAAAGAACTACCAGCAAAAAATACCAATTGTTCTTCATTATTCTACCAATTGAATTATCTAACTAGCACTGATGCCAGGGACATTGTGCATCAGTTATGCTTAAAATGTCATTTAAAAATAAAACTGCTTGAGGACAAATCAGAAAATAGCATATAATTAATTATAAGAGATCTTGGTCATTGTTTCTACATTCTACTTCTCTCTGTTACAGAGTGAAGTCAGTCAGATTGCCTCACGACAGATAGATAACTTCAGAAGAATTCCCTGTCTCTGAGGACCACAATTCATAAACTCTATCTCACCATCTGCTCCTGAAGGATAGATTTTGTCAATGTCCTCCTGGCTGATCGTGTCCATGACTTTGCTCTTGCTGCTTTCCTTCATCCATAATGATCTTTTATAGCTATCCATTTTTTCAAAGCTCAGGTCAAATACCAGTGATTTTCCTGACAACTTGCTCCTCTGAATGGCCAAAGAGGTGAGACTATTGTTCTACTTACAGGTGCTCATTTGTTGTCTTGTAATAACTATTATTATAGTTAAGTGTTAAGTGTCTCCTTAATTTGATTATGGGATCCTATGGAGCAGAAATACTGTCTTATACTTTGATCATGGAATGACAAGGTTTTATGACTGGAAGAATTTCAAAACTCATCCATAGATTGAGGATCAGGAAGACCAAGTTACAGTGCCAGATTTTATTCTAAATCAATGACTTTTAAGAACTTCATTTCTTCAGACCTGCAAAATGGAGATGAGCTCCAAAGCCACTTCAAAAGATAAGATGAGGGGTGCCTGGGTGGCTCAGTCAGTTAAGCATCCGACTTCGGCTCAGGTCATGATCTCACGGTCCGTGAGTTCAAGCCCTGCGTCGGGCTCTGTGCTGACAGCTCAGAGCCTGGAGCCTGTTTCAGATTCTGTGTCTCCCTCTCTCTCTCTGCCCCTCCCCTGTTCATGCTCTGTCTCTCTCTGTCTCAAAAATAAATAAACGTTAAAAAAAATTAAAAAAAAAAATAAGATGAATAGTCATTTTACAAAGAAGGAACCAACTCACAGCCCAAGAGAGAGAAAGTCACTTGCTCACGTTCACAGAATCAATTAATGCCCAAAATATAACTAGAAGCTCAATCTCCTGCTCCCAGCCTGCTGGTAGCTATCTCAGAAGGCTCTGTGACTCCTCCGAAGCACCAGCATGGAACCTTGTGAGCGAAAATACATACATGGACTTACTAAGAAACTAAACTCTTCAGAAAAATGCAGTTGCCTCCAAACTTTGACTATCCATAAACACTTATCATTTATTACAAAATTGTATAACTATTTCTTCAACTCCTGGAAGGCACCAATTCCTTTTATGTCATGTCAGAGGTTAGCTCTCTTTTTTTCTGTTATAAAGTCTTATCCTTGGGGCATTAGGGTGGCTCAGTTGGCTAAGTGTTTAACTTTTGATTTCAGCTCAGGTCATGATCTGATGGTTGTGGGATTGAGCCCCATATTGGGCTCCACAGCATGTAGCCTACTTAATATTCTGTCTCTCTCTCTGTCTCTCTACCCCTCCCCTGCTCACATGTACTCTCTCTCTCTCTCAAAAAAAAAAAAAAAAAAAAAAAAAACTTAAAAAAAAAAAGTCTTATTCTTGACTTTGGAACTGCCTGCCAAGCTCTATTGTTTTTTTACACGTTTTTGATTCTCTACTTGCTCATCTTTTCCACCAGAAAGATAAGTTATAGCAGAGACATATTTTTTGTGGATCTCTGTTTACTTATCTGTAACCAAAAGGTATAGAAATGGATATTCTCTAAAGGTCCCTCTGACTCTAAGATTATTTGATTTTTTTTTTTTTTTTAATGAAAAGGCAGGAGCAAAGTAAGGAAAGTAAAACAGGAACAGGGTGTTTTAACCCTGATTTCCAAAAAATAGTAGTCTGAGATGTGGCTTAAATGTAGGTAGTTTATTGTGAACAGTGATGTCAGGGAACACAGTTGTAGGGGACTGGAGATAAAAAGAAAAGGAGAGAAAGAACATCCAAGGGTATATTACTGAGCTGATTGCCACCATGGTCAATTGGGGCATAATCTTGCTGGGGATCCTTGGAGGAGCTGTGTAGAATGTACCTTCCAAGGTACACAAGAGGCAGAATCTATGCATTGGTTCTGTCCCTCATTAGTCAAAGGGTGCCTGCCTCTTGGATGTTAACCTGCACATGTCAGGAGTGTGTATGCAACAGAAGGGCTTAGTGGCCCTCACAGATATCCTACATGGGAAGTCAGGGGTAGAATGAGAAAAATGTGGCATTAGCTGAGGCGGTGCTTTCCAGTTACTTCTCCATGTGGCTGATTCCTGTAGCAACACTAGAATAAAGGGCAAACAGGTTGGTGAAGGTGGTGGGGCCAGGGGAACTAGATTTGGGACTGCGGTCCTCAGATCCAAATCAGTGCCTGGGTGACCCAGATAAAAGGAACACTAAATCAGTCTGGAGTGGGCTGAGAGATAATGGTGTTTCCCAGAAGGCTTAAAAATAAGGGGCGAAATATCATTCAGAGAAAGATAATATTAAACATGTGATAACAAATCACTTCTCTGCTGAAAACCCCCTATGACTTCCAGCTTACCTAGAGCAAAAAAGCAAGTCTTAACAATGGCCATCAACCTTTTTTCTGACTGTATTTCTTCCCTTTTCCCCACTCTGCTCTAGCTACACTGACTTGCATGTTGCTCCTCCAACACACCAACCTCTCTCCTCAGGGTCTTTGAACCTGTTGTCAGTGCCTCAAAGACTCCTCGTGAACTTGACGTTGGTTTCTGCTGTGATGTTATCTGAGATGCCTTCTGTGACTCTCCCACATATAAAAGTGCATCTTATCACCCTTCATATTACTTACTACATATTACTACTTCCATATTATTTACCTAATTTTTAAATATTACTACTTTTTTTCTATGATACTTATCACTACCTCAGTTCATATTATATGTCTATTTTTAAAAATTAATTTCAGTATCCAGTGGAATGAAGCACCACCAAGGTAACACTTTTTTTGTTGTATTCACTGGCATATCTCTAACATCCAGAAGAGTTCCTGGAAATAGCAGGTAATTGATAAACTAAAAAAAATAAATAAAAAAGAATGAATGACAGATTGAATGAAGATGTTTGTGCCTTGCAAAAACAAAATAATAAAGGAGGACCTAATATTTGTCAAAAGTCCTTGAACAGAAGCACAAAGACTGTTAGACGTTCTCTCTGGATGGTGATGAAAGCTGTTATCAAGCAAGACTTGATCTTTTTAGATCTGGAAAGACCAGTGTGCAGTGTCACCTGCTGTGTTACTCTAAGAAATTCTGGAACTAGAAGGAGAATAACTATCATATTCTCCCTCTGGTGAGTCCCTCATCCTGTGGCTTTAGACAATATTTTGTCCTCTTGGCTAATTGAACCAAGTACTTAAGCTAAACTTAGAGAATTTCTAGATGTGTGTGTGTCCATACATGTAGACAAATTCTCTTCCAACCAACACATAACAAAAACTGCAAAGACGTGCTATAGAACCTTAAGAGGGCAACCCCCTAAGTGTGACGACAGCAGGACGTGCACATATTTGAGAATGAATGGAATAGCTAGAGGAAGGAGAAGCCTAAATGAAGGTGTTTTAGTAATAAAGATCTCAAGGACTAGAAAAGATGGGAAGTATTTAGGATTTTGACAACTTTCTATACATAAATGCTTAGGTAGTAAGTCTAACAAAAAAGTCACTGAATCAGACTCTTAGAGGAAGAATTAAAAGTAGGAAAGCAGCACATGGGTGGCTCAGTTGGTTAAGCGTCCAACTCCTGATTTCAGCTCAGGTCATGACCTCACAGTTTGTGAGATTGAGCCCCGCTTTCTCTGTTCCTCCCAGCTTGGCCCTCCCTCTCTCTCTCTCTCTCAAAATAAATAAACATTTAAAAAAAAAGTAGGAAAAGATTTATATTAAGTGGAGGCAATAGCCTGATTCTTAAATGATGGTAGGCTTGTCAGTGAAACTCAGCATCACTGATTCTATATGAAAGGGGCACATACAGTAAAACCTGAAACTCTGTAGTGGCGTTAGTTTTTAAGGTGTTTTTAATCTTTTGAAATATCAATCTAGCATTTATGGATATCAGTAGTATGGAAATGGCATCTGAAGATTCTAGAAAAATGGAACTAGCAGAGAAGGTTGTAACCTGAGCTTGGTTTACATGGATGGAAGTAAGTGGGTTCACTTATTTCCTAAAATTGTGTATAAAACTTTGTATGTAGCCATGTACATTTTTTTGGGGGGCAAAGAGTATAGAGCAAGTTTGGCAAATACTTTCTATAAAGGTCCAGATAGCAAATATTTTCGACTTTGTGGGCCAGATGGTCTCTGTTGCAAGCTATTCAACCCTGTCCATGTAGTATGAAAGCAGCCATTGATAATATGTAAAAGAATGGGCATGGCTGTTTTCCAAGAAAAGTTGATTCAGTCATGGAATGTGGGCTGAATATGGCTGATAAGCCATAGTTTACTGACCCATAGTATAGAGTGGTGCTATCCACAAGATCTATAATAATGAAAATGTTCTGTATCTCTGTTGTTCAATAAGGTAGCCACCAGCCACATATGGCTGTTGAACACCTGAAATGTAGCTAGTATTACTGGAGAGTTGACTTTTTAATTAATTAAAATTTAAATTTAATAGCCACATGTGGCTATTGGATACCATAGTGGACAGAATTACAGGCCTGACAAAACCCCCCAAAGGCTCCCAGAGAAAAGAACCTTATCCTGCAAAGAGAGGTGTTGCACCCAGGGAGAGTTTTCTAGGGCCTTGCTGTCATGGCATATGCAGTCATTCAAAACTTGCCTCAGATATGGTCTTGATGGGTAAGTGTCAGGGAATGTCAGGGAATGAGGAGGTGGTTTGATTCTATGGCAAATGCTCAGGGATCTGAGGGGATAGACTCCATGTTTTCTCTGCTTTCTCTATCTTCCTGAAATAGTTTGCAAAAAGTGACACTAATGGTCACCGACTTTCCTAATGGTTCCTTGGTTACAGGAACATGCTGTGCAGTGTTACTAATCAGCTTAAAGGATAGGAAGAAGACTGAATGTAGTGACTGATAATGCATAATATTGAAGGGCTTTAAGATGTAGAGGTTTCCTTTTTTTTCTACCATCTTCAGAAAGTCTTGAAATACATCAGAACCTGACTCTAAATTTAAGCTCAGGGCTACAAGAATTTCCAAATAAGTCTGATTACCATAGCAGCAGAAGGATCCTAGTCAAACATTATTTCATTTACTCCCCTCTAGAGAGTGTTTAAGTTGAAATGGAGATCTCTGATCTCTATACTTCAATGTTGGTGTCTCCTGACTATGTATTCCAAGTGTTCCAATTTTTCCTGTTTGGTGATCATACTATCCTTTAGAGCTAGTGGGAGTGAATGGGTCAATTCACAGTTGGTGCCTGGATTTCAAGAAGTTCTCTCTTGTCAATTTTGGTCATGGCTATAGCAGGAGTCACAGAGAGACTTTTCCAGATATTCAGCATCTCCCTTCAACAGAATTACTCCTAGTGGGATCTCTAGCCTATGTTGAATGTGTAGTTTCCTCACCTCTCCAAGAGATGAGATGATTCCACGAAGAAACCATTTTCCAAACTTCTTTCATACACTGCTCTTCCTAATACAGGGAGTGGCTATTCCAGTGGCAAACTGAATACCTCAGTCCCCTCTTAGGATCCTGACTCATCCGGAAGATCATGATTCAAAGCTGCCAGTCAGGAAACTGAATTCAAAGTTTCTGAATGTATTTCTGACACAGATTGACTTCTAGTCTGATTTCTTGGATCTTGAGACTTCCCCATCCTCCATCACTAGAATTCCTTTGACAAATATTAATAAGAGTGCTTCCTCTGATTCTTGAGATTTAATTAGGTTTGTCCCCAGGTAAGTATGTACATCGTGGAACACAGGTGGTCATACTTCTGGGGAAACCAGAAGAGAAAGAAATGATAATCCATATGGGTCCTTGGGGGACGCTGTGTACATGTAGCATGCAATGTATAAATGGCACTAATACAGTAGCTAAGGGCAGATCCCATATGTCTTATGTTCCCTAGAAGGTTCTAAAAAGTGAAGAAAGGCAATATTTTGGCTATTCAACACACACTGCAGTCTGCACTGGATGTTTTGTTGTTGGTTTTAGGAAATAGAGTCATTTGTCTAGTTTCTCTGCCTCTATTAGAATGTCTCATCAGAGGAATGCTTCATTAGTATGGTAAACTGCCCCATAACATAACCAGCAATGGAAGAGACCTATTAAGTCTGGATCGAATCCATAGCCAGGTGTTTCTTTATTCTAGAATTTTTACTCATTACCAATGAGACATTGAATAGTGAACACCCCCAAATAAAGAAACCACTCCACACTAAATATCAGTATCTTCCTTTTAGTAGCCTTCAGCCTGATTTATTTCAGATCTACTGTGATTTCTTCCATATCTAAGGGCTGACAGACATGTGTATAACTTTCACTTTTTAATTACAAAGATGTCTATATAAAAGTAGGCATACTAGTATTATAAACCTTACACATGCCAGTGGTTATCAACTCCTGGATAGTCTTGTTTCATCTAAACCCCCATCCACTTCCCTCCATTTCCACATAACTTTGAGGTAAATTCCAGGCATTATAAAATTATAATGATTACTTAAGGATCCCTTTTATCCCCCTTGCCTAATATATCTTGCCTAATATATGCCCTTGTCTACTTCCCATCTCTAAGGTTTTATTTTGAAGTGAATCTCAAATATCATACTTTTAAGGGATTCTTGGGGCACCTGGGTGGCTTAGTCAGTTAAGTGTCCGACTCTCAGTTTTGGCTCAGGTCATGATCTCATGGTTTTGTGAGTTTGAGCCTCATGTCAGGCTCTGTGCTGATGATACAGAGCCTGCTTGGGATTCTCTCTCTTCTCCTCCCCCAGTTGCACGGTCTCTGTCTCTCTCTAAATAAATAAATAAATAAACTTAAAAAATTTTTTTAAAAAGGGATTCTTTTCTTCCCCCAACCTGATATGTTTTGTTAAAAAATTATCTGTTCAGGGGTGCCTGGGTGCCTTAGTCGGTTAAACATCCTTTTATGGCTCAGGTCATGGGCTGAGGTGATGATCTCGCGGTTTGTGGGATGGAGCCCCCTGTGGGACTCTGTGCTGAGAGCTCAGAGCCTGGAGCCTGCTTCGGATTCTGTGTCTCCCTCTCTCTGGCCCTCCCCTTCTTGTGCTCTGTTTCTGTCTCTCTCTCAAGAATAAATTATTAAAACATTAAAAAATTTAAAAATTTATCTTTTCATTAATTTTAATGGAATTGAACACATTAAAACAAAACAAAACAAAAATGGTGCAACCTAGTTAGCATAGAAAGCATGAGTTAGAATCCAGTAAGGCCAACAAGGCAAGCTCCATTCTCTAGAAAGGGCTGAATTATAGTTGGAAGACACAGTATTTTATTTTCTCAAGAGCAACAAAACAAAGCAAATACACTAGCAGCAGCAATAAGAAAGAAAAAGAAAAACACAAGTTATGCTCTATCTGATCACTTTCCTGTAAAACCATATGGTTTTATTGTGCAAGACTTTCTCCTACATCATTCTGGAAAAGGATTTTTTTTTTTTAAGAAAATTAAGTATAACTCACAGATCAAGCAAAACATATTCCCTTTATATCTTGTTTGTGCAAGTGCATGGAGCTTCCTCCCCACCTCTCTGCCTCCCCCATGGAACCTCCTGGTCCAAGCTGCTGTCCACAGCAACACAGAAGTGTCCTTGGAGCACAGCTACTTAACCAAAGGCTTCCACGTGAGAAGTGGAGCTGCTGAAGAGAAAGCTTTTATCTATAGGCAACTTACTTATTTTTAAAAAGTTGTCTTCAGGAAGGGAATTGTGTGTACCCAGCTGCCCCGGCCTGTTTTAGGGTAGGTAAATAGCTGGAGATATTCATGGCATTTTTAATGTTCCTTTTCCTCCTTCACATTATCATGATAGTTTCTTTTCAAAAGCAAAACTGCTAAATGCAAAGGATGAAAAGACAGGAAACTCATTCCTTAGAGAACCCTTATTGCATCTTCCCTAGCATCAGTTCCTCCATGTGGGGAATTTTAGTTTTAATCTTCTCTATGTGGAGAGGATGTAAACACACACTGTCCTATAATCCTTTCTCCCAGAAATCCTGATCACACCCTAGAAGCATGCTGAATTCGCAATTAAGCATTCATTCCTAGGATGGTTCTTAGATGGATGCCGTTTTAGGTGAAGGCTGAATAGAGGGTTCTGGGCCTTCACTTTGTGTGCCTGCGAGCTTTGATAAGGATTATTTGAACTTTTTCTTTGCCTTAAAAGAAGCCAATAAAAATGAGGCTAAACAAGCAAAGGAATGGGTAAGTAAAATCTCTCCCAAAAGATGTTCGTATGTGATTAGCAAAGCTGCTCAGAAGTTAAACCTACGGGTGAAGGAGGAATTGGAAGTTGGGTTTCTGCCACTTCCAGGATTTTCCTCCTCCACTTCCTCAAGAGAGCTTTTCTGTGAAATCTTGGGATCCTGTCTGGCAGAGACAAGATCCAGTAAAGCTCTGCCAGTCACAGCCAGGCTGTCACAGGCTGTAGGCATCAATAAACTCATGCTGCAATGTGTCACCTGCTTAGAGAACAATATTTATCTTTCTCAGCAAAGAGCCTCAATCTCATCTCCCAGATTCCTTCCCTGATTTTAGTGACACAGACCTGGAAAATGTTCCAAGGCATTAGGCAATAGTGGGGATGTTGCTGTTTTTTAAAGCAGATGCTTTCCTTCACCCTTGCACCTGCCATACACACAATGTGGCTGAACTGAACAGAGGAATGGGGTTTTTTAAACAAAATGGTAGTATTGTCACATATAATCCAAGATTCATTCATTTAATAATTTTTCAAACACTTATTTGCCACCTACTATATTCCAGGGACCATACTACATTATGAAAATGGTTAAAACAGTCCTGAGAGTCTTAGGCCGCTCATGGGTGGGTGGAGGGAGATATATAGATAAACACGACCCAGAGTATGATAAGAGTTAAAACAGAAGTATGAGTTTAACACAGTGAGACTGAAAGGGAGGAATGAATAATTATCTCTAACCATTTTCCTTTTTCCTTATCCCCCAATTATTTGGGGAGACCGTGGCATAGCAGGTTCAGAAAGTGTTGTCCAGAGTTCAGTCCTACGTTATATCCACCCTACTGTAAACTTGGACATTGAAAGTAAAAAACATACTGGCTTCCCTGTCCACTGCTCTCTGAAGGTGGACCGACCCTGCAGCCATATGATAGTTCCACAGCAGGAGGTGTAAGAGGGTAGGATGAGGTTAGGAAAAATCCACTTCTGCTATCTGCCTGCAAATGACTGATAACATTGTTCTCACCCTGATTGGGTAGAAACAACTGAAGAGTCCTTCTGTTTCCCACAAGGTGATAGGGAAAACACCCTGCTGAACCAGGCTGGGGACTCCAGACAGTAAGCAGTTCAGTGAGAGCTCACACAGTGGTGATAACTGTAAAAAAAAGGAAGACTGATCAAATTATGGGGACTTTCATTTATCCCTACCAGACTTTCAATTATAGGTGACAGGCTTAAAGTTCTTTCCAACATCCTTTTATTTCCTTGTGGTCAGATGGTCATTACCTTATCTTACATTCAGGCACAAATGATGAATCCCCTAGTAGGTGCACACCACTGCCCAAAACAGTTCCTTTTGACTTTGGGAAGGATGTTTAGGGTTTATGCTAAAATTCAAAACAACAAGGAGAGGAGCTCCCTGTTTGAGAAAGCACACATCTAACTTCAGTTCTGAATGTAGTCCCAACCCCCTTGGACTAGTAGCTCTCCTATATATCAACTCAAGACACTGGCATGAGATCAGAGACAGATTAATGAAACTAAATAGAAATCCCCAAAAAGATGAAAAATCAGTCTGAAAAGGTGGTATTGGGAAAGAAGAAAAAGTAGTTTTCAACAAATGGTTAAGCACTTGGAAAAAATGTGTCTATTTGTGTATTTCACTTTATACTCTTATGTCAGCCTTTCTCTTGACTTTCCTTCTTCCTTCACTGAGCCCTGCTACTCTTCTTTTCAATTTTTTTTTGTGGCTTTTCTCTTGCCTTTGCTTGTCCTGACCGGCTTTTGAATCATTTTGACCTTCACACCAAAGACATCTACAGAAATGGGGCTTGCTTCTGGTCTTTTCTTTCAGAAGAGTGGGATCCCTGCCCCTGAGCCTCTGCAGCCTTGAACTTCTGAGATGAAATAACAAGACAGTGACAGGGAAAGAGAAAGTATAAATGCTCACCCCAACCAAAATGACCTTGACACCACTCTGGAGAGGCAGCACCTCTTCAAACACTTCAAGGGAAGCAACAGTCCTTGGACCTTTCTGCCCATGGATATTTGTCAGGGGGACTCTTACCACTATTTAAGGTTCACCTGGCATCAGTAAGAAGCTGGGCATGCAGAGCTGTGACTTGAGGGTAGCCTGGGTAAAGTGAGTCCTAACAAGCAGCCAGGCCCTGGGTGGTCACCTCATTCAGACAGCTGATTTGGATAACTGGCATTTTCATACTTCTGTCTTCATTATAACTTTGGTACCATGATGCCCACGCTAGGGAACTGAATCAACCAAGAAGACATTTTAACATGGTCTAAAAATGTGGTTTGCTTCCAAGAAGCCCCAGGGCTCTGACAGTATCAATTGGAGTTATTTTTTCTCTTGACTCTTGGCACTAGTGTAAGTCATGTATTATAAAAACAAATTCCTTTCTCTGAGTAACTCATTTTCCTTCTGAGTAGGGACATTGATAGGCTAGTTGGCACCTTTGCACAAAGTAGACAAAGCCACCTTTCCTTTGGGCAAAGAGTCTCACACTCAGGTGCACATCCTCAGGAGTCCAACCAATGCCTTTGTCCAAAGAAAACCTGGTGATTTGTTTCTGAGGCACCCACATACCAGAGAGACATCTAGTTAAACTCAATCATTCAGTAAGCATGAAGAGAGTATCTGAGGATGGTGGGAAACTAATACTACCCAACTGTAAGCTGGGCACTTGAATGTCTTCTTTCATTAAATCCTCTTAGTGGGCATAATTATTGCTATTTCACAGATAAGGAGGTTAAAACATTTGCCAAAGGCTCTACAGTTAGTAAGCAATGCAGTCAGAATTTGAACCCAGGACTCTCTGATCCCAAGTCCACATTTGTCCTACCTCATTATGCTGGCAACACAAAACAGCACAAGGTATGGTTCTTCCGTTCAAGGGGTACAGACCAGTGGAAGAGAGAGATGATCTAGAAAAATGCCAGTCTTGCTATAGAGACCATTTCTTCTCCTGATTCATTGCTGCACCTTAATTGACCAGTGCATTTAAGAGCCCAGATTCTTGGGAGGGATCTTTAGGGTTTATGCTTTTCCATTAGGTTTATGCTTTTCTATTTCAACTCCTTCAGGTTCAGCAAGGTAAAGGGTTTTGCTCAATATTATGCAGCCACTAAAGGGTAAGGCCAAACTTCTAATGAAAGGCCAAGATCACCTTCTTTTCATTGTATCATACTGCCTCCTGGTATCCTTGGGTGAGATGGTCTATGGGGCTGCCTGCATAAAAGCTGCAGACCCCAGACAGGAAAGTCTACCATGGGTAGGAAGTCCAATGCCTAGGCCAGCTCTATAAAACCAAACCAACAATAGGCAGTGGCATACGTTCTTTGACCATTAGATTTGGTCCTTGTCCCCAGTCTAATAGAGGAGATAGCACCTAGGAAAGTGGCAGGTAGTCAGTGCAACCAACTCTACATTCGCTATCCCAGGCTGTTTGGTTTGGTTCTAGTTTTTATTTTGGAAAACTTTAAGCACATATAAAACTAAGAGAAAAGTATAAAAAGATCTATGACTCAGGTATAATAGTGATTAACATATGGTCAATCTTGTTTATTTGTACTCCCTCCAATGCATTATTCTGAAGTTAATCCTAAACATCAGATCACTTCCTCTGGAAATATGTTAAGTATGGACCTCTAAAATAACTCTTTTTAAAAAACAGAGCCACAATATTATTGTCACACTTAAAAAAATAATTCTTTAGTATTAAATACGCTGTTAGTATTCAAGTTCTTTAATGTATTTCATATATTAATTTTAAATAGTTTGTTCAAGTGAGGATCCAAATAAGCCTAAACACTGAAACTGGCTGTCTCTTAAATCACTTCTAATCTAGAAGTAATTTCTCATGCTATTTCTCTTTTTCTTGCAGTTTGTTTCCTGAAGAAATCAGGTAATTTGTCCTGTATAGTGTCTAGTATCTCACATTTTGGGTTTTGTTGAGAGCATCTCTATCTGGGAAAGATGTTTAAGGTAAAGAATAAGGCACTTATAAGAATGTGGCCAGGTGCAGTGGAGATTATAGATTCTGGAATCAGAGAAATCCTTGAACTGCAACTAACTATTTGCATTTGAGCAAGTTACTTAATCTTTATTTTTTAATTTCCTAATCTATAAAATGGGCTTGAAAAATGACACATTCTTGCAGGTGGTGAATTCTAAGAAAAAATGTGAAAGAGACAATTATAAAAGTCTGTAAGATCCTCAAGATGTAACCAGTTACCCCTGTTTTTCTCCTCCCATAAACTATCACAGGAGTGGAAAGCACCAGTGGTGACTTCTCAGAGCATTTGCCCCAAGGCAGGAGCCTCCCTCTGGACAATCTACCTAAGAATCACTGTCTAAGGTTGAAATTCAATCCGTTTCTTACTTTCCCTTCTGTTATCTATCAAAGCATCACCGTTGAGCTTGCTCATGATGAAGATCACAGTCTAACTGCTTTACATGATAGGTGGAGAAACAGTGATCAGAATGAAAAGACTTGCTGGAACCTTCTGCCTTCCACTCTGAAAACAAGTTCTTCCCTTTCCAAGCTGAAGCACCATCCTTCCCTGTTCTGGCTTCAGATTTCCTTATTGCATATACCTCCATTTCATATACCATATATTTTGCTTATTTATTCCTGTTTTATTAGTCTTTCCCCACTAGAACATCAGCTTCACGAGGTCAGGGACTTGATCTATTTTGCTTGCTGCTGTGTTCCTAACTCCTAGAATGTGTCTGGCACATAGAAGGCCTTCAATTCATATCTGGTATGATTGAACCACGTTGCAAGAAGCCTTTTCAGTTGTCACTTGGGGCATCCACACCAAATAACATCTTTAACCAAGATGACATTGAAGGTTACAAATAATTACTATTTGTTAATGTTCTTCAGATTTCTATCCTGCTTATTTTCAGAATTTGGTTTGGTGTTTATGTTCCTGCCTATAATTTGTTTTGTTTCCAATCTGTTATTCACTAAGCCATCTGGGCAATCTGTAAATCCATTACCGACAATTTGGAGAATCTAATTTCTTATAAAAATCCTATTATTGATATCTGCCAAGATCTTCAAGATTTGGCAAAAATCTTCCCATTCCTCCTGCTGAGATAAAGTTCACTGTTTCCTTAGTAAAGGTGGTAGAGTTCAGCATTTTTACCAAGAGCATGTCAAGCATCTTGTATCAAGGGAATGGTATATATTTTTTAAAAGCCATTCATTACAGCGATATGGTAACAGCAATGCATATCTTCCTTGGGGATAGGAAACCCTTTCAATTTCCCTACTGTCAGAGTTAGATGGGCAATAGCTGGGTTGTGGAAACACAGAGAATGTCTGTCAGTCTGCGAATTTGGATTGAAAAGCATTCAATGACTCACAATGGCATAGCTGTAGTTCACATCTGACTAAATCCTCACTCTGACCAGCTCAAAGGGGTTTACAAACCCCATCCCATCCAGCCCGCAATGGCATTTTTGGTGGCACCCCTCTTTCCACACATGGAACTTTCTCCCACCCACAACTTGATCTCTGTGGGCCTTAGCTCTCTGGGCTCTGTCTTTTGGCTTGCTATCCAGCTTTTTCTGCTCTATGCCAACTCACCTGGAAAGTCTTCTAGCTTTTGATTTGCATCTCCCAAGACTGGTTTTTAGATTTGCCATAAACTAAGGGCCACATATGCCCACCTTGGGTCTTGTTCAGGTCCTTGGGGACTTTGTCAGCTGGGCCCTGTTTGGGTAATAGGAGGAATCTGGTACTTTGACTCATTCTTAAGACATTCCAGAGGCATCCATAAGGTTTATCCACAAAGAAAACGTGTTCACACCTGTTATTATACCCGCACCCATCCTTGTAATGGCAAGGTCCTCAGTTTCCAAGGTTCAGAACTCTACTTGTTTAACTGACTCAGCTATCCAGGTGTCCCAGAAATCTACTTGTTGAATAGCAGGCATAGTAGCTGTACTCTCACAGAGCAGATTCTCACTGGGATGGAAAGAAATCTGGCAACCACACGGCTCCCTAAATGATGATTTAGAGATCAATTGTATACCTTTACAACTGGTGCCCAATGAGTACCAATTTTCTTTTAAAAATATTTTTAAAAATGAGCTTTCTACTATTTCTATTATAAAGTACATTCTTTTTTTAAAAAATGTTTATTTTTGAGAGAGAAAGAGAGAGCATGTGAGTGAGTGGGGGAGGGGCAGAGAGAGAGGGAGGCAGAGAATCCGAAGCAGGCTCAGCACAGAGCCTGATGCAGGGCTTGAACTCATGAAACTTGAGATCATGACCTGAACTTAAGTTGGACGCTCAACCAACTGAGCCACCAGGCACCCATAAAAGACATTCTTACAAAGATGGGGGAATATTTACAGACAGAAAGAGAACCAAACTGAACACCCACTATCTTACCACTCAAAAGGAATCACTCAACTCTTTGGTACATTTCTTCCAGTCTTTTTTTTGTTTGTTTTTTTTTTTTTTAAAGAAAAATGAGGAGTTCATTTGTTTCTTTTTAAAGTCCTTTTCTCTCCTTCCCTCATATGTGCATTTCCTTTTATTCTCCCTGTTTTGCATGATTAATGAAATATCTAATGAAACAGGAACTCCAGAACAGTTGATTATTGGAAACAATGTTTGCCTTTTTATTATTCTCTCATTCTTTTTTGTCATTTGTGCATGTTTCAGGAAAAACTGCAGGGCTTTCAGTTGTCTCTGGATCTTACCAGTAAGGAGGTCTACTTTGAGAATAGGTGCTAGCTAAACTGCAGACTATGCACATATGCTTTCTCTCTCTTCATAACTGAATAATGCCAGTGTTCATTCAATTATGTATGAAAATGATTTTGCAAAAAGGTGCTTCTTTAGTGTCCGCTGTCAAAGTTGGGTCAAATTTAATTTTCATTCCCTAGAGATCTGAAGTTACAAAATCCAACTATCAGATATTTCTTTGGTCTTCATTTCTGAGGGGGACCTAGCTCTCTACATTTGCTATTGGGCTTGGTAGAACTAACACGTCAGTGAGATTTCCTCCTGTGGTAGCTGGGAGCCTGGAAGGGGCATGGGAAGTGGGGGTTGTGTTGTTCCTGCCCCCATCTTGACTGGTTCCTCATTAAATCTGTGTCTGGTGGCTATCACAGATCTAAGCTCTGGTAAGCCTGGGGGCTGGGGTGAGGGGCTAAGCATTTTTGTGGCTATACAATTTGGTCCAGTCCTTATTCCATACATCCAGGTAAGGTCATCAGGCTTTCTATGCTTTCAAACCATTTAATGTGATACAATGCTCAAAAGACTGGAGAAGACACCCTCCCTACAGACCTGAAACAGGACTTTAAAACTTAGAGTGGCTTCTCTTTGTCTTGGATCCTGCATCAATTACTATCTGACACAGGCAAGTCATTAAATTTTTCTTCATCCATCAAAACAGGATGTTAATCTGCCTTTATCTTCTTCAATAGGATATTAGGATGACGATGATACTTGTATTAAGTACTTCCTGTGTTCCAGGCATTGTTCTAAGCACTTGATCAAAATTATCTCAGTTTCTATAACCACCTATGAGCAGGGAACCACTATTATCTCCATATTACAGATGAAGAAACTGAGACACCGCAAGATTAAATAACTTTAAGATTATACAGTCAGGAGATGGTGATGCCAAAATTTAAACCAAGGCATTTTGGCTGTATTGCTTCAAAGGAAGTATTTCCAAGAGTGCTTTGCAAGAGCAGAGAACTATGTAAAAGAAATTTTTTTAATGTTTATTTTTGACAGAGAGAGACAGAGCTTGAGCGGGGGAGGGGTAGAGAGTGAGGGAGACACAGAATCCAAAGCAGGCTCCAGGCTCTGAGCTGTCAGCACAGAGCCAGATGCGGGGCTTGAACTCACAGACGGAAGATCATGACCTGAGCCGAAGTCGGATGCCCAACTGACTGAGCCACCCAGGCGCCCCAAGCAGAGAACTATGTAAATCAAAGATGTCACTGTTGGGGTGCCTGGGTGTCTCAGTCAGTTAAACGTCCAACTTTGGTTCAGGTCATGGTCTCACGGTTCATGAGTTTGAGCCCCGCATTGGGCCCTTTGCTGACAGTTCAGAGCCTGGGGCCTGCTTCAGATTCTGTGTCTCCCTCCCTCTCTCTGTCCCTCCCCGTTAACACTCTGTCTCCCTCTCAAAATTAAGTACAAAAATTAAAAAAAAATGTCCATGTTGTCATTATTTCTCACAGATAGATATACTGATAGTAATGAGCTGTGGGGGTTAGGCTGAGCCATTTCTAAAAACTGGGCCATTCCAAATCCTAAACTGATGCTACCTGTCCTTGCCGCATAGACTTTCAGGCAAAGTCTAATTAACCCACTCACTAATCACCAGGACAGATTCCATGCTACAAAGCACCATAAGATCCCCACCAGCCCTAGACTTCTGTAGGACTAGGTAGAGAAATGGATTTAGTATACAGGTTACAGCTCTCTGGTGACCTTGGCTGTAATGTATAATTCGGGGATGCTTTACATCTTCAGATGCAAAAGTGACTTTGAGAAAGAGGTTCTCCATGAAGACCAGTTGTATAACCATTCCTTCTCAATGCATGCACGGTCCTAGGAGATCTATCAGTCTGAGAACTGGAAATAGAACTAGAAATTGTGTTCCATCACTGATATCACAGCTAATAATCTGAAAGTGCTTTTGAAAAGTAACTGATCCTCCTATTTGATTGTGCCTTCAATTAGCATCTACATAATTTAATAACAAAGCTGTCATCCTTTCTCATTAGCTGAATGCTGAGATACTGATGAGAGGTGGCACACGCTTTGGATTTGTTACCATCCTTTTTATTTTCCCAAGCTTTTAAAAATATTTTTTTTCTGCAAGCATTACTCTTTCCCATAAAGTCTGAGCCATTTCTTTTCTTTTGAGCTGTTCGTTTATCTTGATTTGATGGAATAAAAAAAAAAAAACAAACCTTAAAAATTCCTACAGGAACACAGCTCTATCCATTTATTCATGAACAGGCATGGCAGGGATCAAATCAGGCAAGTCTTTGACTGGAGATATTAATAGAACAGCGGAAAGGAGTTAATCTTATATTAGATTACAGTGGATAAAAAAACTGTCATATAATTGGTAGTAGCTTTCTCTAATTCGAATCATCCTTGCATTAGGGAAAAGCCTTAAATACACATTAAAAAGGCCCTCACATTCTAATGCCACATTAATGCTCTCTTCACAGGAGGTAGCAATTACTTATAGTGTTGCAAGTAGAGGAACAACTCCTCTCCATACCAGGAACACTGAGAAAAATCTAAAAAGCTGGTCTAAAAACAAAGGGGACTTACTAAATGTAAGAGGAAAATGGTAGTTAAATAGTGGAGAACCTTGATTGGGTGATGAAAATTAGTGTCAGTGAGAGGCAGATGGACATTAAACATTATGCGCCTCCAGATGTGTGGCTCTGAGTACATGCCATCACCTAAGTGGCATTCCAGTTTGGAAAACACAACATGAATGGAATCAGGAGAAAACATCAGGCAAAGAAAAAGCAAAGAACATTTATCTTAAAATGTATTTTAAAATAATTTTTAAGTTATTTTCAAAATTATAAATACATCTTATAAAATTG
Source organism: Leopardus geoffroyi (assembly GCF_018350155.1). NCBI lineage: Eukaryota > Metazoa > Chordata > Mammalia > Carnivora > Felidae > Leopardus > Leopardus geoffroyi. The sequence goes on from NC_059333.1 coordinate 129,644,745, forward strand.
TGGTTGTTTTTTGAAAATGTATTGTCAAAACTGTCGATATAAAATACAAAGAAAGGCTGCAAGTGGTCCAGATTACAGAAAGAGACATGACAACAGAATGGATTATGTGATTCGAGATTGAATTCTGTTCAGGAGGAAAATATGCTATGAAGCACATTCCAATTGGTGAAACTAGAATGTGGATAATTGATGATCAGAGGAAAGTGTTGTACAATTAAATCTAGTGAAGCTGGTGACTTTACTGTGCTTATGCAAGAGAATGTTATCCTTAGGAAATGCACACTAAAGTATTTAGGGGTGAAAGGCATGATACATGCAATTTATTTTCAAGTGATAAAGAAAATGGACAAAGTGTTAACATTCAATGAACGTGAATAATGGATATAAGTGTATTTTTTGTACTATTGTTACAACTTTTCTGCAAGTTTGAAGTTATTTACAAATAAAAAGTTGTTTTGAAGAGTGATTCTGTTATGTTGAGATGTCAATTCTCTGAAAATTGACCTATAAATTTGATACAATTCCTATCAAAATCCTAATAGGTTTTTTAGTAGAAACTGACAAGCTGATCCTATAATTTATATAGAAATACTACGGACCGAGAATAGGCAAAAAAATTCTGGAAAAGAAGAACAATGTTGGAATACTTACACTACTTGATTTCAAAACATACTATGAAGTCACAGTAATTAAGACAATGTGGTATAAAAACACTAAATCAAAGGGATATATGCGCCCCTCTGTTTATAGCAGCATTATTTACAATAGCCAAAGTATGGAAACAGCCCAAGTGTCATCGACTAATGAGAAGATGTGGTATGTACATACAATAGGGTATTATTTTGCCATAAAAAAGAATGAAACCGTGCCATGTGCAACAAAATGGATGGAGCTAGAGTATAAATCTAGGTGAAAGAAGTCAAAGACAAAAATAACCATATGATTTCACTCATATGTGGAACTTGAGAAACAAATGAACATAGGGGGAAAAGACAGAGACAAACCAAGAAACAGACCCTTAACTACAGAACAAATTGATGGCTACCAGAGGGGAGGGAGGTGCTGGGGGGATGGTGAATTAGGTGATGTGGAATAAGGAGTGCACTCATGATGAGCACTGGGTGATGTATGGAATTGTAGAATTGCCATATTGCACATCTGAAACTAACATAACACTGTATGTTAACTAATTGAAATTAAAATAGGAAGTTAAAAAAAAAAGGGAAAAAAAAGACAATGTGGTACTGGCACAAGGATAGGCATTTTCATCAATGGAACAGAACTGAGAGTCCAGAAATAAATCCTTATATTTACATTAAACTGATTTTTGATAAATATATTAAGATAATTTAATGGGAGAGGGGAAAGTATTTTCAACAAACGATGCTGGGACAATTAGATAGTCTCATGCAAAATAATGAAATTAGATACTTACAGTAAACACAAAAATTAACTCAACATGACACACAAACCTAAATGTAAGAGTTAAACTATAAGATTTCTACAAGAAAATATAGGAGAAAAACATTCATGACTTTGGGTTGGGCACAGAGTTCTCAAAAATCATACCAAATATGACCCATCAAATTTAAACACTTTTGTGTGTCAAGAGATACTATTATGAAACTATAAGCCATAGATGAGAAAATACTTGCATAATATAGATTTGATAAAGGCTTATATGTAGAATATATAAAGAGCTCTTAAAACTCAATCGTAAGAAAACAACCCAATTTAAAAATGGGCAAAAGATGTGAATGGATCTTTTGAAGACATTTCACTTCTTATGGTAAATAAGTATATGAAAAGATAATTAATAATAGTATTAGTCACTAGAGAAAGACAAATTGAAACCAAAATAAGTATCAGTTCATATCCACTAGAATGGTTATAACAAAAAAGACAACACAAGTATTGGTGATGATATACAGAAACTGGAATATTTATACATTGCTAGTGGGAGTGTAAAATGGTAGAGCCACTTTGGAAAATAACTAGGCAGTTTTAAACACAAACTTACCATATTACCCTGCAATTTCTAGACTCTGAAGAATCTACCCAAGAGAAATGAAAATGTGTCCACACAAAGACATGCACATGAATGTTCACAGCATCATTATTTTTAACATCCTCCAAACTGGCACAATCCAAATTTCCATCAACTGGTGAATAGATAAAATGTGACTATCTATACAATGCAGTATTATTCAGCAATTAAAAGGAGTAAAATATTGATACATGCTTGTGATAATTTTATGTGTCAACTTGACTGGGCTAATGGATCCCCAGATAGCTGGTAAAGTATTATTTGTGGATGTGTCACTGAGGGTATTTTTGGAAGAGATTAGCTTTTGAATCAGCCTGAGTAAGGAAGATTATCCTTACCAATTTCCCATGAGCATCATCCAATCCTTTGAAGGCCTGAATAGAACAAAAATGCAGAGGAAAAGCAAATTTATTGTCTGACTGACCTGAAACATCCATCTTCTCCTGTCTTTGGACACTGGCTCCCTTGGTTCTCAGGCTTTTGAACTCACACTAGGACTTACACCATTGGCTCCTCTGGTTCTCAGGCCTTCAGATTTGTACTGGAATTATACCCCCCCCCTTTTTTTTTTTTTGCATCTCCAGCTTACATAACCATGTGAGCAAATCCTTCTTCATAAATCTCTTTCTATAATTGGTTCTGTTTCTTTGAAGAACCCTAATAGAATGCTACAACATGGATGAACCTCAAAAACATTATGCACAGTGAAAAAGCCAGATATAAAAGACTATGTATATTGTACACTTCCATTTGTAAGAATGTCTAGAAAAGGTAAATTTATAGAGAAAGAAAGCAGATCAGTGGTGCCTAGCATTGGAGGGGAAAGTGAGGTGCTGTAAATGGGCATGAGGAAACTTTCTGGGGTGATAGAAATGTTCTATAAGTGTACTAGGTGATGGCTGTATAACTGCACACATTTATGAAAATCACTGAACTACATATCTGCAATGGGTGAATTTTATGGTATGTAATATATACCTCGATAAAGCTGTTTAAAAAATCAGGATAGCCAAGTTCAGAAGGAAAGTTTAATATATAAGGCTCTGTCAGACCACTGTTGCATGATTATGGCAGAATCAGGATGTCAAGCAGTGTTTTGAAGATGACCACAGCCCTTTTATGACACATGTAAGAAAGGTAAAGAACCGAGCCAGGTAATCTGTAGCAGGCATTATGGTGGTTGGTTTTCTTACATTGTTCTATTTAATCACCATGACAGCCAGTGAAGTTGGTAATTATCCCCATTTTGCAGGTTTGGGTGCAGAAAATACTGAGATGGCAGAGACATACTAGCATAGCTTAACGAAGCTCGATCTCACATCATGAGACTTACTGAAAGTAACAGCCACCGCACGGCAATGTTGGCTTATGTAGCAAAGTAAAGCTCTGAGCCACAAATAGTTATAAAGTCAGAAACTATATTAACAGAAAGAAATTCCAATTTCCTGCTTGGGCAGAAAGGAAACAGCAACCACATTATTATATAGTTATTTGTTTTTCCAAGAGATTAAAAAAAACCCTCTATAACAAAGTAATCAATTAAAATTGGATTTCCTTGATATTTCATTATATCAGCCAAGTCTTTCAAACTGAACTGTCACATAATTACATGTTCAAAAATCAATCTTGGATTAGTAAATTTACAGTATTCAATTTAGGGGTATATGTTATTTTTAATGACTAAGGCTTTCAATGTTTCATTGAGTAATGAATGAATAAATAATGAATAAACAATGACTAGATTCCATCAGTGCTTAACTTCCTTGATGTTAGGAGAGGGATATCAGGAAGTTATTTTCAGAAGTATACTGACTCAGTAAATTCTTATTAAATTATACTAATTTTCTACACAGTGAAATGTTTGTTTTTAATTATTTAAAAATGTTTATTCATTTTTGAGAGACACAGAGAGACAGAGTGTGAGCAGGGGAGGGGCAGACAGAGAGGGAGACACAGAATCTGAAGCAGGTTCTAGGCTCTGAGCTGTCAGCACAGAGCCCAATGCGGGGCTTGAACCCACGAATTGTGAGATCATGACCTGAGCCAAACGCAGGCTCAGATGCTTAACTGACTGAGCCACCCAGGCGCCCTACACTGAAATGTTTAGGAAAGCACCAAAGAAAGTTGTTTTGGCAAATCTTGATAAAGTTTATTGTCCGTGAACTTTGTCACTATTATTGGAACATGTCTTTTGAAAGAACAAAACATGCCCACTAATCCCCGTGAGTGCTATCTGTTCCCTGAGGGGACCCTGATTGACATAGCTGATGTAAGACAGGCAGAATATGTAGCATATACATCCTCCAAAAATGGTGGTTACTATTAAAATATATAGTATTTTAACAAATACTATTAAAAGTATTTATTAAAATAAAGTGTTTTCAAAATGACATCTCTAATAATATATAAAGTGATTTTTCTTGAGATACTTGTATCACTGTTGGCTTTAAAGAATATCTATTTCTACAATTAAAGTTATATTATAAAATTGAAGATGAGTGTGATGGAAAAATTTCCCAAAGAATGTATCTTTATTATCAAATAGGCCCCTGGTTCTGATTATATTTCCTGGACCACTTCAGTCTCTACTAGCAGAACTTGTCAAGAGTCAGTTAAAAAACAGGGCAGGGAATTATGAGGTCCACTGTCCATCCTCAACCTCACTTTAGATTTCAGGGTCCATCAAGGAGCAAAGAGGAGCATGAGGCTTAATATTACTCTTCTTACTCTTGAGGGTAGGCATGATACATGTGTGGGGGTGTGCCAGGTATACCCAAATGTCATAGGAAAATGCTGACTTGAAGCGTCAATATTACTTGAACATTAGAGTAAAAACACTGTAATATTAAATGTAGCTTAGAAAATTCAGAAGATTCATGAAATTTTACTTTTTTAATGAGTGGCTTTGGAATATGTCTCCATTCCAAAAGGGTATAAATGTCTCAACATGTAAAGTTTGGTAAGTGTGTGTGTGTACATGCATGCATGGTGTTATGGTCCCATTAATGTGTCAGTTTTAGTGAGATAATAAGTAGAGAGACACCTGAAACTACACATTTAAGCTTCAATGAAAGTGGCAAGATGATCGATTCATTGGATGTAAATCCCTTGATCCCACTGTACCTCCTTTCCTCAGTCATTTTACAGCTGAGAACAGAGACGCAGTGAAGTTCTTGGGGTCATCCATCACAGCAGAGGCAAGGAACCAGGTCTCCTGCCCCATGGTAGGTGGGTAGGTACACTCACAGTTGTGCCTCAGTTGTGCCCATGCTATGTGCAAATCAAGACACCAAAGGGCAACGAGAAAGAGTAGATAATATAAAGCTTAAAATATAGTTTCACCATATTTTGTTTGTGTATTTGTGCTGGGTTTTGAATATTAGGTATGTGGACCCAAATGCAGTGAAAATGGTGGTTAGTCAGTGCAGGCTTGCAGACACTATGCAACTGAAAATAACTGTGCTAAATGCTATTACTTGCCTTTCCCCCTAATCCCATCACAATCATTACTTTTATCTCCTAAATATGTATTGTTAAGAGTCCCCCAACGTAATTATTAACAAGTGAGCCAGCAGTACTTGTAAACCATTTTAAAAACACAATAGGCTCTGCAAATGTTTATTCTCGTTAATGAAACTAATCAACAATGGCATAATATAGTATTCCCAGATAATGCTTTTTAGCAATGCTCACTGTGAGTGATAGGAAATGACATAGTTAATGCCTGAACTCTGGTTAAACCTGGCAAGTGAGCTGGGAAAAAAAATACATTTTCCACTTTTCTGTGTTGAGACAATCAAAATGATCAAATACGAGTCTTGTACTAGTTGGAGTTATCCTTTTAAGCCTGTGTCTTGTGGACTATATGCTGGTATTGCATAAAATGTTTCAATGCTTTTTAGGTACTAGGTGCAAATCTTGAAAGAATGGCTTTTCTGGAGGCACACTGCTTGGCATTAGAACTGAATGTAGGCTTGCTTTTGTGTACTTGGGTATTAAAGGGACAGGGAACAGGAGATCTTCCTAATGTTGTTCTTTAAGGTTTCTTACATACTCTGGGAAAACCAACCCCTAAAACACAGAAACCGCTTACGTTACAAAACAGACAACAGATCCTTTGCTTGTATATGTGTATTGGCTCTGTATTAACTATATTTTCTTATTTTCTGTATTCTGTGGCATTTGCAGATCTGAGGACGGACTGCCCCTCTTCGGATTAGCTAATTCTTAGATACAGTAAACTTGCCTGTGAGTCTGCCTTCGATATTCAGACCAAGCAATTGTGAGTCTGTACCCCCACTTACCTTTTATCAGGTCCTTACAGTACAGGACACTATCCCTCTGCCCCAATCATGCCCCAGGGTCAGGTACTGAGCAACTAGGAACCACCCCTACAGGCCACAGCCCAGTCAAATTATTTAAAAAAAATTATTTTTAACATTTATTTATTATTAAGAGATAGAGAGACACAGAGCGTGAGCAGGGGAGGGGTAGAGAAAGGGGGAGACACAGAATCCGAAGCAGGCTCCAGGCTCTGAGCTGTCAGCACAGAGCCCGATGCGGGGCTCTAACTCACAAACTGCAAGATCATGACCTGAGCCGAAGTCAGTCGCTTAACCAACTGAGCCACCCAGGCACCCCTACTCAAATTATTGAAACTAGCCAATCCTAAACTTGTCTAAACTGCTTACCCTGCCTCGCCTAGTCTTTCCCATGAAAACCACAAAAAAGTGGCTCACCCATGTTTCCCCTTGCTCTGTCTCCTGACTGACCCTGGTGCTTCCCTGTGTGGCATGCTGTGCCCCTTGTTTGTAGGGATCTGTGAGTATAAACTTCTTCCTTCGTGACAGTCATTTCCATGTCTGTGTATCTTACCGGACCTGATTAAAATCCTGGGTACATTTTAAAACAGAGTCCCTTACCCAATTCTTTTCAGAGTTAGCAAACAAGGGTAGGGGTGGTAAATGTGCTCTTCTGGACACATTTCCAATTTCCTTCTTTGCCTGGGATTCCTTTGCTCTAGGACTGGCTACAGGTTGCCAGGCAACAGTATCAGGTATGCGGCATATAGCTCCTGGGCATTAGTCACTCTCTTTTAGGTCTTATTTACTTAGGTGTTAACGTTCTTAAAATGTCATCAGGACCAACCTCTTCCCCCTCCTCCACCCCTGTAAAAACCCCTCCCACATTCTTTATCTTTTGAACATTTTTGAGGTTTTCAATAGCTTGATACAGTGAGATACCGAGCAAGGAAAGGCATGGGCCTGTGAGGTAGCCTATGGATTCTGTGACATTGACATATTTTACTCAGGCTCACGGGCTCATTGTAATTTCCCAGAAACTTAGGGTGAAAAATCAACTATTCCTGTTTTCCTCTCATTTTAACATTCTACTTTTCTTATTTCTGGTTTTCACATTTGTCACTTCTATGTGATAGGGAGACCATCAATAAAATATGCAAATGGGATATGATAATTATATTTGTAACTGGGGAGAATGGGAACAGATGTATGATCGTTAACACTGGAACGGTCCAGGAGAAGAGTGTATATGTCAGGTTGAAGATGTACATTGGCCTAGGGGAATGGGAACCATTTTCAGTTTTTGTTATTTATGGTATCATCCTAGGCAAAGAAGAACTATGGGCCTGAGACAGAAATGAGAAAAAGAAAAGAAATGCCCTATGATCCACTAAGACCTCTGGTGGTTTTAGTCTATATCATACAAAAACCTTAAACATAAGTTGACTGACCTGGTGGTGGGTCTAGGGGTGGAGTGAGGCATAATTTCCATGAGTTCATCCACTTCAAGCCATCCCCTAAACAGATGTACTGCAGAAGGAAACAGCTGTACTCGCTATGCGAATGTAGCTTCAAGGCAAGTCCCCTCAGCACCCCCTTCCAAAAAGATTGCCAACTCCATCTCCATCTATGCAGAAATTCTAGAGAACCGGGCTTGATCTTTAAATCAACTTCTGTCTACAGGAGGTCAAAACAGCCATATTTAAGAAGAAAGACTAAACTCACCAACTGGTTGGTTAATCCATTTGCTGCTGAAGAGTTATCCCACTTTTGTTTCCCTCACTGAAACAAAGACAATTTGTTTCTCTTGCTTGGAGAGTAGCTTTATGGCTACCTGGTCACCCACGAGGCACTGAGTAACACCAGGCTGCAGAACATGATCTAATAACTGAAGCCTTTACTTTCACTAAACTGCAAGTTTAATAATTTCCCTTTATTGTTCCTAGATTACACTGGCCATGAATCAAGAGCTAATAGCCTTGCAAGAAAGTATTCTTTCTCTCCACAGTTCAGATTACCCCAAAGGGAATTTATGTAGGACTGTGTCCTCTGTCAACTCAAAACAGGGAGTGGAGTAGGAAGCTCTTCTGGAAACCTATTCTAAACAATCCAAAAGAAGACCATTCTTTGTTTATGAAGAAGCCATAAACAACAGTATTATTGTTTGCAGTTATTTATAACTACAAGCATCTTAAATGTTACACAGTAGAAAAGTAGTCATATAAAATGTGAGAAATGCATAGTGGTCATAAGCACAGATGAGCTTATGCCTATCTCTACTGCTCACTCACTGTGTGAGTGAGTGGGCAGGTTATCTAACATCTCTGAGCCTCAATTTCCTCATCTATTACACGAGAATAATAGAGTTGTTAGAAGTGTGAAAGGAGTTTATATTTATCAATATTATGAGGATGAATTAATATTTGTCATAATAATTTATGTACCTGGTACATGGGAACACTATGTAAGTATTTGATAAAGTTGTAATTTTCCAGATGGAGAATTTTGCAGTTTTTTCAAAGATCATTATCAAGACTCTACAGTGATGAGGAAAATGGTTATGATAGAAAAGGTCCCATGAAAATTGTAAGTGCTCTATGTAAAATATGAATATGGAAATTCATCAAGAAACTACGTAAAATGGAGACAGTTGTATTGTGATTGAGGAGATCTGTTTTCTAGACGTTTTGTATAGCTTTTGTAAGTTTTAGGGAGTCTTGACAAGGTTTACTAAGGAGTGATGGGATAGACAGAGGGGGACATTCTTCTTGAGCCTCTGGTTCTTCTGGCAGAGTAGGAGGAGTTGTCTGCTGTACCTAGAATTAATAGAAACCTAGTCATAAGAATATCTCCAAAAGGAAGATAAATGGGGTAAGAGGTTTCAGTAGCCAGGAACAGAGACGAGGGACTAAAGCCAGGGGGCTGGCACTTCCTTTCTACCTCACTAGTGGGGTGGTCCAGGGGGGAGGGGTGGAGCTTTGAGCATCTTTGCAGGTTAGATGGATAAAGACATCAAAGAGATCAAAACATTTGAGACTTACAAGGTGGGGATAAAAAACTTTCATTAGTGAGGGATGTGCCACAGTTGGTGAAATAACTCTGACAACAGAAAGATATTAACACACACATCAAACATCCTTTCTCGTCTCCTGTGATCTTGATACCTTATCAGACTTTACCAGAAGGGCAGCTTCCCCAGGATAAAGTAACATGGATGTAACAGTCACGCCTTAGATGTTCATTCCAACTCTTTTTTTTCCCCTTCCTTCTCATAAGCAAAGATTCTCAAGGCTAGAAAGAAACCTTAGAGATTGCCACAGCCAGTGGCTCTCAGGGTTGGCCCATGGCCTATAAAAGGTCTATGGTCTTTAAGAAGTAGCAGCTCTGGGGTGGGGCCAGGATTCTTCATTTTTTTTTTTTTTAAGTTTATTTATTTTGAGAGAGAGAGAGAGAAATAGAAGCACGAGATGGGGAGGGACAGAGAGAGAGAGAGGAAGAGAGAGAATCTCAAGCAGGCTCCACACTGCCAGTGCAGAGCCCAACATGGGGCTTGATCCCACCAACCATGAGATCATGACCTAAGATGAAATCAAGAGTTGGAGGCATAACAGACTAACTCACCCAGGCATCCCCAGGATTCTTCATTTTTAATCTCTCTCTGAAAGCAGGTTGAATCCCAGTAATGTGTGTGAATCCTAAATGATCTAGACTATTTTAGTTATAGGGAATGACTGACCCAAAGCTTTCCCTTTCTTCTACCTCTTGGTTACTTTCTATTTTTTTCTCCACCTTTACCCTGCTTCTGTCTTCTTCTACCTCTCTCAAAATCCTTCTTTTCTGAGCTGGGACTGGCATTTTAACTACAAAAATGAAAATACCAGTTGGGGGAAGGGAGGCTGACAATGTATTGTCACTAACAAACATACTGGCATTTTTCCAACATGGCCCAATATCCTGACATCTGTCTCATGCAGAGAGAAGTATGCCTAAGCCATGCACACATCTGTCCTGGCAACTATACAGGGACACAAATTAAACACTCTAAATTAAATTCGAATGAGCTATATGCCTAATGAGCATTATTAGTGTGTCTGCATGCATTTAAGAAAAAGCTACTGCTAGCCTGATATCGTTCTGACCCCCTTTAGAGACCAAAAGGATCTGAGGTTCAGCTCAAACTGGGCCTTGTTCTATTGTCTTGATCTGGTATCTGAGGGCTAAGCTTCCCTCTGACCCCCCAGAAAGTGAGGATAGCAGACAATAACAGGAGTCCATCATTCTCACTGGTTTGTATCCTCTTTTTTCTTCGCACCTGATGAGAAAGCTGTTTGCTTAGAATCTATACCTTTGAGTCAGACACACTTTCAGTCCATCTTAGTTTCTGGCAGTTATCCTGATACTCTCCCCATGTTTGTTTGTGACCTTTCTATGCTGGACCTTAGCCTCACTGTCCATCAATGGCCCCAAACAACCCTCTGTCCTCCTCCACTGGCCCTTGCCACATCAATGGCCTTGGCTCAGGCAGGTGCCTCCTTCAACCTGTCCATCTCCATACAAGAAGTGGGACAGAGATCTGGACAAAGTGAAAATGAAATGCTCAATGAAAATGTTTGATCATTACTTTTTTTTAGTCTAGCAAATTGGTATTGATAATTTAATACTTACATGATACTTATTGGTTAGCCTGGCTACTTGATATTTTGAGTTCTGGAAACACATGCAGAAACGTGACTTCTTTGTGCATCAAATTTTTCATGCATTGTGTGTGAAAATATAAATCCCCATAAGAGTTCTAAGCACCCTGCCTCCTGTGTGCATAATTTGTCTTAACAATGTGATGGTTATCTTACATTTAATGAGCTCAAAAAAATCAAGGGTTTGGGGGGCAGATACTCTGGGATTTAAATCCTGACTTCACTGTTTTGATGGCTTTACGATTTTTTTTTGCCTGCACTTAATATTTAGTAAAATTCTTTTGAAAATTTAAACATGACTAAGAGAAAGCCAAGAAAAAAAAAGGACTTTTGTTAATGTTTGAACCAGAGTGTTAAGAGTGAATACACCACTTTGACATTAGAAATGTAAGGAGCAACAGGAATAAAAAATAAGACAAGGGAGAATTCTGGAGATAGTCTGGACAAGAGCTCTTCTCAGTCTTAGAACACTCTGTCTTGTTCTTTCACTGTAGTAAGAGGGGTTGTGCCCCTACAGACAGCCCCATTACCCTTTGCTGCCTATAAAATGTTTTTATTCAGGGGCCTTGGTGCACTGTACATCCCACACCATGTGGTTTTCTCTTCTTTAGTGGGCCCAGCTGCACTGCGGGTGTGCTAATCCAATAGCATCCTTTCTATCCTATAGTTCTTTATCCCTCTGTAGGGGGTGAGGCAAAATAGTGTAATCAAGTTGTCCAGCAGCCAGTGGTGGCCCTAGCATTGAACTTATTGCCTCCCTCCTGGTTCTTTCAGTGTCTCCTGGGGATAGGAAGAAAGCTCCTGGGCAAGTCATTGCATACTTGTGCTCTTCATGAGCAAAGTGAGGGGGAGGGTTTTCTAGGTAACAGTAATAATAATGACTAACACTGACACTGGGCTTTATAGTTCATATAAAGCTTTCAGGACATTTCATCTCATGCTTACAACTTTCCAGGCGGGTATATGTGTTATCACCAACTCCATTACAAATAAGGCAACTGTGGGTCAAGGCATTACCTAATGGGACCAAGATCACAAGGTTATACAATGGCAAGCAGGTATGGAACCAGAGCTCTTGGGGACCACTTCTTCATCCCTCCCCTCTAGAGGAGTTGCTCTCAAAGGCTGCTTCCAGATCCCAAATGCCAGGATTCTCAGGGTACGGGGCACACTGTTTAGTTTTTGCAACAAAAATTTTGGATAACTTATTCCAATCCCCAGACTTGTTTTATGAAACAAACATGAGAAAAGTATTTACAATCTATATGCTAATTTGTGATCTTAGCATCCTAAGTTTTACCAAATTCATCATTTTCCCATAATTTGTTATAAAAGTATATAATGGGGAATAGCTGAAAACACAGCCTTTAATTAACTTGATAGATAAACCCCAAATGCTTTTGCCCACAATCATACTACTAGTGTTGGTGAACTCTGATTTTAGGTAAGGGTCTACACTATTAAGTTGGTGGTTCTGCTCTCATTAGGCTGAAATGGCACATACATTCATTTCTTTAAAAACAATTCCTCAGGAAATAGTAAGGACATATGGATGCTTAGAATCTCATAAATCTTAAATTATCCCAATTGTGAATCTCTCAACATTATTAAAGGGAATGGGTTGGACCATCACTTCCTGAATTTTACCATCTTTGTAGCAGCCATTTAATAAAAGCTCATGTGCGTCTAATTTTAATTAGCTTCTATCAATTAGGATAGAAGTTTAAAAAATCAAGCAAGCCAATAAGATACATCTCAATATTGCTACATGGGAATTAATAGATTCAACCCTTCTGCAGATAAGAGAATTATCACAGGGGGCAAATGTCCCATCTCCAGAAATAATCTTTATACTAGTATTTAAATTAAATTTTCCAGAAATAATCATATTTGAAGGAAGTAGAGAAAATATCCTTAGATGAGTCATCATGTAGTGATGGCTCTGTGACATAACGGTGTGCGTTTCTGTGGTTCTACAATTTCTTTTGGCTTCTCAACTCTAAATTGGATTTCTTTTTTAAGACAACACAAAAAAGGTGGTTTCACTTTTTATTACCACATTCTTCTGAGAAACTCAAAGAATTTTAGAGCCATGTTGCTAACAGCTCAAGAGAGCTCTAGGATTGGAAGATTTTTACTGGAGGGTAAAACTTTCTTCCATACGTTTAATATTATCACTTTCTTTCTGCCTAAAGATGCCCTGTATTTTTCTAAAGAGGAGAAATAAAAATACTCATTATCCAAAATAAAGGACTTCTAGTAAATTAAATTCATTCAAGTCACATCAAATAAGGCATAGAGGACTAAACCCTTCAGAGAGTAGAACAGTAATATTCAGACATAAGAAATCCAAGATCTTCTGCATATTAGTTTGGTCTGTTTGCCAAAAGGATGGCAGTGTTCCAATCTGCAGCATCTCCCCTTAGTGCACTGAAGCTGATTTCCATGTTACCAGCTGCTGTTAGAAGTAATTCTAAAATTCAAGTTGACAATTTCTTAGTTCTTCAATTCTACTCTAATTGAGATGATGGGCCCTGCTTCCAACCTAAACTAGATCAGACTCTGTGATATAAGAGGAGCCTTCAATTATGTAAAAAAAAATATATACAAGATGTGGGTGTATTCTACTCCCATTTCTTTTAAGTGGAAGAGGAAATGAACTTCATCTGCACAAAGGATACTCATGCTTGATGAGTTAGCCAGTGAAACCACTCAATGTCCTTCTCAAGAAAGAACTAAAAATAAGGGGTCCTAATTTATTAGGTGCTTGAAAGTTGGCTCTGGCCAGCTTCCTGGACAGGAAGTTGGCAAGATGATTCTTTAAAATCCATCCCATTTCAGGAACGTGTATTGTGCTAATCTTTGGCCTGAAGTGCATCCAATCCAATGCTGGACAGTGTCCAAACTCATTCATTTAACAGCCGACATTTGTTAAGGGTTTACTATGTGCCAGGTCCTGTGTTAGGCTTGGGGACAGATTGGAAGAAGGTTTCTGCCTTTGAGGGGTGTGATAAACGCTTTCATGGAGGGAAGTAGTAATTTCAATAGGAATCCGAAAGAAAGCATGACTGGCGTCATCTGTGGATTCAGTGTTCAAGAAAGCTGGGGGCCAAATCCTTGGATAAATGGCAAGTGGTCTAGATGTAAACATTATCCATGACAGTTAACATTTCTGAAAGGTGCCTATTGGTAAATTGATTCTTCTTAGTGTCTCAGAAAAAGCAACTTATCTGTGGAGATTGAATTACTCAATGTTCTATTCCCTATTATTCTTAAGAAATAGTACCATATCTGTATCCCTTTTCTCAAAACTCCATTCATGTAAGATCTCATCTGTTATTCCTGGCTGCAGAAAGCAAAGCTGACTAGAATTCCAGTCTTATAAAAAAGGAAACTGAGATGTAGAGAAGATACTTTTTGGTTAGGTTGTTTGGCTGAGGTTAAATAAGTGACATATGAACTAGAACTGGAAGCCAAGTGTCACCTATCTCAAGTCCAGAGCTCCTTACAAAGCTTTGTTTGATAAAATTGACAATAAATTCATAATTCTACAATAGGGAACTATGGCTAGGGCATCTGTCTGAGCAAAGGAAGGAGGGCCTTGGTGCTTGAGAAAAACTTGCCAGTTATGGGCAGGCTAAAAGTCACACTAAGTTACTGCAAATTGTAGAGCACTTTGGGGTGAGTTCCTCCTGCCTGATGCATTTTATAAGTAGCTGAGTTCCAAGTTCCAGCCATATTGTTTCTCTTATGATGACTATCAGTGCCAGAACAAGGAACAAATAAGAGATAGCTATGGCAGGATCAAAGGAAAGCCTGAGACCACTCCAAGGCCTCATAGGGTCTAATGAGGACTAGGGGAGGAACCCACCACCTGGTAAGGCTGAAAGCAGAACCGGAAGGGAGCTTAGCAGCAAAACTCTTATTAGAAGAAACCTTATTAGAACCTTAATATTTATAAAACAGCTTCCTCCCCATTTGAGCACTCTTTTGGAGCACAGCTTGAAAATGTGCACTTCCTTGAACTCCACCCCCCTCCCCTACTCCCTTGTTCATACTTACATATGGTGTTCTATATCCATGCGTAAAATAATTCTCTTCTTCCCTTTGCCAATCTGGTAAATTTCTACTCACCCTTTAAGATCCACATTAAGTGTTTTCTAACAGACTCATCTGAGGCACTTGTTAAACATACAAATTCGGGTTTCGTCCCAAATGTATTAAATCCAGATTTATGTTGTTATTGAGCTCCTAGGGGATTCAGATGTACGGTTAGGGTTGGGAACCACTGCAGATTCTGCTTTGCAAAATGGTTTTAACAAGAGGTGATTTATAGTGGGATTAACTCCAAATTTGGGAGGGTGGGTGGGAAGAAGGAGGTGGTAGAGAGACAGTCTAAGTCTATACCTTGCCAAGAATCTGGGGCTGATCAAGGCCAAGATGGAAAGCAAAGAAGCTGGAATGGCACCAGATCCCTTCAGGAAACCTACCGGGTAAATTTGATGGCTTCATTAAAGACACAGAAGTAAGACAATAAGCTCAGCAACACAGGATATCCAGAGGGCTTATAATCAACAAATCTGCAATTTTCTCTTGGGCAAGGCTCAGGGAGATTCCACAGTCCATGAAGGTTGCAGCTGTCCCCTAAAAAAATTCAGTACTGATAAACTTTTTTTCTTCTGACATTTCCATTATAAGGTTTTTAGAGGGTGCCAAGAAGGAAAACAACCCACTGCTTGTTTTGACTGATAGTTCTAATTGCTATTAACATTTTCAGTATTGACTTCTGTATGTTACTCAAGGTTCAAAAAAAAAAAAAAAAAATCCCCTTATGGCCTTCTACTCTCATCTTCGTAAAACATCTCCATACAAAACTAAAATATTGTTGTTGTTATACGAGCAGCTGTATTAGTATAGTGTAGATACCATTTAAAACATCTAAGCATTTTAGCTAGTGCCATTTAGCATCTCAATTCATGATAGCATAACTTTTTTTTTTTTTTAACAGTTTGTTGGCTTAAACAAGTCACTTTTTTTTTTTTTTTTTTTTTTTTTTTTTTTTACTTATTGTCAAGTTAGCTAACAAACAGTGTAGTCTTGGCTTTAGGAGTAGATACCCATGATTCATCACTTCTTATTTGCATAAAATCTCTGGGTCCTTCTTCATTTCTCATTGTAACTGAGGTACAGTACTGACCTGGTATGATTATTACCTTTGTTTCCTTATTTAAGTTTGGGATCCAGTGGAGTGAGGTAATCCACAGAGAAGAAAAGTTATACACCATTTTTCTTTTCCTTTTCCATGAATTACTCTATCTGATGAGGTCAGTTCTCATTAATTTTCTATTTGTTGTACAACGTCAGGGCTCTGTTTCTGAATCAGTTTATTTATTTATTTTTTGGTAAGAGGTAATTAAGTGGCTGATAGTTTTCTTACCTGTTTCAGGTCTTTACCAAACTGTTAGCTTAGTGAGGCCTTCCCTGGTCACCTTGTCTAAAATTTTACCTCCTCCCTGCCCTACTACATTCTTATCCCCCTGGTTCTGTCCCCTTCTTAGCACTTATCATAATCTAATATAATGATGTTTATCGTTTGTTTATTCTGATTATTGTCTGTTTTCCTCATCAGCAGATAAGCCCCAGGGCAGGAATTTTTGTCCATCTTATTCACTGATGTATCCCCACCCACCCCATCCCACCCCCACCCCCCAATGGCTAGCACAACACCTGGTAAACAGTAGGTACTGGTTGAATGGGTAAGTGAATGAAACAGGTTTTTTTTTTTTTTTTTGTAAGTTTTATTTATTTAAGTAATCTTTACACCCAACGTGGGGCTTAAACTCACAACCCCAAGATCAAGAGTTGTATGTTCTTCCAGCTGAGCCAGCCAGGTACCCTGACACTGTCTTGCTTTTTACGAGGAGGCTGAGCTAGCATAGGGGACAGACATTTAGATGTTCCATGTTTCAGCTTCTACATCTTTGGCAGTGTAGTGTAGGGATTTCCCCAAACTTTGGTTCACAGGGCACTTAGGCCCCCAAAGCTAAAGTACTTATGTCCTAACAACTCAGTAGCTGTATGAAATGAAATACACACCCATTGAAAGAAAAATATTTTAATTTTATTCTTTAGTACCAGAATTATTTACTAATGGGGTGTGTGCATTACTGGTATCGTGCAACTTCTCAAACCTCATAATCAGATTGCATACCAGCACCCTCAGTCCTTGTTCCATTTTGATTTTTCACATGGAACTTGCTTTCTACCACAGTGCTGAAAAAAAAAAAAAACCCAGCTTCACAAGGTATCATCATAGGAATTCAATGCATTCTAATGTGGAAGCTGAATTTGAGCTACCAGTTCAGATGGTATCTGACAGATGTGGAGTACTGCTGTGCTTCCATCCACAATTTAAAATATCTTTCAGTACCCCAGCTAGTTAGTTCACTGCTGCATCCTGAGGAGTTTTGGTGCAATTTCAGAACAGTGGGTAAAGCAACCAGATGCATAGCTTTTGGAGTTGTGTGAACTTGCACAAGGTTTCCCCTCCATAAGGAAAATAACAGTATCTACCTCACAGTTTTTGTTTTGCTTTCTATTATTGTGAAATCTTAAACCTACATGAAAATACATACAATAAAGCCATGAGCCCTGTCTCTTGTCACCAAGTCCCAAGAATCAGTCACTTTTGGCCACCTTATTCCAGCCATACCCCGTATACCCTGTTCCCTATAATTAGGATGTAAATCCTAGAATTTTGTCTGTAAATGTTTCAGCAATTTTTTTTTTTTTTGTGGAAATTGTGTGGAAATCAAATGTGGAAACTGTGTGGAAATCAAATTGTGTGGAAAATGTGTGGAAATCAAATGAGTTAATATGTGCAAAGTATTTAGCAGAGTGCTGAGCATCCTGAAGTGTTAGGTATTATTACTGTCACCTCAGCACCAGTAGCTCTTCTATATGTGAAGCACTCAGTACCTCCTCTCCAAGGATGTGTCATCATACAAGCAGAGACTGATGTGTTTTATGTGATTTTCCCCAATATAAAGGCATATCCATGACCACAGGGAATAGGGCTGCTGCAAACGGACTTACAATCAGATTTTAGCAAACACTCTTTCCATAAAGAACTCACCTTGGAGAACACAAGGCATTTGCATGGCATCGGATGCTTTTTATAAACAACTATGCCACATCAAATATAGTCTGATTTCTTGGTTCTAGGTAGAAATATTCTCTGGGTAGGGGAGAAGCTTAAGTTTTTTTTTTTTTTTTTTTTTTTTTTTTTTTTTTTTTTTTACCTCCTGGCACTTCATATGTAGCAGGGTTTTGCTAAATTAAGTGTATCAGAATGCTGCTAATCTATTACAGCACAGTTATGGAAAAACTGGGAAAAACCAGTTTAGGGAGATAGGTCACACCTTCATGAACCACCATGCATACACATTTGATTGTGAGGGGCACAAGTCCTAATTTATCCCGCCGTTCAGCTATGAAGTATACAAATGACTGTAAGGGCAAGAAACAACCTCTATTTTCTATCAATGATTTCACATAATTCTCCTTTCTCTCCTGGGGCTTGATTAAAATGTAACTGAAATTGTTCCCATTTCAGGGCTTCTAGGTCCATCATCCTGAACCTAGCCTAAGGCTCCCCTGTGAGTGAGGAATGATGCCTGGAACATTAAGCACTTCTCTAACTTCCATGCCACAGCAGCAAAATTCTCCATTTAGCTCTCCTGAATTTGCTTGCTGTGGAACCTAAGTGATTATCTGTGTTCAACAAAGTTGAACAGATTATTGATTTGTACTTTTTGATTTAAAGTCTATTTGGTTTACTAATCTGAGAGAAGCCCTAACTAAGATTCTTTGGGTTTTACTTAGCCCAAGGGGAAAATGTACAATCATCTATAGCCAGCATCTGTTTCTTTAGGCAATGAGTGTATCTTAGACTGGGAGATTGTTATGAAATTTTATTAGCATATCTTCTGTCACAGCATTCATTTCATTACAGTCTGCTATCAACATTACATCAAAATTTCCACTTAGCTTCTCCCAAAGATGACTAGTCATTTCATAAAAGGAGCCAATGAAGGGGCGCCAGGGTGGCTCAGTCGGTTGGGTGTCTGACTCTTAATTTAGGATCAGGTCATGATCTCACAGTTTGTGGGTTTGAGCCTCGCGTCAACCTCTGTGCTGACAGTGCAGAGCCTGCTTGGGATTCTCCCTTTCCCCCTCTCTCCTGCTTGTGTTCTCTCTCTCTCAAAAGAAATAAAGTTTAAAAAAAAGGAGCAAATAAAAATAATTTGGCAAACAGAGCAAAATGGCTAGAAGTAATTCTATTAACTTCCATGTAACTCAGGAGGGTGAGGACTCAGTAAAATCACATTTGTCAGTAGCTTGTTCAGGGAGTAAATACATGTGACATATTGTGTTACATACTTGAATACTCTATGGTACTCTAACAGTTTTTTACAGGGTTAATGGAGTCACTGACTCATAAATACACTCAGCCTTGATCAACTTCTAAAAAGACCTTATAAATAAGGTTTTGGGGGAATTTTAATCCATATTCCTTATCAGTGACCTGCTCATTATCTCCCAAACCTCACTACATAAAACTGTCTGGAGCAGATGAATTATTAAAAATGCCAAGAACCTCTTGCCACTAACACTCAGTTCCAGGGCCAGTGAAACGGGGCTGTGGTGGGATCTGAGTCTCCTGCTTGTCCAGACTTTCTGTCTACTTTTAAAGTAAAAAAGAGCACAGGATTCAATGCTAGGACTGAAAAAATAGTAAATACTCAAATGTGGGTATCAATTAGATGAAAATCTAAGAAAAACACATGGTCAGAGAAGCAGGTAACAGAGTCTACATTAATAAAATGCAATCCTTCTCATATCTGCTCTGTCTTCTGCTTTCCTGGTAAGAGAAACTTTTTTGGTTACTAAGGCAGTGGTGATCCAGTGACCTACCTGTGTATTCACTGCACATACAGGTATATCAGTGTATTACTGGATATGCACGTATGTTCAAGACTGCTTAGTGGCCAGGGTCAGAGGTTTCATTACTGCTCTGTTCCTTGTGCAGCTGTCCTCTTATGTTCCTAGACTGATGCAGGCAAGATAACGTGGATCACATCTGGGAGTCCCTTTCAGGATCATTAAAAACCCAAGTGTGGTAAATTCAAGATGACCACAAATTTTCTGCTATTCCTCCCATTGAGAGGGGGAGTCTAACTTCCTTCCCACTTAAATCTGAGTCTGTCTGAGTGACCTGCTTAACCAAGAGTATGCAATTTAAGTGATTCCTGGGACTTCCAAGCCTAGCTCATCTGAAGCTTTGCAGCATTTGCCTTATCTTGGGACAGTCTTGTTGGGAAACTTGAGCTTGTAGCTAAGAAAATCCACTGCCATGAGACTGCTGTGGAGGAGAGGCCAGATGTAGGTACTTCAGTTGATAGTGCCAGTTGAGCTCAGCTTTCCAGCCCTTGCTGCTGAGATATGAGATATGGTTATTGTTTGAAGGTGCCAAGTTTTAGGCTGGTTTTTCACACAGCAGCAGATAAACTTAACACCACAGCATGACTGCCCCTCCTAGAATTAGAGCCAAGTGGTCTTGGAGGAGAATGGCTGGCATGTTGTTAAATGTATAAATGAACTGGGTCAGCCAAGGGCTGGTCAAGGTCACAGCTAGTCTGGAGGAGACCACTGAGAGTGATGATGGCTTTGTTGAAGGGAAACCAAGACCCATGAGGGGTGTTAAGGAGAGTGTTCAAGAGGAATCTGAGCATGTAAGGTTTTGTCTGATTGCTGTATAGGATGGATTACTTCAGTGATTTTGGGGAGGTATGAGGAGAGGAAGAGATCCAGAAAAATGGTTTTAGTTCTCCAGTTTGAATACTAAATTTTTTAAAAGACTGACTCTTTTCAGGGAAGAAGGGAAGAATGGGGCCAGAGAAAGAGGCTTTAAAAAGAGGTGCTGTAGTCCCTTACCTGGAATATCAGGAGAAGTGAGCAAAAGGAAGATGACACTGGGGTGTATGCGGGGATCTCATGAAACTAAACACTAGCAAGTTGGCCATGGGATAAAGTAACCACTCATTTGTGTGCTTGGCATAGTTGCAATTAAGCTTACTATTCTGGGGTAATTATTAAGAACATTCTCTTTCATTCTTGAAAAGTGTCTGGTTTTGGATAATAATGTGCTTGCCTGAGTTCTGGGGGCCTGTGTGGCTTAGTGGAAGAGAGTTTGAACACACTGTATCATTTCATTTAGATAACAGAAGGGGTTTCTTGACAGCTGTGGGATTTTACTAACACTTGTCTTTAGATTTGATATTTTGTATGTTCACTCAACAAATATTTAATAAGGGGCTCCTGGGTGGCTCAGTTGGTTAAGTGTCTGACTCTTGATTTCGGCTCAGGTCATGATCTCATGGTTGTGAGACTGGGCCCCTGCCTTGGGCTCTGCACAGAGTGTAGAGCCTGTTTCTTTCTCTCCTCTCTTTCTCTCTCTCTCTCAAAAAGAAAATTTATGACAGCCTATGTTCTTTCATATGTGTGACTAAATTCCTGGGGAAGGTAGGAATTAAAAAGTCTTTTAGGATTAGAAAAGTTATCAGAGGGGATCCCATTGGCTAAGATAGCTTTAGGTTTTGGTGTATCCCCTTTTTGTCCCTTGGCTCAAAGAGCATTGCCTGTTATAGAAATAGAAAACTAAAAAGACACAGCTAGACCCCAAAACAAGATACACATAACCATGGGCCAGAAATGGAACAGAAAGGTAAAGCATTGAGGAGGGCTGAAGCCACAGGCCAGCAGGACATCCAGTCTGGAGGCAGGCAGCAGGCTGAGATGGTAGCCCAGCTCTGGCAGGGCAAAGGGTCTAGTAATACTCAAAAGAGCTAGGGACAGGAACCAGGCTCATAGCTTGAGGTCAGGGTCTCAGGGGATGGAGGAGGGAGGCTCTTCTGCTTGTGAAAGTAAAGTAAAACAGTGTGTCATTGTTAGCTGCTGCTTGGGGCTACAGTTTTTAGCAGGTGGGAAGTCCAAGGAAGAAGAACAAAGTCATGGTCTGATCAGTAACTGACCACACCACCCACGTATCTTTCAACATTCATAATCTGTCTCTGTAGCAAAAGCTTCAATGTACCACTTTAAGATATAGTTCTAGACTAGCATACTGGTAGAGAGCACCGAAAACCACTAAAAAGGAAAGGAGGAAACCACACAGAGAGAACTATCTCCCATTTACAATGAACCTGCCAATCAAAATTCCAAAACATATGAGGAAACCTAATACCAAAAACAGCAATTCGATTTTGAAGATATTCTAGATCTGTGTTATCTATTATGGTAGCCACTAGCCACATGGATTATTTAAATTTAAATACAAAGCAAAATCAAATAAAATTCAAGCACTCAACTGCCTCATGTGACTAATGGCTTTCCATACGGGACTGCTGAGATACAGATAATTTTCTTCACTGTAGAAAGTTCTATTAGATAGTGCTGTTCTAGATGAAATATATTTTAGGGAACAGTCTAACAAATATTTTAAAGTAAATATGTTTATGATGCTCTAAAGATAAACAAACTAGTATCTTTCACTTGAAAAACAGAATTTATAATACAAAGAATGCAAAAATAAGACAAGGATAAGAAAATTTACCAATTAAAATATTGGTAGTTAAATTCATTAATTGAAATACAATCATTGAAATGAAAAAAAACTTAATACATTGAATAAATCTTAAACAGTGATTCAGTAATCAGCGAATTAGAAGACAAAACCGGAATTAACCCAGGTAGAGCTCAAAAGACAAAGTGAAATATCCTTACAAAAATTAGCAGAAAAGGAGGGTTGTAGATTATTTTTGGCTTGAATAAGTCAGGGTTTTGGCATTAATTTGGGATAGTCTGAACAGCCAAAAGCAGTAATTCAGAAAAATAACATGTGAAAAAAAAAATCAAAAGCCATTTTCTGAAAGAGATAAACTGAAAACACCTAGCCAGTCACTAGGTAGCATTGCTGTCAGGAGCCACTGGAGCTGGGACTCAGCACTTCCAGAACTGTGTGGGCTGTGCCCTTCCAGGCTGCTGGAGCGGAACTGAAGCCAGCAACACCTGCCCCATGTAAAGAAGGTGAAGTAGGAATGTCAGCTATCACCTGGCAAAAGCAGCCATTTGAGGGTAGACTGAGGGGAAGAAGGAGAATGTATTACTAGTGCTTAGAAACCAGTTTGCCTGAGAGAGGCAGGAAGATGATGTCGATGCAGAAGGCCAAACCCATGTCAGCCCTTTGAACAGTCTGTTCTGTGCATACACCAGTAGGACTCTGGGAAGATCTGGGGAACAGGACATCCATGGAGGGTAGGAGGGTAGAATGAAGGCTAGCCCTGCAGAATTCAGCATGCTTCCAACCTGCTGGTAGGCACTGAGGGAGCTGCCAGAAGGTGCTACAAAAAAGGGTGCAGGAGAGCAGGGAGGGATGTGGTGTGTGCAGCAAGGATTAGATGCTGCCTCTCTGGTTGTCTGGGAGCTGAGGAGACAAAATGGGAGGATGAGAAAGACAAGGCTGATAGAGGCAAGTGAGCCTGCCTCTCACCCTTGAATACCATGCAATGCTTAACAGCACCCTGGCCAGGAAGACTCCTTATCAGAATGCTCTAGAATCATGCTGTCCAGGATGGTAGCCATTAGACACATGTGGCTAGTCCACATTTGATATCTGAAAACACTGCACAGGTCTTTCCTCCCATATCTCTTGATTTGGAGATGTTATTGCCGATTTTCCTGGGTCTCTGAGAGGCACCAATTATATGGCATATGGATTATAATTTTCAAAAACACAGTAAGCAACACTACATACCACATACAATTGTACTTTTTGAAATTTCCAAAGACACATTAGGAACTTGCAGTATCTCACTGCCTTTGTTACAAACATCAGTTATCAGCATATGATACTATAATTGCTAACGGTGTAAGAAATTGTCATCTGGATTGACCCCATGACAGAACCTAAAAGGTGTTTTTGGAAGAGTTCCCTGATTTTAGTCTCTTGTTTGTCTCATACTCAAAAAGCAGAATAGAGAGAAAAGCTGATCATAGGAGCTTTCTGATTGCCCAGATTCTGAAGAAATAGTACTCTTGTAATTAAATTGCAAGGAGTTAATTGTATTTAAATTGCACAGTATTTGAGAAAAATCTGTCACTTCCAGAATTCACTCTGAGAACAAAACAAATGACAGAGTAATTAAAACCTGAAATGCAGACGTTTTCAGGTGATTCTTGTCCAGGTTGGAATATAATAGCTTTTTACTTTCCAAAACTTTTGTTATTTTCCTTCACATGGGTGGGTCAGAAATATAATACCCAATTCACAGGGTCCCGGGTTATTACTCTGAGAAAGGGCAAGCAATTTTTTCCCCACTTTTTTTTTATTTGCTTACATCCAGAGGTGGACATAAATCATCACCACCTACTGCTTTATAAAAATCCTTTTTAAAAAATTTTAATTGCACAAAATATATTCCTATTATTTTTTTGAGTATAGTTGACACATAATGTTACATTAGTTTCAGGTGTACAATTTAGTAATTTGGCAAGTTTATATGTTATGCTATATTCACTACAAATGCAGCTACCATCTGTTCTGTTATATCGCTATTACAATATCATTGGCTATATTTTGTATGCTGTACCTTTTATTCCTGTGAGTTATTCATTCCATAACTGGAATCCTGTATCTGTTTCTTCCCTTCACCCATTTTGCCCAACCTCCCAATCCCTTCCCTTCTGGTAACCATCAGTTTATTCTCCTTATTTATTGGTCTGATACTGCTTTTTATTCATTTGTTGTTGTTGTTTTAGATTAGATTGCACTTGTAATATCATTATATTCTTTTTTTTAACATTTATTTTGAGAGAGAAAGAGAGAGGGAGAGAGAGAGAGGGAGGGAGGGAGGGAGGAAGAGAGAATGAATGAGCACACACATGAGCAGGGGAGGGGCAGACAGGGAGGGAGGGAGAGAATCTCAAGAGGTTCCATGCTGTCAGCACAGAGCCCCATACGGGGCTCCATCCCATGAAATGTGAGCTCATGACCTGAGTCCAAATCAAGAGTCGGCTGCTTAACCAACTGAGTCACCCAGGCACCCCTGATTATATTCTCAATGTTAAAAATCTAAGTAATGTAGAAAAAGCAAATATTCTTGTTATTCTTCTTATCCCCATCTACTCTGCTGCCCTGAGAAAACTGGTTACCTATTTTTGTGTCCTTCCTGAGAGATGCTGCCTCACTTACACACCAACCTTGAAAAACATAGTTTAGGTTAACCTTCCCAAAAATATTATAGCATTGTTCAGTTTTTTAAATTTATCCATATCTTTTGGACAACATTCCACGTTAACACCAAGGAATCTTACCCCTTTTAACTGCTGGGTTGTATTCCTTTGCATATTTATTAAACCATTCCTCCCTCTATGGGCACTTAGGATGTCCTACTTTTCACTATTACAAATAATGCTTCAATGAACTCCACCTTTTATAAGAAGGCTGAATGGAGACGGAGACAGTGAACACAATCTTAACTTTCCAACCAGTAGGGAAAAAGAAATGAAATTATGATGGAAATGCACAACACTGGAACAAGGATATATTGGCTAACTGGTGCCAGGTATAGGAGATCCTTCTTTGGTATTGTGTGAAGACTTCCTTGGTGACCCAATTTATCCATGAATTAAAATGCCAAGTGAAAAGCATGCTTTCTAAGCATATCAGATATGAGGAGTTTATGCAAGGAGGTAAGCAACAATATGACTGCATTAACATATGTGGATTGCTGTGCGGGTGGGGAGAACACAAACAGGACTGTGTGTTGAATCTTTGTACTCCAACAGGGAGCCCTGTGTGTCTTAAAAATGCCTCTGGGAAACCCAGTGAAATAAAGGGGCTTCTCGATCTTTGTAGAGTTCCTTCTGATTCTTATTTGTGTAACTACTTACTGTATCTCAAAGAAGGGTTGTAAAATTAGGTTTGGCATTGAGGCCCATGGCCAGGAAAACTCAGCCAGAGCCCAGGATTAAAATGGTCTGAAAACGTTATTTTCTCTCTGTATAGGAATAAATTTTTGGGATGAGCCATTATGTTTTGAGGTATTTAGCCCTAGAATCCTAACCCTAACCACAGGGATGACCAAACCCACTCTCTTATTTGGTAGAGAAGGTAACCAGAGCCCAGAAAGGGAAGGTGACTTGGGCAGTGGCACAGAGCAGGTTAGTGTGAGAGCCAGGAGCAGGGCTACCCTGAACCAGTCTCTGCTTCTCACTACAGCAGTGAGAAGCATCCCTCTCCAACACCACCCAGTGTGTCAACTGTTCTCGTGCTTCTGTCTGGAAGTGCTATCTCTGCTCACCACTTTCTTAGCCATGTGACTAACATTTTTTCATTTACACAAAACCTCTCTGTCCTTGGTTACAGGGCACAGATAAAGATGCTCAGTCAGCCAGGGTTGTTCCCAGCTTTATGGTGTCTACTGTAAGATTAATTTTTATCTGATGCTATGCCTCTGCATATACTTGAAGCACAGCTGTCCAGCAAAACCACACCATACAACTTTGCCTAAAGAGGTTATTCATTTCCCTATTAAAATCAATTTTGTGGGGCATCTGGGTGGCTCAGTTGGTTAAGCGTCTGACTTCAGCTCAGGTCATGATCTCACAGTCTGTGAGTTCAAGCCCCGCGTCGGGCTCTGTACTGACAGCTCGGAGCCTGGAGCCTGCTTCGGATTCTGTGTCTCCCTCTTTCTCTGCCCCTGCCCACCCCCATCTCTCTCTCTCTCTTTCTCAAAAATAAACATTTAAAAGTTAAAAAAAATTTTTTTTGCAAACTCTTGGGGAATGAGCAAGCTTTGGCCCCCATTTTTCCCACCTTGGTCTGACTACATCTAAATATGTGAATCCTCTGACCATCTTCTCTTATTTATTTTATTTATTATTATTTTTAATGCTTATTATTTATAATTATAAATTTATTATTTATAATGTTTACTATTTATGATTTTTGAGAGAGAGAGAGAGAGAGAGAAAGAGAGAGAGAGAGAAAGCACAAGCAGGGGAGGGCAGAGAGAGAGGGAGACACAGAATCAGAAGCAAGCTCCAGGCTCTGAGCTGCCAGCACAGAGCCTGACACGGGGCTCGAACTCACAGACCACGAGATAATGACCTGAGGTGAAGTCGGCCACTTAACCGACTGAGCCACCCAGGCTCCCTCCCTCTTCCCTTCTTTTGCCCTGGCTCTAACTCTTATATTTACCGATTTCATTCAGGGCCATGTTACTTTTGTTGTGATTCTGATAGATGTAAAAATGGCTGCAGCTCTTCTCTTCACAGAATTTATGTCCCTTGCATATGACTTTGAAGAGGTGAAGTTTATTTTCCTACCTCTTTAACCCGGGCTGCTTTGTGACTTGCTTTGGCCAACAGAATATGGTGGAAGTGACAGTGTGTCAGCTTTGAGTTCAGACTTCAAAGGGTCTATACATTTCTATATATGTTTGTTCTCCTAGACACCTGCTCAGCCTCCATGTGAACAAGCTTATCTAGCTTGCTGGAGCATGAGAGACCATGTGGAGCAGAGATGAGCTGTCCCAGATTAGCCACACCTCCAACTCCTTTGGCAGCTGAGTACAAAGGCATGAGTCAGTCCAGCCTGTATAGCTGGTGTGTAGAATTGTGAGCTAAATAAATGATGGTTGTTTTAAGCCACTAAGTTTAAGCAGCAAACACTAACTGATACAGATCCCTTTATTTCTATCTCCAGGAATGTTTATTAAATTGGGCCTCTCAGAGCAAAGGGAGTATGTTTCCCACTTAGTTCTATACATTACCTGGATTAGTAACTTAACGGAAACCTAAAAAAATTTATTTTCTTGAGGGGAAAGGGAAATGGGAAATACTGATGAAAATCTGATTCCTACTTTTCTTTTACACTCAGCCTAATTCGACCTCTACAGCCTGTGATTAAGAAAATAAATAGAAATCCACAGGATGTAGGGCATGCCATTAATCAATACTAATAAGTAAGGATAGTAGAACAAGCAGCAGAAAATCCTCTCCTGACAAAAGATTGTACAAAAATATACAAGGAAAATTATCTAGAGACAGAGCAAAAACCTGTACTTTTTCGAACATCTTGGCTGTCCTGATTTTTGCTGCCATTTCTTTGCCACTATCTTAGGCTCTTACCTTTGAGCCTGCCTCAGTTGCTTTAGAAAAACAGTAGCTTGGGGCGCCTGGGTGGCGCAGTCGGTTAAGCATCCGACTTCAGCCAGGTCACGATCTTGCGGTCCATGAGTTCGAGCCCCGCGTCGGGCTCTGGGCTGATGGCTCAGAGCCTGGAGCCTGTTTCCGATTCTGTGTCTCCCTCTCTCTGACCCTCCCCCGTTCATGCTCTGTCTCTCTCTGTCCCAAAAATAAATAAACGTTGAAAAAAAAAATTAAAAACAAACAAACAAACAAAAAAAAACAGTAGCTCATCATCCCGCTCCAGACTCTCTAGCAGGGGAGGGATGGGGGGGTATGCCACCTGACTGCTATGACCAGGGCTGTTTTAAGTCTTTCTTAATCCCTAGACACTAACTTTTGGAGGCTCTCCCCACACCACATTTACATGTTAAAATGTGTCCACATCTCACAATTTAATATAATTTACACATAATTGTAAGGTTCAAATTGTACTTGACTAGCTGACATAATACTATATATCACAGCCAGCTAATTACACATTTTAATGGTTACTTTGCAGTTTTCTTTCTGTATTTTGGAGTCATTAATTTTGCTGATCTACAGGTCTGAAACATTTTCATAGGCCCTTGAAGGGACCATAGGTTCTGGGCTCTGGGTTTGTAGGTAACTAACAGGGAAGTTATCCTGGCCTAGTTAAGGTGCTGAGAACCAGGATAAATGCCCTGCAGGTCTTGCCCTAAGGGTTCTCTGACTTAACCAAGACTTGGCCCAAAGTAAAGTAGATGAAAAGAATTGTGGAGTTTGGATCTTTTCAAAATTCCAGGGCTTTTTCCTTTAATCCACCATAAGGGTGAGCATAGATAGTTATCTGAGGTCATCACCACCTTCAGCCTCTGGCAGCAAAGAAAGCCTGAATAGATAGTCCCGGTTCCTACTTGCAGCTGACCTCGGGTTGAGTTCTTACATTCCTTCCCTAGCAAAGCCAGGATGGTCTCATGATGGACATGGTGATCTCCAGAACAAAAGCAGGACTTGGGAATAACAGGTATCCATCAACTCAAGGCTGATATTAGTCTACCCAGAGTGATCATGGGGTTGGCACAGAGGATTTCCTCCATGAGCTTGGACTTTCTCTGCTGTGTCAGAATGCTGTGTTTTTAATGTTCACTAGAGACTATAGTGGCTTGCCAGAATCTTGCAAGGCATACTTTATAGCTTGAATAGGCAAAACATTGAACTATCAAGGGGCTTCTGTGGTTCAGCAATCTTCAGGTCATTTGGAACAGTCTAGTTTTACAGTAACTGCTCCCCTCAGGTCTCTTTAAAGAAACCACCTTGGGGCGCCTGGGTGGCGCAGTCGGTTAAGCGTCCGACTTCAGCCAGGTCACGATCTCGCGGTCCGTGAGTTCGAGCCCCGCGTCGGGCTCTGGGCTGATGGCTCAGAGCCTGGAGCCTGTTTCCGATTCTGTGTCTCCCTCTCTCTCTGCCTCTCCCCCGTTCATGCTCTGTCTCTCTCTGTCCCAAAAATAAATAAACATTGAAAAAAAAAATTAAAAAAAAAAAAAAATAAAGAAACCACCTTAAGAATCAACTCAAGGGTGGTATTTTACCTGGCTTCTCAAACTCTCCTGGGCATACAAATGCCCTGGGAATACTGTTAAAATGTAAATCTGATTCTAGGTCTAGGGTAGGGTCTTAGAGTCTGCATATCTGTCTCTGACATTGATGCTGAAGTACACTTTGAATAGCAAGCCCTTTATAGTTTACCAAGAGCCTCCTACATACCTTGGTTCATGTGATTAACCTAGCAACTAAATGAAGCATTAGCATCCCCATTTCACAAAAAAGCAATAGGCTCAGAGTGTCTTGCTTTAAAGCTACTAGCTAGTAAACCGCAGAGCCAGCATTTCTGATCCAAGTCTTTTGGTTTCTAGTTCAGTGTCACTGCCATTCACTCACAGCCCCAGACATTTTTTCTTACTACTTTACCTCCCATGTCTTGAGGTCATTTGTCTCGAGGTTAAAGTCCAGAGTTAATTTCATCCTTTTCAAACCTTTGAGCTGATAACCTGATCCTGCTTTTCATGCTACATGGCAGTTGGAAAAGAAAAGATTTTCAAAAGCATTCTAGAAAAGGCTTACAGTGGTTTTGTCCAATGTGATTATGCCTGCTAGGAAACCAATCATGCTTGGAAACATTGTTCAGAGCAGTTTAAAAAAATAGGCTTTCCACTGGGGTTGGCAATTAGAGGGTTTCAAATGCGACAGAGAGAGAGTCTCAGATCCACACACTTGGTGACAGACTGCTGTTTTCTGTTCCCAACAAAAATAAAAGACTATGGAGCCAGCAAGCCATGGTCTGCCTGTGGAAACAAAGATGGATTTAATTTTGAGGGAGTACCTATTACATGCCAGACACTCGGCCAGGTGCTTTGCAAACATCACCTCCAATCCTAATAGCAAGGCTGAGCGGGAAGTTACAGTACCCCCATTTTACAGATTAAGAAACTGAGGCTCAGCAAGGTTAAACAATGAGGGCACTGCAGTGTCTTACTGAATACATCAGGGCTGACTGTATCTAACCACTATACCACACTTCCTCTGAAAATGAAAATCAGGCAAGTTAAAGGGCAAAGAGACTAAAACTAATTTAATTCTGGTAGCTCCTAATTCAGGGAGGCAGGGACACTCACCTTCTCCCATGGTTATTCCTTTGGAACACCAGTTGTTGGATTGTGTCAGACTGTCACCCCCCACCCCCAACCTTCTTTTATTAAAAAATCCTTACTAAAAAGTTACAAGAAAAATATAATGAACTTCTGTATTTTTCCCACAGATTTACCAACAATTAACTTTTACCACATTTCTATGTGTACTTGTGTAATTTTTTTTCCCCTGATTTAAAAACAAAATAAATTTTATCCTTAAAAACTAGGAACGAAGGCATTCTCTTACATATCCACAGTACAATTATGATCAGGAATTTTAATGACAAAATTACTGTCTAATAAATTACTTATATGTCAAATTTCACTTATATTTCAAATTTCTCAATAATGTCCTTTATAACTATTTTTTTTTCTGACCCAGGGTTCAATCCAAGATCATGCAGTGCATTTCCATGTCATATCCCTTTAGTCCCTTTTAATCTGGAACTGTTCCTCAGTCATGTTGATGTTGATCTAGCACTTTTACAAGTCATTGGAAAGGATGTCACTAAAGTTTGAGGGATCCTGAGTGCACCTTACTGAATGAGTGGATACCATGCTATCCTCTCCTTAGTCTGTCAAATTTGCCACCTGCTTCTGCTGACTCTTTGAGAGACAAAGTGTCCAACTTGGCAGGGAATGCTGGATGCTCTTTACAGAAGCCAAGGCCCATTTCTGATGCAGTCTTCAAGCCTTCCCATCCCCGCACCTGGGTGAGCCAGATGGTTCTTAAAGCAGCACTTCCTCTTGGCACCTCTTCATTTCTGAGGCATTCAGGGAGGGAGTTATGCTCTCAACAAATCCCTCCCGTCATTAAAAAAAAAAAAAACAAAAAACAAAAAAACCAAAAAACAGATTGTTCCTAATTTAAAACTCTTCCTGGTTTTCTTTATGAAATCCTTGGCAAAGATTAAGAAGTCCCTAAGTCAGTGGTCACATGATTAGTTTGTGGCTTATGACCTGACAAGGTTCTTAATGGTTTTAAGGCAATTAAGAACATTAGTCAGGGGTGCCTGGGTGGCTCAGTCGGTTGGGCATCCCTTGATTTTGGCTCAGGTCATGATCTCAGTATTGTGCCTGGTGTCAGGCTGGAGCATGGAGCCTGTTTAGGATTCTCTCCCTCTCCCTTTGCCCCTCACCCCTGTACCCACTCTCTCAAAAAACAAAACAACAACAACAAAAAAAGAATGTTAGATCAGCAATTAGCCTTTGGCTTATCAAAGTTCCCTTGCACTGACCTATGCCATGAGGATTGCAAACACCACATGAATTCTTTGTCATTCTTAATTTTTTGGATTCTGGAATTAAACATCCAGATTTCCATTCACTTTAACTATGGTTTCTCTGAGTAAATGTGGTACAAGATGAGAAAATCAGTCTTCCCTCACACTTTCTTAGCTGGTCTGCAAGAGGCAGTGCTCTACTTGCTGAAACAGCTTTTAACCTGTCAGAGTTAATTAGTACACAAGAATACAGGAGGCCCAGATTAGCCAGAATTTCAGATAAACTTTATCTAAAATTCAAATATTGTGTGGGCATACTGACACTAAAAAAAATTGTTTGATGATTATCTGAAATTCACACGTAAATGAGCATCCTGTATTTTACCTGGCAATCCTAAGTCTAGGTCCCATAGATCACCTTTTACACTTACTGGAGACAGTTGTCACTAATGAGATTGAAAACAAAGGACAAGATTCAACCATTATGCCATGTCCATGGCTAGCACATGGACAACTGCATTGTCATATTGATACTGGGCTGCTTTTTGATAAGTAAAACTAAACACTAAACCTAAATGCACACAGTTTTCATGGTAGAGATTCACAATCCTTTATCTATAATTTCAAAAGGTAAAACCCTCTAAAAATGGCAAGTTTTTTTATCTAACTCACTAGGCAGCAATATTCTACCCACAGATGCTATTTATTGTCTTTATCTCCTTTAGCATAAACTGTCATTCTTTTTGCTACAGAAATATTTGTTTGGTCATGGAGTGCTGCTCTAGAACACCTAGGGGGTATATATACCATAATATACCATACATATCATGTGATATTTTATTGCCTTTTCAAATATGAAAACTTCTGAGTTGTGCATCTGACCTCAAGAGTTTCAAGAACTGTGGCAGATTAAAAAATTAATATCCAGAAAAGACTATAAAACTGCATTGCCCAATATAGTAGCCATTAGCCACATGTGGCCACAATGAACATTTGAAATGTGTCTAGTCTGAACTGAGATGCACTGTTAATGTAAAATACACATCAGATTTCAAAGACTTAGCATGGAAAAAGAATATGAAATATAACATGTTGAAATAATATTGTTTTGAAGACATTAGGTTAAACAAAATATATTATGAAAATTAATTTTACCCGTTTATTTTTCCTAGTTTTTTTAAAAGAAGTGTTTATTTTTTTATTTTGAGAAAAACAGTGAGCATCAGCAGGGGAGAAGCAGAAAGAGAGGGAGAGAGAGAGAATCCCAAGCAGGTTCTGCATGGTCAGCACAGAGCCCAACTTGGGGCTTGATCTCACGACTGTGAGATCATGACCTGAACCAAAATCAACAGAAGCTTAACCGACTGAGCCACCCAGGTGCCCCTTTCCTAGTTTGAATGCAGCTACTAACAAATTTAAAATTACTCATGTGGATCCTATTATATTTCTGGTGGACAGCACTGCTTTAGAGACTAATTGTAAAACTCCTTACAGCCGTGAAAACTGGATAAGAAAGTGATGTGGGTCATGGAGGCATAGTTAGTTGCTGAGTCCAACTAAAGCTTTGGTCTCCCAACTTGTGGTCTAGTGCTTTTTCCATTTCTCCTTAAAAGACCTCATTCCAGCAAGAAAATCCTCAAATGATAGGACTCTCAACAGTCTTCAGGATCCACACTTGGCACTGGAATTCTAAGACCACTTCCAGAGTCTGCTTGAATATCTGTGATCCCTGCTGTTGGAAGTAGTAAAATCAAGCACCAACTTGGAACTAACAGTTTCAGGCAGAAGAAGATGAGACGGAGAAAAGCAAATGAAAAAGATTTTTACCTTCCTAGTTCCATTTGATGGGATATTTCCCAACAAATTCAGAACAAAAGAGGCTGGGAGTGCCCTGCATGAAAGGCAGTAGAATTTCAGCCAGAAACTCTGGTAGAGGTAAGCTCCTCCAACAACTCCAACAATGTTGGAAATGTGTCAAGAGGTGGAAACTCACATTTAGCAGAGAGAATGGAGATGTGTCTTACTCTGGTTGACAAATGGCACAAAGGTCCACTACCTTCAGAAAGATAACCTCTTAGAAACAAGGTATTCAGTTAATCAGATCCTAGTCACCTGAGGGAATGGGAAGTACTATCACAGTGGGAAGGGAGTCATTTGTTCAGCACTAACTACAACTCCCGCCACAGGAGGCAATGGAAAAGGACTTCTCGCCCATCAGAACACACTCTATTTGGCTGAACTCAGGGGGAAACAAATCTCTAAGGGGATAAGGGCAAAGAACTTTGGGGTACAAAACTAAGCCACTAGCTAAGTGGAAGCCACCCTGTTAAAGTAGATGCAAACTAACCCCCTCTCTTAAAAAAAGATTTTAAATAATCTCTAAACCCAATATGGGGTTTGAACTTACAATTCTAAGATTAAGAGTCCTATGCTCCACTGACTGAGCCAGCCAGGTGTCCCTGCAAACTTCTTTTTGATGTGTCCATGCCAGGTCTGGGGAGCTCCCAGGGACTGCCATTCCCAGGCACTATGCATTTAGCAGTGGTCTTGGTTTCTCCCGTCGGTTGAGAAGACAAGATTCAAAGTCATAAGAAAGAGAGAAGGAAACTCATGAGATGTTGTCTTGACAGCATTCCATTTGGTTTTGATAGAAGCACAGACCATCAGAAAAGCTAAATAAACATCTGTAGCCTCGTCCTCAGCATCCTGGAATGACCCAGAGCAATTTGAGAAGGTTCCTGTAGCTGGGGAGGCTGCTGTAATTTTTGACACTATGGAGGCACTTGCTTTACAGATAATTTTAGCTGTTTGAAAGCACTGTTGGCTGAATAAAAAAGAATGAAATCCTGCCATTTGTAACAACATGGATGGAGCTACAGAGTATTATGCTAAGTGAAATAAGTCAGAGAAAGACAAATCCCATATGATCTCATTCATATGTGGAATTTAAGAAATGTAACAGATGAACATAGGAGGAAAAAAGAGAGAGGCAAACCATAAAACAGACTCTTAACTGCAGAGAATGAACTGAGGGTTGTTGGAAAGGAAGTGGGCAGGGGGATGGGTTAAATGGGTGATGGGTATTAAGGAGGGCACATGTTGTAATAAGCACTGGGTGTTATATGAAAGTGATGAATCACTGAATTCTACACCTGAAACTAATATTACACTGTATGTTAACTAACTGGAATTTATTATTTTTTTACTTTTAAAAATATATTTATTTATTTATTTCAATATGAAATTTATTGGCAAATTGGTTCCATACAACATCCAGTGCTCATCCCAACAGGTGCCCTCCTTAATGCCCATCGCCCACTTTCCCCTCCCTCCCACCCCTCATCAACCCTCAGGTTATTCTCAGTTTTTAAGAGTTTCTTATGGTTTGCCTCCCTCCCTCTCTGTAACTTTTTTTCCCCCCCTCTAACTGGAATTTAAATAAAAACTTGGAAGAAAAAAAAAAGAAAGCATTGTTAGCTGCATTCACTCATTTACACAAACTACCTGGGTGCCTGGGAAGCACTGGGGTGGGGAGAACTTGGCCAAGGAGTCACACAGGGCTTGGTCTGAATTTTGACTTAACTGAAAAAGTTAATCACTCTCACTTACTTTCTCACAGTTTCTTCATTAGTAAAATGGACAAGAAAATATGTCCCAGAGGGTTCTGTCAGGTATAAATGAGACACAGGTAAAGCTCTTGAAGAGTAACTACCTGAAATGTCAGTTTGGTCCTTTTACATGTGACCCTAAGTCCTTTCTCACAGAGGGGTAGCAAGCTGTCCACCTTTCCTCTTCTCTTCTCAGCCCTTCTCTCCACCTTCATCCCTGCCCTCCTTCCTCTCTTCAACAGCACCACAGAGGCTTCATAATCCACTACCTGTTACAAATGGAAGGGATACAGAATCCTGAAATGGAACATTTGCCATTTAGCTGATTTAATGAGTCAGAAATTGCCCACTTAGAAAAATTTTAAAAGTGTATGATTTACATCTTGACTAACATTTAAAACCTGCACTCTTTCCAACACTCAGCCAGAAGAGACACTTCAGAGCTCAGGGAGAGGGATCCTTGAAGTACACACTCATTCTCACCTCTGCCCTGCTCCCAGTATTTCTTAATGTGGGGGTAAGAAAGGGGAAGAAAGTGCTGGGAGCAGATTCAGTGTTCACTTGGCTCACTAGGAAATATGAGCTATAGTTTTCAAGTGATGGACAAAATCCAAGCTTCCTGATGAATGAACAAAAGAAAGACAGTCTATTAGTGTGGATAGCACTGTGCCCACTTGATAGGAAAAAAAGACACATTTATTATTCATTCCATTAGGCAGACACTCTTTTATCCATAAGAAAATATATACATATTTAATTTCTTCTACCTTTATTGTCTTTCTAGGCCAGAGTTATTAACCCGGGGTCCCTGGATGGGTTTAAATGGACTCATAAACCCATTAAAATTAAGTGCAGAGTTCCTGTGTATGTGAAGGTTTCCACAAAGAGACTGTTTTAAGTCAATTCTCAGAGGGGTTTAAGACCTACCCCCAAACACATCCACAATGATGAACTACTGCTCTGTAAACTACCACAGAGCCCAGTCCCTTCTTCACTCCTAACAGGCTCTTTTGCTTTAAGCTAAGTCATGTAGATCTCATAACATCTGGGGCTGGGTGAGTCCTCATCAGGTAGCACTGTTCCATCCCAATATGTGTAGCATCCTTGGCACCTGCCCATTAGTGAGTATCACTCACTAGTCACTGAGACAACCAAAAATGATCACATATATTTACAAGTCCCCCAAAGAAAGTAGTACCTCCTCTGGTTGAGATGATTAAGTTCACCTTCCCTGCTTCTATATTGTCATCAAGAAAATGAGAAAGGTAGGCAAGATGACCTCCATCGTTCCTTCCAACTCTATGATTCAGTAATATCTCACACATATCATCTCCTCTTTGAGTGTCATGCCCATTCCTATTCACCCCATTATGCTGACAGATGTGTGTTCCTTTGAGTGACTTGCACAGTACCATTAAAAAGTGTAAAACTGTGGCCTGGTCCTAGACTCAGTGCTGCCTATGGTTAGTTGTGTGACTTTGGGAAGTCCTTTAGTCTCCTGAGGCTTTGATGTCCATTAACTATAAACAAAATAAGTTGATTTGATTTGGAAGTTCAGTTCAGGTCTAAACTTAGATGGTTCTATGCAGTAATGAGGGTAGGGTCTATGGGGTTTCCTGCACCTCAAGAAAGTTTCCAGAAGTCTCTCTTCAAATATTACAACAAATCTACCTTTAGAAAAATGTGTATGTTGTCCTTACAAGGCTGAGTTAGAGTCAGAGGATCTAGCATGCTCTTTTCACTGCCCTAAGTGTTAGACTACAAATCAGATGTCTGATAAAGAAAAAGGACACAAAAGTCCTAGGTGAGGAAATATTCTATTTGGGTTTACTGATGACAATCTGGGAATCTGATGGCCTTAAGGGAAATGATGAGGCACAAAGCTCAGATGGCAATTCCTCTCCAAGGCCTACTTTAGCTCCTGAAACAGAATTAAGAGCTCACAACCTAATGTCAATGTATTTTTACTATGTTGCATGAATTTTGCCAAAAATTTTAATCAACAATTTTGATTACTAGTTCACCTACTTACATCTTTACTAAAAATCTAAAAACTTTGTCTTCGAAGACAGACGTTGTGTTGGACTCCTCTTTGCCTCCTTGGTGCATACTTAGCACAGAGCCTAACACACACATTCAGAGGAATGAATGAAAGGCGGCAGGTATTAAGGCCAGCCTGTAGGCTAGAGAGAGGTGAAATGATAAAAACAAGCTTGGCTTGTTATTCTAGGTAGGGGCTGGTTCATGATAGTCTATTAATGTAGCCTTTGAGCTCTGCCTCCTCTAAGTCCCAGGAGAATCAGAGGAGTGTCTGGTGTGCTGATTACTCTTTTCCTGCAAACAAGACACTTCCTGAACTCACACACTAGCTGGGTGGTCCTTTGAAGCCAACTGAACCATACTGTTAATTCCTGCTTTCTCTTTTGTGAACAGCATCTAACAGGCAGAAAAGACCTACATTTTCTCTAGAGATCCAACACCATGTAAGAAATTATTTCCAAGCAATGACTTTTGAATCATTAAATTCAAGTATTTCGATTGAAAAACGATAGCCCTATAATAGGGAGGTTTGGGACCTTGTGAGAGAGGTTGTGGACACAGCACTCGCTGGGTAAAAAGTTAGTATTTTCTAATGACACTTTGATGTAGCTGATTCAATTCCCTAGACGATTTGCCTCTGCAGGGCTGTCAAGCCCTGGTCCTCTTTCTGTTTCCTAGTTCTTCCCTTTACATAGAACTCCTTACCCTCTTCATCAATTAGTTTGCTCAATCTTGCCTGGTTTCTCCAATTCTACTTGTTGGCCCCTTGGGGATGGTTGGGGTGGTATAGAGTAGGACAATGGGCATGGCATGACTGCTCAGATGTTTAGGTATGGTTTTGGGGTACAGAGCTAGGATATGTGATCATCTGAAGTAACTAGGAATGGTAAGAACCAAAGTCACAGAACATAGTATCCTGGTTTAAAGATCAAAATAGTGTTTTGTTTTGTGACCAAAAATCCCCCCAAAACTTAGAAGGTGTGCTTCAGTACCTCAATAATTCCATTACCAGTCCCTCTGCCCAAGCTGCACAAGGAAGGTTGGGGCCGAGGTTATGGCCCTTTTCCTGATAGAACTGTGTGCTGATCTGGGGTGGCTGGAGAATTGTGTGTATGTGGGGGCATTCTTCAAGTAGGAAGAAAAACCCTGCTGCAAAAACTGGCTAATATGACCATAAAACAAAAGGTTTCAGCCACATCTAACTGCCAAGGTCTTTTTGAGAGCAGAAGGTGTCTATGATGCCTGCCTATTTCTGAGCGAGACTCAGAAAGTCCCTTTTTATGGATTAGGACCAATAGTTTCCAGTCCCCAACCTAGCTCCACCAGCTAAAAGCAGCAGTGGGTAGTAGAAAGGACACAGGCTTGAGAGGAAGATCTGGGTTCGAGTTACATCTGCCTCTGCAAAATAGCTTTGTGGCCCTCAGCAAGTCACAAACTCAGCATTCTAATCTCATTATCTCTAAGTAAAGGCACTAAATGGGTTTCAAGGTCTTTTAGGATCTTTATTCAAATATCATTTATTGAGTACCTACTGTGTTCTAGATACTAGATTTTCTAGGCGCTAGAGCTATAGCATTAAACACAAAAGACTAAATAATTCCTGTTTTTGTGTAGCTTATATTCTAGTGGAGGGAGATTGATAATAAAGTAAATTATATTGGGGGTGCCTGGGTGGCTCAGTCGGTTGGGCATCCGACTTCAGCTCAGGTCACGATCTCGCGGTCTGTGAGTTTAAGCCCCGTGTCGGGCTCTGGGCTGATGGCTCAGAGCCTGGAGCCTGCTTCCTATTCTGTGTCTCCCTCTCTCTCTGCCCCTCCCCCGTTCATGCTCTGTCTCTCTCTGCCTCAAAAATAAATAAATGTTAAAAAAAATTAAAAAAAATAAAGTAAATTATATTGTAGTTTGGAAGGTGATTAGTATTATGGATGAAATGCTGAAGAGTAGGGTAATGAGGACCAAGAAAACTAAAGCTGGAAACTAGGGGAGAGGACAAGTTGCAAATTCTCTGATACATGAGCTTTTGGAATCTCAAAAGAATGCCTTCAAAAGAAAATCTTCTGAGGAATAGGGATATGATGCCCATTGTACTGACATAATCAAAAAGAGGAAAATGAAGTTTATCTTTCACAAAATAGCTGGGAATGATCTTAATTAGCATTTCTTACCTCTTAACTAGCTCATTTCCATAAGGAAAAGGTAGATCTCAATATTCGCTTACAGTTTGGGTTGGGAGTATTGACATGGAAGCCGCTTAAGCTCAGGAGGGGTGCAGTCTTATTGAGGACTTCCTAGTTACAACTAGGGATCCTTGGGAATCCCACAGAGTTTATAGGTGACAGGCAGCTTAGAGTTTTACAATTTAAGGCAGTATAATTACTGGCAGCTTCAGATTTACTGGTCAGGGAACTGCCTAATCACTCTAAATGGCAACAGGTCACTTCATAGCATTGTGAGAAGCCAACAGTTAAAAAGGACTCAATAAATGATCAGTAACTCACCAGAAACTCTTCCTCCTCCATGAATAAAGCACTCTCATTGTGCCAATGTTTGGTTATAAGTGTTCTAGAAGTTCTTTCCCTCTCCCTTCTCCCTCCCTCTCCGTTTTTCCAGTCATCCATTCATATTCCCTCCCCTGCTCCCTCCCTCTTTGCAGAACTGGCTAACATATATATATTTAAGTTTGAGCTCCAGAACTAATTCATTTACATAATTTTCCTAATTGCAAAGAAGTGAGTAGAGGAAGGAAAGAAAAAAGCAAAGACTGGCATATAGCACACATATAGACAACTGGTGTTTGCTAGCCTGCAGACATCACACGATGCACTTATACTTAACAAATGCAAAAAAAAAAAAAAACAACCCACTGGGTGGTGGCTCCCATTGACCATAATGCAAGTAATGGATTTCCTGGCAAACATTTACTGTTTGAGCCCCAGCGGTTAATTGGCTCCCAAATCTGATCCCAGAAAAGACAATGCTTGGAAAGGTCACCTGAAAATCAGGACATTTTCCAGAATGTGCATTATCTCGTAGCTTTCCAAATCCCTGTTATCGTATTATTATGTTATTCCATTCCTCATGGCCTCTTTTCTGAAAATTTAGGTATCTGTTCTTTAGACTCTCAGACAAAACAGATAAGCTGTTTGGAAAATAATATAAAACTTTACAACAGAGAAGTATTCGTAGGTTTCCTTTGTTGGCACCACTTACATGACTATGATTTGTAATAAAAGAGAATGTCTTCTTGTTATTAGATTGTATCACATCAACAGTGACACTGTGCATATGCACAGCTCTCTGGATTCATTCTGTAGGCTCAGGTAAAAATGTTTACAACATGCTATCTAGCTTTGAAGTGGAGCAAATATGATTTGTAAGTCAATCTTCTGTCCTCTTTCTTCCTCAACACTCACATTCCTAATTATTTCTACTGCATCCTCTACCATAGTACTTCTCAAACTTTTAGGTCCATATAAGTCAGATTCTATTCAGTATATCTAGGCTGAATCCTACATTTCTACAAGCTCTCAGATGATACTAATGCTACTTGGCGTTATGCTCCATGGACCATATTTTGAATAGCAAAGTTCTACATTTCCATGCCACACTGCCCTGGCCTGGGTCTGCATCATCTCACTGGACTTTATGATAGCTCACTCACCCTTCTGTTCCAAACTCTTCATATTGTCCAAGAGGTCTTTCTGAAATGTAAATCTGAACCCATCAAATTCTCTTCTTACCACTCCTACAGTGGCTCCACATTGCCTACTAAATAAAGTTTCAGCTTCTTAATGATGTCCTTTGGGCTCCTTCATGATTGGTTGGGCCCAGCACCTTGCCAGATTCTTTTGCCACTCCTCCATCTTAAGCTTGATGTCCTTGTATGGTAGCCAGGTTCTACAGTGATCGCAACAAGATATTACATCCTGTCTTATACCCTGGTGTGGTCTCCCCTCCCATGTTGCATAAGATGACCTGTGTAATCACCAGAATTTTGTGTGACTTCAAAGATTAGGTCATAAAAGATGTTTTGGCTTTTTCCTTGTCCTCTTTTGGATCATTTGCTCTGGGAGAAGCCAACTGTCATGTCATGAGGACATGTGGGCAGGCATATCAAGAAACCCACACGGTAAAGGACTGGGGCTTCTTGCCAACAGTCACATGAGTGAACCATTTGGAAGTAGATCCTCCAGTCCCAGTTAAGTCTTCAGATGACTGCAACCAAATAACAGACCTCTAGCTAGAACCCCTCAGCCAAGCCACTTCCAAATTCCCGAACCAAAGAAATAATGAGATAGTAAGTATTTGTTGTTTTAAGTCACTCAGTTTGGAGGAAATATTTTGTGCAGAAACAGATGCTATTTACACAGTGTGCATCTCCCACAAACTGCTGGTCCCTCTTCTGGGAAAACCATTCATCTAGAAAACTCCTATTCATCCTTTGAGATCCAGATCTCTAGATGTTTCCTCCAGGAAGCCTTCATTGACCTCTTCACTCAAAGATTTGGCCAGATGGTTTTTCTTTGGGCTTCCATGATGTTTTGAGCATGTATCCATATCTGTATTTATTATAATGTTCAGTCATTATCTATATGTCTGATAGTCCCACTAGACTATAAGCACCTTAGATGCAGGGAACTGTACCATTTTGGTATCCTCAGTGCCAATCACAGTGCCTGGCACATAGCTAGAATGGACAAATGAATGAAGTCAACTGCCCTTGAATCATGACTTTACAGCAACTATATCCCTTTATCTTGGAATTCCTGTAAGCAACCCTTACCACTTGCTTGACCTGGCATCTCACACGGGCCAGCTATGACTCAATTTGTTAACCACTTAATTTTCAGCTTGTTATCACACCATTCATTGAGTTGCTTCA